>NC_041730.1:84680083-85302305 GCF_004115215.2 Ornithorhynchus anatinus | reverse complement strand
GGTTCCAGAGAAGCAGTTACCTGGGCAGTGGATCCCACAGGATTCCTCTCTAGGGTCTCTTCTCTACCGCACTTCTTGTGCCTCAGAGAAAGCAGAGCTAATCACACCTTCTCTCTCTCTAATCATCTCTGTAGCAGGACAATCAAGCAAACATATTTATTGAGTATTTACCATCTTCAGAGAACTCAACTAAGCACTTGGGAGAACGTAGTATAACAGAGTTGGTAGAAAACGTTCCCTGCCCACAATGAATTTAATGATAATAACAATAATAATAATAATGGTATTTGCCAGGCACTGTTCTAAGCACTGGGGTTACCCTGTATCTACCCCAGTGCTTAGAACAGTGCTCTGCACATATTAAGCGCTTAGCAAATACCAACATTATTATACAAGGGTATCAGGTTGTCCCATGTGGGGCTCACAGTCTCAATCCCCATTTTCCAGATGAGGCAACTGAGGCACAGAGAAGTTAAATGACTTGCCCAAAGTAACACAGCTGACAAGTGGCAGAGCAGGGATTCAAACTCACAACCTCTGACTCCCAAGCCCGTGCTCTTTCCAGAGTTTACAATCTGAGAGGGCCCTAGATGCTCTGCACATAATAAATACCATTTATTGATTGATGGATTGATTGTCTCAGTGAAAGAAGCCCTGGGTATATCCTCAGGGCAGTGTGACCACAATCACAAAGTGACCTTTGCCTTGTTTTCCAAGGACTGGAGTTAAGTCTACTTCACTTCAAGGAGAAGCAGCATGGTATAGTGGATTGAGCACAGGCCTGGGAGTTAGAACCTCATGGGTTCTAATCCCGGCTCTTCCACTTGTCTGCTATGTGACCTTGGGCAAGTCACTTCACTTATCTGAGCCTCAGTTACTTCACCTGGAAAATGGGGATTAAGACTTTGAGCCCCATGTGGGACAAACTGACTACCTTGTATCTACCCCAGCGCTTAGAACAGAGCTAGACACATAATAAGCACTTAGCAAATACCATCATTATTATTATTATTATTGAGTTACTCTTCAATCAATGGTATTTATTGAGCATTTACTCTGTGCAGAGCACTGTACTAAGTACCTGGGAGAGTACAATATAAAAGAATTGGTAGATATGTTGCCTGCTTTTCCCTCTTCTGCTTCTACTCACAGGGAATTGTGGGTCACCAAAGTACTCTGAGGTTTGAGAAAGGGTTAAGTGAGCCTTCTCATTATGATGATAACAGTGATATTAATAATATTATCAATAATAATCATGATATTTGTCAAGTGCTCATTATGTGCTGTGTCCTGTAATAAGTGCTGGGGTAGATACAAGATAATCAAGAAATCATTCAATCAATCTCATTTATTGAGCACTTACTGTATGCAGAGCTCAGTACTACACACTTGGGAGAGTTCAATATAACAGAGTTGGAAGACACATTCCCTGCTCACAGGAGCTCTGATCTCCCTTCCTCCTCTCTCGCCCCGCTCCAGTCTATTCTTCACTCCGCTGCCCGGCTCATCTTCCTGCAGAAACGATCTGGGCATGTCACTCCCCTTCTTAAAAGGGGAGAAGCAGTGTGGCTCAGTGGAAAGAGCACGGGTTTTGGAGTCAGGGCTCATGAGTTCGAATCCCAGCTCTGCCACTTGTCGGCTGTGTGACTGTGGGCAAGTCACTTAACTTCTCTGTGCCTCAGTTCCCTCATCTGTAAAATGGGGATTAAGACTGTGAGCCCCACGTGGGACAACCTGATGCCCCTATGTCTACCCCAGCGCTTAGAACAGTGCTTGGCACATAGTAAGCGCTTAACAAATACCAACATTATTATTATTATTAAAAACCTCCAGTGGTTGCCTATCAACCTCCACTCCAAACAAAAACTCCTCACTCTAGGCTTCAAGGCTCTACATCACCTTGCCCCTTCCTACCTCTCCTCCCTTCTCTCTTTCCACTGCCCACCCCGCACGCTCCACTCCTCTGCCGCCCACCTCCTCGCCGTCCCTCGGTCTCGCCTATCCAGCTGTCGACCCCCGGGCCACGTCCTCCCGTGGTCCCGGAACGCCCTCCCTCCTCACCTCCGCCAAACTGATTCTCTTCTCCTCTTCAAAACCCTACTTAATACTCACCTCCTCCAAGAGGCCTTCCCAGACTGAGCTCCCCTTCTCCCTCTACTCCCTCTACCGCCCCCCCTTCACCTCTCTTCAGCTTAACCCTCTTTTCCCCCCATTTCCCTCTGCTCCTCCCCCTCTACCTTCCCATCCCCTCGGCACTGTACTCGTCTGCTCAACTGTATATATTTTCATTACCCTATTTATTTTGTTAATGAAATGTACATCGCCTCGATTCTATTTAGTTGCCATTGTTTTTACGAGATGTTCTTCCCCTTGACTCTATTTATTGCCATTGTTCTTGTCTGTCTGTCTTCCCCGATTAGACTTAAGCCCATCAAATGGCAGGGACTGTCTTTATCTGTTGCCGACTTGCTCATTCCAAGTGCTTAGTACAGTGCTCTGCACGTAGTAAGCGCTCAATAAATACTATTGAATGAGTGAATGACAGCCATTAATATAAATAAATACATAAATGAGAGGTATGTACATAAGTGCTCTAGGGCTGAGGGAGGGGTGAATAAAGGGGTGAATGATCAGGATGGACACAATCCCTGTCCTATAAGCACCACACAGGACATTCTGTCTATGGGAGAGGGTGGTTTCTGTCAGTCAGTCAGTCATATTTATTGAGCGCTTACTTGACTGCAGAGCATCTTACTAAGCTCTTGGGAGAGTACAATATAACAATAAACAGACATATTACCTGCTCACAACAAGCTTGTTATGCCCGGGACCAAGGAAGGGCCACTCATATGAGCAGAATGTCCTTGTGATGGAGCACAAGAGCTTTGGGGCACTCAGAAGAGGGCAAGAGGCCTAACAGGACAATGCAGGTCCTCCCAACTTCCATAAATGACTCTTCTGTCTTTCTCTGCCTGTCGCCTCTGAGAGGTGGAAACAAGGGGACCTGCAGCAGGAAAGAGATAGGTCAGATATCAAACCAGTCGATACTAGATTGGGTAGAGTTACCAACATTTAGGGAGCTATAGACAAATCAGAAATATTAGGGAAGACATTTGCTGGGTACTAGTGTTGGCTACCCTCTCAGGTTCACACCTGGAGAGTTTCCATTACTCTACCAGTCTGGACTATGGGAAGGAGAGTCAAATAGAGGCAAAATCCTTTCCATTCCTAGCTTGAGCAGCGGCTAGCGAGTGGAAGGTAATCTGCTACACGTCAAAATTCACTTGTGGTGGGCAGCAGCTGCATGGGCGACAGTTGAGCGTGGAGACTCCAGTTTACTGCGTGGAAGAAGGCAATGGTAAACCACTCTGTATTTTTACCAAGAAAACTCCATGGAAACACTACCAGAATGACTGCAGATGAAGGTGGGGAGTTCAGGGAGAAATGGGTCCTTGGAGTCGCTATGGGTCAGAGACAACTCGACAGCATAAGACAAGACAAATGTTGGCTAGTGAACTTAGTGGTGAAAATTAAACTCCCAGTTAGGATGAGAAAGACTCAAAAAGGTCCAAATACAGCAGAAAAAGACCTGGGGAGGAAGGGGGTCACAGTGGACCAAAAGCTGCCTATGAGTCAATTATGTGGGGCTAATTTGAAAAATACCAGCATGGTACTGTGGTGAATTAAAGCACGATATTCAGGAGTTGGGGTTGTCATCATCAGGGTTGGGTTGGGGTAGTCTGACTTGGAGGCAGGGGCATGGCCCAGATGGTCTCTGGAGGGCTTGAGGACCCTATGATCATTGAAGAGCACTTGGCTCATCCAGCTGGGGCCTCCATAGAGCCTGGAGCAGGCAGGCATCCTGGCTGAGAAGAGATCCCTAGGGCTTTCCCATCCTCATCCCATCAGACTTGAAAGAGGCCCAGCAGACAGGCTGGCTGCTCTTCCCCTCTCCTCCAAGACACTCCCGGTTTGTTTGCAGACCAAACTGGCCCGCAGCCTCAGCCAGCAAGTGGACAGCTCTTATTTGGTTTGGCTTCAACCCTGGAATCAGAAGAGAAAGTCCCAAGAAACTCCCACCTGGAGGGAAAGTATTAACAGCTCTATTTTCCTTTCCTTAAACCAAAAAAAAAAGAAAAAGAAAAGGAAACATTTGGTTGCCCGAATTAACTCGTGCACACAGGCCTAAGGGGCAATTCGTGTGGCCTTCTCTTGTACATTTAATGCCTACTCCCTCCTGCTCCTCCACAGGTATGCTATTTCCACTGCTGTTTCTTTGGCCCTCTTGGGCAGCAGGATGGTCTCTAATGGCCCTCATGAACACCAAATACATGTCATCACGTGTGTCACACCAGGCAGGCTGCAGAATGTGAGGCCACAAGAGAGGAGCCATTTTGTTGAAGTAAGTCAATCCCTCCCGAGCCTGGAGCATTCTCCGGGGGGACCCTGGCCCCCATCCACCATTCCAGGGCCATCATATTGCCTTTCCAAGTCCATGTGAACTCAGGCAAGGTGTCTGAGCTGTGGGACTCGGCAGCAGGAGCCTCAGAGGAAGGAAGATTGGGCGCCGAGAATCAAAATTAAAATCCCAGTCATAAAAAAAGTCCGCTGCCGTATTCGTATTGGATGGGGGACAGACTAGTCGGAAACCAAACTTTCCGGTAAAAAATCGGACGACTGACCAAACTGCTGGTCACTTTTTCCAGAAGTTAGATGTGGTGTACGGGTTGGGAGGGAGCAGCCCAACTCAAAAGGTTGGTAGAGAGGGCTGCTGAGGAGCACTGAAGGCATCTGATGGAGAACGGGTCATCTGGAAACTTCCAGAGCTGTAGGGGCAATGAAGTCTGGGCACCAGGGAGGTATCTGGGTGGCCTGTCAGAGGAAGGACAAGAAGGAAAAGAAGGAGAACTGTGTCCAGATGATTATTTTGTATCTACCTCAGTGCTTAGAACAGTGTTTGACGCAGAGTAAGCGCTTAACAAATACCATCATCATTATTATTATTATTATTATTATAAGAAGGTGGAGGAGGAGGAAGAGAAGGAAGGATCTCACTCGTTATCAAACCCAAGGGCCACCTGATGCAGTGGATGTGGGAGTGCCCATCAAAGACAGGAAAGCAGAGACCATGGTGGGAAATGTTCAGGTTTGGAGTTCAAGGATGAGGTTTGAGAGACACAGGCTGGACCTGGATAGATATCTGAAGAGATATGATGGCAAACAGGAAAGGATGATCCTGGAGAAATTTCTTTGAGCTTACTTGCTCCGCTTTCCCCAGTCCCTCATGACCCATTTGGACACCCAACACAGCGTGGCTTAGTGGAAAGAGCACGGGTTTTGGAGTCAGAGGTCATGGGTTCAAATCCCGGCTCGGCCACTTGTCAGCTGTGTGACTTTGGGCAAGTCACTTAACTTCTCGGTGCCTCAGTTACCTCATCTGTAAAATGGGGATTAAGACTGTGAGCCCCACGTGGGACAACCTGATTCCCTTGTGTCTACCCCAGCGCTTAGAACAGTGCTTGGCACATAGTAAGCGCTTAACAAATACCAACATTATTATTAACCTCCTCTCTCTTGATACCTGAATCTATGCTCGGAACTCTGCTTTTTCCCCAGAACTCAACTCCTTCACTCCCCCATCCCTCTGTCAATGTCACACCACCATTCCCCTACAGCCCCAGATCCCCTTTATAGTATACTTCCTCCACTTTTGAGCATGCACCAGGGATAGTCGTTGGCAGAAACTCAGGCACCAGGCCAACTTTGGTCATTCTTTCCTGCCATAACTCTACCCTTTCTTCTTCTCAGTAACTGCCCCCAAACACCTTCAGTGCACGCTCTCTGATCCCCAAAAACCTTGCCATCAACTTGCCATCAAAATATCAGATGTCAGTGATATTCCCAAAAGGGCCCCCTCAACTCACCAACTCTCTCAGACACCACCATTCATTCCCTTCTCAAGAGAAGGTCTCCTACCGACTTTAGAAATCCACCCCTCCACCTGTGCCTCTGACCCTATCCCTTCACTCTTTCTAAAAACATGCCTCCACCCACCCACTCACACTCTGATGGCTCCTTTCCCTCTACCTTCAAACATGCCACATCCTGACTCAAAAGTTGTCTCAGCCTTTCTGTTAACCTTATTGACTCCAGTCTTTCCCTTCTCCAGTCCATTTTTCACTCTGCTACCTGAATCATTTTTCTGAAATATTTTTTCGCTCACATCTCCCCGATCCTCAGAAACCTCCCTTGATTGCCCATCCCTCTCGGCATCAAGCAGAAACTCCTCACCAATAGCTTTAAGCACTCAATCAACTGTCTCAATCCCCTATTTTTCCACTCTCTTCTACTATACCTCAGCTTGCATTCATTGTTCCTCTCAAGCCAATCTATTCGCTGTGTTTCATTCTCATCTCTCCCGCCCCTGACCTCTTGATCTCACCCTCCTTTCTCCCTGAAATCCCCTTCCCCTTCACCTCTATTGGATCATTGCTCTCTGCTAAGGGAAACTTGCATTACAGTGCTCACCACCAGCCCAGAGACAAATGCATGCAATTGTTTCTGCTGACACTGCATCCACTTAGACGGCATTATCAGCATTCATTCATTCCATTCACTCAGCCGTATTTATTGAGCACTTACTGCGTGCAGAGCACTTTATTAAGTGCTTGGAAAGTGCAATACAGCAAATAGAGACAATCCCTGTCCACAAGCAAAATGTTTCTACATCTGCAGCTGCATTCTGCACAAAGCACACAGTGAAAACCCATATTATGGCAAACCTGACTGCACAGGCATAACCAATCCATCAGTGGTATTTAGTAAGCACTTACTCTGTGAAGAACACTGTCTTAAGCCCTTGGAAGAATACAGTAGAGTTAGAAGACATGATTCCTGCCCTAGGGTAGCTTACAATCTAGCTGGGGAAAGAAACACTAAAATATCATAATACAGCAGGGTTATATTCCTTGAAAATGAAAAACATCATGGACTATGGATAGAGCAGGGGCCTGGGAGACAGAGGACCTGGTTTTAATCCCAGCTCTGCCCCTTTCCTGCTGGGAGTCCTTGGGCAAGTCATTTCACTTCTCTGTGCTTCAGTTAGCTCATCTGTAAATTGGGGATTAAGATTGTGAGCTTCAAGTGAGATACAGACTGCATCCAATCTGATTAACTTGCATCTACCCCAGTGCTTAGAACAGTGTCTGGCACACAGTGAGCGCTTAACAAAAGCATAAAAAATGTGGTTAAATAGGGAATGACTATACAGTGGGGTATGTTTTCCTATAGATTTTTTTGCATATGATGAATTAGGATTATTTCAAGAACTTCTGGAAATGTTATATATTAGCAGTAATAGTCATAGTAGTGGTAATAGTAATGTTACATTTACTAAGTGCTATGTATCAAACACTGTTCTAAACGCTGGAGTAGATACAAATCAATCAGCTTGGACACAGTCCTTGCCAAGGTGGAGCTCACACTCTAAATAGAAGGGAGAATAGGTATTGAATCCCCATTTTTCGGTTGAGAAAACTGAGGCACAGAGAAATTAAGTGACTTGCCCAGGGTCATACAGCAAGCAACTGGCAGAGAAGGTATTAGAAACCAGTTCTTCTGACTCCCAAATCCATGCTCTTTCCACTAATGATTTTGCAAGTGCTATACTCTAATATTAAGCATCACTAAAGTGTTGTTCAGTCTTTGTCAAATTCAGAACATAACAGCACAACACTAACTATATAGAGAAACAGCATGGCCTAGTGGAAAGACCACTACAGACCTCTAGACTGCGGGCAGGGAAGGTGACTGCTAATTCTGTCGTAATTGTATTGTTTCAAGTGCATAGTACAGTGCTCTGCACATAATAAACACTCAATAAACACCCCCGATTGATTAATCCCAGCTCAGTCAATTGCTTGCTGTGCGACCTTGGGCAAGTCACTTAACTTCTCTGGGCCTCAATTCCTCAACTGTAAAATGGGGATTAAATATCTGCTCTCCCTCCTACATGGGACAGGGACTGAGTATGACCTAACTCACTTGTATCTATCCTAGAGCTTACAGTGGTGTTTGACACCTAGTCAGCATTTAACTTCTCTGTGCCTCAGTTACCTGTCTTTAAAATGGGGATTGAAATTGTGAGCCTCACGTGGGACAGGGAATATGCCCAACCCAATTTGCTTGTATCCTTCCTAGCGTTTAGTACAGTGCCTCGCACATAGTAAGCACTTAATAAATATCCCCCAGTGCTTAGAATAGTGCTTTGCACATAGTAAGTGCTTAACAAACACCACAATTTTCATTATTATTATTAAATACCATAAAACAAGCAAAAAAGCTATATGAGCTATAGTAGGCTAATATATTGTTGCAAGATGCTGATGAAATAGAACATTGTTCTGCTGACTTTGGTTGTGGTTTCTCAACTTAGTGAAGAATTTATCCAGTTTAGAAGCGTTTGAATACTATAATAACAATTAATAATGATGGTATTTGTTAAGGATTTATGAAGTGTCAAGCACTGTTCTAAGCACTGGGGAAAATATAAGTTAATCAAGTTGGGCAGAGTCCCTGTCCCACAAGGGGCTCACGGTCTATGTAGAAAATAGGAATAAAAGCACAACTATATATGGACTATCATATGGGAAGCAGCATGGACTAGTGGAAAAAGCATAGCCTTGGAGTCAAAGGTTGTGGATCCTAATCTGTACCAACTTGGGCAACTCACTTAACTTCTCTGAAAAATGGGGGTTCAATACCTGTTCTCCCTCTTACTCAGACTGTGTGCCCCATGTAGACAGCGACTGTATCTGACTTGATTATCATGAATCTACCCCAGAACTTAGTACAATGCTTGGCACAAAGTAAGCATTTAACACATAATCAATCATCATTCAATCATATTTATTGAATGCTTACTGTGTGCAAAACGCTGTACTAAGCGCTTGGGAGAGTACAGTATAACAGAATGGTAGAGACTTGTTACCTGCCCACTATGAGCTTACGGTCTAGAGCGGGAGATAGACATTAATATCAATCAATTAGTTAAATTATGAATGTATACATAAGTGCTATGGGGCTGAGGGAAGGGTGAATAAAAGATGCAAATCCTAGTGCAGAGAAGCAGCTTGGCTCAGTGGAAAGAGCCTGGGTTTGGGTTTGGGAGTCAGAGGTCATGGTTTCGAATCCCGGCTCTGCTGTGTGACTGTGGGCAAGTCACTTAACTTCTCTGGGCCTCAGTTCCCTCATCTGTAAAATGGGGATTAACTGTGAGCCTCCCATGGGACAACCTCATTACCCTGTATCTACCCCAGCGCTTAGAACAGTGCTCTGCACATAGCAAGCACTCAACAAATACCAACATTATTATTATTATCATTGTTATTATTAGTGCAAGGGTGAAGTACAAGGGAATGGGAGAAGAGGAAATACCATTATTATTATTAATATTACTATTACCTGGTAGCTTCTGAACAGCTCTGCACTTTTGAACCCTTTACTAAGATCACTGCTCGGTGCCTCACAGAGAACTGTAGGCTAGGATTCCTGAGTTCTACTTTGTGCTGCAGTCTCCATCTCTAGAATCTTTCCTCTTCATTCCGTTTCCTTTTATAGGTAGGGAACCACAGTGGACCAGATTTTTCTGGGAGCAAACTCTGTTCCCCGAATATAAAAGAAGGAAGTAGTACCCACCCCCCTACTTCCTCTGCTCACTTCCTCTCTACTTTCAACTACCCCTGCTCACTTCCTTTCTACCCCCCTCTCTACCCCACTTTCCCCATGCTCCTCCTGCCCCCAACTTCTCCATAAAGAAAAGTACCCTGGTCCCCTCCTTCAATCAGTCAGTCAATCAATCATATATATTGAACGCTTCCTGTGTGCAGAGCATTGTACTAAGGTCTTGGGAGAGTAATAATAATAATAATGTTGGTATTTGTTAAGCGCTTACTATGTGTCGAACACTGTTCTAAGCGCTGGGGTAGACATAGGGGAATCAGGTTGTCCCACATGGGGCTCACAGTCTTAATCCCCATTTTACAGATGAGGGAACTGAGGCACAGAGAAGTTAAGTGACTTGCCCACAGTCACACAGCCGACAAGTGGCAGAGCTGGGATTCGAGTACAATATAACAGAGTTGATAGACACATTCACCTCTCTGACAGTTGCGCTGGATCATCTCACCTGGGGAGTCTGTTTACAACTCCATCCATTCTTCTCATGGAAATAGCTGAGCGGAAAGCAGGGAGCACTTCGAGAGAACCGTTAGGAAATCCCCCTCATCTTGGGGGCTTCCAGCTCAGATCTGAAATGAAATGCCGCCAGGCCTTCAGTGATCTATGGAATTAGGGGCCTTTGATGAAAGGATGGAAAAGTCAGCACCCACTTCATCTGGCCAGCAAAGTGTCACCAGCTGCCAGAGCAGGCACACAGTAAGTTCAACTGACAGGCTCTGCGCAAACCTCTTCCTTCTTGTTCTCCAGTCCTGTTGGCAGTAGAATAATAATGGTATTTGGTAAGCGCTTACTATGCTCTCAGTACTGTACTAAACGCTGGGGTGAATGCAAACAAGTAGGTTTGAACATAGTCGCTGACCCATGAGGGGCTCACAGTCTCAACCCCCATTTTACAGATGAGGTGACTGAGACCCAGAGAAGTGAAATGACATAGAAGAAGGCCCAGAGAAGGTCATACAGCATGCAAGTGGTGGATCTGGAATTAGAATCCATGACCTTCTTATTCCCAGGCCCGTCTTCTAGCCATTACACCATGCTGCTTCCCTATCCGTCAGACAGGACTATCAGTCAGTGCTGCCTAATGGTAACACTGGAACCCCCGACCAGGCCCAGCCAGAGATGTCCCGGGATTCCAATACACCACCCCATCCGAGAACCGCTCCAGGGATCAGGAGGGATCCCCAGATCCTCTAGCCAGAGAGGAAGCAGTTGGGTAGGGAGCTCTCTAAATTGATTGGTATCAATCAAGGTTGGAGGGAAGACATTCTCCAGCTTCTTGCCCTGGGTTGAGATGCTTCAATGTCAGAGATGCTGCTCTGATGAAGTGGTTTTCCTAGAATCCCCCTCTCCCATCACCTAGGCATCCTTTCTGTCCTGGCTGGGAGCCAGTGTTCTGTCTCAGGGCTCGCTCTAACTTGGATCGCTGGATGTTCAACTGCCAAGCTGGCCTTTTTTAAAGACTACAGGAGTCTACATACCTGAACCCGCTCAGACCACAGTCCTTGGTCCCTGTCCCATATTTACCCGTAGCTGCTCCTCAGACAAAGACGGCTTGTCTGGACGGATGGCTGCATTTTAAGAATGCGATGTTATTTACGAAGCCTCTTTTCCTTCCCCAGATGCCAGGGAAAAAAAAACAGTGAAAGGGGCCCTGCAGAGTGAATAGTGTGATGGGTGAATAGTGTGATGGGTCCAGTCCCCTAGAGGAGATGTGTGATGATTGGCACTTCCGTAGCCTCCCCAGACTTCATGGCCCAGCATATCTGTCCCGCTCCCAAGCTGGGCAGGTCTGAGGAGACGGAATCAATCAACCCATCAATGGTATTTACTGAATGCTTACTGTGTTCAGAGCATGGTACTAGCACTTGGGAGAGTACAATATAACAATATTCGGGAGGCATCCAGCAGTGCTGCCCTCCCCCTGGGTTGGGTCCTTTCTATGGAGGCCATTTGCAAAGACTCTCCCTCCACCATCTGGAGCTGCAGCTGTTTGGGGCTCTCCTCCCTTCCCCCACTTGCATTCTGCAAGATAGCATAAACTGAGGCACAGGAAATGTAACATCCTAAACAAAGCAGCATGGTCTAGTGGAAAGAGCATGGGCCTGGGAGTTAGAGGACCTGGGTTCTAATCCCAGCTCTGTCACCGGCCTGTTGTGTGATACTGGGAAAGTCACTTAACTTCTCTGGGCCCCAGTTTCCTCATCTGTAAAATGGGGATTCAGGAACTGTTCTCCCTGGTTGGGACAGGGACAGTGCCTGACCTGAATGCCAGTGGCAAGAGCCCGGGCTTGGGAATCAGAGGTCATGGGTTCTAATCCCGCCTCCGCCACTTGTCAGCTGTGTGACTTTTGGGCAAGTCACTTCACTCCTCTGGGCCTCAGTTCCGTCATCTGTAAAATGGGGATGAAGACTGTGAGCCCCACGTGGGACAACCTGATTACCTGGTATCTCCCTCAGTGCTTAGAACAGTGCTTGGCACATAGTAAGCATTTAACCAGTACCATTATTATTATTACCTCAGTGTTTGGTATGCTACTTGGCACACAGTAAGTACTAAACAAATATTATTATCATTATTATTATTATAATTACAAAACTGGGACAGAGAAATTGTCCAGCAGTGAATTATGATCCAAAGAAGTGGGAATGTAAGTCCAGGCTGCACATTTCATTCTTCCCACCCTCTCTAGTTCCCTGGAGAGGTCCAATGGGAAGGACCCCTGTTTTGGAGTCGGAGCTTCTGACCCATACCACCAGGGCAGGAGATGAGAGCCTGGGTGGACCACGGCCCTCTGTTATCCCCTCCCACTTTAGAACCGGCAGCACCCAGATCGGATTGGTCCTGAAGCAGAACCAAACGGCCAATTCTGCGGACAGAACCAAAAGCAAGTTCAAAGAGTCTGGACCTGGCTTGTCCCCCTGGGGTTCTCCAGCCCCATCTGGCCAAGCTCAACTGCAGAATCTGCCCCAAAGCAGAGTAGCCCCGCCCCACAGCCACTGAGTGGACAATAGGAATGCTCATTGGCATGCTAAATGGCTCCTTTTCGGGGAAGAGGGTGAGAATTCTCTTGATTTGGTGGCACATTCCTTAGTAAGGCCAGAGACAGCATCTTTGCAGAGGTCCATCCAGCTCAGCCAATCAGCCAATCAATGGTATTTATTGAGTGCCTATTATGTGCAGAGCACTGTATAAGCACTCAGGAGAGTACCATACAGTAGAGTTGGCAGGCACGATCTCTGCTTGCAAGGAGCTTACTGCCTAGAGGTAGGAGCTTACAGTCTTCCATCTCTATCTGACAGGGGTACCAGGATGCTTGGGGGAACAATATGGTAGTTGGTTGTCCTCTGGACATCCATCCTGCTGGTTAGTGATGGACCCTTCCACACCTCTAGTGTTGTCCTTTTCTAACTCATTATTTTCCTATCATCCATAGATTTTCCCACACCCTCCATGAACCTTAGCGATCTTTCTGACCTGTGTTACTCCATGAGGGCACAGATTCCACAGATTCTAGGTGCACCTAGAGCACAGCAGAGGTGCCTGGGTCCTGATTCTAGCTGCACCGAGAGTACAGCAGAGGTGCCTGGGTCCTGCCTTTCCCTTGTCCAGGGGCCCCACTTAGACCAGGGAAACTCGTACTGGAAGGATTTGTGGGTCCCTGGGTCTGGGGTCTTCCTGGCTTCTCTCTCCACCAGAGAGGCAGGAATCCAGGCAGGAGGAGGAGAGGGAGGACAAAGAGGAGGAGGAGGAGGAGAAGCAGGAGGAGGAGGAGAAATAAGAGGAGGAGAATGGAGAGGAGAATGAGAAAGAGGAGGAGGGGAGGGGGAGGACAAGGAAGAGGAGGAGGAGGACAAGGATGATGATGAGGGAAAGGATGGGGAGGAGAATGAGGAGGAGGAGGAAGGGAGGAGGAGGAAGGAAGGGGATAGTCAAGGAGGGTTATGATGAGGAGAAGGATGAAGAAGAGAAAGAGGATGATGACAAGGGGGATGGGGAGGAGAAAGAGGAAGGAGGGAGGACAAGAGAGAGGAGGATGAGGGGAGGGGAGGACAAGGGGATAATGAGGAGGAGAAAGATGCGGAGGACGATGATGACAACAACCAGGAAGATGGGGAAAAGAACAAGGAGGGGAGAAGAATGAGAAGGAGAAGGAGGAAGAAAGAAGGAAGAGGAGAAAGAAGAGGAGGAGGAGAAAGAGGAGTGAGGGAAAGGGAGGGAGAGGAGGATATCTGTGAGAGCCCTTCTGTCTCTGAGTTCTGGACAGCCACAGTGTGTTCACTGAGCGACTTCCCCAAAGCCTCCTGCTGCACAAAGCCTTTTTCATAACCCAAGAACAAGCAGAATAGTCTTGTGGCAAAACCACTGGGCAGACCAGACCAGACCACCCCCCTCCCCTCAGTTGGCACTTCCCCTGTGGCAATATTATTTTCCCCTGCCATGGCATGGAACACCTTGGGCTGTTAGCACACATGTTTACCTGTTTGTCCTGACTGCCCATGAGAACCCCTTCCAGAGAAGCTAGAAGCTCTGAATGGTCCAGCACATTTCCATCCTGTCTCTGTCCCCATGGGCTCCACATGGGGAGGGAGCAGGTAGGGCGGGGTGGGGTGGAGAAGAGAAGAGGATCTGATGGGAGAATAACTCAGCTGATGCCCTGGGTGATGTCACTAAGATGAAGAAATGGGAATGAGTTTTTAAGGATGAGGATAAACGATTTTTTAAGAGCAATCCCTGGTAGCCACATCCTTCCTCCAATGTGGAATTTATTCATCAAGAGAAAATAGTTACTGTTGACTTTGAGCAAATGTCCAAGAAGCAGTCTGGGTTTGAGTTGGTTTCGGTTGAGCCTGGTTTGATCTCTGAATCCCAGACATGGATTTGACAACAGCTGGTCTGCCTAACAATAATAATAATAATAATAATAACTATGATAATAATGATAATATTAATTGTTTTTGTTTAGAGTTTACTATGTGCCAAGTGCTGTATTACGTTTTGGGGTAGACACAAGATAATTGGGTTGGATGCAGTCCTTGTCCCACATGAGGCACACAGTCTAGGTAGGAGGGAGTAGAATTTAATCCCCATTTTACAGATGAAGAAACAGGCACAAAGTATTTAAGTGACTTCATCATTAATGGAATTTATTGAGCACTTACTACATGCAGAGCACTGTACTAAGCACTTGGGAGAGTACAAAACAGCATAATTGGTAGATATGCATGTTCCATGTCCACAGTGAGCCTACAGTTCAGAGAGGGAGACAGACACTAATATAAATAGTTTATATTGTAATTAATAGATGTATACATAAGTGCTGTGGGGTTGAGGATGGGGCAAATGTCAAATGCCCCAAGGTCACAGGTCCAGATGCATAGATAATTCATTAGGGAGAAGGAGCTGGGGAAAAGAGGGCTTAATCCAGACATTTTGGATAAAAGGTGACCAAAATAAGGTTTTGAAAGTGGGGAAAATGGAAGTCTGGCATAAATGGAGGTGGAGGGAGTTCCAGGGTAGAGGGAGGATTGCGAAAGGTAACAGCGGTGAAATAGACAAGATCGGGGTATAGAGAATAAGTTGGTGCTAGAGAAGGAAAGTGGACAGGCTGGGCTGTAATATGAGATCAGTGAGGTGAAGTAGAAGGGGACAAGCTGATTGAGTGCTTTAAAGCCAGTGGTAAGGAGTTTCTGTTTGATGCTGAGGTGAATGGACAACCACTGAAGGAGGTTCCTGAGGATTGGGGAGATGTGTAATCAACATTTTTTTTGAAAAATAATCCATGCAGCAGAGTGAAGTATGGACTGGAATGGGGAGACACAGGAGGCAGGGAGGTCAGCAAGGAGGCAGATGCAGTAGTCAAGACAGGATAGGATAGGTTCTAGGATAGGATAAGATCAGCGTAATAGCAGGTTGGATGGAGAGGAGCAGACAGATTCCTTCTCCTGGAAATATTATCCAACCTCGGCTTCACTGACACTCCTGGTTCTCCTCTTATTTCTCTGGCTGCTCATTCCCAGTCTTTTTCATGGGCTCCTCCTCTGCCTTCCACCACTAACTGTGGAGGTCCCTCAAGATTCAGTTCGGGTCCCCTTCTCTTCTCCTTCTACACCCACTCCTTTAGAGAACTCAATTGTTCCCATAGCTTCAACTACCACCACTATGTGGATGATTCCCAAATCTACATCTCCAGTCCTAATCTCTGTCCCGCATTTCCTCCTACCTTCAAGACATCTCTACTTGGATGTCCTCCCATCACCCCAAGCTTAACACGACCCAAACAGAACTCCTTATCTTCCCACCCAAATCCTGGCCTCCCCTCACTTTCCAATCACTGTTGACAGCACCACATCCTTCCTGTCTCACAAGCCTGTAATCTGGGTGTTATCCTTGATTCCTCGCTCTCATTTAACCCACATATTCAATCCAACACTAAATCCTCTTGGTTGCAACTTCACATTGCTAAAATCCACACTTTCCTCTCCATCCAAACTGCTTCCACGTTAATGCAATCACTTATCCTACCCCACCTCAATTACTGTATCAGCCTCCTCACTGACGACCCAGCCTTCTGTCTCTCTTCGCTCCGGTCCATACTTCACTCTGCTGACCACATCATTTTTCTACAAAAATGTTCAAGACATGTTTCCCCACTCCTCAAGAAACTCCGGGGGGTGTCCATCCACCTCCACATCCATCAGAAAATCATCACCATTGGCTTCAAACTCAATCACTTTACTTCCTCCTACCTCACGTTGCTACTCTCCTACTACCACCCAGACTGCACACTTCGCTCCGCTAGGGCTAACCTTCTCACTGTACCTTGATCCAATCTACCTCACCTCTGGCCGCTTGCCCACATCCTGCCACTGTCCTGAAACACCCTCCCTCCTCAAATCCAACAGACAACACTCTCCCCAGCTTCAAAGCCTTATTGAAGGCATTTCTCCTCCAAGAAGCCTTCCCTGACTAAGCCCTTCTTTTCTCTTCTCCCGCTCCCTTCTGCATCACCCTGATTTGCTCCCTTTATTCATCCCCCCTCTCAGTCCCACAGCATTTATGTACAGCTCTGTAATTTATTTATTTATTCATATTAGTAATAATTATGGTATTTGTTAAGCACTTACTATGTGCCAGGTACTGCACTAGGCACTGGAATGGATACAAGCAAATAGGGTTGGACACAGTCCCGGTCCCACTAGGGGCTCACAGTCTCAATCCCCATTTAACAGATGAGGTAACTGGGACTCAGAGAAGTGAAGTGACTTGTTCAAGGACACAGAGCAGACAAGTGGAGGAGCTGGGATTAGAACCCGTGACCTTCTGACTCCCAGGCCTGTGCCCAATCCTCTATGCCATGCTGCTCTTCGGAAATGTCCTGTGCAGGTCCAATACCCTGGCTGGCTTTGGCTCCCCCCACCTTTCCTTCTACTCGTGAGTCCTGTTAGCCAGGGTTAGAAGGTATGATTTGTGTCTACTGCTCCCTCCAAGATGGGGGCAAGAGGGGAGGGGATCAGTGTGGGGGTGAGTAGAGGGGCCTGTGGGGAGGGGCAGGCAGAAACTAATGGGTCACAGAGACCCAATCTGGGGGCTTTTCAACCCTACTGGAAGCTCTAAATCAAAAGTAGCCATAGTAGTGCTTCTGTGTGAGTAGTTCTTATTGAATGCAACCGAGTAGCTGTGTAGAGCAGTGCAGAGCAGAGCAGTAAATCTAGGCATTTGGGAGAGCATGATAATAATAATAATAATAATAATAATAATGGTATTTTTTAAGCGCTTACTTTGTGCCGGGCACTGTTCAAGCGCTGGGGTAGATACAAGATAATGAGGTTGTCCCACGTGGGGCTCACAGTCTTTATCCCCATTTTGCAGATGAGGTCACTGAGGCATAGAGAAGTGAACTGGCTTGCCCAAAGTCACACAGCTGACAAATGGCAGAGGTGACATTAGAACTCACGACTTGTGACTCCCAAGCCCGGGCTCTTTCCATTAAGCCATGCTGCTTCTCGTAAAAGAGGTCATCCGGTTGTCCCACGTGGGGCTCACAGTCTTAATCCCCATTTTACAGATGAGGTAACTGAGGCACAGAGAAATGAAGTGGCTTGCCCAAGGTCACACAGCTGTCAAACGGCAGAGGCAACATTAGAACTCACGACTTGTGACTCCCAAGCCCGGGCTCTTTCCACTAAACCGAGCTGCATCTCTAAATTAATAGACCTGATCTCTGCCCTCAAGGAGCTTACAATCAAGCAAGGGAAACATACACTATGATACATTTCAGTTAGAAGGAAGTGATGGAGAGAATAACATATGTTCATAATTGCTGCAAGTACTTAAATACTTAGGGTGGCCTTAAAGTGTTGGTGCCAAAGAGCTGAGCTGGGTGTTGGAGGAGATTAGAAATTAATTGGGGAAGCCCTCCTGGAGAAGATGTGATTTCAGACTTTGAAGATGGGCAGAGGTGTGATCTCTCTGATAAGGAAAGGAGGGAGTTCCAGAAAGTGGGGAGGGGGCACCAAGAGGAGAATGAGTTTTGAGAGGTACTAATCCTGCAAGCTGGAATGTAGAGGGGGGAGAGAGAGCTGATTGAATGGCTTAAACTGGCCACAAGTTTCTGCTTGATGTGGGGAACAGGGTGGCCTAGTGGGAAGAGCCTGGGCCTGGGAGTCAGAGGACCTGCATTAATAATAATGATAATAATAACTGGGGTAAATTTTTAGGTGCTTACTATGTACTAGGCACCATTCTAATCCCAGCTGTACTACTTGTCTCCTATGTGACCTTAGACAAGTCATGTCATTTCTCTGGGACTCAGTTTCTTCATCTGTAAAACAGAGAATAATAATGATGGTATTAATTAAGTGCTTACTATGTGTCAAGCACTGTTCTAGTGCTGGGGCAATTCAAAGCAACCAGGTTGGACATAGTCTGTGTCCCACAGGGGGCTCACAATCAGCTGTTCTCCCTCCCCATTAGACTGAGCCCCCTGTGGGACAGAGACTGTGTCCAAGGTGATTATCTTATGCCAGAACTAACATGGTGAACAATTGGATCAGTCAATGGTATTTATCAAATGCTTACTATGTACAGAGCACTGTACCAAGTGATTGGGAGAGTACAATACAACAGAATTAGCAAACTCATTCTCTGCCCATAAGAGAAGGATTCTGCAAATGTTATGGAGGAAAAACCAACAGATTTTGGTCATATAATAATAAATATGGTGTTCGAAAGAAATAGAGATGTCAAGGATAATGCCAAGGTTGTGAACTTGAGGATGGAGAGGATGGTGTTGTTTTTTGGGGGGTTATAATGGTATTTTTTGAGCACTTACTGTATTTTAAGCACTGTTCTAAGTACTGAGGTAGATACAAGTCAATCAAGGTGGATACAGTCCCTGTCCCAAATAGATCTAACAGTTTAGGTAGGAGAGAGAATGGGTAGTGAATCCCCATTTTGCAGTTGAGAAAACGGAGACACAGAAAAGTTAAGTGATTTGCCCAAGGTCACGCATCGAACAAGTGGCGAAACCAAGATTAAAACTCAACTCCTCTGATTCCCAGGCTCTTGCTTTATCCCCTAGGCCACGGTGCTTCAACCATGCTGTTGTTGACCACATTGGTAAAGTTGGGTGGAGAAGAGGTTTCAGGAGGAAAGATGAGGCGTTCTATTTCGGGCATATTGAGTTTGAGATTCCGGGAGGACATTCAAGTAGGGATGTCCTGGAGGCGAAAGGAAATGGGTGGGTGTTAAAAGGAGACAGGACTCTTGGATATGGTCAGGAGAATGGCACAAACATCTGTGGGGGACAATGACTCCAGTTATTGACGGGGCGGGCCAGCAATTCCCGCCCAAACAGCTGTGGGCGGGACAACGACTCCACTCAAATAGCTGTAGGGGGGATAATGATTGCAACCCAAATAGCTGTAGGGGTACAACGAATCCATCCCAACCATCTGTGGGGACAAAACAACTACAGCACAAACAGCTGTGGGGGAACAATGACTCCACCCAAGCAGTTGTGAGGGGAGAATGACTCCAACCCAAACACCTGTAGGAGGTGAAGGACACCACATAAATGGCTGTGGGGGGACAACGTCTCCAGCCCAAACAACTGTAGCAGCACAACAACTCCAACGCAAACAGCTGTAAGGGGGAAAATGACTCCTCACAAATGGCTGTGGGGGGACAACATCTCCAGCCCAAACAACTGGAGCAGCACAGTGACTCCAGTCCAAACAGCTGTGGGGGGACAGTGATTACAGCTGAATCAGCTGTGGAGGGACAATGACTCCAGCCCAAATAGTTGTGGGAGAAAAGATGTTTCTGGCACAAACAGCTGGGGGGGCAAAACAACTCCAGTCCAAATAGCTGAGAAGGGACAAAGTCTCTGACTAAAACAGCTGTGGGGGGGAAATGACTCTGGTATAAACAATTGTGGGGGCAGAAGGACTCTGGACAAAACAGCTGTGGAGGGACAATGACTCCAATCAAAATAGCTTTACAGGAACAAGTACTCCCACCCAAACAGCTGTTGGGGGGGACAACCACTCTAGGTCAAACACCTGTTAGAGAACAATGTCTCTGGCCCATTCGGCTGTGGGGGAACAGGACTCTGGTCAAAACAGCTGTGGGGGGACAAAGACTCCAGCTCAAACAGCTGTGGGGGGAAAACTTCATCCCAAACAGCTGTAGGAGGATAAAGGCAAAGCCCAAACACCTATGGGGATCATTCCATTCTCAGCTTCCTGTACAAACTGCAAAAACCCAAATTCATGGGAAGGCCAGGAAAAGAAGATGGAATAAGAAGATCCTGAGATAGCAACACCTCTCCACAAATAAGCACTCACCACTTAATGTGCAGACAGGGAATTACAGGGTATGGCCATAGGAGAGGAAATGAGGCAGTGGGTGGCGGGGGAGGGAGGAAGAGGTAACCAGGCAGAGGGTGGCAAGGGAGAGGAGAATAGGAAACCAGGCAGCGGTTGACAGGAGAAGGAGGAAGGGACAAATAGGGATGGCTGAGGTCTCTTCCCTGACCAGCTTTACCAAAACAGGTCTCCTTCACTGTGCATGGGTTCTTTCTGCATGGATTTTTTTGGATACCAAAATTCAGAGCCCTCAGGAATGATCTGGATACAAAGCATGAGTCTTAACCCCTGAGTTTCAGTTGTCCTGTGGCACCTTTGAACAGAGTCTGTGGCTGATCCCTGAAATAGCAACAACAACAATAATAATAATAATAATAATAATAATAATGGCACTTATTAAACTCTTACTATTAAGCACTATACTAAACACTGGGGTGGATACAAGCAAATCAGATTGGACACAATATCTGTCCCACGTGGGGTTCACAGTCTTAATCCCCGTTTTACAGATTGAGTAACCGAGACCCAGAGAAGTGAAGTGACTTCCCCAAGGTCACACAGCAGACAAGTGGCAGAGCCTGGATTAGATCCCATGTCCTTCTGACTTCCAGGCCCATGCTCTATCCACTACCCCATGCTGCCTCTCACGGAAGATGAAGATGAAAGGTCAAATAGGGCTGCCTTGTGAATAGAGCTTGGGCCTGGGAAACAGAAGGGCTTGCATTCTAGTACCAGCTCTGACAACTGTCTGTTGTGTGACCTTGGGCAAATTACTTAACATCTCTGTGCCTCAGTGAACTCATCTGTAAAATGGGGATTAAGAATTTTGAGCCCCATATGGACCATAGACTGTGTCCAACCTGATTTTCTTGTACCTACCCCAATGCTTAGTAAAATACCTAACACATAGTAAGTATTAACAAATACCATAAAAAAAATTAAGAAATTAGGCTGAATTTTGTTCCTGGTGTTCAAATGCTAGTGGCCTTGCCTTTACCTACTGTTTTTAGGCATCTTCTTAGAAAAAAGGAAGGATCTCCTTCTTGCCAGCCCTCAATCTTCTTTCCCTTCTTCCAATTTCAGGACTGCTTGATATCTATAGCTCTTGTTGGCCTCTGCCTGGGGCCAGAATTGACATTTCCCAATGTGCTCTGGGGAGCTTCCCTCTGCTCCTGTTCAAAGGTGTTTTCCACCTGTCCACCTGGTAGAGCTTTATATTGGTAAAGCCCCAGGATTCCCACCAAACCCAATCTGATCGAGAGGAGCCTCAAATGCTCCCCAGACCTACCAAGTCTATTGTCTCCCTCAATATTGGTGTCCGGGAATATGCAAGGATGCACAACATAGGTCTAGAAGAACCTTTGGAAACACAGTTTGGAGATTCCTTCCAATCCAATCCCAATCAGCCTGGAGATCCAGGGTTCAGCTCAGGCCGGGACAGGAACTGTCTGAGTTGAATGGGGAAAATCTGGTCCATGTAGGGCTCTACTGTCAGGTCCAGAAAAGAGCCAAGTTGTGTGGCTGCATATATATATGTGTGTGTATGTGTTCATGTGTGTGAGTCTTTGTGTGTGAGAGAAAGAATGAGAGAGAGACCCAGATTTTACAGGGATAACCACATTGATTTTGTGGCCTGAAGAAGACTGGAACTGAATTCCATTTTTCTATGTAAAACTGGGTTTTCTTCATACTGCCCCTTCTCAGAACCCTAATCAATGTGGGTTTGTGGTGGGCAGCACAGAAAGGAAAGGCTGACTCAAGAGGCCTCCTCCTTCATGGTTCAAAACTGGCATAAAAGAAGTGTTAGACCGATGTTTCTTGTTCTGAGGTTTCTGCTTTGACTCTGCTGAAGACTCTGACTTCAAGAGTCTCTAAAGAATATGACCCAGTGAGTGCAGCTTGCAAGAACCCAAGTCCTGCATGTCATAGAATGACCACTGCCCTCTCCCAAGCGTAGAACAGAGACCAGGGCATGCAGGTCCTTGGCTATGTCTACTGATTCCACGAACCCAATATCCAGGGCCCACCATGGCACAAATCAATGGTGTTTATTGAGCATTTACTGAGTGCAGAGCATAGTACTAAGCGTTTGGAAGAGTACAATATTATATAGTTGGAAGATACGTTCCCTGGCCACAACGAGCTTACAGTCTAGCTTACGACTCCAGGACCAAAATCATCAGCACTCGCAACCCACCGTGTCATCTGGTCTCCCATCACAGATGACTGCCATGCATGAGAGCCCAAGATGGGAGAGGCTCACGTGGGTGTCAGTCACCTTTTGTTCCTGAGTGCACAAGGTGGGGTGTGGATTCTCTCAGCTGACACACCAAAACCCCTTGGCCTTTTTCCCCTGTCAGCTTGTCTCCCTCTGGCAGAGGAAGCAGAAGGGGTCTTCTGCATGGGTTGGCCCGCAGCCGCTCTCCGCTTTAACTGATCAATCAATGATAATCATTGAGCACTTACTCTGTGCAGAGCACAGTACTAAGGGCCTGGGAGAGTTCAATATAACAGAATGGAGTTGGCAGACATGTTCCCTGCCCACATCGAGTTTATGTCTAGAGGACAAGCTTACAGTCTAGATGAAGGGCTTACAGTTCTAGATGAAAGACTTACAGTTCTAGAGGAAGGGCTTGCAGTCCAGAGAATGAGCATATATAGTCTAGAGGACAGACATACAGTCTAGAGGACAAGCTTAGAGTCTAGAGGATGGGTTTACGAGTCTAGAGGATGAGCTTACAACCTAGAGGAAGGTTTTATAGTCTAGAGGAAGGGCTTTAAAGGGGAAGAGAAAGGGAGCCCTGCAGCTTGTTCAAGCCCAAAGGAACACCAAAGCCCTTAGGATGGGGGGATCCTGGCAAAGGGTCAGAAATGCCCACCAACCAGAGGTATCTGGCCCCTCCAAACTTCCTGGCCCAAGGACCAGCTGCTCTGCTCATCCCCCAGTCCAGCCATCTGCCCATCCACCCCCCCGATCACAGCCTGCCACCAGACTCCCAGCCCCTCACTGGCCCCCTCCTCCCTCCTCATAAAGGCCCCTTTCTCCCCTGCTGTTTTTTTTGGTTCTCTGTCTCAGTCTCTGGCTCTCTGGGCCTGCAGGCCGGCTCTGCCTGCTTTGCAGCCGGGGTTCCTGATGGGGTTTGTGGGCAGTGCTATGTGGTTTGCAGGGCCCAGGGGGCCGGCACAGTGCAGGGGAAGGAGCTCCAGGCTATTTGCCACCGGCCGGAAGGAGCTTCCAGTCTGCCAGACCGAGCACAGGCATCACCCAGGGCCCGGCCTGGGAAACGGGAGTAGCGGCAGGCCATGAATCCTGCCCTTGCCAAAGCTCCACTTGTGCCTCCACGGCAGGAGGGGGCACCTCGGATCAGAATCCCCTCCCTGTGCTGCCAACTGCAAATCCGAATTCACTAGGGTTGCCTTCTTTAACACATTTGTGTTCAGAGCAAGCCCAGTTTTACATAGAAAAGGGGGTTAGGGTCTGGTAGCTGGGGGAAGGGGATGCCCAATGAGCAGGAGGCAGAGGAGCTGCAGACACAGAAGCCCGGGCAGTTAGCAGGCGAGGAGGAGCCACACCATCTTGTCTGGCTTGCCGTCGGCTGGCCAAGCACCCCGTTCCCTGAGTTTGCTCCTTGGGGCTGAGTCGTCTCGCAGCCGGTGATGCTGACGGCGGGGGACGAGGGGCAGTGGGGGCTGTGGGAGCTGAGCAGCTGCAGGGAATGTAGGTGTAAGGAGGGTAACTGAAGGGGCAGTGAGGGTAGCAGAACTGTGGGAAGCAGCATGGCTCAGTAGAAAGAACCTGGGCTTCGGAGTCAGAGGTCATGGGTTCGACTCTCGGCTCTGCCACTTGTCAGCCGTGTGACTGTGGGCAAGTCACTTAACCTCTCTGTGCCTCAGTTCCCTCATCTGTAAAATGGGGATCAACTGTGAGCCTGATGTGGGACAACCTGATGACCCTGTATCTCCCCCAGCGCTTATAACAGTGCTCTGCACATAGTAAGCGCTTAACAAATACCAACGTTATTATATGGGGGCTTCAAGGACAGCAAGGGTTACAGGAGCCACTGGTACTTGGGACGTGGAGCTCCGGAGGAAAAGGAACCCTGGCATGCTGGGCAAGCTAGACAGAAGCAGACACAAGCGGAGTTGCCAGCACCCAGGTGGGAAGACGGGGGAGGGAACGAGTGGTCGATTAGCCTCACTAGCACCTCTCAGCCAAACAGTGGCCACCAAATTCTCCCCCGCCTTCACTGGCTCCCGCCAGCCGTGAGGGCAGGGGACGGAGGGAAGGAGGGGAGCCAATATCCTTCCCAGAGTGGCTGCAGCATCCAGAGAATGAGAGAGTCAAAAGCCAGGTGGATTATATGTGGTTATATCAGCAGCATGGCCTAGTGGTTAGAGTAAGGGCCTGGAAGTCGGAAGGATCTGGGTTCTAATCCCAACTTTGCCACTTGTCTGCTGTGTGACCTTGGATAAGTCACTTAACTTCTCTGTGCTTCAGTTACCTCATCTGTAAAATTGGATTTAAGACTGTGAGCCCCTTGCAGGACAGCGACTGTGTCCAATCAATTAATCAATGGTATTTATTGACCATTTACAATGTACAGAACACTGTATTAAGCACTTGGGAGAGTACAGTACAACAAAATTAGCAGACATATTCCCTGCCCATAATGAGCTCACTGTCTAGATTCAATCCAACCTGAAAACCTTGTATCTACCCCAGCGTTTAGTACAGTGCCTAGCATACAGTAAGTGAATAATAATAATAATAATGTTGGTATTTGTTAAGTGCTTACTATGTGCCGAGCACTGTTCTAAGCGCTGGGGTAGACACAGGGGAATCAGGTTGTCGCACGTGGGGCTCACAGTCTTAATCCCCATTTTACAGATGAGGTAATTGAGGCAACGAGAAGTTAAGTGACTTGCCCAAAGTCACGCAGCTGACAAGTGGCCAAGTCAGGATTCGAACCCATGACCTCTGACTCCAAAGCCCGTTCTCTTTCCACTGAGCCACACTGCTTCTCTAATAATGTTGGTATTTGTTAAGCGCTTACTATGTGCAGAGCACTGTTCTAAGCGCTGGGGGAGATACAGGGTCATCGGGTCATCCCACATGAGGCTCACAGTTAATCCCCATTTTACAGATGAGGTCACTGAGGCCCAGAGAAGTGAAGTGACTTGCCCACAGTCACAGAGCTGACAAGTGGCAGAGCCGGGAGTCAAACTCATGACTTCTGACTCCGAAGCTCAGGCTCTTTTCCACTAAGCCACAATGTTGGTATTTGTTAAGCGCTTACTATGTACAGAGCACTGTTCTAAGCGCTGGGGTAGACACAGGGGAATCAGGTTGTCCCACGTGAAGTGCTTACCAAATGCCATAAAAAACAAAAAAACAAAGATAAGTCACTGGACCAAAGACATCTTCCCTGACTAAGCCCTCTTTTCTTCTTCTCCCACTCCCTTCTGCATCACCCTTTGCTCCCTTTATTCACCCCTCCCTCGACCCCACAGCCCTTATTCATTCAATCGTATTTATTGAGCGCTTACAGTGTGCAGAACGATGTACTGACCTCTTGTACTAAACAGACGCATCCCCTACTCACAATGACCTTACAGTCTAGAGGTCTAGAGGTTACGTACACATCCGCAATTTATACATTTGTCTGTCTCCCCCTCTAAACTGTGAGCTCACTGTGGGCAGGGAGTGTGTCTACTGACTTTTGTACTCTCCAGAACGCTTAGTACAGTGCTCAGTACATAGTAAGCACTCATTAAATAGGATCGACTGATTGATTGGGTCAGTTGATCAGCCCGGAAACCAACACTGGGGGAACCATCCCGGGCCAGGAGCTGCAGTTTTAGGTAGCCGCGAAGGTGAGCTGGCACAGGGTGGCATCTAGTTAGTAGCCCTGCCTCCGGGCTGCACACAGCTCGCTCCCTTCCTCTCCCCGACTCTAGAGCTTGGCAAAGGGTAGGGTTCCCTCTGGTGGCATCGGAGGTGACCGACAGTGCCACCTCCTTGCCCTGGCCCTTAGCTTCAATCATTCATTCATTCAATCGTATTTATTGAACGCCTACCTTGTGCAGACCACTGTACTAAGCAGTGGGGAGAGTACAATGCAACAACAAAAAGACACAGTCCCTGTCCATAACCAGCTCACATTCTAGTGGGATTCGACAACCCCCTGGTCAAGGGTCACTCCAGGTCAAAGGGTAGCCCGTCGCCGCACCCATCCCAGTGGTTTCTGGGCCCCGCAGGTCAGGGTACAGTGTTCTGGACGCTGCATATCATTGGTCTCACTTGCTCAGGCCCTGAAAGTGCTCACAGGCCAGGACGCTCCCGTTGGCTCCGAGGTCACCAGCCCACCCCAACTCCTTCAAGTGCCCTGAGCAGGTGGTTCTGCCCCCATGGTGGCACCGCCCCCTGGGTTCAAAGGGGATGTTGGAGAGAAACTCTCCCTATGCCCACTGCGCGTTTCCCCATGCGAGGTTCTCTGGCCTCTAGACTCTAAGCTCGTTGTGAGCTGGGAATGTATTTTCCCAAGAGCCCAGCACAGTGCTCTGCACACAGCAAGCACCCAACAAATACGATTGAATGAATGACTGTGAAATTCATTCATTCATTCATTTAATCATATTTTCTGATTGCCTTCGCTTCCCTAGCCACACTTTGCTCTGTCGCATGTGCTAATATTTCCTCTTTCTGACACAGCCCAGGACCGCCTCTGCCTCTGCAGGTCTGGGAAGCTGCAGCACTTCCCCACTCCCCAGAAGAGGCTGCATTCGCTACTGCTAAGAAGCAGTATGGCCTACTGGAAATAATAACGATGGCATTTGTTAAGCACTTACTATGTGCCAAGCGCTATTCTAAGTGCTGGGGGGATACAAGGTCATCAGATTGTCCCATATGGGACTCACAGTCTTCATCCCCATTTTACAGTTGGAGATATCTGAGGCACAGAGAAGTTAGTGACTTGCCCAAAGTCACATGGCTGACAAGTGGCGGAGCTGAAATTTGAACCCGTGACCTCTGACTCCCAAGCCCGGGCTCTTTCCACTGAGCTACGCTGCTTCTCGAAAAGATCACAGGAAAGATCACATGTTGGTTCTAATCCCGGCTCTGCCCCATGTCTCCTGTGTGACCTTGGGCAAGTCAGTTGGCTTCTCTGGGCCTCAGTTATCTCATCTGGAAAATGGGGATTAAGACTGTGAGACCCATATGGGAAAGGGACTGTATCCAACCTGATGAACCTGTATCTACCCCAGCACCTAGTACAGTTCTTGGCACATAGTAAGTGCTTAATGAGTACTGTGATTATTATTTAAGGCACTCAGAAATCCTCACATTTCTCCCTCTTCATTTCTCAAGCCAATGTTCTCATTGTGCCTCATTTTCATCTCTCCCATCTCTGACCCCTTGCTAGCATTTTTCTCCTGCCTATAACACCATCTACCTCCAAATCCCCAACTCTGCCCAACTTCAAACCATACCTTCTCCAGGAGGCCTTCATAATTTGCTTTCTCTTCTCCCCAGGTTATACACCTTCCCAACTACTACTTCAGCCCTTCTGCACCAGTTACACACTTGTATATTCACAATCACTCACTGTGGACTAGTGGATAGATCATGGACATGGGAGTCAGAAGGACCTGGATTCTAATCCCTGCTTTGCCACTTGTTTTCTGTGTGACCTTGGGCAAGTCACTTCATGTCTCTGTGCCTCAGTTATCTCATGGAGTTTAAGACTGTGAGCCCAATGTGGGACATGGACTGTGTCCAAGTGATTACTTTGTATCTACCCTAATGCTTTGAACAGTGCCTGGCACATAGTAAGCACTTAAATACCATTTTTAAAAAAATCATCCATGATACTTCTGTACATAGTTTAAATACTTTATCACATAAGCACACACTCATAGCGAACTCATTATCACTATAATAAATGTAAAAATAAATAAATAAAATAAATGGTGGTATTTGTTAAGCACTTACTATGTGCAAAGCACTGTTCTAATCGCTGGGGGATACAGGGTAATGAGGTTGTCCCATGTGAAGCTCACAGTTAATCCCCATTTTACAGATGAGGTAACTGAGGCACAGAGAAGTTAAGTGACTTGCCCAAAGTCACACAGCTGGCAAGCGGCAGAGCCATGATTAGAACCCATGACCTCTGACTCCCAAGCCCAGGCTCTTTCCACTGAGCCACGCTGCTTCTCTGACAAATTGTAGCATGTGTTGGGTTCTACGTATGAAATTCTGTGCTAAGCACTGGGATAGGAGGTACACAAGGGGCTCACAAGGAGTGCACAGTTGAAGAGGGACTGAAAATTGGTATTTAATCTCCATTGTACAGATGAGGAAACAGGAAAAGACAAGTAAGTGACTTGCCCAAGGTCACACAGTACCACCATCTTCCCTGTCTCATAATTTGGCCACCTTAGCATTATCCTCAACTCATCACTCTAATTCAACCAACATATTCAGATTCTACCTCGACAACCCCTCTAGTATCCACCCTCTTCCTTGCCATCCAAACTGCTACCATGCTGATCCAAGCATTTGTAATATCCAAAACGATGCCCTCGACATCACCCTCTCTCCTGAACTTGACTCAGTCGCTCCCCTATCTCTTCGTCGATCTCGTACCACTAACCCACAGCCCTGAATCACTTCTATAGACCACTACCTTCACTCCTGTGCGTGAGCCGCAGAGCACCACTGACAGAAATCTTGTCCACCTCAAGTTCATCCTTGCATGTTTTCATTCTGCCTCCACCTCTGCCTGACAAAATCATTCTTCCTTCCTACTGACACCAATGCCCATTGCCCTCCCCAGTTGTTCCAGATGTTTAACTTCCTCCTCACACCACCGTCCTCCCGCCTCCCCATCTCTTGCCCTTAATGACCTGCCCAAGTACTTTAATGAGAAAATTGAAACCATCAAGCGTGATCTCCCTAAAATCTCCCCCGCTCCTCTTCAGTCCCTCCTTCCTCCTGCCCTTTCTTCAACTCTCCCATCTTTCCCAGCGGTATCTCAAGAGGAGGGCTCCTGCCTTCTCTCAAAATCCACCCCCTCCACCTGCACATCCAACCCCATCCCTTCACAACTTATCAAAGCACTTTCCCCCTTCCTTTTTCCCTCCCCTGACCACCGTCTTCAACTATTCACTCTCCAGTGGCTTTTTTCCCACTGCCTTCAAATATGCTCATGTCCCCCCTATCCTAAAAAACCCTCCCTTTGCAAAACCCCTCCATTTGCCCCATAGCTCCCTCCAGTTATTGCCCCATGTCTCTCCTCCCATTCCTCTCCAAACTCCTTGAGTGAGTTGTTTACACCCACCTCTACCAGTTCCTCTCCTTCAGTACTCTCCTTGATCCCCTTCAATCTGGCTTCTGCCCGCTTCATTACATAATGAACGGCCATAAATGATCTCCTACTCGCCAAATCCTATGGCCTCTACTCCATCCTAATCCTTCTCAACCTCTCAGCTGCCTTCGACACTGTCGACCACCCTTCTCTCCTGGAAACATTATCCAGCTTTGGCTTCACTGACACTGCCCTCTCCGGGTTCTCCTCATCTCTCTGGCCGTTCATTCTCAGTCTCCTTCATGGGCTCGTCCTCTGCCACCAACCTCCTAACTGTGGAGGACCCTCAAGTTTCAGTTCTGGGTACCCTTCTATTCTCCATCTACTCCTACTCCCTTGGAGAACTCAATTGCTCTCTTGGTTTCAACTACCACCTCTATGTGCATGATTCCTAAATCTACATCTCCAGCCCTGATCTCTCTCTCTCTCTCTGCAGTCTCGAATTTCCTCCTGCCTTCAAGACATCTCTATTGGATGTCCTACTGACACCTCAAACGTAACATGTCCAAAACAGAACTCTTTATCTTCCCACTCAAACCCTATCCTTCCCCTGATTTTCCCAACACTGTAGACAGCACCACCATCCTTATTGTCTCACAAGCCCATAAATTTGGGATTATCCCTATTTTATTATTTTACTATTTTTTTCATTATTGTTATTATTTTATTTTTATTATTATGACATTTGTTAAATACTATATGTCAGGCACTGTAGTGAGTTTTGGGTAGATACAAGTTTATCAGGTTGGACACAGTCCCTGTCCCAAAGTCTTAATGAGGCTCACAGTCTTCATCCTCATTTTACAGGTAAGGTGACTGAGGCACAGAGAAGTTAAGTGATTTGCCCAAGGTCAAACAGCCCACACCTGGAGAGCCAGGATTAGGACCCAGGTCCTCGTGATTCCCAGGCCCATGCTCTATCCACTATGCCATGCTGCTTGATTCATCTCTCTCAATCAACCCACATATTCAATCCATCACTAAATCCTTTCAGTTTAACCTTCACGACATCGCTAAAATCCGCTCTTTTCTTCCCATCCGAACTGCTATCGTGTTAATCCAAGCATTTATCCTATTCTGCCTTGATTACTGTATCAGCTTCTTTGCTGACCTTCCCGTATCCTTTTTCTACAGAAATGTTCAGTCCATGTTTCCCCACTCCTCAAGAAACTTCAGTGGTTGCTCATCCACCTCCACATCAAAGAGAAACTCATCATCAGCTTCAAAGCCATTAGTCACCTGCCCCTTCCTTCCTCATCTCACTCCTCTCTTATTACACCCAACCCTGCACATTTCACTACTCTAATGACAATCTATTCTCTGTTACTTGATCTCATCTCACCCCCCAATGACCCCTCACCCACATCCTGCCACTAGACTAGAATAGGCTCCCTCTTCATATCAATTTAAATCATATCACTCTCCACAATTTAAAAGACTTATTGAAGGCACATCTCCTCTAAGAGGCCTTCCCTGACTAAGCCCTCATTTTCTCTTCTCCCACTTCTTTCTAGGTGCACTTGGATTTGCTCCCTTTATTCTCCCCTCCCTCCGCACTTATCTGTAATTCATGTATTTATATTAATGTTTGTCTCCCTCTCTAGATTGTAAAATTGTGGCAGGGATGGAGTCTATCAACTCTGTTATATTCTCGTTGTGGGCTGTAAATCTTTCTACCAGTATTATCATATTGTCATATTGTACTCTCCCAAGTGCTTAGTACAGTGCACTGCACACAGTAAGCGCTTGATGTGATTGATTGATTGACCCTGCCTTGACTCCTGCATCAGCATCTTCACTTTCCTTCCAGTCTCCAATCCTTCCCCTCACCGATCCATGCTTTGTTCTGCTGCCCTGATCATTTTCTTCTAAAAAAACACAAAACATTCAATCCACGTCTCCCCTCTCCCCTGCTGAGCTGCTTTAGTCGGCCCAGGACATCGAACATAGCAGGGACAGAGGGCTGCCCTTGGACACTGAAACCTCTCAGCCGGCCCAGGACATTGAATATTTACCATACCCTGGCCAGGGCTCCTAAATTTTGCTCGACCACTCCTTTATCTTCTCTCTCCCCGTAGCCTGGCCTGAATCCACAGTGGAGACACTGAACTGATGTGGCTGTCTGCCACCCTAGTGAAAATAACCCGACTTTTAGTCAACCCAGCCCTCTAATTACACTGAAATATTATCCTCTTCATTCTCAAGGACCCTCATTCAATTAAGCAGTTTAATGAGGAACCACTATTAAGCAGTTATTGCTGTTAACAATCTCACCTGTAACCCTTAAACTTAATCACATCCCTTCAATTCCCTCCTTCCCTATCTTCCCTTCCCAGCACCTACCCCCTCACCTCCTCATTCCCTCCCCTGGCACCTTCCCCACAGCCTCATCCAACTGCCTCTGTGGAGCCCCCATTTCACTCTGGGAAAACTTCCCTGACACTGTCTTATTTTCTCTGGATGCTCATTCTCAGTCTCTTTAATGGGCTTCTCCTCTGCCTCCCACCTGCTAACTGAGCCTTGGGGCTCAGTTCTGGATCCCCTTCTATTCTCCATCTACGCCCATTCCCTTGAAGAATTTACTCACTCTCATGGCTTCAACTACCCTCTCTTTGCAAATGATGCCCATATCTACATCTCCAGCCCTGAAGTCACTCCTACTCTGCAGCCTCCTTCCTTCGGGACATCTGAACTTGGAAGTCCTGCCTCAAACTTAACCCAAACTTAACATGTCCAAAACAGAACTTTTTATCTTCCCACCCAAACCCTATACTCCCCCTGGTTTTCCTATCAGTGTAAACAGTACCACCATCCTTCGTATCTCCTAGCTCCTTCCTTCCTAACCTTGGCATTATCTTTGACTCATCTCTCTCATTCAACCCACATATACAACCTGTCACCAAATCCTGTCAGTTCAAACCCCACAACGTTGCTTAAATCCGCCTTTTCTTCTCCAAATATGCTACCACGTCGATCCAAGCATTCATCCTATCCTGCTTTGATTACTGCATCAGCCTCCTTGCTGACCTTCCTGCCTCCCCCTACTTCAGGCCTTATGACACTCTGCTGTCTGGATCATTCTTCTAACAAACAGTTCAGACCATGTTTCCTCACTCCTCAAGAACTCCTCATAATCTCATCTGTCTCACTGAAGACCCCTCTCCCATATCCTGCCTCTGGCCTGGACTCCCTCCCTCTTCCTAACACCACCCTCCCTACCTTCAAAGCCCTACAAAAATCATATGTCCTCCAAGTAGCTTTCCTCACTTCCCTTGTTTCTGCTTTTTTCTGTGTCACTAGTATCTGTACCTCTTGAGCAGCCCCAGCCCCACTATATATATATATATATATATATATATATATATATGTCTTTATACTCTTGTCATTAGAGAAGCAGCATGGCTCAGTGGAAAGAGCACGGGCTTGGGAGTCAGAGGTCATGAGTTTGAATCCCGGCTCTGCCATTTGTCAGCTGTGTGACTGTGGGCAGTCACTTAACTTCTCTGTGCCTCAGTTACCTCATCAGTAAAATGGGCATTTAGAGTGTGAGCCTCACGTGGGACAACCTGATTACCCTGTATCTACCCCAGCGCTTGGAACAGTGCTCGGCACATAGTAAGCGCTTAACAAATACCAACATTATTATTTTCCCCATCTCTAATTTATTTTAATGTCTCTCTCCCACTCTAGACTGTAAACTTCTTGCAGGCAGATAATCAAGTATCTACTAACTCTATTGTATTGAATGCTCCCTAGTGCTTAGTACAGTTCTCTGCGCATAGTAAGCATTTAATAAATACCACTGATGGAGGGAAAGTGAGAGGAAAATCAGTGAAGTGAAAATAATGCCCTGATTTTTTGTAGCTTTTCTCTTTTCCTGCAGTGCTTTCCCTTCAGTGATCTCTTTTCACCAACTCTGTTATATTACACTCTCTCAAATGATTACTTAATACTTTGCTCTGCACGCAGTAAGGGCTCAATAAATAAGATTGATTAGCAACATCGCTGTGAGGTTGGCAGAGGCAGGGTCATCCCCATTTTACAGATGAGGAAACTGAGGTCCAGTGAGGGTGAGTAGATTAAGGTCACACACAGGCCGAGCAGCAGCAGAGCTAGGGCTAGAAAGGGAAGCTGGGGTTGGTGAGCAAAGGACAAGAAAGGATGAGAGGAGTTAAAGAAGTAGCAAAGAGATGGGCTCTGAGCGTAGACTGTGAGCTCGATGTGGTAAGGAATGTGTTTATCGACCCTTTTATATTGTAATCAATCAGTCGTATTTATTGAGCACTGACTGCGTGCAGAGCATTGTACTAAGCACTTGAGAGAGTATAATAATACAAGAGTTAGTAGACATGCTCACTGCCCACAGCGAGCTGCAACATGGCTTAGTGGATAAAGCATGGGCCTGGGAGTCATAAGCACCTGGGTTGTAATTTCAGCTCTACCACTTGCCTGCTGTATGACCTTGGGCAAGTCACTTAACTTCTCTGTGCCTCAGTTACCTCAACTGTAAAATGAAGATTAAGACTGTCCAATCTGATTAACTTTTATTTATCCCGGTGCTTGGTACAGTTCCTGGTACGAAGTAAGCCCTGATATATTATTTGAAACCAAAAAAAAACAAAAAAACAAGCTTACAGTCTAGAGGGGGACACAGACAGTATAAATAAATTATGGCTAGGGACATAAGTGCTGTGTACTCTCCTTTAGTGCTCTGCAAACAGTCAGCGCTCAATAAATACGATTGTTTGATTGATTGATTGATGGAGGTGCCTTGTTCTTCGGTCCCCGCCCGGGTTCCAGCTCCCTACTCTCCCCTAAGCGTTCGGTCCAGCGCATTGGCGGGCCACATCTGCCCCCTGGCGGCTTCGGACTGCAGTTGCAGCCCGAGCTTCCCCACCAGGGGTCATTCCTGATTCTGCAGATTTTAGCAAATGGATGATAATAATGTCGGTATTTGTTAAGCGCTTACTATGTGCAGAGCACTGTTCTAAGCGCTGGGGGAGATACAGGGTAAGCAGGTTGTCCCACATGAGGCTCACAGTTAATCCCCATTTTACAGATGATGTAACTGAGGCACAGGGAAGTGAAGTGACTTGCCCACAGTCACACAGCTGACAAGTGGCAGAGCTGGGAGTCGAACCCATGACCTCTGACTCCGAAGCCCAGGTTCTTTCCACTGAGCCACGCTGCTTCCCCGAATGGATAATGGATAATGGATACCAAATTGATAATAATGTTGGTATTCGTTAAGTGCTTAATTATAATAATGTTGGTATTTGTTAAGCGCTTACTATGTGCCGAGCACTGTTCTAAGCTTACTGTGTGCCAAAGCACTGTTCTAGGCACTGGATCTCCGGCCACGTCCGGAGCTGCGTGCACGAAAGGTGTCTGAGATGGACTCCTTCCCCTGCTATTTGCACCCTAACCTGAGGATCTCCATGCCCACTAGACAGATCCTTGGAGTGTTCCAGTTTCATGGGGATGGTGGGAGATGGCCCAGGGAGAAGCTAGGAAACCCCCCGCCACCATCCCCACAGCTGTTTGGATTAGTCTCCGCCTCCCTCAGGCCGGGCCTCCCACTGAAATCATTCCAAATCACCTCTCTAGGGGAGCCTGCTACAAGATTCCCCACCCTCTGCTTGTCCTGCCCTTGCGGTAAACAGATGGTGTGGCCTAGTAGATAGAACACGGGCCTGGGAGTCAGAAGGACGTGGGTTCTAATTCCACCTTTGCCATTTGTCTGCTCTGTGATCTTGGACAAGTCACTTAGCCCCTCTTTGTCTCAATTACCTACTCTGTAAAATGGGGATTTAGACTGTGATTCAATAAATAAATTGTATTTATTGAGTACTTTCTAGGTCTGAGCTCTGTACTAAGCGCTTGGGAGAGTACAATATAATAATATGACAATACCGGTCGATACGTTCCCCAGTCACAGTAAGCTTACAGTCTAGAGGGGGAGGCAGAAATTAATATAAATAAATAAATTACAGATATAGTAATTATGGTATTTGTAAAGCACTTACTATGTGCCAAGCACTGTTCTAATATGGGGGCCTGAGGAGCTGAGGAAGAGATGAAAGCAGCATGGCTCAGTGGAAAGAGCACGGGCTTGGGAGTCAGAAGTCATGGGTTCTAATTCTGGCTCTGCCGCTTGTCAACTGTGACTTTGGGCAAGACACTTAACTTCTCTGTGCCTCAGTTACCTCATCTGTAAAATGGGGATTAAGACTGTGAGCCCCAAGTAGGACAACCTGATTACCGTGTATCCCCCCAGCGCTTAGAACAGTGCTTGGCACATAGTAAGCTCTTAACAAATGTCATCATTATTATTATTATTACGAAAAAAGGGAGCCCATCCAAGTTCAAAGTGACACAGGAGGGAGTGGGAGAAGAGGAAATGAGGGCTTAGGGATAGCTTTTGGGGGGAGATGTGCCTTCAATACTGCTTTTAAGGTGGGAAGAGGAATTGTCTGTTGGCTGTGAAGAGGGAAAGCATTGCAGGTCAGAGGCAAGTTGTGGGTGAGAGGTCAGCGGTGAGATTGATGAGATTCAGGTACAGTGAGTAGGTTGGCATTAGAGGAGCAAAATCTACAGACAGGGCTGTAGGAGGAAAGCGGCAAAGTGAGGTAGGAGGGGGCGACGTGATTGAGCACTTTAAAGCCTATGGCGAGGAGTTTCTGTTTGATGCAGAGGTGGATGGGCAACCACCGGAGGTTCTTGAGGAGCGGGGAAACATAGACTGAACTTTTTTGTAGAAAATTGATCTGGGCAGCAGAATGCAGTATGGACTGGACTGGGGAAAGACAGAAGGTAAAAAGGTCAGCAAGGAGGTCAGTAGAGTAATCATGGCAGGATAGGAAAAGTGCTTAGATTAATGTGGTAGTGGATAGGAAATGGTGGATTTTGGTAATGTTGTGGAGATTGACAGGATTTAATGGTGGATTGGATATGAGGGTTGAATGAGAGAGATGAGTCAAGGATAACGCCAAGGTTACGGATTTGTGTAATAGGAAGGATGATGGCATTGTGTACAGTAATGGGGAAAATCTTGGGAGGTTAGGGTTTGGTGGAAAGATAAGGAGTTCTGTTTTGGACATGTTAAATTTCAGGTGTCAGCAGTCATCCAAGTAGAGACGACTTGAAGGCAGGAGGCAATGTGAGACTGTAGAGAGGGAGATCAGGGCTGGAGATGTAGGTTTGTGTATCATCTGTATAGAGGTGGTAGTTGAAGCCGTGGGAGTGAATGAGTCTGCCAAGGGAGTGGGTGTAGATAGAGAATAGGAGGTCATGGGTTCTAATCCCAGCTCCACTACTTTTCTGCTGTGTGACCTTGGGCAAGTCACTTCACTTTAGCCTCAGTTTCCTCATCTGTAAAATGACAATTGAGACTGACAGCCTCACGTGGGACAGGGAATGTGTCCAACCCCATTTGCTTGTATCCACCCCAGCTCTTAGTACAGTGCCGGGCACATAGTAAGTACTTAACAAATATCGTATTTTTTTTTCCCCAGTTAAGGGGTGGAAGGAAGAGGAGGAGCCTGCAGATCCAGCCGGGACAGGAAGTATTCCCTCTGCCCAGCATCTGGGCTAGGGCAGAAGGAAGAGGACCTGGGCAAGTACCTGAATCAAGGTGATTGCTGTTTCGGAGGGGCAGGGAACTCTGCAGGGGCAGGATCCCAAGACAGGCTGGTCATCCTTAGGGCAGGCCTGTCATCCTGCAGGTGCCAAGGGAGGTAGTCAAATGGGAAGGGGAAGAAGGAATGTCATCATGCTTAGCCGAATAGGGAGAGATCCACGGGCAAGGTTATTGCTGGGTCACACCCATAGCCCATCCAGCCCAAGGTTCTTTGCCCAACAGTAGCACTAGAGGTCTTGAAGGAACCGTTGACCAGAAGTTCTTTTGGACATCTATCTTCATAGGTAGAGATGGATGCTCCAACATCCCTCACCTTCCCCCAAAGTGACCCACGCTGGGCTGCTTGTCCACCTTAGCTAATGCCCTCTGGAACTTTCCTATATCTTAGGGCCTTCGTCGCTTCCTTTAGTCAGGGCACCCAGGAAATCTAGGATTCCCCGGGCTTCCCACTGCTGGGAAAAGAAGGGTGTCATCTTCAAGCTTGTATCCACCCCAGTGCTTAGTACAGTGCCTGTCACAAAGTAAGCATTTAACAAATACCACTGATTCCCCTAAAATGAGCCCATGAGCAACACCATTCCAGAGCCCAACCCATGTCCCACCCTGCTCAGAACGCAGCGGGTCAGAGGCCTCGAGACTGTTTGCCTGGGCAGAAAAGCCAGATGAATCAGGGATAGGAGGACTGACTCCGAGACTGAGTGGGGACAAGGTTGGGATGCTTTGGAGAGTAGGAGTGGCACCTTACCCGGGCCTGGGTGAGAGGTGAGAGTGGGGCTGCTGGGCCCGGGGTTGGCCGGTCAGGAAAGGGAAGGCCCCGGGGCAGTGTGGAGACCCCCACCTCTTCCCCCTGCAGCCCCCACCCAAGGTTGTGAAGCGGGGTGGGACAGTGGAGCTCCCAGACCCCCTCGTGGTTGTCCCCTCTTCTGCTGAGTCAGTGTCCCAAGAGGGAGTGTCTCTTACTGGTACGCCCCCCTCTCCTCACCAAATTCCTGCAGGGTCCCAAAACCGCATCCCTGGTCCCAGAGTGCCTGTCTTCATCCTGTCCCGGGCCCGGCCCAGCTGTCCTGGGCATTCCGTGGCTGCCAGCCCCAGACTCCCTCCGGCCGGGAGTCCCAAGAGCCAGCAGGCCTTCCTTATCTTTGCCCGGTCCCGCAGCATCAGGCGGACAAGAGGGAAAATACCGTTTCATGGTTCTAGTTGGGAAATGGCACCAGATTTCAGGGTCGGGGCTCATGCCACCCACCCAACCACACAACCCCTCTCTGGATGCCGGGCCAGAATGGTTTCTGGCTCTGCAAGGTCCTGTTCCGCTGAGAATTTCTGAATCTAGTCATCAGGGATTGGCGAGCCGAGCAACACTGTCCAGCCCCACTGGGCAAGAGGGGCTGATGCCCGGGACCCACAGTCAAGATCAGCCGCCACAGAATGTCTGGCCCATAGGCACCCACGGAGCCCTCCTGGACATCCAGAGGCTGAGGACCCCCTCACCGTTTGCAGGCCCAGAAACTGAGAGCCATCGCCCCCTTCCCTCTACCCCCAAGAGACCTGGGCAATGCCAGGAGCTTCCTGACCTGGCATTTTCTGTCAGAGGAGTAGCTTTCTCTCCCAAACTGGGCCAGGGGAGGCTTGGTCAGGATCCGGGCCCTGTCTGCCTCCCGCCGCACCCAGGCGGTCTGCCAGAGGGTCGCCCCTCCGGGGTCTTCTCCCCAGCTTCCGTTCCAATTCCTATAGGTGCCCCAACCAGAGTGGCATAAGAATCTGCAGATCCTCTTGGTATGGACCATTTCTGCCCATTTTGTTCATGTTGGGGTCCTGACTTAGCATTTTACTATATGCAGAGAACACTGTACTCAGCACTCAAGAAATATGATTAAGTGATTGATGTTACCCAGCAGATACCAATGGATGGGGCCCACCCCGATGGGGAACTATACATCCACATCAGCCTAGAGAGGTGAGAATCTGGGTTTCAATGGACAAAAATCTGGACACTTTGCAGCCCCAGAAAGGATCGAGACTGCACCACCCCATCGCCACTCCACCGGGACTGAGAGCCCTCTATAGGCAGAGCCCTCAGCTGGTGCCTGGAGCCCACTGTCTGCCGAACAATAAGAATAGTAATAGTAATAATAAGCAGCATGGCTTAGTGGTTAGAGCAGAGGCCTGGGAGTCAGAAGGATCCGGGTTCTAATTCCCGCTCTGCCACTTGTCTGCCGTGTGACCTCCGGCAAATCGCTTAACTTCCCAGTGCCTCAGTTACTTCATCTGTAATATGGGGACTAAGGCGGTGAGCCCCACTTGGGAAAGGGACTGTATCCAACCTGGTGATCTTGTATCTACTGCAGCACAGTGCCTGGCACATAGTAAGCATTTAACAAATACCATAAACAAACAACCAAAACAAAACACAAACTGTGGAATAGCACTTACCATGCACCAAGCACTTTGCTAAGCGTTTGGAAAGATACAAGATAGTGGGGTTTGAACCATCCCCGTGCCATCCAAGGCTCTCCCTCTCAACGAGCCCCGTTTGCCAGACCTCGGGACATCCACTGGTGCCCAGCCTCTAACCTGGTCACGGTTCCTCTCTTCAGGAAGCGTCCGGTCCCCGGGGCCTCTCCACAGCAAACACTGCTCCCTCTTTCCGCCATAACTACACCTCACCAGGCAACCAACTTACTCCTTCAACCCTCCCAACCTTCTTCTCAGGAGGATCTCAAAGGTCCACACACTCTGAGGAAGTGCCTGATGGCAGACACCCTCCCCGGCCCTACACAGCCCCATTTCAAGACCAGAATCCTACTCAGCCGAGGACCTGGATGGAAACGGTGACCCACAGATCCCCCTCTTCCCTCCCCGACAGATTCGGGGGCTGTTTCTGGCCTCACCATTCTCGCCGCCCTCTGCCCACCCCCTTCCGGCCCACGGGAAAGAAAGAGAGAGAGACAGGGACGCTGGACTGGGTGGGCATGCAGGGCAACCGGGGCCGAGGGACCCAGGCCATCTCCATTCTCCAGACAGCTGAGTTTATACATTTTTTTTATTTTCATTTTTTAAAAAATAACAGTGGGTTTCCTTGCAGTGTGGACTTGGTTTCTTACTTAAGTCATAGGCAAATGCAGACAACATGAGGCTGTGTTCCCAGAGGGATAGGGGAGGGGACTGCGGCAGGGCAGGGGAGACAGGGTACACGGGAGGGGAGGGGGTGGTGGGGGTCGGGGGAAGGGGGCTCTGAACGGCTGTGACCCATAGGAAGCTGTAGTGCCCACCGATGCACACTCACATTCTAACACTTGGTTTCCGATGGAGTTTTTTAAACATCTAAAATTACTGAGATACAATTTTAGCACTTAAATATACAAACTGAAATCCAAGCACTTGAACACGATTCTTAACTCTAAGTTCAGTTATTGCACATAAGACAGTTTGAATATGTTTCAGGCTATAAGCAACTCACTCTTCTCGGGACGTCTTTAGGCTTTGCACTTTGACTCTCTCCCTTGCACACTCACACACACACACACACACACACACACACACACAAACACACACGCACCCTTCCCTCACCATGGTCACCAGAAACCCAAATGCCCAACCAGAAAGGGTCTTTCCGACTTTCTCCCGGCCACGGCTGGAGACTGGACACCTCTCCGGTCCCGTGGGGGAAGGAGTGGCTGGAGGAGAAACTGGAAAGGAAAAATGCCAGGGCTTGCGGGGTAGGGAGAGGGTTGTTGGGTGGCCCGTTTAAAGTGAGTAGAGGAGGCATGGGGAAGGCAGCTTTACCCGATCCTCTCTGGCCCCCAACCAGGCACTGGTGATGTCATGCAGGGTGGGAAGTTTGAGGGTCTTCTCTTTCCTACTTCTGAGGTCATCCCCTAAGGCTCTGTTTCCCCGATCTCCCAGACAGGAGAGGCAGGGGTCTGGCCAGCTCCCCTTCATGTCTGTACACTGAAGCCTGCATCCCTCGGCCTGTGCCCCTCGCACTCCTGGGCAGTTCCTTGCCTTCCTCCAGCCCCAGGTCTCTCTAGAGAGAGGAGAGCAAGAGTAGGGATCAACTTCAGGGCCTTAGAGCAGGGCTTGGAACGCCTGTGTGGGAGTCCCCAGCCGGGAGCCCTCTGGGCAGTCTTTGTTTTCGGACACGCTCTGGGGCCTCCTCGAAGTGTTTAAGGCAGCCGGGCAAGAGGTGGCCAAATCAATTGATCCAAAAGATCCCTGGACTGTGAGGAGCAGGCTTGTGGTGGTGGCTGGTCACTTCAAGTAACAGAGACTGTGGTGGTGGGGGGGGAACCCCTCCCCCATCAACCACAGGCATCTCCAGGGCCCCAACCCAGGAGCCTGAGGGGCAGCCATTCAGGCGGGAAGATGAGGAACTTGGGAGGCAGAATTCAAGTCTCATAGCCCTGTGGAACTTCAAATCAGGCATCAGCGGGCCAGGCTCACACAAGAAAGACTCCCAAGCTTCCACCTAGGACTCCAATTGAGGTTCCTTGGGGCAGGTGGGAGATGGGACAAAATGGCTGGGAGGACAGAGGTGGGGAGAGATGTCGGCGGGGGAGGGAAGCGGAAGGTCCAGAACCACAAGACGTGAGTTCAGGATCCGAGCAGAGCTGGGCTACAGAGGGTAGGCGTCCATTTGCAGGGACCCCGCTGCAAGCAAGAGACTATAGGGCTGGGGATTCCCCACAGAGAGTCACGGGAAGTCCGGCGGGGCCTCCCAGGGAAGTTCAGTTCAACACAAGCTGTATGGATGGCTCCGGGAAACCCAGAGGAGGCCATCTTCATCATACAGGCGGGCCCACTGCCAGGAACACCTCTCCTGCTCATTCATTCATTCATTTATCCATTCAATCTTATTTATTGAGCGCTTAATGTGCACAGAGCACTGTACTAAACGCTTGGGAGAGTACAATACAACAATAAACAGACACGTGCCCTAACTTACAGTCTAGCTTCCAGTTACAGTTTGTGGGTGGGTACAATCCTACCCACAGACACCTGTCCAACCCCTTGAGCCTCCCACCCTGCACACACAGGCACAGACAGTGTGCATGTCCCTTGCTGTCTCACTGCACACAGGCATGCACACATGCGCACACAGACACACATACGCACGCGCGCGCACACACACGCACACACACAGCCAAGGCCCAGGTAAAAGTCAGGCACCTCTCACCCACCACCGACTCCTACAGCCAATCTGCCCTGTACCAGCCCAGCAGCAAGGGAACAGCGACACCTTCACTCGGGCTCGGGAGCTTAGGTGGGGTGGAGTTAGGGGGAAGGAGTGCGGAAAATGCCAGAGAGAACACAGGTCCAGCTTCCCCAGACCGTAGTCCCCGCCCTGCTGTGATCGCGGACCGACATGGGAGCTTCTGGAAGGGGCTGGGGGCCGGGAGGCAGCTGACTGGGTCAGTGACCCTTAGACCAGGCTTAGCCGGGGCCCTGTGGGGCAAACCCACCTCTTGCCCCTCCCCTCGAAACTTCCACTGGTCTTTGAGTCTGTCAGAGGGCTGGGAGAGCTGGGGGAGGCAGAGGTGAGCACCTATTCCCTGAGGGCAAATCTCTACCCAGGAAAGCTCCAGAAAGACCTGCCAGGGAGCCCCACACTTTGGCCAGCTCTGTCTTCTCCCTGGCATGGTTACTGGCTCCAAAGCTCCTGAATCCTCCGAGGGGGGCGAGGGCGAGAAGAAGCTCGGGACAGATCCTTGGGCCTGGTCGGGCGCCTTCCGCCTTCTCTCAGATGGGAGAGACTCTGGCTTCCGGACAAAGAAATTCCTGGCAGAATGCCGCTCAGGGACCGCAGGAGCCTAAATCCTGACGAAGTGCTGGATGGTGGTTCTCCCTCCCTCCCTGCCTGCCTGCTTATGGGTTACGGGGCCCGGTAGGCCCAGAGGGGCCCCAGGGCAGAGTCGAGATTGGGGGGTTCTGTTGTGAGAAATCCCCATGGGACTCCCCCACGGGTCCCTTCTGGGAGGTTTTCCCGGGTTGGTTCCGCGTGACAAATCGGTGACTCTGTTTGGCCTGACTCTGTAACTGGGGCGTATCCAGGGGCAGGAATCTCGGAGAAAAAAAACTAAAATTCCAAACCAAAATAAGAAAAAGAGAAACTGAGCCAAGGAAGCACACAGCTTCTGTTTGTTCTGTTTCCCCCCAGCTCCATTCTCGCCTTGGCTCCGGTAGACACTGGTCAAACACTCGTATCCACCTCATGGCTCATACTCATAAGCACACACCCGCACTTGCTCATACTCACACACCCGCACATGCTCACTCACTCGTCCATGCTCAAGCTCACGGCCACTCATCCGCACTTGCTCACACTCAGGCTCACACCCACAAACGCTCACACACACACGCTCGTCTTTCCCGCTGGAGTAAAGTTACAGTCGTCCGTGTTTCCTGATCATCCCGCTAAGCCTCCCAGCTCCTTCCGGGTCACCGCTGCCTCCCCCCCACCAGGCTGTCAGCACCCCAGCCCTGCTCGGCTCTCGGAGCACCTCTACCAGATGTAACCGCCGTCGTCGGCCTCGCCGGCCTCGCCCTCCTCCTCCTCGGCCTCCTCGCCCGCCTCCTCGGCCTCCTTCTCTTCTTCATCCTCCCAGCCGACTCCGCTCCCAAAATCTCCCGAGAACCCAACCAGGTCGTCTGTGGGGAATGGAACCGGGGAGGAGCCAAGTTACACGTTGGAGAGGGAATCCCGCACATATCAATCAATCAATGATATATATTGAGGGCTTTATGATGTACAAAGCACTGTACTAAGCACTTGGGAAAGTGGAATACAACAGAGCTGGTAGACACATTCCCTGCCCACAACTCAGGCGCCTGCCGGTGGGGAATATCCACCAGTCGATCGACGGTATTGACTGAACGCTCACTGGGCAGAACGCTGAGTCCTTGGGAGAAAACGATAAAACTAGTAGACATAATCTCTGCCCTTGAGGAGATCTAGTGGTTATCAAGGGATGGAAAATGACTTCTTGAGGAGGAAAGGCTAAAGGAAAAGTTAGAAGAACAAGAGTTAGCTATCCCGAAGACGAGGTGGTTGAGGGAGCAATTTAATGACCACCTGCAAATCCAAAAGAAGTTATCATGTGGACCCTGACCAATCTCTATTTCCACAGAGGAACCAACCCAGGATCCAAGAGGGCCAACAGGGACTCCTCGACTTTGCGAGAGGCTGTCACGAGAGGCTCCTGGGTGTTTTATCCCCGGAGAACTGTGAAGATGGCATTGACACCCATCTGTGTTACAGGGATGAAGGGGTCAGTGGCTTGGAGGTCAAATCCAGATCCCTCCAGTTCTGGGGTCTTCTGGCCCAGGGACAGGCCGGAAGCCCCGTTCCTTGGAAAGTCAATAGAAGTGGCTGCCGGCTTGTGGCACATCCAGGGAGCACGGGCAAGGAGGACCGTGAGCCCCGCGGCTGCCCTGGCCGCAGGAACCCGACCCCATCCTCCCGGGCCCCTGTCTTACCACAGTCTGGGTTCCCGTGTACTCGGGTTCCTGTCAGCTCCATGCCCAGCTGGTCCACACACCAGCACTCCCCGCTGCTCTGGTTGCACTGCATCTTTCGATAGTAGCCATCCTCGTCGCAGCTCGGGATGAAGATTCCTAGGGAGGAGCCACCATCTCAGCCACGAGCACGTTGTGAGTGGGTGGCCAGGGCCGGGGGTGGGCGGGGAGGGCCGAACCAGAATGGGAGCTGTGGGTGTCGCCGCGGCCCGCCGGGGTCTGGCATCCCAAAGGAATGTTCAAGCACTCCAGGCTACTCTTAGTAAAAGGAAGTCAACTCCAAAGGCCAGGATGCTTGGGGATTCCTAAGAACGGTGCCATGCCTTACCCACATCCATCCCTGAGAAGGACCCACCCCATGCAGGCCCCTTGCCCACCCCTTACCTTCCACTAACCCACCCCTCACCTGCCCCTCATCCATCCGGTGCCCGCTCCTCACCTACCCCACGCCCACCCCTTGCGCCTCACCCTCCCCTTGTCTACCCCACGCCCACCCCTCACCAGGTTTCTTCTTGGCTGCCTCCTGTATCTGGATCCGTTCCAGCTCAGCCAGACAGGGGGGCTCTAGGAGGAAGGGGAGAACAGAGGTCCGTAAAGTAGAGGCTCAACCCCCACCGACTAGGCCCACCTCCCTCAGCCCCTTGAGACGGTTGGGCAGGGAAGGGCAGAGCCCTACTGTCATAGTGAAACCTGGAATTCTCAGGTCCTTACTGGTCAAAGGTGTCCCTGGGGGACAAGGTACTTTGGGAGAGAGATGGGGTCCCCCACAGAAGGGGTGCCTGGGGGAAAATGAGAGTGGATCAGATCAAGCTGGGTAATTAGATGGCATTTATAAGGCAGGCCAGAAAGAAAAATGGCCAGAAGGCTTCTTCGGCTTCCATGTTATCATGGCTTCCTCTCCCTTACCCATCTCCAGCTTACAATGGGCAGGGAACGTGTCTGCTAATTTTGTTGTAGTGTTTAATACAGTGCTCTGCACATAGTAAGCGCTCAATAAATACGATTGATTGATTGATTGCATGTTTGCCCATTTATGCAAATTCTTAGTATCCTGTTAGCCCCTGGAGGGCTGGGACCAGTTCTTTTACAGTTCTTCTGTTCCTCCAATGCCTAGCCCCAGTGTTCTGCACAAACAAGGCACCCTGTACATTTCCCTGCACACAGTGGGTGCTTGGTACAATGCTCTACACACAGAAAACACCCCGCCCACAAGAGGTGTTCAGGACAATGCCCAGCACACACAGTGAAGGCCCCAAACAGGGACTGCACCCGGGGGTGCTCGTTCTCATTCCTTAAGCTGGGAACCTGGAGGCCGGACTCCAAGTTTCCCAGGGGGCTGCAGGAAGTAAGAGGCCACGGGTGTGTGCAAACACATGTGCCTCCCCTCTACACACACACACAAACACATATACACAAACACAGGTGCACGCACTCTCTCTCCAGAAGCAGAAGCACCACTCGGCGGTGGAGACGCGGCCGTCCTTGTAGGTGTCGCAGGAGTTGAAGAAGGGCCGGATGCAGACCTCGTACTTGTCCAGGTTGATGGCGGCCAATTCCGCCTGATCCAGGAACAGGTCGCTGCTGGTGTCCAGCTTGGCGAACATCCAGCCAATAGAGTCCTTGCAGCTGGCCCCCAGGCCCTTCTCCAGCCCTGGGGATAGGGCCGGATGTGCAGACAAGGAGGAGGAGGAGGAGACACAGGAACAGAAGCCCCTTGGTCCCATCTCTAATGGACCCAACAACCTCCCCATCCACCCGGCCCAGCTCTGCACACAGTAAGCACTCAATAAATACGATAGAAAGGGCCCACGGGGGAGGCCTGACTTCAATACAAATTCAAGGGCTCGGAAGGATGCCAACAAGCCATTTCGTCGAGCCCTCCATGCCAGCCAAGCCAGCCTCTTGATCCAGAGAGATTCCCTCTCAATCATCCATTATAGCATTTCACCCCCCTGCTTCAGGCCGGGAAGTTCTTGGTTGTGGCTGCCCAGCTTCCCTCCCGCTGCAGTGCAATGCCTTGTCCCAAAGGTCCCTCCCAGGAGCTCCAGGTCACCCAGTTCTCTCTTCCCTCCTGCCATGATGTTCCCGATCCCTCCCATCCCTGGCTCCCACTTGGGTTCATCAGAGCCCGGCCTCCTTCAGGACATCCTTGGACCGCTCCCCCGTCTGCATCCCTGTTCTCCCAGGCCATTCCCAGCCCCTCCCCACCCCCACGCCAACCGCCGGATGCTGCTGGCCCCGTACCATTGGCCGGCCGGACCAGCGGGGCGGCTGAACTGTTCTGCTTGGAATTCTCGTGAAGGAGCTGGAACCAGTCCCGGAGCCGATCTCCCAGGTCTGCCAGGTCCTGGCCGGTGCAGGTCTCTATAGCCAATTGGGTCGTTCGAGAGAGCAGGAGTGGGATGGTGAGGTCAGGACCAGGATCGTGCGGGCAGGAGCATGAGGAAGAAAGGAAAGTGAGGAGAAGGGAAGGGAAGGAAATTAGGGAGCCTGGCTGCAGACTAGGACCCTTCCAGGCTGGAGGGAGAAGACTTCACACCTCTTGTCTTGCCCAGTGAAAGCTGATCACTCTGGCCCCATCTCTTCCCGGATGCCATTAGCCTGTTCACTCTCTCACTTCTCTCTGCTCCCCCCCGTACCCTTTCTGCTCTGTGCCAGTGCTCAGGGTTCAGGGAGCAGGCCCAGGGCTAGCAGGGGCGTCAGCAGTGGGGAGGGACCCATTCCCTTTCACCTTGTTTTCCATCAGCGGTGGAGGCTGGAACATGATCGGTGGGGCACGGGCACTGGCCTTCACACTTGACTGTCAGCTGCTTGCTGGTCAGACAGGCCTGCTGCTCCAGTTTGCACTGCGGGGAGGGGGAGGGAGGGAGAGCCGCGAACGTGTGATTCTGCTCCCCGCATTCCGGGTACTTAACACCCTCCACGAGGGACCGGGCGTTCCCCCACCCACCACCCTCCTCTGCAGCAGCCGCAGTGCCAGCTCACGAGGTCTCCGAGCACCGGGCTGGGGCCCGACCGTGGCAGGTGGAGGAGGGACCCCTGACTAAGATGCTACAGAGATGGTGGGGGCAGGTGCGGGGGAGCAGGAGGGAATCTCAGGGATCATCAGCTCCCAGCCCAGAGCTCAGCCCCGGGAAGGACGTGGGCCTGATTTCTCTGATTTCTCCAAGCCCAACTGCCTGGAGACCCACCCAGCTCAGGCAGAAAGAAGCTCCTCCGCCTGAGGCCCCCTCCCCCAGCTAGAGCTGGGCAGCTGGACAGGAGCAAAGCCAGGGCCGGTGGAGCCCAGGGCAGGCAGACCCAATGGGGCAGAGTCGATGGGCCCGTGGGCACGAGTAGAGACAAGTCCATTGGCCTGCCATCTCTGAGGGCTCAAAAGGAGGTCAACGAGCCATCTCGTCCAGCCCTCTGTGTCCAACCAAGCCAGCCTCTTGGTCCAGAAAGATTCCCCCTTGATCATCCATCCTCTGCTCAGGCCAGGAATTTCCTTAGTTTGAGTCAAGCACAGCCCCTGGAGGGACTCAGGATGAGCCAGTCTGCCCAAGCGTCCCAGGCTGGCCCCAGCCTGTCGCCGCTGTCTTCCAGGGACACAGAGGGAGAGGAAAACCGGAAGATCCTGACATCAGCCTGCCTCCAGCTGGGGTGGCCCATAAAAACGCCACCCCAGGCCTGTGGGTATATCTCTGACGGACAATTACTCTCTTCACCTTCAAAGCTTTATTGAAGACACATCACTTCCAAGTGGCCTTCCCTGACTAAGCCCTCATTTCCTCTTCCCCCATTCCGTTCTGCATCACCCTGATTTGTCCTCTTCATTCACCTCCCCCACCACTCAGCCCCACAGCACATGTCTGTCTCCTCCTCTAGACGGCAAGCTCATTGTAGGCAGGGAACGTGTCTACCGATTCTGTTAAATTGTACCCTCCCAAGCACTTAGTTCAGTGCTCTGTACACAGTAAGCACTCAGTAAATACACTGATTGATTAATTGATCACTCAGTAAATACACTGATTGATTAATTGATTGACTATGGAGTCTCCACCCAGCGTTGCCTGGGGCCTCCCAGACTGGGACCCCCAGTGGAAAGCCGAGGGTCAGGAAGTGAGGGTTTTGGTTCTGGCCAGGTCACATCTTCACCAAGGGACTTCCTGCTCCACTCCAACCCGGAGCTCACTGTGGGAAGGGAATGTGCCTGATTATTGTTGTACTGTACTCTCCCAAGCACTTAGTACAGTGCTCTGCACACAGTAAGCGCTCAATAAATTCGATCGAATGAGGCCTCCACCTGGGAGCACGTTCTCTGCACTTCCCAAGGCCCAACGGTTCTCCCCACGGCTGCTGCCCCGCTGCCGCCCGCCTCGCCTCGCCTCACCACGGAGCTGTAAGTGTGTCCGTCCGAGCCGCAGACAGAGGCCAGCTGGGTCATGTGACAAGGCTTGCAGAAGCTCTCTCTGTTTCCATGGAGTTTCAGGGCTGGCTGCTTGATCCTGCCAGAGGGAAGAGGGGCGGGAGAGAATCGGGGGTGAGAGGGAGGACAGAAGGAACGTGAAGGAAGGAGGGAGATGGAAATGGAAAGTGGGTGACCCAGAGGGGTGGGATGGAGAGCGGGGAAAGTGGAGAAGGGAGAATGGGAGGTGGAAGAAGGTGGAGAAAACAGGCTTTAGAAAAGCCAGCTGAGCCTTCTTTACCAAACCCCTGTTCTCTCCTCTCGGGTCAGAAACTGCCCTCTTGTCTCCCTCCCTGCACACTCCACACCTCCCCTCCCTGCCCGTTCCCCAGTCCTGCTCCCTGGGGGTATGTTCTGCTCAGGGAATCCCAGTCGGCGACCCTCCTGCCGGCTCAGCCCCCCCGCCACCCTCACACTGGGCGGGACAGATGATTCTCCCCTCCCCAGAGCTACCGGACAAATGCACCCCAGAGAACATGCTGAATGACCCACCTGGACAGTCCCATGAATCCCAGACAGCATGGCTGACCCACCTGGGCATTCCCATGAACCCCAGAGAGTATAAGTGACCCACCCGGACACGCCCATGGACTCAGTCCCTGGGCCCTGGTGGATAATTTGGAGGGGAGGAGAGGGCAGCATGATGTGCATCTGCTTACACTTGGTTGCTTCCCCTACTGTAATTTCTTTTATTGTCTGTCTCCTCCCCCTAGACTGCACGCTTCTTGAGGGCAGGCATCATGTCTACAAACTCTATTGTACTGTATCCTCCCATAAGCTTAGTTTGGTGCACTGCACACGGTAAGCACTCAATTGACTCAGATCTCGGTGTCCAGGAGGCTGGGGAATAGAAACTCTTCCCATGGCTCCTTAGTGGAGCCAGTGTTCATTCAATTGTATTTATTGAACGCTTACTGTGTGCACAGCAATGTACAAAGCGCTTAGAATGTACAATTCAGCAACAGCTAGAGACAATCCCTGCCCAACAACAGGCTCACAGTCTAAAAGGGGGAGACAGACAGCAAAACAAAACAAGTAGTCAGGCATCAGTACCATCAAAATAGATAAATAGAATCATAAATTTATACACATCATTAATAAAATAAACAGAGTAATAAATAATATATACAAATATGCACAAGTGCTGTGGGGAAGGGAAGGGGGTAGAGCAGAGGGAGGGAGTAGGGGGAATGGGAAGGGGAGGAGGGGCAGAAGGAAAGGGAGAGCTCAGTCTGGGAAGGCCTCCTGGAGGAGGTGAACTCTCAGTAGGGCTTTGAAGAAGGGAAGAGAATTAGTTTGGCAGATGTGAGGAGGGAGGGCATTCCAGGCCAGCGGTAGGATGTGGGCCTGGGCCGACGGCGGGACAGGCACGAACGAGACACAGTGAGGAGGTTAGCGGATGAGGAGCGGAGTGTATGGGGTGGGTTGTAGAAGGAGAGAAGGGAGGTGAGGTAGGAGGGGGCAAGGTGATGGAGAGCTTTGAAGCCAATAGAGAGGAGGAGTTTTTGCTTGATACGAACATTGATAGGCAACCACTGGAGGTTTTTGAGGAGGGGAGTGACATGCCCAGACCGGGTGTCTCTCGGCACCAGCTGAATCCCCGGGTCTGGCCCTAGCCAGAGGCGAGAGGCGAGGCTCCCGGGACAGAAGGATAAACCCATTCCTTTGGCAAGATGCAAGGCCGACTCCTTGGCTCCCCCTCACCTGTGCTCCAGCTTCTTGCGGCTGATACACATGGCTCTCTGGTAGCCCTGAGCGATGCAGACCTTGTGTCGGCTGCACTTCACGTTCTGGCAGGGGTCTTTGGTAGTGTCCAGAGCTGGAGGTGGGGAGAAGGGCCAGAGGATGGGGCAAGTCAACAACAATGACTGTGGTATTTGTTAAGTGCTTACTATGTGCCAGGCACTGTACTAAGCACTAGACGGGGACACAAGCAAATCGGGTTGGACACAGTCCCCGTTCCACACGGGGCTCACAGTCTCAATCCCCATTTTTACAGATGAGGGAACTGAGGCCCACAGATGTGAAGTGACTTGTCCAAGGTCACACAGCAGACAAGTGGCAGAGCTGAGATTAGAACCCTAGTGGAAAGTGCAAGGGCTTGGGAGTCAGAGGTCGTGGGTTCTAACCCCAGTTCCGCCACTTATCAGCTGTGTGACTTTGGACAAGTCACTTCACTTCTCCGTGTCTCAGTTACCTCATCTGTAAAATGAGGATTAAGACTGTCAGCCCCACGTGGGACAACCTGGTTACCTTGTATCTACGCCAGTGCTTAGAACAGTACTTGGCACATAGTAAGCGCTTAACAAATATCATCATCATTATTATTATTATCACCTTCTGCCTCCCAAGCCTGCGCTCTATCCACTACACCACGCTGCTTCTCTACAGCAGCAGCAGCAGGGAACTACCAGAACTCTGAGCTAACTCTTCCTCCTCTTCCTGAGAAACACAAGAGGCTGCAGGTGGCCCCCAGGGACCAGAGTTCCTGTAGGTCAGCAGACCAGCCTCTCCTCACCCTGTCTCCCCCTCGGGGGAATCCTGAGATCAGGGACCCGAGCCTCATCTCAGCACATCATCCCACCCCAGTGCTTGACCATGGATAAAATAGCATCGGATTGGTCTGGGTCTACTCTCAATCGGCAATGTAAGGCAGGGGAATGGTCCAGCCCCAGGCGCGGACCTCACCCCAGCAGTGAGTGCAGAGATTTCAGGACCTCCTTTAAAGAAGTGGGACGGGGTTCTTCCCTGTCCTACCCCATTCCACATGCTGTCATGGCCAGTGGCTGAACAACCTGACTTTTGAAATTGGGACTTTCTTTTCTCCTACAGCCAAATGAACGCATGGAGGAGGAGAGGGAGGACGATGCACCGTTTAGAATCTCAACTGTTTCTGGCTTGGATAGTCCCAAAGCAGAGGTGGTTCCGGACCCCGGGGGACTCTTCAAGCCCCGAACACCCTGGATCAAGGCTCCGGTTGGGCCCACCCATCCCCATCACAGCCAGCAGGACTGAGAGACCCCCTTCTCCCCACCCAGGATCTTGAATCGTCCCCTCTCCCGCCACATTTCCTCTGGCCCAGGTCCCTGAACCCCACCCCCTTCCAACAGTGTTACCTTCATCTCCTTGCTGGTTATCTTCCCAGCTCTTGATGTAGTCATCCTGCAGAGGGAAATGCAGAGGAAGGAGAGGCAGCTGGGCAAGGGAAAGGATCAGATTCCCCCAAAATAGCCCTTCATGTACCCCCACCCCACTCCGCCTGCTCTCTGGCCACGGCCCCCCTCAAGCCCTCAGTTTCTCCGGTGACGGGGTGGGGTGGTGGGCAGGGGAAGCAGGGGTGGGAGCCAACGTTGCTCAGGAGAACCAGGAACACCCGAGAAGCCGTACTCACCTCCACTTCCTAGAGTATCCAGATACCAGGCCGGAGCAGGGTGGAGCAGGTCAAGAGAACAAGAGACACAGGAGATCAGACCTTGAAGCTGTTAAATAAACCTGCTCCTGGGCAGCGTCTTAACTGTGCCCCTTCCATGCCCCACAGGAGTTATCCCAGGACAAATGTTCAGCTGGGTAGGGGAGGGCTGGGGAAGCTTGGAGGCCTACCAGTGGGTAGAGAGAGGGAAGGAAGGGAGGGAAGACTTCAGTAAGAAGGGCAGCAAGGATCTTTAGGGGACGTAGGGCTGAGGGCTATAAATGGGGTTCCCTGGCCAGGGCTCAGAGTTACAGGTTATGACATCGCTTTTGTCATTTTTCTTTTATGGTATTTGTTAAGTGCTTACTTTGTGCCAGCCACATAGTCTATGTTCAACCCTGTCTATGTTCCATATGGGGCTCACAGTCTTAATCTCCATTTTACAGATGAGGTTATTGAGGCACAGAGAAGTGAAGCGACTTGTCCAAGGTCACAGGGCAGGAAAGTGGAACTTTTCTGTCAGGGGCCACTGTGCTAGGTTCTCTTACAGCAGGAAGGGCTGCAAGGCTGGAGAGGCTCTGCCCCAGCTCACAATCCCCTACAGAACAAGGATCATTCCACCCCCAAATGCCCTTCTTTTCTTCTTTCTCTCCCACAAGCTGAGAGATCAACCAGTCCTGCGGGGCTGAGGGAGGGGTGAGATGAACGCTATGGGTCTCCCATTCAGCTCCTGTGCACCCCTGGGGGTCTCCCCTTTGGATGGCCCCTACCCTCCCTTTCTCAGGGGCTATCAAGGCTGGTGGCTTGTCAGTCAGTCAGTTGTATTTATTGAGCACTTTTGTGTGCAGAGCAGCGATTGGGAGAGTACAATAAAATAATAAACAGACACATTCCCAGTTTGCTGCCCCAATCCTCGGGGCAGGTCCCATGGCAACCTGTTAGACAGAGGACCAGCTAGCCTGGTCCATTTCTTCGAGGACCATCTGGAGTCAGGAATCTGACTCTTCCCTGGAGGAGTGGGAAGAGGCAGAGACCCCCCTCCCTTCCTTTTCCGCTGACCCCCAGCTTCCAGATGCCAAAACCCAGATGCTCTAAAAGACAGGAGTGGGGAGGGCTAAGCCTCGCTGCTCAGGTCCCACGGCCCATGACCCTGCAGCTGCCTGAGGGCCAAGCTTCTGACCCTCCCCCACCAGCTCCTCAATAAAAGACCCCCCCCCCACTACCCCAACTCCTTCCGTCCCCCCTTCTCCATCCCGGCCGGCATCCTCCAGGATCTGAGCGGCATGCAGAAAACCAACAAACGGCTCCCAGTGAGCCTTCATTGTTGAGACCCAGGGCTCCCTGCCAACAGGGAAGTGGATTTCTCAGAGGCCGGAGGCTTGCTGCATTGTGGTGCCAGCTGCCAGCTACTGCCTCTGGGCTGCCCTCCAAGAGGGACTGGCAGAGCTGGCGGAGCCGGTGCAGTTGTTGTGGGGGGGGGGGAGTGGGGAGTAGTCGGTGAGACACCACCATCCTCCAGGCCCCGTCGACAAGCGCCCGGGGGACAGGGTGGCGGTGGGTGGACTAGGGTTGCTTTGGGGGGCTGGGGACGGGCCTGGTGCCCAGTTCCCTTAGCGAGATGAACCGGTTTAAATGGCAAGCGGGAAGATGCCCAGCTACAAGGCTTCACTGCAGCGGGTGGGTTGCTGGACAGCTGTCGGGGGCACCGGAGGTGAGGAACCCAGGAGGCAGAAGAGGGTCTCCCAGTGAACCAGTGAGGGTCATGGTCAGCCCTGCTGGGTCCAGAAAGATTCAAGTAATGCAAGGGCAATCAGCACCATGGCCAGGGCAGAGAGCGAGAGAGAGCGAGAGAGAGCGAGAGAGAGCGAGAGAGAGAGAGAGAGAGAGAGAGAATATGTGTATGTGTGTTTGTGTGTGTGTTTGTGTGTTTGTGTGTGTGTGTGTTGCAGGCACACTCTTTTTATAGTATTTGTTAGGTGCTTACTATGTGTCATAAGCACTGGGGTAGATACTGTTCTAAGCACTGGGGTAGTTACAAGTTAATCAAGACAGATACAGTCAGTCCTGTCCCACATGGGGCTCACAGTAAAAGTAGGAGGAAGAAGAAGTTTTGAATTCCCATTTTGCCATTGAGAAAACTGAGGCACAGAGAAGTTAATTGATTTGTCCCAGGTCACAAGGCAGACATGCGGCAGAGCCGGGATGAGAGCCCAGGTCCTACATGTGTAAAGAGCACAAACACACAGCCTAAGAGTAAGGAAGAACCTCTATTAAGCTACAAAGCAACCAGATCAGTCCCGCCTGTGGTTTCACCCTCACTTCCACTCCCTGCACCGCATCAAGCCTTCCCCGGGCTCCTCTTGGTCAGCAAAGGGTAGCGATTTGGGGAGGGGAAAGGCCCTGCTTGGGGGCTGCCCTGAGAGAAGGAACAGAGATGGACTGTAAGCTCATTGTGGGCAGGGAATGTGCCTGTTTATCGTTGTATTGTACTCTCCGAAGCGCTTAGTATGGTGTTCTGCACACAGTAAGTGCTCAATAAATACAACTGAATGAATGAATGAATGAGCAAGAATGAATGAATGAGCAACAGACACCTCTAAGGTCCCTTGGAACCCCTGGTCTCCCAACCTGGGGAGGGTCGGGAGCTACCAGATGAAGGAGGACGGAGGCAAGGATGCAGAAACGCAGGAAGAACAAAGACTTCGGCAAGGATAGAAGCCCTTCCTATCCTGGGGCTGAGGACCCTCCATCCTCATAGTCCCCAGCCATGAGAAGCAGCTAGGCCAAGTGGATAGAGCACGGATAGTCAGAAGGACCTGCGTTCTGACTCCGGCTACATCACTTGTCCGCTGTGTGACCTTGGGAAAGCCACTTAATTTCCCTGTGCTTCGGTTACCTCATCTGTAAAATGGGGATTAACTGTAAGCTCCTTGTGAGACATGGACTATGTCCAACCTGATATGCTCGCATCTACCCCAGAGCTCAATACGGTGCCTGGCACATAATGAGCGCTTAACAAATACCCAAAACAACAACAACAGCCCTGGAGGACAGGTCCGGCCAGGCAGCTGGGCCTGCCTGATCCACCAGGGTCTCGCTTGGGCAGAGGCCGCAGGCTGTTCTGTGCCAGTCAGGGAGGGCAAGAGAAGGCTGACAATGAGGAAGGGGACTGGTCCAGCCTGCCTTCTGCAGTTGCCAGAAGTAGGCAAGAGTGGGGATCCAAAAGACTGCCCACCTGGGCTCCATCCAGGGTCCCATCTCCTGCAAACAGAATGGGCCCACACCCAGCTCCCCTCTCGGTCCCTCCCCTCCGATCAGAGCCCGCCCAGCCCTGGCACACCGGGAGCAGCTCGGTGTCTTCACTCCTGGCTCTGCCTGCTCCCCAATATTGGCCCCTCTGGCCTCAGACTTGTTTCTGCCCGAGGGGCTCCGTGCTGGAGCCATGTTCCGAGGCACTGGAGAGGACAGGGCATAGGCCCAGCTCAACTGAGCTCCTGGCAGCAGTGAACAATCTCAGCACTTGGTAACAGCAAGCAGCGCTGACTCTGAGCGCACTCTCTTTCTCTCTCTCTTTCTCTCTTCTCAGCCAGAAGCTGAACGAAGCAAGCTCCCTGCCTCCCTGGCACTGGTCGGCCCCCGAGCCTCGTGCATAAGGCCCCGGAAGCACAGCTGATAGCTGCAGCTGCTCCTGGTACCTACCCAGATCAAAGCCAGCGTGTTTCTCCACAACAAAAGCCAACAACTTTGGCAGAGACAGAGGGTTGTTTATTTTTTTACAGTATTCTTTAAACATTCACTATGTCCCAGGCGCTGTACTAAGTGCTGGGGTAGAGACAAACTAATCAGATGGGACACAGTCCATGTCCCATATGGGGCTCACAGTCTTAATCCCCATTTTTCGGAGGGGGTAATGGAGAACTAGAGAGGTGAAATGACTTGCCCAAGATCACACAGCAGACTAGTGGCAGAGCTGGGATTAGAACCCAGGTCCTTCTGACTTCTAGGTCCATGCTCTATTAGAAGCATCACGGCATAGTGGATAAAGCACAAGCCTAGAAGCCAGAAAGATGCGGGTTCTAATCCTGGCTCTGCCACTTGTCTGCTCTGTGAGCTTGGGCAAGTCACTTCACTGCTCTGTGCCTCAGTTACCTCATCTGTAAAATGGGGATTAAGACTGTGAGCCCCAAGTGGGACAACCTGATTACCTTGTATCCACCCGAGATCTTAGAACAGTGCTTGGCACATAGTAAGTGCTTAATAAATACCATAATAATAATAATTATTAATAATAACAAATACAGCAATTACTATTGTTAGGCCATGCGATTTCTCAGAAGGTCAGGGCTGGGGGAATATGTTTGAGGAAGCTGGGACTGAGGCAGGCCCACTCAGGGTGGGGAGGTCCTCCGGCAGTAAATTGGGAGGGGTCCCAGTCTTATTCCTGGAGCCGCGGGGGTGGAACCGCAAGGTGTTTAGCTGTGGGCAAGAGGAGAAGGAAAAACAGAACCCTGATAGAGCCCTCTGTACTTGTGTCCTCATTCATGAAGCGCCTGATTTTTAGATAGCAGAGAGAAGCTAATCAGGGTGCTTTAAGCTAAGGAAACACCATTCCCCGAAACCTTGGGGAAAAAAGGGGACCCTGAGAGGTGACTTCATCCCTTCCCCTGTCCTCATTCTGAAGACCTCCAGGCTCTCCCTGAGCGCACTCCTTCCCTGTGCCTCTGGCAGCGTGCACAAGGCTCAGGGAGAGACCAGTGGCAGGGAGGAAGGCAACTTGCTTGGTTCAGCTCCTGGCTATGGGCTGTATGTTATAAATAATAATAATAATGGTACTTGTTAAGCACTTACTCTGTGCCAAGCACTGTTTTAAACCCTGGGGTAGATACAGGCTAATCAGGTTGGACCCAGTCCCTGTCCCACATGGGGCTCACAGTCCCAATCCCCATTTTCCAGATGAGGTAACTGAGGCACAGAGAAGTGAAGTGATTTTCCCAAGGTCACACAGCAGACAAGTGGCAGAGCTGGGATTAGAACTCATGACCTTCTGACTCCCAGGCCCGTACCCTAACCACTACGCCATGCTGGTTCTCAATCTTCAAATCTTCAAATGCCCTGTCTGACTGGACCTTATCAATTCCACAGAGCTGGGTGTACACGTTGGGAGAACATGGGAGTCTCATGTTGGCTACAAACAGAGGCAGCAGCTGCTTTTTCTCTCTCCAGAAGCCACGGTCTGACCCTGTTTAGAAGCAGCATGGCCTAGAGGATGGATCACGGGGCTGGGAGTAAGAAGGACATGGGTTCTAATCCACCACTTGTCTGTTGTGTGACCTTGGGCAAATCTCTTAACTTCTCTGTCCCCCGGCTACCTCATCTGTAAAATGGGGATTAAGAGGGTGAGCCCCATGTGGGACAGGGACTCTGTCCCACCTGAATAGCTTGTATCTAAAGTGCCTGGCACATAGTAAGCACTTAACAAATGCCATTTTAAAAAAAACAGCACTGGAAGAAGTCCTCTAGACTGTAAGCTCATTGTGGGCAGGGAAAGTATCTGTTATATTGTTACATTGTACTCCCCCGAGAGCTTAGTACAGAACTCTACACACAGTAAGCGCTCAAAAAATCCAATTGACTGAGAATGCTGAGAATGTGGCTCGTGTGGATTTTGAAGCAGCATTGCCTAGTGGATAGAGCATGGGCTTGGGAGTCAGAAGGATCTGTGTTCTAATCCTGGCTCCTCCATTTATCTGCTATCATTTGGGCAAGTCACTTCTCTGTGCCTCAGTTACCTCATCTCTAAAATGGGGATTAAAACTGTGAACTCCATGTGAGACAGGGACCGTGTCCAACCTGATTAGCTCATATCTACCCCAGTGCTTAGAACAGCACTTGACACATAACTCTTAACAAATATTATTATGATTATTATTATCTGTACTGCCTGAACCCCTAGAGTTTGGCCAATGAAGGCCCCCAACAGGGGGCTCAATTTTACCTCTTGTAAGGTTCTTGGAGGCAGGAGAAAGTGGGACAGGGATCTTCCCTGCTACCCCAAAGGAGCCACAAGAGATGCCACTAAATGGACCTTAGAGAGTTACCCCAGGTCCCCACCCACCCTCAACCACTCCCAGATTTGGGGTGGCTGAGCCCCAGAAACTCCCTACTCCGAATAGAGGCCACTTGGCCCCAGGCCTAAACCGCCACTCCAGTTTCCCAGATGGAAGAGGTCCTCCTGGGGAAAAGAGGGAGAAGCAACTGGGTGGAGGGAGCAGCGGAAGAAGCTGGGCCTGGGAGCAGATGATAAGGGGGCCCCAGAGGGCTGGGAACAGACCTGGCAGTGCCAGGAGAGATGCTGTTTCTGTTTGAACCCTGTTGGGCATTTTCTGGGAGGGACTTGGACATGACAGCTGATTCCTTTACCTGGGAGGGGAAGGGAGAGAGAGAGGAGAGAGAGAGTGTGTGTGTGGTGTGTATATGTGTGTTTGCTGCAGGGAGGTCTGGGGAGAGGGAAGGGAGAGAGGGTAAGTCCCACAGGGCCTGAAGGAAGAGCTAGAAATCAACAAGGCAATCGGATAAGGGAGAAAAAGGAGAGGGCAGGAACAATGACAAGAATGTCACTGTGCCACCAAAGTGCCAAATAGGAGCGCTGGCAAGGGTTTTCATCTTTAAAATGGGGATAAAGTCTGTAATAATGTTGGTATTTGTTAAGCGCTTACTATGTGCAGAGCACTGTTCTAAGCCCTGGGGTAGACACAGGGGAATCAGGTTGTCCCACGTGGGGCTCACAGTCTTAATCCCCATTTTCCAGATGAGGTAACTGAGGTACAGAGAAGTTAAGTGACTTGCCCACAGTCACACAGCTGACAAGTGGCAGAGCTGGGATTCAAACCCATGACCTCCGACTCCAAAGCCCGTGCTCTTTCCACTGAGCCACACTGCCTCTCCTATGAGGCAGCCTATGTCTATGAGCCCGATGTGGGACAGAGACTGTGTCCAACCTGATTATTTTGTATTTACCTCAGTACTTAGTACAGTGCTGATCGCATAGTTAGTGCTCAACAAATCCTACTGTCATTATTAATAATAATATTTTATTTTTATTATTATTATTAAGGGAGGTGACCTAGAGGCCTCACTTGGTGGTCCAGGAGGAGGGAAACTGTAGGGATGGCTGGAGAATCAAGAGCTGTGGGGTTGGTCCTGTGACCAACAGTAAAGAGGCAAGGAGAAGTGGCTGCTGAGCTAGAAAGGACCATTTGGAGGACAGAAGGAAAGATGGACGGCCTTCCCCTGAAATCTCCTTCTCTCAGCCGAGTCCCCGGTCAAGGCAGAGAGTCTGATATGGGGCTAAGGCTCCAGCAATCAATCAATCAATCAATCAATTGTATTTATTGAGCACTTACTGTATGAAGAACACTATCCTAAGCACTTGGGAGAATACATTATAACAGAGTTGGTAAGTTTACAGTCTAAAGGGAAAGAATGATATTAATATAAATAAATAATTTACAGATATGTACATAAGTGCTGTGAGGTGGAGGAAGAGGTGAAAAAAGAGAACAAATCCAAATAGGAGGAAAATTCAGGAAAGGAATTCAGGAAAGGAATTCAACCTTTCTTCCTCTTCCCCAAAGTCACTAAGGCAATAAGCCCCTTCTGGCCCTGGAAGTCACTTGACTGGCTATACAGTCTGTAAACAGAAATAAACTGTTCATTAGCGAGTGTGAATAACACCACCAGATTGTGTCTATTTCTGTTGCCAAAGTGAGTTCATTAGCACTTGTGAGAAATGCCCAAACAACAGCCCCAGAGGGTGTTTGTTAAACCGGATTGTTGTTGTGTGGGTGTTGGGGGAGGAAGGTGGGAAATGAGGCGGTAGCTTTAATTCTTTCCAAGTGATTTGCATCAATCCAGAGGGGGATTCCGGGATTTCTTTGATCTCTAAGCACCCTGAGTCTCCAAGCCCCTGGGGGTGTGCATGGATGGCGGAGGCAGCGAGGTCATTGGCAGTCAGGTTCTGTTCCTCAGCTCCCGTTAGGAGAGGGTCCCCCTCAGTCTTGTTGGCAAAGGCAGCAGCTACCCTAATCAGACCCTCCTCCCGACCCTGTACACCCATCCCTGCCTCCCAAGGGTGGCTTTCACCCGCCCATCAACTCCTACCGTGCCCCTCGGCTCACAGCCTTTGAAGCCAAGCCCACCTCTGGTTTTGATCTCTGCAGCAATATTGGGTTGCCCTGGCAACACAGCTCCCTGCTCCCAACTGACTGCCTGGGGCTGTGGCCAGGGAGGTGGTACTGGGGGGCTGGCGGGGGGTTGGGTCACAGGCTGGTTGGGTGGGGAGGAAGCCAGGAACAAATTAGGGTTTTCAAATGCCCTATTCACTCCACTTCCCAGAGTCCCACCCCGACTGCTCAATTTAAAACTATCTTCCAGAAGGCACCATCGAATCTTACCCAGCTCCATCTCCTCCTGGGGAATCCCCTGGGCTTGACTTTCCGTTGGTTGTGAAGAGTTGAGGCGGGAGGGAGATGGAGTGTGGTACCCCTCTGTCTGGGGACTCTTCCCTGCCCTCCCAGCCTAAGGGGAGCCTAAGACCCCCCCAGCAGAACCATAGGTACCCCACTCGGAAATCTACAGACTGGAATGTCCTCCCTCCTCAAATCCTCCAGACAATTACTCTCCCCCGCCTCAAAACTTTACCGAAGGCACCTCTCCTCCAAGAGGACTTCCCAGACTAAGCCCTACTTTTCCTCATCTCCCACTCCCTTCAGCATCGCCCTGGCTTGCTCCCTTGGTTCTTCCCCACTCTCCCCGCCCCACAGCACTTACATATATATCTGTCATTTTATTTATTTATATTGATGTCTATTTGTATTGATGTCTGTCTCCCCCTCTCTTGACCATGATCTCGTTTTAGGCAGGGATTATCTCACTTTATTGCTGCATTATACTTTCCCAAGTGCTTAATAGAGTGCTCTGCACACAGTTAGGGCTTAATAAATAGGAATGAATGAAAGAATGAATGCGTTCTGTCCAGCAAAGAGGCCTTGATCTGCTGAGGGAATGGGGAAGGGGAGGATCAACCCGTTGACACCCAGGCCAGAGAGGAGAAGGAAAGGAAGATGAAGTGAAGGGTGACCTCTGACTCCTCCTTGGATTTGGGTGGGGGGGGAAAGGGGAGAAACTGTTATCTCCCTCATCACCCCTGCTGGGAGGTGGAAGGAGAAAGGAAAGGAAAGGAAAGGAAAGGAAAGGAAAGGAAAGGAAAGGAAAGGAAAGGAAAGGAAAGGGGTGGGGGGCCGTCACTGTTTGCTCCCCTCTTAGGGAGGGAATGGGAGAGGGATGTCCGGAATTCAGGCCCGGACTTTTCCCATTGCCCTGCCTTTGGGAGGAATCTCCTTCTGGGCCAGGAATGTGCTTATCGGGCCCTCAGTTGCCAAGACTGCAGGGTGCCCCGTGCCCACTGCATCCATTCCTCCTGGGCTCCGAGGTTTGCGATGTGAGAGAGGCTGGCTCCCAACCCAGGTCAATCCACTCCCAGGGCTCTTGTGGTAGATCCCAGGGCTCCCTGGGCCCCAGGCAGAGGCAGGTAGTGGGGTGAGAGCTGCTGCATCGCACCAACACCCCACACTGAAGGATCCCATCCTCTAGGCAGAGGCAGGTGGGGAAAGACTCTGGGTGGCTGAGGGCTGCCTCCCACCAACGCCCCACACAGAAATCCCCTCCTCCAGGCAGAGTCTCCTTCCGCTCCGTCCACCCCAAACTTGGTTTCCTGGGCACTGGGCCCATGACTCACGGGGGTGTCTAGGGAACCTGAGCCGCCCTGCCCTGCTCCTCTTCCTCCCTGCCTTTGGCTGCCAAGCCCACCAGGAATAAACCGGAAAGATGAAATAGTTTCCAAGCTGCACCTGAGCTCGTTTTCTGGCTGCATCCAACCTCCTGCCCAGAGGGACCAGAGCCTGTACCTTTTCAAAGGACAACAGCTGCCTTCTACAGCTGCATGAGGCAAACAGCTGGACTGTAAGCTCACTGTGGGCAGGGTCTGCATCTGTTTACTGCTGTACTGTAGTCTCCAAGGGCTTAGTACAGTGCTGTGCACACCGTAAGCGCTCAATAAATACCACTGACTGACACGCTCCCTTGCCACAAAGACGCATTCCCCCCTCCTCCCTCACCCCAACTCAGACCCAAGCAAGGCTCAATCATTCATTCATTCAATCAATCGTATTAATTAAGCACTTACTGGGTGCAGATCACTGTGCTAAGCGCTTAGTTCAGATGCAGGGCTCTGCCCCTACCCTTCCCTGGCTCAAGGGCAGAAATACTCTTAGCCCAAATTTCCTAAGTCCAGAGGGCAAGCTACAGCCCCTACCCCAAACCCGGGCGAAGAATGCACGGTCAGCTCCCAGACCTTGGTCCAAATTCATACCTACTCCTGGGAGCTCCCAGGCATCAATCCCCCTGCCAGGCTGGGGGATTCATTTATTCAATCATATTTACTGAGTGCTTACTGTATGCAAAGCACTAGACTAAGCACTTGGGAGAGTACAACATAACAATAAACAGACATATTGTCTGCCCACAGCGAGCTCACAGTCTAGAGGGGAGACAACAATATAAATAAATTACAGATGTGTCCATAAGTGCCATGGGACTGGAAGGCGGAGATGAATGAAGAAAGCAAGTCAGGGTAATGCTGAAGAGAGTCAGAGAAGAGGAAAGGAGGGTTTAGTCAGGGAAGGTCTCCTGGAGGAGATGTGCCCTCAATAAGGCGAGATGTGCCCTCAATAAGGCTTTGCCCACACAGTCTCTGACATGGCACCATTTTCCAAATAATAATATCTGTGGTATTGTAAAGTGCTTACTATGTGCCAATCACTGTACTAAGCTCTGGAGTAGATGCAAGAGAATCAGGTCCCACATTCTAAGTAGGACAGAGAACAGGCATCGACTCTCCATTTTAAAGATGAGGGAATTGATCGATCAATCAATGGCATTTATTGAGCGCTTACTATGAGCAGAGCACTGCACTAAGCATTTGGGAGAGTACAAGGTAACAGAATTGGTAGATACGTTCCCTGCCCACGATGAGCTTACAGTCTAGAGGAGGAGGCAGGCATTAGCTGAGGAATAGAGAAGTGAAGTGACTTACCCAAGGTCCCACAGCAGGGAAGTGGCAGAGAACCCAGGCTCCTCTGACTCTCAGGCTTGGGCTCTTTCCCCTAGGCCACACAGCTTCTAAAACCTCCTTATCCCAGTGGCACTGACTCCCCTCAGCCTCTCCCTCCCTGATGACTCCATCTAGCAGAGCCTGAGCTTGAGCAGGGGAACATTCAGCTCAAGCCCATCTCAGCCCCAGGTGAGGTGGGGCTAGCCTCAAGCTTCCAAGGCAAAAAGAGCAGCTCCATCCCCTGTCTCCCTGCGTGGGTCTATTACCAATCAATCATATTTATTGAATGCTTACTGCGTGCCGAGTACTGTACTAAATGCTACCGAGAGTAATAGGCATATGTCTAGTCTACTATTCCTGGAGGGGCTGAACAGTTAGCAAGCATATGTCTAGTCTACTATTTCTGGCAGGGCAGAGCATTTCATGACTCCCGGTCAGGAGCATTTCAGTATCACCGTCACCAACAGGTACTAAGAATCTACTGTGCCCTGAGCTATGTACTGAGCCCCTCGCTGTGGGCAGATACTTAATGTCTGCAAAGCACCGCACGGTGGGCAGAACATTATACTGAGTGCCTAGGGTGTGCAGGACACGGTACTGGGAACCCATTGTGTGCAAAAGCACTGCATTGAATGTCTATTAAATAGAGAGAACTGTCCTAAGCCCCTACTCTGTTTAGAGCACTGTTCCAAGCCCCTACTCTGTACAGAGCACTGTTCTGAGAACCCAGTGTGAGCAGGACACTGCTCTGAGCACTTCCTGAGTCCTGGGCACCATTCTGAGCACGTACTGTATGTACTGCATCGGGCTTTGAGGGAACATCCAAAAGTAGTAAAAGAGGCTTAAAGGCCAACCGGAGAGACAGGAGGTAGATATTGGTAAACATACCATAGTTGAGAAGCAGCATGGCCTTGTGGATAGAACTTGGGCCTAGAAGTCAGAGGCCCTGCCACTTGTCTGCTGTTTGACCTCGGACAGGTCACTTAACCTCTCTGTGCCTCGGTTCCCTCATCTGTAAAATGGGATGAAGACTGTGAGCCCAAGTAGGACAGGGAATCTGTCCGACCTAATTAGCTTGGATCTACCCACCGCTTAGAGCAGTGCTTGACACATTGTAAGCGCTTAACAAATACTAATATCATTATATTAATATTTATAATATTATAAATATAATAATATTAATAGAGTGAGCAAGTAGACATAAGTAAGACTTGCGTGAAGAAATCAGTCAGTAAATAAATGGATAAATTCATGAGTCCCGAGGTGGCTGAGGGGAGGGATTTTCTTTCCCAGGCTTCCAGCTGTCGGTAGTTGTTTTGCTGAGCCCTCCCCCCATCCTCCCCACCCCCGTCCCCTACTGCCCCAGCTATTTGGCCTGGCTCCATGCTTCACACAGTGCTCCGTACACAGTAAGGGTTCAGTAAGCATCACTGATGGATTGATTGATTGACACCCAGTGTCACTCACCCCACTCTCTAACAAGACCCGAGAGCTTCTGAACAGGGCGGAAAACAGCCAAAATGGAGTCTTTGTGACCCATTAGATCAGCACATTCTTCTTGCACCTCTCAACCTCCTTGTCTCGACTAAAAGCCCCGCCTCCTCCTCCATCTCACCCTCATGTTCAAAATGGAGAGTCTGTTGGCCCTGACCCCTGTCCTTTCCAGCTGGTAGGCTGGTCATACTCTAGCAATGAGGTAGAGAGAGGCAGGCGGTTGAGGGTTTTTCGTGCCAGTCACCAAGGACGCCCACATCTCCTCACCCCGACTGTGCACTTGGGCCCTGAGTCATGGCACCACTTTGGGCCACGGGGGAGAAAGAGCCCAAATCAGCTGTAGGAGGGGCTTAGTTCATCTTTCCAGAATGAGCCACCCTGCCCAGTCCAAGTGGCCATTCTGAGGGAACACAGTGGACAGACGTTGGTCCTTTTCAAGGAGCAGGATGACACATTGTTTCCCCACTGTTCCTCAGTGTTTTTCCTTGGAGTTTGCTCCTAGGCCCCGCAATGGGTAGAGCACATAAGGAGCCAAAGAAAGGGAATTTGGACTCTTTCCAGCCCTCACCTGCACCCCCAAAACAGAGGCCCATGGTCTCCCCTCTCTAACGAACCTCATTTACGGAGCCTCCGCTCTGACCCAGCTATTCACGGCACTCTCCTCGGCCGATCTCGAGCCTGTCTATCCCAGGTTGCTGCTCTTTGACCTCTCGACTCAGAATATTCAGAGTGGAGATAAAATAAATAAACTATGGCATTTTTCATTAATAGTAATAAAATAACAGTAATATTGTGGTATTTGTTAAGTGCTTACTATATGCCAGGTATTATACTAAGCACTGGGGTAGATACAAGGTAATTGGGTTGGGGGCAATCTCTGTCCCACATGGGACTCACAGTCCTAATCCCCATTTTACAGATGAGGTGGTATTTGTTAAGCGCTTACTATGTGCAAAGCACTGTTCTAAGCGCTGGGGGGATAGAAAGTGATCAGGTTGTCCCACGTGGGGCTCACAGTCTTAATGCCCATTTTACAGATGAGGGAACTGAGGCCCAGAGAAGTGAAGTGACTTGCCCACAGTCACACAGCTGGCAAGCGGCAGAGCGGGGATTCGAACCCATGACCTCTGACTCCCAAGCCCGGGCTCTTGCCACTGAGCCACGCTGCTTCTCTAACAGACACAGACAAGTGAAGTGACTTGCCCAAGGTCACAGAGCAGACAAATGGCAGAGCTGGGTTGAGCACCCAGGTCCTCCTGACTCCCAGGCTTGTGCTCTATCCACAAAGGTGCTTTTCCTAAGTTCTTACTATGTGTCAAGCACTCTACTAAGCTTTGGGGTAGATGCAAGATCATCAGGTCTCACACGGGGCTCACAGCCTAAGTAGGAGGGAGAACAGGTATTGAATCCCCATTTTACAAATGAGGGGACTGAAGCACAGAGAAGTTAAGTGACTTACCCAAGGTCACAAAGCAGGTTAAGCGGTGGAGCGGAGATTAGAACCCAGGTCCCGAGCTCCTTCTGCTAGGCTACGCCACTTCAAATTCTCTCCAGGCTGAGGGGTCATCGGGGAACACTGCTCAGAGCGGACCAGGTAGCCGCCTGGGCCACGTGAGAGTCCAGCAGTTTCTCTCAAATTGCCAGATTGGGCTCTAGCCTCCTCATCTCCTTGAGCATTACATTCACCTGCAAGTATGCCTGCCCACTAAGGGTATTAAGATTCACGGGAAGAGTCACTTCCCCACTCTTCCTCTGCCACTGGCGGGGACAGGGTTTGACCAGCAGATCCATCTTGCTGGGATAGTCTCCTGGGCCCCAGGAAGGAGGAGGCAGGTAGTTGAGCTGCCAACTCTCCACTCTCCTCCCAATTCCAAATTGTAGGAATCTCCTCCCCGCCCCTCATCCCGGACACCCAACCCCCTCACCTCGAGCTATATCTCTGCCCTTCCACAGCGTGGTCTAGTGGAAGGAGCCCAGGCCTGGGAGTCAGAGGACCTGTCTCCTCCTACCTGCTGTGTGACCTTGGGCAAGTCATTTCTCTGTGCCTCGCTTCCCTCCTCTGCAAAATGGAGATTCAATACTTGTTATCCTTCCTTCTTAGATTGTGAGCCCCGTGTAGGACCTGATTATCTTGTATTTACTTCGTTCAGTGCTTGGCACTTAGGAAGCGCTCAACAAATATCCAATTATTTATCATTATTATTATTATTACGGTTCAGACTGAGCCCTGGACTCTTTTTATGTAAAAAACATATGAGGGAGCTGAGGTCCATCAAATTCATCAACTTGATGAGGAAATTCAGGCCCCTTTCAGGCAGAGTGAATTCCTCTCTGTCCCACAGCCAGGCAAGCGCAAACAATGCGAAATAAAGGACTGCAAAGGGTTGACTCTCAAGACTGCCCTGGAAAGTGGATTAGCAAGGAAAGTGTGACATTTCAGCCAAACTCCCTGCTTTTGGGACCCGTCCTGGTTCTCCAGGTCTGCGAAGAGCGAGGTAAAGTGGTTGAGGTGCCAGCCGCCTCCTGCTTTCCAGCAGAAATGTTCACTGGACAGTCCCTAGGGCAGGGATTTTCCTCCCCGCTCTCTCCTCCAGTTCTCTCAGCCAGAGCCTGTCACCCTGCAGGCCACGGGCCTTTAAAGGAACCTTTATGGCATAAGAGAGCTCGAAGCTGTTCAACTCACTGTTATCTGGGCTGTTTTAGGACACAGGGAATGGGAACTGATCTGGGGAGAAGGTGGACGTGGCTGGAAGGAGAAGAGGAGAGGGGGTGCTCAGTCCCCATCCCCCACTGAGGGGAAAGGGAAAGATGGACGTTCATTATGGGCAGGGAACACGTCTGCTCAATCCGTTGTATTGTGTCCTTCCAAGTGCTTATTATAGTGCTCTGTGTGGAGAAAGTGCTCAGTAAATACCATGGATTGGTTGACTGATTGATAGATGGAAGAGTGAGAAGCATTTCAAGGAACACTGAGGCCCCTTCGAGCTGTCAGCCACCCCCTCTTCGAGGACCTGTAAGGTCAGGGAGTCAGTGAAGGAGGCAGTGACTCGGCCTCTTCGTTACACCGTTTCCCTCAGCCGCATCACGGCTCAGGCAGTTTGCTTCCGGGGTGGGAGACTGTACAGATATTCCCATAACAGGATTATGGAGTGGGATACGGATGGCCGACATTAATGGTTCTCGCCAGCCGGATGCCCTTGCGGGATCACCCTTACGGAAAGTAAATTGTAAAGGGCAGGACCTATATCGCCCGCCAACCTCCACCTCCTGGAGCCCTGAGCTTAACGTACAGCTGTCGATCACTCCCACCACTGAACTCTGTCCAGCCTTTTTGTCTTTGCTCCCTTCCTGGAGGTGTGGAGGATTAACATAGGAATGAAGTAGATGCGAAATCTCTGCCTTCTCCACATAAATCCTTGATATCATATCATACTTGTGGGGGGGTGGGTGGAGGGGGGGTGTTTTGTGTGTGTGTGTGGGTCTGAAACATATTTTAAACCCAGTCCCAGATGGGCATTATCTCCTGAGGGGAAAAAAGGGATATTCAGTGGCTTCACGTTTGCTGCGTTTAATTGGTTCCAACCAGGAGGTTTGGTGGAATGAGTCAGGGAAAGCAGCCCTCCATCCTCTAAGAGTCCCTGGGCCTAAAGCATTGCAAGAGCCACAGGGCAGGCAGGAGGGGAGGTGATTTCCTGTCTCTCCTCCCCCCAATCCCCCACGTCAACAGGGTGGAATGACCTCTCTTCCTTTCCCCGAAGCCCCGTCTCCGAGATGGGACAAGTAGGCTTGGCCCCAGTCCCACCCCGCCCCACCCTGCGAGGAGGAAGGAGGTGGCACCGCGCTGAGCAGCGCCCGCAATTTCCCCACTGATCTACAGGTACCTATAAACAAAGCGCTGCATCAACACGGGCACCGGAGCCCGAGCCTGAGCCCGCACAACTCTGCAGCCTCCTCCCCGCTCACTGCAAAGCCCTGAGCAAGGTTAAGCTGACGACTCCCGGCTCCACGGGATGGAGGGGCCGAGCAATTGCTGATCCCACCGCCAAACCTACAGTCCCCAGACCCACGTGCTCTCCTTCCCTGCTGAGGTGGCATCTGGGAAATGAAGTGACTCCCCCTCAGTTCCACACTTGGACGTGGCCAGGGGCAAACCGGCCCCTAGCATTTGCCCTTCGTGGTTCCCTTTTTTGTTTCCTAGCCATCCTGCTTTGTCTTGGGGCAGAGACTGAAGTCCATCATTTCAAGGAGGGAGATTCCCCTATCAATTCTCTGCTTCCCCTCCCGGACCCCACCAACACACCCACTCAGGTCTGGACCCCTACAATGACCCCCGGACAGTTTTTCTTGAGGTGATGGTGGATTCTGAAGTCTCCAGAATCCCTTCCTCCTGAATAAAACTCCCTCCCCTCTATCCTCACCACCAACCCTACAAGTCAGACCCATCGAACCCCCTCTCAGCCCCAAGCAAGGCCAAGAGGAAACACCTATCTTCCGATAGAGGAGGAAGCCAGAGGGGAGGGCATCTCCCCAGCTACTGCCCCATCCCAATCTTACCTCTACCACACTTCTTCCTAACCCCTTCCTCATAGATGGATATTCAAGACTCTGCAGCTGGCCCCTTAGATGGAGTGGAGGGGGATGTACCCTTGGATGGGGTGGAGGGGGCCTGCCCCTTGGATGGGTGAGGGGGGCTGACATTTGGCTGCCCCTTGGATGGGGTAGAGGGGGTCATGTCCTTTGGATAAAAAAATCACAGGTTAGGGGGTTCCCACCGGTCCTGGAAGGAAGGGAAGGGAGCAATGGCAGGGAGGGAATTCAGGATGCCTCCCAAGCCTGATCACAGCTCCTTTAAACCAAGAGAAAGCACTAGATCGTTTCCAAGGTGGTTCTTTTTTCCTTCCTTTTTCCTTCTATTTCTAGCCAATAGAATGGGATGGAGGGGGTCTGGTCCCTTGGAGGGGGTGGGGGAAACTAGCCCCTTGGGTGGGATGGGGGGAAGGGCTGGCCCCTTAGATGTGGTGGGGGAAACTAGCCTCTTGGGTGGGATGGGGGAGGGAGAGATGGACCTTAAGATGGGGTGGGGGAAACTAGCCTCTTGGGTGGGATGGGGGGGAGGGGCTGGCCCCTTAGATACGGTGGGGGAAACTAGCCTTTTGGTGGGATGGGGGAGGGGGAGCCGCCCCTTAAGATGGGGTGGGGGGGAAACTAGCCTCTTGGGTGGGATGGGGGGTGGCCCTTAAAATGGGGTGGGGGAAACTAGCCTCTTGGGTGGGATGGAGGGGGGTCGGCCTCCTAAATGGGGTGGGGGAAACTAACCTCCTGGGTGGTATGGACGGGGTTGGGGGGGGTGGCTCCTTAGATGGGGTAAACTGTCACCCCGGGAGGCCCTTACTCTCCAGAAGCTCGGCGAGCCGGGGAGGGGAGGGGTCTCCTAAATCGGAGGGATGGGGAGAGGGTAGCAGGGCTCACCGGCGCGGGGGCGGGAGGGGAGTTGGGGGGAGATGGGGGGGAGGAAAGAAGGGAAGGGAAGGGAGGGCATTGTTTCCCCTCCCCGCCGAGGCGATCGGCTCCCCTCGGGCTGTCGCCCCCCGGGGCTGGATCCCCAGGGCCCGCCCCCACCCCCGTCCCGGACCCCGTCTCCCCCACCCCCAATTCCCCCATCCCGGCCCACTCACATCTCGGAAGCGGTTCCAGTGCTTGATCTTGCCGCTGTACTGGGAGATGGACGACAGCCATTGCTCGTCCTCCATGAAATTGCCGGGGGTCTCGCCTTCCTTGCCGCCCCCCTTGCCGTCCCCCTCGGCCGAGGAGGAGGCGGCGGCCCCCAGCAGGAGCAGCGCCAGCAGCCCGCAGCCCGGACCTCTCATCTTGGATCTCCACTGGGGGGGTGAGTGCCGGAGTGTGGGTCTCTGTCTGTGCGTGTCTCTGGTGGGTGCCTGCGTGTGTCTCTGGGTGTGTGTGTGTGTCTCTGGGTGTGTGTGAGTGTGTGAGAGAGAGAGGGTGTGTGTGTGTATGGGGAGAGGATGGGAGAGGATGATTTAAAAAGAAAAAAGAATTCCTTCCCCACCCACCCACCCCCCTCTGTCCAAGCACCCCCCTTTTGACCGAACAGACGCTTCCCTTCTTCCTCCCTTCCTCTTCCTCCCCCGGTCTGACTCGTGCAAGGGATGGACGACAGAGCCCAGCTGAGCCGGGACCCGGCTGGGAGATGCACTTTCCTGGGAGAAACACACACACGCACGCACACACTCCCTCACACAAACACACACACACACGCCCCCAAGCCCTCCAGTGCTGGAAGCAGAGAGGAGAGGGGGGGAAGAAGCAGGGGCTGCGCCAAAACAGGCTGTCTCTGTAACTGTAGCATCAGCATCATGTTTGACATCATCATACCTGGTGAGAGCGAGAGACAGAGAGAGGGAGGAAGGGAGGGAGGAAGAGAGAGAAAGAGGAGAGAGAAATACAGAGAGATGAGATGGGCGGGGGGAGAGAGACGAAGGAGGGAAAGAGATGGAGAGAAGAGCTCGAGGGAGAAAAGATTGAGAGAGAGAGAGAGAAGAAATAGTTCAGGATGGGGTTTTAAATTCAATGGCAGATCAGAGGCAAAGTGAAGCAGCAGTAGCGATTCGCAGTAGCAGCAGCCACCGCTGCCGGCAGAGCTGGAAAGAAGGGAATCAAAGCCCGGGAGGAGGGAAATCCTGATGGCCGGCTTCTGGGCCGGCCACCCACCCTGCACCAGGCCAGATTGGGCCATCAGTCCGTCCCCCTGGGGGAACAACGCCAGCCACCACCGAGAAGCTGAGCCCCAGTCAGGGGTGTCCAAGGGGAAAAGGTCCTTCTGCCCTCCCTTTTCGGTCCCCCACCTCTCTATTCACCTCGAGCTCAGGAGTCAAGAAGGGACCTGAGATGGGTTGGGGCGGGACCCCGCGGCTTCGGGGGGACCTTCGAGGGACAGCTAGGCTCCCCGGAGGGCGGTGGATGAACCCAGCCAGTTCAATCCACTTGGGTCTGACCGGCTGTGCAGCCCCTGCCCTGCCCTTTCCAAGTCACCCGGCGGAGGTGGAAATGGAATTGGGTAAATCCAAAGCCCCGATTTGGAGGACTGCCGGTCCTCTGGTTGGCTTTCACCCTGGGAATCCTTAAAGGCAAAGGTCTCAGCTGGTCAACGCCTGCAGAGTTATCCTTTGCAGTTTGGAGAGGACAGCTTCCTCCAGTCTTGCACTAGGCCTCGAGTCCCTCTGCTGAGTCAATTTACTGTCCCGCCGATTTGCTTTGTTAGTCTTTTTCGAGAGAAAAATCACCGGGATTGAGAACAAAACAAAATAAAATAAACAAACAAGAAACTCCCCCCCTTAGCACCCCCCTCCCCCCGCCTTTTTTTTTACCCTCCCGCTGCTTTGAAAAGGTTACATCCAAGCTGGTGGAAAGCTACAGCCCAGTATTATCCCATGATCAGATGAGACTACAGACAGTGTTTACATTGAAAATCATCTGGAGAGGAAGCAGATAATCTGGTATATTGAACTCTCAGAACCTGAGCCTTCCATTACACTTTGTGTGATCTTCAGGAAAAAAAATAGAAAAAACAATATGATCTTGATCATTGGAAAGAGGAAAAAACTCTTCCAGGGAGTTCCCACTGGCCCTGGAAGGAAGGAAGGGGAACGACGGCAGGGAGGGAATTCAGGATACCTCCCGGGCCTGCTCACATCTCCTTTAAGCCGAGAGAAAGCACTAGATCATTTCCAATCTTTCTGTCCTTTCCTTTATCCCTTTCTATTTCAAGGCCTGGATTGAGCGGTGGTGCTGGATGGAGGGCCTTGGGCATGGCTGTCTTTAAAGTACAGCCTTCCCACCCCCGCTAAAGCTGGCGGGGGAGCAAGCTGCTGCCTCATTCCTTTCTGATAAGAGTGACTTTTCCACATGGATCTGGGCCACGGCATTCATCCTATTTCCCAGAAGCTGTCCACTGCCCTCAATTCTGCGGGCTGAGCGTGCGGTAGATCTCCAAGGCTCGGCTCGGCCTGCCGCGTCGCATCGGCCCGGCCATTTCTAAGACAGGCAAAGGAGCTGCTGACTGGGGAGGACCTCCTGGCTTCTCTTCCCTCTGGACTGCTGAGTGAAACCACCGGGAACCCTGCCTCCTTCCCCAGCATGCAGAACCAGGGGGATTTAAACAGCGGAAGCCTTTGTGCTACAAATTTTAGAACGTCGTGAAGGCTGTGGTTGTGACCGGATTTGGGACGACCTGGGCAACCGCTGGGGCCTATTGTACTCTGAACTTGGCCTGTTAGGCTGTTTTTGTATTTACAGGCATTCAGTCGGATTTAGTGAGCGCTTACTGTGTGCAGAGCACTATACTAAGCTCTTGGGAGTGTGCAATAGACCAATAAGCAGACACGTTCCCTATCCATGAGCGTACAGTCTAGAGGAAGCTTACAGTCTAGAGGACTGTAAAAGTGAAATTTATATCATTTCATCTAATGTTCATATCTTTAAATTACTTGTTACAAATCATTTATTCCCCCCTCTAGACTGCAAGTGCATTGTGGGCAAGGAATGAATCTGTTTATTGCTATATTCTACTCTCCCAAGCACTCAGTACAGTGCTCTACACACTGTAAGCACTCAATAAATGTGACTGTCTGTCTCCCCCTCTGGACTGTAAGCTCCTTATGGGCAGGGAACATGTCTGTTAATTCTGTTCTATTGTACTCTCTCAACTGCTTAGCACAGTGCTCGGCACATAGTAAGTATTCAGTAAATACCACTGATTGATTGATTGATCTCTCCTATTGTCTGCTGCCCAACCCCTCCCAACCTTATTCTTAGATGATGAACCCCCAGAGAGCCGGGAATAGTGTCTACTTCTCTTTCCCTGCACTCAGGACAGTGCTTTGCAAACAGTAGGCTCTTAATAAATGTTATTACTCTTCTGATTACTATTTCTACTATTACTACTGTTCAGGAGAGGTTCAAGAGTGGAGGGGGGGCTAAAGAGGCAGCTGCCTGATAAAGATGGCACAGGCTGGATACAGGCATTCGAAGACACAGCCTATAAGACATCGTCCACAGCCCTATCCATCCGCTTGAACAAGGCTCTTTCCTTTATGGACGGAAATAACAGGCAGGACCGTCATGGCAGTCCTCAATCAATCAATTAATGGTATTCATTCATTCATTCATTCAATCGTATTTACTGAGAGCTTCCTGTGTGCAAATCATTGACTAAGCACTTGGGAGAGTACAATACAACAGAGTTGGAAGACACATTCCCTGCCTACAGCGAGCTTACAGTCTAGGGAAAGCTGTATGGGAATGAAGCTTCTCTTTCCCGGGCCAACTGGTACCTACTTCACAAACTGGTCACAAGCTCAAAGATAGTATTTTTAGAAAGAAAGCAGAAATGGAGCTTGCCCTACTCAGTGGTAGCCCCAAATCTTCCCGTCTAGAAATCAGGCTCTCTTGAGTGAGGAGTGCTGTTAGCGAGGGGCTTTTCCACTTACTGAGTTGCACCATTTCCTTTAAAAGTCAAAGTCAGCTTAACCAGATCATTTTATTTTATTGCCTCGACCACAAAGCAGTGTCCTGAGCTCTTTCTCTAGGCTCCCCGAAGGGTTCAAAGGTCAAGAGATGTGGGCTACAGGGACTTGCAGGCATCCCATGGAGTGCTGGGAAACAGGATCGGTTTGCTGACACTCGATATCCTTGTCATCCCAAATTTGTTAAACCCTGAAGCTTGTTTTCAAAATATTTATCAACATCAAAAAAGCATGACTAAAATCCTTTGGCATCTGGCACCGTAACAAGTTCGTTCATCAGAGATCGTACCTGGCCCACTGGAAAACTTTCTGTCTCATAGTTTTCCTCACTAGGGTGCTTAATCAGTCAAACGGTGGTATTTATGGAGTGCCTACTAACTGCAAAGTTCTTGGGAGCTTTAAACAAAAACAGGCAGCCCATTCCATGCCCTCAAGGAGTTCACCTCCCTACCTCAAGGAGACAAATAGTGTTTGCAAATTGTGGGAGCCAGAGGAAGAGCAGCCATTTAGCAGGTAGTTACTAGTATGAACATATGAGTAGTATGAACATGTCATGATGAAAGAGGAATATTCAGTTATTTATTCAGCTCTTTACGTACATTCTGACGATGGGAATAAAATACATGTTAAAAGGGGCAGGTGCATTGAGGTTAACTTGGGGTTTTGTGAGTTCATCGGGGAAAGGAGGTGGAATTTTATAGGAGACAGTGTGGCTCAGTGAAAAGAGCTTATGCATCCAGGAGTTAGGAGTCCCAGCTCTGCTACTGATCGGTGGTGACCTTGGGCAAGTCATGTAACCTTTTTATGCCTCAGTTTCCTCAGCTGCAAAATGGGGATAAAATACCTGCTCTCCCTACATGTAGATTATAAAGCCCCATCCGCCAGGGGTGTGCCTAATCTGATTATCCTGAAACTACCCAACTGTTTGGCACATGGTGAGCACTTAAATTCCATCGTTTTGTTTTAGGAGCACTTTGAAGATGAGAACTGTGGGGTCTGTCAGATTTGGCTGGGGAGGAGGTTCCGGGCCAGGGAGCAGCATAATAATGATAATAATAATAATGATGGTATTTGTGAAGCGCTTACTATGTGTCAAACACCATTCTAAGCGCTGGGGTAGATACAAAGTAATCAGGTTGTCCCACCTGGGGCTCACAGTCTTAATCTCCATTTTCCAGATGAGGTAACTGAGGCATCGAGAAGGTCAGTGACTTACCCAAGGTCACACAGCAGACGAGTGGTGGAGCCGAGATTGGAACCCACATCCTCTGTGGTGCGAGAATTGAGATCAAGATACAGAGGTGAGTTGGGAAGGAGTGAAGAGTGTGTGCCAGGGAGTAGTCAGTGAAGAGAACCTATATGTAAGTGCTGGTGGAGAGACCTGAAGCTATTTATTTTGTTGATGAGGTGTACATCGCCTTGATTCTATTTGTCGTGATTATGTTTTCTTGTTTTTGTCCGTCTGCCTCCCCCAGTTAGACTATAAGCCCGTCACTGGGCAGGGAGTGTCTCTATCTGTTGCCGAATTGTATATTCCAAGTGCTTAGTGCTTTAATTTCAGAGGTCGCGGATTAAAGTGGGAAGGATAGAATGGAAGAGAAAACCAGAGAGAAGAAAATAACAGAACAGAAGAAAAGCTAGGAGCGGGCAAGGCGGCCCTTGTTCTGCAAGATGTAAAGGGAAATGAGAAAGTGGGGAAGTAAGCAAGTTTTAAAACACATGGGCCCCTGAACCTCCAACATGTATTGAACTCTCCCAAGCATCTACTACAGTGCTCTGCACACAGTAAATGCTCAATAAATACCACTGATGATGCTTTTTACTCCCAACGTCTATTCAGAGACTATGAAAGTTCAGCAACCTGAAGGAAGAGAACCACTGAGACATTTTGAAGGGACAAGGCAGGGCCTCCAATGGAAGCAAGTCTTTATTCTGGATTGGGAGGTACAGCTCTCTGAACCTGCCTCGCTGAACTGCAGAAAGGCATGACGGGTGGGTAGGGATGGAGTGAGGGATGTGCTAAAGAGCTCAATAAATACTATTGAATGAATGAATAATTGTGAGGGGTTTTTCCTCTAGACTATAGGCTCATTGTGGGCAGGCCATGTCTGCTGTATTGTTATATTGCACGTGCTCAGTACAGTGCTCTACACACAGCAAGCACTCAATAAATATGATCGATTGACACGGAGGGCAGTGGGTAGCTTTCGGAGTGGACAGATGTGAACCGAGTGACATTCCGGGGAGAGGGTCTGGGGTCACAGTATAGACTAAAGTGGGTAGAGGCCGGAGGCAGGGAAGAGCAGTGAAGAAGGTGTAACCATGATATAACAAGAGCTTGGTCTTACATAGTAGATGAGTCATCATGGCCACTCAATAAATAGCAACTGATGAGGAATATCCCCCCCCCAAAACACTTTGTCAATTTGGTCCTGCACAATTTTCCTCCTCTCCAGTGAGAATCTGAACCCACCAGTGTGGTCACCAAAACCAGAGAAACAGCTTGGCCTAGTGGACAGAGCATTGGCATGGCAGACACAAGGACCAGGATTCTAATAGCTCCACCACTTGTTTGCTGTGTGTCCTTGGGCGAGACACATCTCTGTGCCTCAGTTACCTCATCTGTAAAATGGGGATGAAGACTGTGAGCCCCATGTGGGACGTGAACTAGGTCTGACCTCATTACCTGGCACATAGTAAGCGCTTAAATATCGTAAAAAAGTTGCAGGTTTGTTCAGTGTGGTATTTGTTGAGCACTTAGTGTGTGCAGACCATTGAACTAAGGACACGGGACAGTACAATACAACAGAGTTGGTGGGCAAATTCCCAGGTCCCATTGAGCTTCTAGTCTAGCGATGAGTTTACTACAGCCTAAATACTAGTTTACAGTCTAGATTTATTAAAGTTCAAAGATGATCCGAGGACAGCAAAATCGGTTTTCAGCTCTGGGGCTTCATTCACCCATGTGTTTCCCCAAACTCACCTCTTGAATAACTTACACCCGAAAACAACTTTGCACGCTTCCCTTCTGCAGTAGCAGTTAAATTTCCTGAGCCAGGCAAGCTTATTAAAGACTCTTGTGCACAAAGGGAAAATTTGTTTTCATGCTTCTGAGGGAATTACCATTTCAGCATTTAGGATTGAGTGCATTTTTCAAAGGACATAGGCAGGTTTTGGTTGGTTGGTTTTAAGGCAGAAAGATACTTTTAGTTGCATTCACTGTACTTTTCCCTTCCTTGGGTCCTAATTTTTTTTATTTTTATTGTATTTGTTAAGCATGTACTTTGTGCCAGGCACTATACTAAGCACTAGATACAAGCTAATCAGGTTGGACACAGTTCATGTCCCACATGGGGATCACAGACTTAATCTCCATTGTACAGACTAGGTAACTGAGGCCCAGAGAAGTTAAGTGACTTGCCCAAGGTCACACAGCCAGGATTAGAACCTAGGTCTTTCTCACTTCCAAACGCACGCTCATTCATTCAATCGCATTTATTGACTGCTTACTGTGCACGCTCATTCATTCAATCGCATTTATTGACTGCTTACTGTGTGCTAATTATCGTACTAAGTGCTTGGGAGAGTACAATAAAACAACTAACAGCAAATTCCTGCCCCAAACAGGTCTAGAGGGGGAGGCCTAGTGCTGTATCCACTAGGCCACACTGCTTCCCTAATAGTTGGGCTGAGGTGGCTCCTCTGAAATCTTAGAAGAATGAGGGCTTTACTGGCTGTTCAGAAAGGGGTGTTAAGGGGACATGGGGAATCGGCAGGAATAGTGGCAATTTGCAATAGGAAACAGACTCAATTAAGGTAGACTCTCATCGCTACTGCTTCCTGTCATCTTACTACCCAAGGGAATAAAGCCTAACTCAAAAGAAAGGGAGAAAGGCCACTGGAAGGTCCTTTATCTTTATCCTTTATCTCGTTTGGAAAAGCCAGCCCTCAGAAATACTCAATTTATGCAGGCGTTCTGCTAAGCCACTGCCACTGGGAGAGGACTGTTCCTAACAAAAGCACCCAGAAACAAAGCTAGCTATGACAAGGGTGTTTAGCAATGCAAAGGGAGATTTGCACAGAAATACATTTTAGCTTTGGAAATGAATTTATTTGATCACGATCTGAAGAACCACATCAGTAAACACATCCCTCAATGGTAAACACATTCTTCACATTGCAGTGGCCTTGTCAAACCAGGGGCAAAAATCAACTTACTAGAAGAGAGGAGAGGGAAGGAGGGAGGGAAAAATAAAGAAATGGATGGAGAAAGGAGGGAGAGAGGGAAAGAAAGAAAACACAGAAATACATGTGGTGTAACCAAACCCCAGCCACAAGTACTCTTCTCTCTGCAGGGCTGAGGCAAGAAGGAAAACAAGTTGCAGAGCTGATTACCTCCCAGGAAATGGGACCTAATTGTGCTGATATCATCAACGCCTCCACTGCTGCTGCTGCCCAGAGAAGTAAATTCAAAGCAACTCCATTAGTAGCATGGGTTGGGGCACACAGAGGAAGATGAAGATGTGACAAATGTATACTGAGGAAAGAAATGTAAGCATCGAAGTTAACATATTTTTAGTGGGAACAGTCCTAAAAAACAAAACCTTTAATTTCAGAGGTCGCGGATTAAAGTGGGAAGGATAGAATGGAAGAGAAAACCAGAGAGAAGAAAATAACAGAACAGAAGAAAAGCTAGGAGTGGGCAAGGCGGCCCTTGTTCTGCAAGATGTAAAGGGAAATGAGAAAGTGGGGAAGTAAGCAAGTTTTAAAACACATGGGCCCCTGAACCTCCAACATGTATTGCACTCTCCCAAGCATCTACTACAGTGCTCTGCACACAGTAAATGCTCAATAAATACCACTGATGATGCTTTTTACTCCCAACGTCTATTCAGAGACTATGAAAGTTCAGCAACCTGAAGGAAGAGAACCACTGAGACATTTTGAAGGGACAAGGCAGGGCCTCCAATGGAAGCAAGTCTTTATTCTGGATTGGGAGGTACAGCTCTCTGAACCTGCCTCGCTGAACTGCAGAAAGGCATGACGGGTGGGTAGGGATGGAGTGAGAGATCAAGCCGAGTCTTGTCAAAGACGGGGTTTTGAAAGAGGGGCCCTCAATGCGGGGGTGAAAGGAGACTTGGGGAAGGGTCAAAACACAGCAAAGAGGGTTAGGAACATCAATTCGGATTAGGAAATTCTGGGAATTGGAAATCCCTGAGGGAAATTTTGAGATATATTTCTATCACAGGGCTTTAGAACCGAATGCAGCATTCATGAGTGTTGGAGAAGCTGGGGCTAGAAGCACGACGAGTAGGATTGAGCCCTGTGAAGCGCTCCGAAGTCCCAATATCCCAGGACTCCCGAAGGCCTTGGGTAAAGAAAGTGAGACAATCCCCTCCACCGTCAGGCAGTAGCATCTTCGGAAACCAGGGATTGGCAGGCCACCTCAGGAGAAGTCGATTTGTCCAGAAGAAGCGTAGTAACCAGAGCCGTCTGTGGAGAACCTCTGAGAGATGTCAATTGAATTCAGTTGCAAGTCTGCAAAGGGGAAGTTCTCGAAGAGCTGAAAAGAGAGGAATCAGAGCCCACAGTGAACTTGTTGGTGAACACTCAGAACAATTCTCAGGTGAAAGATTATACTGCAAAGCCCCTGGGGAAAACATCAAACAATCCCTAACAGTCTCTGCTGAACCCTCCCCTCTGATATTCTGTTCCCTGTCATTATTTACAGTTCGTTCACTTTCTCCTGAAAAATAAACACCCCACTCCCTAATCCTGACCTGATTCTACAAGCCCAGGGCTGGAAAAAAGAGACCAGGTTAACAGACCAAAAAAGCCAACTCCTCTTCAGATTTCTAGTGCTTTTCCTCTTCCAGCTACCACCTGAGTGGCCTGAATTCTGACCCAGAAGGATGAGAAACTCAGTTCATTCTCCCTGACCCACTGATCTTGGTCCCCTCTTAGGTTGGAAAGTTGGAAAAGATCCACTCGCTCACTCCACATCATTCACCAATCCAACCAATAGCTGGAAACGATTTTTGTTTCACTTCCATTTAATGTGGACTCAAGCTGGGTTCCGACGGGTAAAGGACTCTATTGCCGTCCCTCCTTTATAAACGGTTTCAAGTGTTGGCGGTGGAAAAGAGGAAAGAAAAGCCAGTCAATCAAGGAGGGTCAAAGACGTTTGCTTCGCAGACCTCCCCCACTCCCAATGACATCAGAATTCATCACAGGAAGAGTCAAGCTACAGTGCTTGGATAAGTAGCGTGTCAAAGTGTAAGTGCTCTTCTCGTTCCATTAAGTCGTTGGAAACTGCTCTTCCTTAAATACCGGCCAGGCCTTCCGATAACTCTATTGCATTTTCCAATTGAGTTTACTCTTCCCACCCTTTTGTTAGAGCAGGAACTGGAGTGGTGAAGGGTCTCCTACTCTGCAGAGTGGAGCTTCCCATTCTTATCTGTCAACCCCTTATTGAATTTTCTACCTCTCTCTAGACATGGGCTCCAGCTACAGTCACCTTCCTTCTTCCTGCCTTTAGTGGCCAAGAAAAGTGCCTGGGGTTTATTAAAGGTTGACTTTATAAAACCCAGTAAATATTGATCCTTCCACCTGACATCAACTTAACCCCAAAGATCTATTTAGAGGCTGGACTGCTGCACTGTCTTTACTTCCAAAAAGGTGTCCAGCTCTTGCCTGCATTGATTTACCCAATTAACTTCTCCTGCTGGCTTTGGCAGCTTGTTTGAATCACGTCAAACCCTCCGTGTAAAGAAATTCAGTCCGAAATGATTGTCTGCTAGAACCCCGAAAAGGGTTTTAATTTGAAATGAAGGCCACGTCAAGGGGCTCTGGGACTTGACGCCTTTCGGTTGCAGGAGAAGCATAGCCGGGCTTGGACGAATGACAAATGCATCCATTTACTTGCCAACGTCAGGCTAAGAGCCCTTGGTTTTTGGTTCACAGGCTTTGCGACAGTACAGTCACTTCTCCTATAAGGCAGGGGTATAACTCGCATTAGAGGGCTCCCTCCTTGACCGACGCTGCTACTCGTACACACCCGGTTTCCTCTGACAGCGCATCGGACCCGAGGCACTGTCATTGCTAGCGGGGACAAGTTACCGCTGCATCTTAGCCCTACCTTAGGAGGGGGCAGATTGCCAGAGGAATGAGCTCTGCAGATGATCTTTCAATACTCACCTCTTAAGCCAGCACTGTTTCCACTTCATCTGTCTATACACATCATGTCTCTGCTCCATCATCGGCTTTCTACCTCCCAGTCCTTACTGAATCCTAATTTCACCTCCAGCAATAATCTACCCACGAGGCACCTCCATAGACCACTCTTCAGTCTAACATGCCTCACCCCGCAGGTGCCTAAGTACAGTGGATACTGGAATTTTATTCCCTTGTCCTAATGAATAATTCCTCGCCGACCTTTGGGTCGAGGCCCCGTCCATCGCCGGTCAAGGGTTGCAATCTTTTTGCTTAGTCATGTCCTACAGGTCACATCTTTCAATCTTTCTTCATAGGTTATTCCTTTTGCCCTCACTCTTTTCTGAAGGCTCTTCTCTGAACGCCCTCTCCACATTATTTTCACCTGAGACCACAGTAGCTTCATCCGAGTCATCTAACAGCCACTAATGAAACTGCACGGCAGGTCCTCCCAAAGAGGTCTTAGGATACAGCTAGTCTACCACCACAGAAATGATGCTTGGTAAGTAACACAGCTCCATGGGGTGGACCCAAAAGAAGGATGGATGATGAGATATCCAGCTGCTAAGTAGTGAGCTAAACTGGGGAGAACCTAGGTGGGGGGCTGGACGGGAAGAGAAGGGCATAGGAATTAGAATTTCAAGTTATGTTGCAAATCTGGAGTTCTGAGAAACAAAAGAAACAAACAGAGGTTGAGCAAAGGCAACAGAGAGGCAGACATATAAAGCCACAAACAGTGCAGGCCCCAGGAGTCCCCTCTGGCCAAGAGTTTTGGACTTCATGAGAGGATGAAGAGAAGGTACTAGGGTTTTCTCAAATTTTTCAAACCTGTTTCCTCTCCAACCTCCAGCTCCTGCTTCAGCTGACCTGTGTTCTTAGTGCCCACGTCCTTGGCCTGAATTCTCATTCTCTGAAGCTTTCATGGTAGGTTTTTCTTTGACCAGTAGTCATGGGCTACCTAATCACAATGGCCAACTACAACCGTGGAGTGGTTCTGAGATCCACCACATGGTGATTCCATTATAATAAGGCCCAGTATTACGGACGTAACCTTCTTGAAGAGCCGTGCCACTCAGGGAGAACATATTTCCCATCCTCTTTATCCAGTGACAAGTACCCTATATATTAACTGAATTAATCATAATGCAAATGATAATATTCAGAGAAGATAGATAACAATGATAATCATAATGATAGTGGTATTTGTCAAGCACTGACTACTGCCAAGCACTGTGCAGAGTGCTGGGGGAAGATTCAGTGCAATTAGATCATATATAGTCCCTATCCCCCCTGAGGCTCAAAGTCTGAGAGAGGGGGAGAACAGGAATTAAATCCCCATTTTGCAGATGAGGAATCTGAGGCCCACACAAGCTAAATGACTTGCCCCAGGTCACACAGCGGGCGGCCTGGGAGTCCGATAGAGGAACAGAAACAAATGCAGAGATTGAAATAACAGCCAAATAAAGCCAATTATCTCAGGGACTGGGTTGGTTTTCCTAAGAAAAACATCTCAAGGACCTGAGGGTATACTATATGTTGTTGGCCCCAAATCCAAAAGGTTCTGCATTCCTGACCTAAAACCAGAGATTTATTTTTGAATTTCTCCTATTATAATTTACTTGGCCAATGAATAAGTATCAATCTGAGAAATAAAAATGGGCAATAATAATTGGCCCTGCTGCTGTAAAACTATGCCCTTTTAAACCTTATTCCTATCACCCCTAAGACAAATGAGGGACATAACCTATTGTCCACACTCATTATTTTCGCTTTCACCAGCATCCCTTGGACAAGGCTTGAGAAGTGGGTAGTTCTTGCTCCCTTAGCAGAAACTGAACCGGATTCTAGCAGGAAAATGAGTGCTTGTATTAACTGGAACTATTTTAATATGGCCCTTGATTGGGAGGAGAAAGAAGAAGAGTAGTGGCCCAAATTTCAGTGTTTAAAAAATGGTAAAGCTTCTTCCTTTAACTGGATTTATGCTTTCAACCTGCAGTTTTAAACATGATGGGCAAAGCAGTCTGTTCCAAAAATAATAAATCAATCAAAAAAAATGTACATGAAAAAGAATCCTGCCAAGATATTTAATTCACGGGGCTCTCCCCTCACTTTAATTGTTGTTTTCGAACAATCCCCTTGAGTGCACTGAAACCCAAAACCATTTTCTCTTTGAAAACATCCCTACTTCACCCACAAGGCTCTGTTGTTCCAGGAGCCAGAATTTTAACAAGCCAAACTGAAAAGGAAGACAACAAAGAAGAACTACAAAAAACCTTGGAAATATCTGGCTGAGAATTTTTTTTTTTTAGTCAGATTGAATATTTCCAAACTGCACAGAACTTCTATCAGCATGAAATAGGAAGATAAGGAGCCAATTTAACAGCCAAATTAAACAGTTTGAGCAATTAGCATCCACCCTTCTTTATTAAGGCCAAACATCACGAGAGAAGCTTAAAAGTATTTAAGAAGATCAACTTTTTGCAGCGGCGAGTAGGATGGGGGAGAGTGGAATAGCCAGGATGAACTGGCCCTTCTGAAATGAGTCTAGTGGTCGGGACCATGGAAGGCTTCCCCAGACGGAGGAAAACAAGGCAAAATCCTCTCCTTTTGCTGCTGTCTTTTGTCCCCCTTGACTTATGCTTTTTGTTAATCTGCTGCCTACCGTGCCTAGTAGACGCGGTTGTTTCCTGCTGGAGCTATTGATTTCTGGTAATGTAGCTGTACTCTCCGAGAGCAAACATGCTGCAAGATTTAAAGGACAGCTGCGGCCATGTTTTTCCTACTGCCTTCATTTCAGATCTGCTCTCCTGATTGGCAGTTCCCTCCCTCCCCAGGCAGTCAGAGAGAAGCCATCAGAAGCCACAAGACTCAGCTCGTGACTAGGGTGTCGAAGAGGGAAGCTCTGAAAGTCGGTCGAGGTGGGGCGGAGGTCTTTTTGGCCCGTGACCTGCAAAAGCTTAACTGCCAACTCTCAGCAGCGTGATCACACAAATTCTGTGGAGATTCCCGCTTGAGGGAGGGAGCGGGGGAGATCCATTCTCCTTTCTCAATTCACAGTCGTCGCCAAAGCAGTGGCACTTAGTCTCTCCCCAGAGACCTCCCCCACACAAGAAAACATACTTTTTAAGCTGTGGGTCTTCAGAGGAACTACTGGCTCTCACTGGTGCCTTCAGGAAAGAAGTCCTCAGCTCTAGTGCCAGGAAAGTTTAGAGAATGAAGGACTGAGATTCTCAACTGGGATAAACTGTAGGCCTAAAATACATTCCTGCCCCCTGCAATGCGCCAGGTGATTATGAAGAGCGAAGCCGCTTAGTTCTGGAAGAATAAGGAGCCTCAACCTCCCTCCCTTCCCCCCACTAAAAAAAACATTTGTGGCAATTTGATTAATCCAAGCACCATTCAGTAAACTCTTTTTAATGAGCCTCAAGAGATCCTGAATTTGCATCTTTTTAATCTGAATATCTGTAACACTTAAAAGGACTCCTCATGTTTAGGAACTCACACAAACTTTCTCTTTAAAGTCTTCTTCACAACAAAGTTTTGGGGTATTTTTTTAATGGTACTTGTTGAGCGTTTACTACGTGCCAGGCACTGTACTAAGCACTGGGGTTGACACAGTCCATGTCCCACATGGGGCTCACAGTCTTAATCCCCATTTTACAGATGTGATAACAGGCACAGCGAAGTGATTTCCCCGAGGTCACACATCAGACAATACGACAGAGAAGTGGCAGTGCCTGGATTAGAACCCAAGTCCTTCTGACACCCAGGCCTTTGTTCTATCCACTAGGCAACCCTACCTAACTTCTTGGTGCCTCAGTTTCCTTATCCATAAAATAGGGATTAAGATTGTGAGCCCCATGAGGGACACGGACTGGGTACAACCCGATTTGCTTGTATCCACCTCAGCGCTTAGCACAGTGCCTGGGACAAGCAAACAAAAAAAAACCCTTCAGGCAGCAGCTGATCCAGGAGTCCTCAGGACCCCTGGCATTCACCAGTACCAACATCAGCTCACAAACAAGCTCACTGACCGTCACGGAGTTCCAGGACCTGGGGCCTCGGTTGTCCCTGGTCATCGACGGGGGAGCAATCGGAGATGTCCAGAATCCCAAATGTCACCTCGGCTCAACCGTGGTGGAACTGTCACTCCCTGGTGAGTTCAGCATCACCTAGCCAGACTGCCTCCATTCTCCAGAGAAAGTACGGCTTGCAGTTCCCCAGAGAATCCGGAACTTGGCATCAGATGCCAGAAAGCCCAAGGTCGTCTCCTTAGGCACAATGTATCTGTGCGGTTGATCTGGCCTTGTTGGATGAGATCGGTGGTGTCAGTTTTCTAGGCCTCGGCCCCGCTCAGTCAATGGTATTTATTGAGTGCCTACTTTGTGCAGAGCACTGTATTAAGCATGTGAGAGTACAGTATAACAGAGTTGGCAGACTCGTTCCCTACCCTCAAGGGGCTTATAGCACTTACATACATATCCATAATTTATTTTATTGTGCCTCCCTCAACTTTAGACTGTAAGCTCCTGTGGGCAGGGAACATGTCTACCAACGTCTCCCAACTGCTTGGTACAGTGCTCTACACCCAGCAAGTGCTCAATAAGTACCATTAATTCATTTGATATTGAGCTGGTCAAGATGGTTCATTCTCCATTACGCCTCCCCCTCGCAGAATTGGGGCAAAGATTCATTCAATAGTATTTATTGAGCGCTTACTATGTGCAGAGCACTGTACTAAGCGCTTGGAATGAACAAGTCGGCAACAGATAGAGACAGTCCCTGCCGTTTGACGGGCTTACAGTCTAATCGGGGGAGACGGACAGACAAGAACAATGGCAATAAATAGAGTCGAGGGGAAGAACATCTCGTAAAAACAATGGCGACTAAATAGAATCGAGGTGATGTACATTTCATTAACAAAATAAATAGGGTGATGAAAATATATACAGTTGAGCGGACGAGTACAGTGCTGAGGGGAGGGGAAGGGAGAGGGGGATCTTCTTCCCAAAAATACCTCTTCAAAAAAACCCACCTGCCCCAAGCATGTGTACCCATTAATGATCCACTTCCCCCAATCGAAATTGATTCCCTTTATTTTAAAACATGTAAGTGGACCTTTTGAGATGTAACGGGGATTAAGACTGTGAACCCCACACGGGACACGGATTGTGTCCGACCTGATTAGCGTGCATCTATCTCAATGCTTAGTGCAGTGGCTGGCACATGGTAAGCACTTAAATACCATTAAAAAAAGAAAAACAGCCCCAAAATGTTTAATTTTTGTTTTCCTCCAGCTTTTTCAATCTGTGTATCACAAATTTTTTTCAAAACAAATTCCCACAAAAACCACTTTGAGGTAGGTCAATACTATTACCCCCACTTTATGGATAATAAGGATGATAATAACACCACTTTGTACTTAATAATAATACTAACCACCTACCTACCTCCCAGGGACGGTGTGAGGATGAGTGAGATAATGTCTGAAAAGTGCTTTGAGCTCTTCGGGAAGAGAGTTCTAGTACAAAGCCTTATTACGGTTAAATGACACCTTTCATCTAAGGATCTAAAAGTGCTTTACAAACCCCAGCTCATTAACTCCAGCAAAGACTCCCTGTGATGTAAACAAGGGCTGAGCGTTATTATTCCAATTTAAAAGACGGGAAAACTGAGACACACAGAGAGGGTAGGTCAACCTAACCTGAATAAGGATTCAGCCTCTAGCGTTCCTGATTGCGTTCCTAGCCTAGGATCTGTTGTTCACACTGCTTTCTACATGCATGCATGTGTGAGTGTGTATGTTTGTATATATATGTGTTTAGGGAAGCGGCATGGCCTAGTGGATATAGCACAGGCCCGGAAGTCAGAAGGACCTGGATTCTAATCCCGGATCTTCCCTTTGTCTGCTGGGTGACCTTGAGCAAGTCACTTCATTTCTCTGTGCCTCAGTTACCTCATCTGTAAAATGGTGATAAGAATGTGAGCCCCGTGTGGGACAGGGACTGTGTCCAATCTGATTAACTTGCATCTATCCCAGTGCTCCTAACAGTACTTGACACATAGAAAGTGCTTAACAAATACCATCATTATTATTACTATTACACAGTTAAGTGGAACTGCATATCCATGCTAAGCCATGAACACTGCCCTCCCCAGCCCATAGCAACCAAACCTCCTTTGCCCATAGAATCAGAACGGCTAACCACTTTCCTTGTTAGGATGCAAAAAATCAAGGACTCCAAGAGCTTCCCCAGATTCAAACTCCCAAAATTCGTAATTTAAAAAAAAAATCCCCAGGGCCCACAGAGTGGGGTGGGATTTGACCCTTGAACCCTATATTCTTAAATGCAGCAGGGAGAGTCCAGGGCTCTGAGAGCGAACTGAATGTTGGAAATCACCTTTCACACTGGAATCATGAATAACCTTGCACTTCAGGAGTACCCATATGGAGTCCCTAAACTCCAGACCATGGGAAGGAATGGGTATGTGCCAAGCTACTATGCGGCTCCAAATTTCACCCCTTTAAACACCCTGTAGCTCTCTCTCTCTCATCCTCATCCCTAGATCCCTTTGATGCCAACTTGTTTTGGGCTTAGAGGAAACTGGTAGAGGCTGTGAGGAATAATACAATAATTGTGGCATTTGTTAAGTGTTCACTAAAAGCCAGGCACTGTACTAAGTGCTGGGGTGGATACAAGCCAATCGGGTTGGACACAGTCCCATGTCCCACATGGGGCTCACACTCTTAATCCCCCGTTTTTTTTACAGGTGAGGTAACGGGCACAGAGAAGTGAAGTGACTTATCCAAGGTCACACAGCAGACGAGCGGCGGAGCCTGGATTAGAACCCAGGTCTCTCTCCACTAGGCCATGCTGGTTTCAGTCAATGCATAAGGGCAGGTAAAGAGTTTGCTCTAAAATACTAACAAGGCAACACCCTCAGGACCTAATTCAAACATCATCACAATAAACCTCAACTAAGCCTGCTTGCCCTGCGACCCAGGCACACACAAACACCCTCACCTCCCCCCACACGGACACACAGTAGATGCTCAGAAAAAACAAAAACAGGAAGGATGCTGTAATGAGGTATAGAGGAAACCACTCTGGTTCGGGAATCAGGAGCCTTGCATCTGACATCCAAACCCCGTACTGACTCTGACTTTTTTTATGGTATTTGTTAAGTGCTCACTATATGTCAGGCACCGTACTAAATCCTAGGGTAGATCACACTGGACACAATCACATTGGACGCAATCCCTGCCCCACATGGGACAGTCCCAGTTTTAATCCCTATTTTACAGATAACCGGTAACTGAGGCTCAGAGAAGTGAAGTGACCTCCCCAAGGTCGCACAGCAGACAAGAGGCAGGACCAGGATTAGAACCCAGTTCCTTCTGCCTCCCAGGCCCGTGCTCTATCATTTGGCCACACTGCTTCTCTTGGCCAAATCCAATGACTCCTAGTCTATCCTAATCCTCCTCGACTGCTCAGCTGCCTTTGACACTGTCGACCATCCCCTTCTCCCCAAGACTTTATCCAACTTTAGCTTCGCGGACTCTGTCCTCTCCTGGTTTCTCCTCTTAACTCTCTGGCCGTTCCTTTGCGGGCTCCTCCTCCCCCTCCCATCCACTAACTGTAGGGGTTCCTCAAGGGTCAGTTCTTGGCCCCCTTCTGTTCATCTCTACTCCCTCCCTTGGTGAACTCATTTGCTCCCAAGGCTTCAACTATCATCCCTACGCAGATGACACCCAGATCTACATCTCCTCCCCAGTTCTCCCCCCCTCCCTCCAGGCTCGCATCTCCTCCTGCCTTCAGGACACCTCCACCTGGATGTCCGGCCGCCACCTAAAACTCAACATGTCCAAGACAGAGCTCCTTATCCTCCCTCCCAAACCCTGTCCTCTCCCTGACTTTCCCATCACTGTGGACGGCACTACCATCCTTCCCGTCTCACAGGCCCGCAACCTTGGTGTCATCCTTAACTCTGCTCTCTCATTCACCTCACATATCCAATCCGTCACCAAAACCCGCCGGTCTCACCTTCACAACTTCGCCAAGATCTGCCCTTTCCTCTCCATCCAAACTACTACCTTGTTGGTACAAGCTCTTGTAATATCCTGACTGGATTATTGCATCAGCCTCCCATCCTTCTGTCTCTCCCCACTCCAGACTATTCTTCATTCCGCTGCCCGGATTATCTTTCTACAGAAACAGTCTAGGCATGTCACTCCCCTCCTCAAAAATCTCCAGTGGTTGCCTATCAACCTTCACGTGAAACAAAAACTCCTCTCTTGGCTTCAAAGCTCTCCATCACTTTGCCCCCTCCTGCCTCACCTCCCTTTTCTCCTTCTACAGCCCACCCCGTACCCTCTGCTCCTCTGCTGCTAATCTCACAGTGCCTCATTCCTGCCTGTCCCGCTGTCGACCCCTGGCCCACATCCTACCACTGACCTGGAATGCCCCCCATTCTCACATCTGCCAAACTAACTCTCTTTCCCTCTTCAAAGCCCTACTTAGAGCTCACCTCCTCCAGGAGGCCTTCCCAGACTGAGCCCTCCCTTTCCCTCTGCTCCTCTTCCCCTCCCCAATCTCCCTACTCCCTCCTTCTGCTCTTTCCCCTTCCCCTCCCCACAGCACTTGTGCATATTTATATACATTATTTATTGCTCTATTTTATTAATGATGTGTATATATCTATGATTCTATTTATCTTGATGATATTGACGCCTGACTACCTGTTTTGCTTTGTTGTCTGTCTCCCCCGTTTAGACTGTGAGCCCGTTGTTCGCAGGGATTGACTCTACCCATTACCAAACTGTACATTCCAAGAGCTTAGTACAGAGCTCTGCACATAGTAAGGGCTCAATAAATGACTGAATGAATGAATGAATGACTACTTGACCAGTGTGAACTAAAAATTCATGAGATGTACATCACCTTGATTCTATTTATTTGCTACTGTTTTAATGAGATGTTCTTCCCTTTGATTCTATTTATTGCTATTGTTCTTGTCTGTCCGTCTCCCCCGATTAGACTGTAAGCCCGTCAAAGGGCAGGGACTGTCTCTATCTGTTACCGACTTGTACATCCCAAGCGCTTAGTACAGTGCTCTGCACATAGTAAGCGCTCAATAAATACTATTGAAAGAATGAATGAATCTGTAAAATCACTTGCTAGGGATAGCCAGAGCATTTAAATCATCCAGAGGACACCCATCGCTGTTTTGTTATAAACCCAACAGTTTGGTTCTGTTAAGTGATAAAAAGCAGCAAGAAAAATGCCTATTATAAACAACATTATGAATTTGAAGGGCAAGACAAAGGTCTGATTTCAAAGGGGGAAAAAAAACTCCAACTAAACCACATAAAGTGGGAAAAAACCAAAAACTATATCAGTGGAAAGGGGAAGAGATGAAGGGGGTCTCCAAGGCTGGGTGGATTCACTGCTCTGGAGGCTCTATCTGGGGACCAACAGTAAGGAGACCTTTGTTTCCAAACCCTGGGCAATAGCCAGTGACTGTGCCACAGAAGCTTTTGGCATATAGTTTGCCACTAAGTACCTGGTTGCCCAAAAGCAGGGAGAGGGAACGGGAAAAGAGCCAGCTTGCTGCTCTCCCAGTCCCCAGGACGCTCACTGTTCTTGAAAGGAAGACAGCAGCAATTTTGCATCCAATCGGCCAGCTCCAAGCCTCCCCCCAGCCCTCGGGGGAGAGTGACTGCAGAATCTCTGCCTCCAAACCATCACCACCTTTTCGGGCAGAGGGGTAGAAGCGTTCTCCTCCCCTGACACCTGCCAGACAGGCATCGGGCAAGAGAACGTTAACGGCTCAGGCTGGACAGACAAAACTTAGCCGAAGAGGGAGGAACGGAAGGGGAGCAGAACCTCCTCCGTGTAATCGCTCGGGTTTGCATGCTCAGCTCTTTAGTCCAAGTCTTGCTGCTGATGTCAGGGTTATCAGGTTTAAAAACTTTGCTGTGCCTACAGCGGAATGGCCCAATGACCTTTTCTGCGGGAATTAAAGCTGTCAAACACAAATAGGAGGGCTGGCAGTTCTGCTGAGCCCCTCGATGCTCAGAATGCCAAACTGACTCCCGTCCCGGCAACGCCTTTCGATTAAAAACAGCAGCAAAGAGGACCGCACGATCACCGGGTGAAAAACACATCCACAGCCCAGGCACAAGCAGCCACTCAAACTGCTGTTTCCCTAACAGCATGTGGAATTAACATCTGAGCCAGTCTGCAGGGAGTTGGGTTTTCTGCAAAAATTCCCTCCCCAGAAAGCCCTGCCTAAGGGCATGTGTATTAGAGATCTGCCAGTACAAAACGGCCCCTTGTGAATCTTGCCTTGCCTCTGGCAGAGACATAACAATATCATCAGCCACGACCAATGAACCCAAAGGCCGATAACCCCTTTTGAAACCAATCTGGACAGGGATTTTGCCTGTAGCTGAACTCCTACTGAAGAATGACCCATAACCCATGGGTTATAACCCATGGATATAACCCATGACCGTTCATCTCTCCAGCCCCACCTACTGCCACTGCCTCAATTTTTTTCTTCTTAATGGTATGTCAACACATTATTATTATGTGTCCTTATTATGCGACAGGTATTGTGCTAAGAGCTGGGATACGTACAAGCTACCCTGGTTGGACAAAGACCCTGTCCCACATGGGGCTCACAGTCATAATTCCCATTTTACAGAAGAAATAACTGAGGCACAGAGAAGTTAAGTGACTCGCCCAAAGTCACACAGCAGGCAAGTGATAGAACCGACATTAGAACCCCGGTGTATCCGACTCCCAGGCCTGGGCTCTATCCCCTAGGCCATGCTGCGTTCCAATTCCTCAATTTCTCTCCCGTCCTTGCTAATGCCTGAGAGGAAGCCAGGAAAAGAAATAAACCGCTGCTCTTCGGCTGGATCATCCTTTGGATTTCTCTCTAACAGCCAAACCTCAGTGTGTGCAGGTGGCAAAGTTGCATTTTAGGAGGCTGAAGTTCACCAGAAAGGACTCCGAGAGGAGACCGCCCGTGGTGACAACGTAAATTCTAAATGGGAGCGAGGTGAACAGTGGGGGTGGAAAGAGGAGGCTGGCAGCTCCTGCCATCTCCTCTCCAATTTTTCCTACCCAGGAGCAGCCACAAGAATAGAAACTGAAAAGCAGGCACAAGCTCAGGCCCGGTGTCGGCAACAGCACGACATACAGGCTCTTGGAAGGTGAGCTGCTCAATTGCCTACATCACTTTCTTCTCTTCTTCTTACCGTATTTATTGAGCGCTTGCTGTGTGCAGAGCACTGTACTAAGTGCTTGGAAAGTACAATTCAGCAACAGATAATAATAATGTTGGTATTTGTTAAGCACTTACTATATGCCAAGCACTGTTCTAAGCGCTGCGGTAGATACAGGGTAATCAGGTTGTCCCACGTGAGGCTCACAGTCAATCCCCATTTTACAGATGAGGTAACTGAGGCACAGAGAAGTGAAGTGACTTGCCCACAGTCACACAGCTGACAAGTGGCAGAGCCGGCATTCAAACCCATGACCTCTGACTCCAAAGCCCAGGCTCTTTCCACTGAGCCACGCTGCTTCCCCTACAATCCCTGCCCACAATGGGCTCACAGTCTAGAAGGGGGAGACAGACATCAAAACAAGTAAATAGGCATCAAAAGCATCAATGTAAATGAACAGAATTATAGATATATTCACATCATTAATATAGATCTATAAATATGTACATATATACACACAAGCGCTGTAGGACGGGGAAGGGGGTAGAACAGAGGAAGGCGGTAGGGGTGATGGGGAGGGGAGGAGGAGCAGAGGAAAAGGGGGGCTCCATCTGGGAAGGCCTCCTGGAAGAGGGGGGCTTTCAGTAGGGCTTTGAAGGGGGGAAGAGAGCTAGTTTGGCTGACCTGAGGAGGGAGGGCATTTCAGGTCAGAGGTAGAACGTGGGCCAGGGGTCAACAGTGGGGCAGGTGAGAACGAGGCACAGTGAGGAGGTGAGCGGCAGAGGAGCAGAGTGTGCGGGCTGGGCTGTAGGGAAGCAGCATGGCTCAGTGGAAAGAGCCTGGGCTTTGGAGTCAGAGGTCATGGGTTCGACTCCTGGCTCTGCCACTTGTCAGCTGTGTGACTGTGGGCAAGTCACTTAACTTCTCCGTGCCTCAGTTCCCTCATCTGTAAAATGGGGATTAACTGTGAGCCTCACGTTGGACAACCTGATTACCCTGTATCTACCCCAGCATTTAGAACAGTGCTCTGCACATAGTAAGCACTTAAATACCAACATTATTATTATTATTATTAGAAGGAGAGAAGGGAGGTGGGGTAGGAGGCAGCCAGGTGATGGAGAGCTTTGAAACCAATAGTGAGGAATTTTTGATACGGAGGTTGATAGGTAACCACTGGAGATTTTGGAGGAGGGGGGTGACATTCCCAGAACGTTTCTGTAGGAAGGTAATCGGGGGAGCAGAGTGAAGTACAGACTGAAGTGGGGAGAGACAGGAGGTTGGGAGATCAGAAAGGAGATCACTTGCTGGGGATACTCCCTTAAAGCACTGGAGATACGTTGCTCCCCACTGTCTGCCTGCAGTTTTCAGTCAATCATATTGAGTGCTTACTATGTGCAGAGCACTGTACTAAGCTCTTGGGAGAGCACAATATAACAAACAGACACATTCTCTGCCCACAATGAGCTTACAGTCTAGAGGAGGCGGCAGACATTAATATAAATTACAGCCCAGTCCCCTGATTTTGATAGCTATAACGAAGGCTCTGAAGGCTAAGCTGGTCTCCCAGTTCCAGATTTACTCCTCGGGAGCCTCAGGACAAGATCACAGGATGAAGTTTTTTTCAGCAACTGCCCCCTTCCAGCACAAGTCCCTCTACACAGGCCACATGAATAATATGAAGCTAGTTCAGAAAGGAAAGAATAATGGAAAGCCTGCTTTAAAAGCCCATACCTTGCTCCCCCAGCCTGTCTCCTAAACAGGAGACATACTGCACCCACTCTTCCCTTTGCGACCCTCCTTCCCCGGACCCTAACGTTCCGATTTCCACAGAAGGGCCAGCTGGGTGGGATGGAGGCAGAAGGAAGGAGGCATGCAAGAAATACTGGACAGCCTTTAAGTCTTGAAAAAGGATGGGTGTATTGGCCTGTTACAATTCCAAGTTGCAATTCTCCTCTTGGGGGAGGGCTATTCCAGTTTTAAAGGCCTGGTGTTGGGGGGCTGGGACAGTGTCTACCACAGCCACTTATTGTAGACCACACGGCTTCATCACATGCTTTGGAGAGGATCTATAAAGGAATTAGGGAATGTCCTTCCCACAACACATGCCGTTCAGATAGAATGAAATGTGGTCTTGAAAACAGTTTGGTGCACATGCATGGGTTTTTCAAAATGTAAAGTTCTTCAAGAATGGAACCCTCATGATATACAAAAGCTGTATAGGAAAAAAAATGCTGGAATGGAGGGCTTACATCACAGGCCTGTGGCAACTTTTGAATCGGAATCTTGCTTCTGAGAAACTTAATCTCAATTTGACACTGGGATAGCACTGTTCACCACCTAGGTCAACCCGGGGTTCCTTTCAGCCTCGGGATAAAACAGAAGAGAGGAGGGGTCTAGTTCTGAAAAATCTCAATTCATTCCTTTACTGAGCACCACAGGACACTGTACTGGACTCTTAGGAGAGTACAACAGAAATAAAAAGGTAGAGTTGCTTCCCTTGAGGATCTAATGGAGGAGACCAGACAAACTGTATATACATATAGTAGGAGCAGGAAGGAAAAAAAGACGCAGCTAGCGACAGCAAGAATATTGAAAAAACAAATAAATGGAGTACATAAATCAAGATATTGATGAGTGGAGAGGGCATTATGGCAGAGATTGGCTTGAAAAACTTCCTTTTCCCTTCCCTTCCTAGAGAAAAGACTGAATCAGAAACATTTAGTAACATGATTTGGTAATGTCTAGCCAAACCCCAGCCCGAAAAGAGGCTGTTTCTCAAGGCTCCAACCCAGTCCCCGCCAATTCACCTGAGTCCCAACTGACACCTACCTGTTGGTCAGTTCTGTGGAGTAGAGGTAGCTGGCTCTGATATCAATAAGGAGGAGCACATTGAGGCCTAATTGGAGGTATTGAGGTTCCAATCTAACTTAATTTGTGATCTGGGTGCCTGAGCTCTAAGAGATAGATGACAGAATGGTAAACAACTACTTCAATAAAGAAATAAAACAGGATCAGCTGTGAGAGGTTTGGGTTTTTTTTGGGGGAGGATATTTGTTAAGCCCTTATGATGTGCCAAGCACTGCTTTAAGCACTGGGGTAGATACGAGGTAATCAGGTTGGGGCTCACAGTTTGAATCTCCATTTTACAGATGAGGTAACAGGCACAGAGAAGTTAAGTGACTTACCTAAAGTCACACAGCTGATAATAATAATAATTATGGTATTTAAGTGCTTACTATGTGCAGAGCACTGTTCTAAGCACTGGGGTACATACAGGGTAATCAGGTTGTCCCACGTGGGGCTCATTTTTTTAATCCCCATTTTTACAGATGAGGTAACTGAGGCACAGAGAAGTTAAGTGACTTGCCCAAGGTCACACAGCAGACAAGTGGCGGAGCAGGGATTAGAACCCATGACCTCTGACTCCCAAGCCCGGGCTCTTTCCACTAAGCCATGCTGCTTCTCATAGAGTTCACTATGGACAAGTAGTGGCAGAAACAACCAGAGGCTAGCATCGCTTAGTTGGGCAGATCCTGACAGGAGCCGGGGCAGGGCCTGAGAGATCTATTCATCCAGCAAGTAGAAAGCATAATGGAATGTGTTACCCCAGAAAAAAGTGTGCAATTCCCAAGGGGATGACAGAGCCATAATGGATTACTAGAGAGAGGGTTAGGATCAGAGAAGGGTCAAGTGAGGACTTTTGGAAGGTCCATGAAAGCTGTCCAGGAGATCAACCGATACACAGTCCTGAGGCCACTGTTGGAAACAATCCTGTGGGCAGCATTAGATTTGTATTAAAAATAAAATTATAATAATTACGATCCCAAGGAAGGCTCCCAGGACCTGACGGGGTCTTCGTTCTGCTGCCAAGGCTGCCCCTCTGAAGGGCAGCGGATGGCATAATGGATAGAGCACGGGCCTGGGAGTCAGAAGGTCATGGGTTCTAATCCCGGCTGTGCGATCTTGGGCAGGTCACTTCACTTCCCTGTGCCTCAAATACCTCATCTGAAAAATGGGGATTGAGACTGTGAGCCCCACGTGGAACAAGGACTGTGTCCTACCCAATTTGCTTGTATCCTCCCCAGTGCTTAGAACAGTGCCTGGCACACAGTAAGCGATTAACAAATACCATAATTATCATTATTATCATCTATGTGCCAAGCATATATTAGGCACTGAGGTAGATACAAGTTAATCAGGTCAGACACAGTCCCTATCCCACACGGGGCTCACTGTCTAACTAGGAGGGAGAACAGGGGTTGAATCCCAGTAACAAGAGCACGGGCTTGGGAGTCAGAAGTCGTGGGTTCTAATCCCTGTTCTGCCACCTGTCTGCTGTGTGACCTTGGCAAGCCACTGTGCCTCAGTTACCTCATCTGTAAAAAGGGGATTAAGACTGTGAGTCCCACATAGGACAACCTGATTATCTTGTAGCTTAGAACAGTACTCAGCACATAGTAAGCACTTAAGTATTATTTTACAGATGAGGCAACTGAGGCCCAGAGAAGTTAAGTGACTTGCCCAAGGTCACACAGCTGACAAGTGGCAGAACCGGGATTAGAAGCCAGGTCATCTGACTCCCAGGCCCACGCTCTTTCCACTGGACCGCACTGCTTCCCGGTAATGTTCTCCCAGGAAACTCCCACATACACAACCCAACCAAGGGAGGTTAGATTAGGTTTGGGTAGAGCAACCAAATAACGGGAATCTGAACAGACTGAGCTTCTCCTTCCCCGATTAAGGCTCACGGGGACTGCCCTCTAGACTGTAAGCTCTGTGGACGGGGGAATGTATCTATCAACTCCGTTTTAATGTACTCTCCCAAGTACTCAATACATTGCCCTGAGCACATTAAGTGCTCAGTAAATACAACTGCCTGGCTGCCCAGCTCAGATCGTTCATCCTTTCTCACCCCCTCAATCCAAAGTACATTCTCATTATTCCTGAGAAAACATACAGCTTCTAACGGTTTAGTTCCTGCAAGCTCTCAGTGGTTCTTAAAGGGCCCAGCGTGGTGACCCTCATACATATTTTAATCTCTGAAGCAACAAAGCATTCCGGGACTTTGGCAAAGAGTCCAGCATCCCAGGCCCTCATGAAGACTGCAATTTTTCCTGATCACCATGTTCTCTTTTTAATGCTAATTGTAGCATTAGCCCCACTTACCTAAAAGTTCAGCGGACGTTATTTTTAGGTCAATCATTTTTTATTAAGACGTTTTGTAATAAGGCACAAATGAAATTAGTAAAAATCATTGTTTGTGTCTCAAGTTAATTAGTGCAAACCACAGTGGAGTACAAAATTAGACGTAAATGTTTTCTGAAATAAAAGCAAATTAAATGTAAATTCCACCTCATTATTATCCAAATCAGTTTTGTCTTGCGTTGTGAAGTAATAAACCTGCAATCAGTTTTAATTGAAAAATGAACTTCACTTATTAAAAGCAGATTGTGAGTGGGAGCTTCAGGTAAATTTTTAGGAACTCTTAATAAGCCCTGACAAAATTCAATGAAATACACATCTGCCAAGTTTTGTTTTTTTTAAAAAAAGGCAGGAAATAAGTAACTATCACAGATTAAATGAGTTCTGCTGTTTCTTTTTCCCGAATACTTACTCCATGATAAGGGTAGCTTTTTTTAAATACCACCCTCACTGCTAAGTGCTTTAAGAGTATCTACACATTAAATGGCATATTAGATGCTGCATAAATTGAGAAAAACAGCCCCCATCCCTGTCCTGTAGGAGCTTTCACTCCAAAATAATGGACAAAAACATAAACCCTCAAAATAGCAACTGCTGAAAGATTTTGGAATATGAGTGCATGAGTCAGGCCATTACTAGGTCAGACTCACATTGCACCCAGTCTAAGGCTCTGATGATGATGATGTTGATGGTGTTAAGTGCTAACTATGTGCCAGACACTGTACTCAATGCTGGGGTAGATACAAGATCATCAGGTTAGACACAGCCTCTGCCCCTCAAGGGGCTCACAGTTTAAGGGGAAGGGAGAGCAGGTACAGAACCCCCATTTTACAAATGAGAAAATGGAGGCACAGAGAAGTTAAATGACTTGCCCAAGGTCACTCAGCAGGCACGTGACAACGGTGAAATTAGAACCCGGGCCCTCGATCTTTCCGCAGTAACAACTGCACTCTTGGAGGAGTGGACAACCTCCTGGATGTCCATCCTTCTCTTAAGGATGGACCATCCAACACCCCAAACTTGTCTTCCAGCAACCAATCATGGACTTCTCATCCATTAGGCATCACTACTAAAGGAAAGGAAAGGATTTTCAGACAACATCCGGTTTAGTCTTTTCCCCATACGTAATGAACACCACTTTAGGCTAGCCTGGATAGAGATGAATCCCAGTTCCATTGATCTTCAGGGAAGGGAATATATCCTCTAGTGTCTAACAACTCAGGAAGTTCTTCCTTACGTCTAACTAAGAGTTAGCCACACTTTTCCCGACCGAGAAATCTTTCAAAACGAGTGGACATCAGGAGGAAAAAGCCCTCACTGGAGAGCAGATTGGTTGGTCAAAAAAGCCAACGGAATGCTATGTACTATTAAGACAAGGATAGAAAATTAAAGAAAAAGGGTCATTTTCCCCCTACACAGCCAGTGGAAACCTGACCCTGAAATAGTGAATGCAATTTGGGTTGCTGTACCTTAGGCAGGGACAAAATAAAGTGTTTCAATTTGGGAAAGGCACAGGCTAAGAGTAAATATAGCTGAAGTGCATAAAATTATGATGGGAATGGACAGGGCAAACAATTAAAATTCCACAACCCCAAAATGTAAGGGGTAGGAAGTGAAAGGGGTTAAGGAAGTGGATGGGGAGAAAATTAAGTTAAAAGGATATGGGCTCAAAACAAACCAATGGGAACACTTCTTTAACTAGCGGACAAAGATAATATGGACTTCATTCCCACAGGAAGTTGTTCAACAGAAAATACCAACAATTTCAAAAGGAATTTAGATAAATTAATGGATACGCAGTCCCAGATAACCACTCAAAGTTAGGGGTGAAGAAAAAAGCTAGAGATGATGGGTGGTTCACCCCTAAACAAATGAAAATCGAGAAGGGTAACCAACTCGAGAGTTTCTCCAAGCATCCTGTTACTGCATAGGAGACAGAATTCTGGGTTAGATGGATCACTCGTCTAAGTAGTGGCCTTGCTTGCGGTCTCATGGTGTTTTTCCACGCCTGGTGAAAATGAACACCTCAAAGAATTGCCAACACTTGAGCCCCTGTTGTCTTTTCACAGCCTGTTTCCTCTTTTTCTTTTTTTAATGTCATTTGTTAAGCACGTACCATGAGGCAAGAACTGTTCTCAGAGCAGGGGTAGATAGCTCAGGTTGAACACCATCCTGGTCCCACATGAAGCTCACAATCAAAATGAGCCTCAGTAAGGGCACTTAAGTGGTGAGAGCTTCCTATTCTTCTCGCAAGCTTGCACAGTTTCATTCCTTTCAATCCTGGATGAATGACTTATTAAAAATAAAATCACTTCATAAAAGATGGAAACTGGTGCTGCTGACCACAGCTAACTTACCTGTGCAAAACCAAAAAAAAGATACACAGTATCCTCTTGGCTTCTGATCAACTCTCTCTGATAAAGATGGCCCACAGTGTTATAAAATAAACCCAGCAAGGTCAGATAAGGCCTAACCAGAAATTCATCCTTCATCTTACCCCAGTGAATCAGATTTCTTCAGTGTGATGTTTTAACCATCTACCTCTGTTTGCTTTAAAATAAAAGTGCTTTATCAAGGAAAGAAGCAATGGTATTCAGAAGTCTGGGGCTTAATGTCCAGCTCTGCCAACGACTCTGTAGATGACCTTTGAGCAAATCATAACCTGGCTGTACTTCTTGTTTTTCCCCTCTTTAACATCCGAATAATAGCCTCCCTACCTCATAAGGTGTTGTGAACAATAATAAGAGCATTGTGATGACATGTTTTGAGAGTATTGAGAGAAGAGAGAAGTGCATGGCTCAGTGGAAAGAGCACGGGCTTGGGAGCCAGAGGTCTTGGGTTCGAATCCCGGCTCTGCAACCTGTCAGCTGTGTGACTGTGGGCAAGTCACTTCACTTCTCTGCACCTCAGTTCCCTCATCTGTAAAATGGGGATGAAGACTGTGAGCCTCATGTGGGACAACCTGATTACCCTGTACCTACTCCAGTGCTTAGAACAGTGCTCTGCACATAGTAAGCGCTTAACAAATACCAACATTATTAGTATGGATAAGACCTTTCCACACAACACATATGTATAAATCTATAATTTATCTATTTATAGTAATGTCTGTCTCCCCCTCTAGACTGTGAGCTTGTTGCGGGCAGGGAATGTGTCTGATGCTATACTGTACTCTCCTAAGTGCTTAGTACAGTGCTTTGCACACAGAAAGTACTCAATATTATTTTTATTAGTAATAATAATAAAGTATCACTATCAAATTCAAATAACTTTTTATTATATCATTATTATTACTACTAATACAGAGTTAACAGAGCCAAGACACTGTATGGGATTCTTCCTACATGGGGTTACAATTTACTGTAACAAAAAAAAAAGGCTCAGAGTGGGAAAGTATCAGAAAATGGAACACCATTCACACTGGTGAGAACGTGACTTCTTTCTGAGCTTAATTTCTTCTGGTTTATTTTAAGCATTTTTAATGTAAGCAGGAACCCTCAGTGGTTGGCACGCAATAAGAGGCTTCAGGTAGAGGTGTCTTTTGAAATGGGATTGGAAAGAACCTTTACAGCCTCGTTCAACTACATTTTCAATTCTGAAAACACGAAAGATTCCTAAAATTGCTTGCTTCTGGTGAGGGCATTCCTTCGTTCACCTTTGTGTTAAAGCCCTTTCTTTGGCTGCTCTGTTATTACAAATCCCTTAATCAAAAGGTAGCAAGAGATAGAGCAGGGGCCAAATGTGCCCTCCAAAAACCGTTTCTTACCTGGCCCCCCAAAAGTAAAAATCTACAGACTAATCATCATTGCACATGAAGATTGCTGGATGAGGTTATGCAGCTTGTCTATAAGTATAAATGTGTGAGGGTGATATGGAAAATTGGTTTTGCTTTTTTTTTTTTTTTTTTTTTTACAACAGATAGCATGTCGAATAGGTACTGTGACCACAGAAGATTTTATATGGGTAATCCTCTAAAGTTTCCCGTAATAGCAGTAGTCATAATTGTAATTGCAGCAGCAATAAGAGCATTTATAGAGCAGGCACGAAGTGAAATGCACCTAAGCGCTTGAGAAATACAAACAAGCAAGAGACATATTCCCTGCCCATAAGGAACTTACATTCTAATGGGGGGGGGGGGTGGACAGATACATTTATGAATGGAGAAAACCGAATAAACACCGACGTGGCCCAAATAATCACCCACCCCTGCCTTAATTCCAATATTCTTGCTTCCTAGCAGAAATTAAATTCAAATTAGCTAGTCATAGCTGCTAACTGTGCATTGTTCCTGATTCAGCAGGTCCCCTTAAAACCACTTTGAACAAAACCAATGAAATGGAGAGGGTTTTAAAGAGGTCACTCTCTAGTTATCTTTCTTTGAACTTTCGGGAGCTGAGGGGGCTAAAAATGAACACAAAATTCCAACTAGTTCCATGGAGGTACTCTTCTCATGAAAACATTTCATACGCTGTAGAAAAGAAGAGATCGTTTGGGGTGCGTAGCCACGTACTCAAACACCAGTGAGCAGCGCAATCTGCGGAATATTACCGGCCATCATTCTGGGCAGGGAACGCATCTGCTAATTCTGCTGAAGCGTACCCTCCCAGAGGCTTAGTGCAGTGCTCTGCACATAGTAAGTTCTCAAAATATGGTTGATTGATTCCTTCTAAATCTCATTCTGAATATCACACTTGCACCATTCACAGAATGATCAAAATGAAGATGGAAAAAATACCTCCTGTATGCCTCCCTACCTAGGAGGGAGTTATTTCTAACCCTTAGCGTATATTTTTCAGAACTCTTTTAAGTGCCTCAAGCAGTCGGGTTTCTACCACTATCTCTGATTGCCACATCTATACTACTTGATGCTCCTTCCCAAATATATCGCTCTGCATTTATTTATATTAAATCACCTCACCCAGGGAGTGCAATCCAGGTCTCTAATTTCCCTTTGTCACCCTGCAGTTGGGCTCATGTGCATTGATGTTATCCTTCTGTTCAATTTGCGGCAAGTGCCAAGCCAGAATACCGATCCTTTTGCCCTCTGGAGCATTAGAAAGGCCCCCGAACTGATTGTCATTAAAAATACTTTTCTCCCCAGAAGCTGCTCATTAGCCATCGGTCTGCTACTATCTGATGAAGCTACAATTGCTTTGCAGTCCTCTTTATCTTAGCAGGATATTCCCAACTGCAAGTTTATCACAGTCTATGGGAAATGCAAACATGCCCAGTTCGCTGCCTTGTCCTTGCTAGCCAGTGTGGAAAGTCTTTTAAAGGTGACAATCTCCCTCATTTGGCAATGCCTAAACCAACTAATTTGCCTTTCTTTCCGCTGCTTTGCCATCAAAAGCCTCTAGCTATTTATGATGTTATTTTTAATTAGTTGCTAGGGAGAAAGTTAGGGGTGGAGAGGGAATGGTTAGGAATGTTAGATGATTGCCCTCCTGGATAGCCATCCTCCATGTTCTTCCAGGCATCCTGGTACAACTAACAGAGGCGGGATATCTTGCCGGAGAGGCCATGGTTTAATTCGAGAAAGGTATTTTTCAGGCTTGTAAATAAAGGATGAACAATAAAAAAGAATAGAGATGGCCTTTATTAAGCAGTTACTATGGGAAAAACCACTGGGCTCAGCTCTGGGATACATACATGATGATCACATCATGCTAAGTTCCTGTTGGAAATGGTGTTCAAAGTCTAAGAGATGGAGAGCAGGCGTCTTATCCTCATTTACAGGTGAGGAAACTGAGTCCCGTAGCACTGAAGTGACTTGTTCAAGGTCACCCAGCAGGCCAGTGGCCGAGCTATCGTTAGGACCCATGTCTCCTAACTCCCAATCTCCTACTCTTTCCACTGAGCCACCTTGCCTCCTTATGCAATGTTACCTTGGTTTCTGTTACTTCCTAATTCTTCTTTCCAAAAACAGGTTCTTTCCATAATGGCTGCTTTACAGGGAAGCAGCGTGGCCAAGTGGACCAAAGGTCCCGTGTCCTAATCCAGCTCTACTGCTTGCCTGCTGTGTGACCTCGGGCAAATCACTTAAGTCCTCTGTGCTTCGCTCCCCCCATCTGCACAATGGAGATTCAACACCTGTTCTCCCTTCCCAGACTGTGAGCCCTATATGGGACCTGATTATTTTGTACCTACCCCAGTACTTAATACAGTGCTTAGTGTGCTTAATACCACATAGTGCTTACTACCACAATTATTAATATTATTCACATTATTTTCAAGCTCTCCCCTGCTTTCCCAGTAGAGTCCCTATAAGGGAGACTACACTTAAATGTTCTCTTCCCTGAGAGAGGTTACAAGAGTTAATCCAGGCTCATAACTCGTGCTTAGAACGGACTCAGGACTGAGTGGGATAAAGCCCTTCTTTCCTGTTTTGGGCTTCCTCAAACCGACTCCTGGAACTTCCTAAGGTCTCAGGCCTGGTCAGTGGTCACCTGGGGCAGATCCTGTCTCACCTTTGTGGACTACAATTCCCAGGGGTGCCTGAACATCGGCTGGCCCGCTGAGCCTGCACAAGATCGCTCTTGCGAACTCGGTCGATTGTATTTACTGAGCACTTACTGCGTGCGGAGCACTGTACTAAGCGCTTGGGAGAGTACGACAATGAACGGATACATTCCCTGTCCACAGTGAGCTTACAGTCGAGAGGGGGAGACAGACATTGATATAAAGAAATTAATAAAGGAAGGGAGCAAGTCTGGGAGACGTAGAACGGAGTGGGAGAAGAAGAAAGGAGGACTTAGTCAGGGAAGGCTTCTTGGAGGAGATGTGCCTTTTTCAAGTGCATTACTTGAGTCCCACATTCTATATCTCTCTCCCGCCTTCCCCAGTGAGAAGACAAATTGGATCTAGTCCGTCCCAACCAATATCCAGACACCAATTTCAACACCGGCTCATCTTGGCTTTGAAATTTCAGCCCGGACAGGGTCCTAAGCATATGATACATAGAGAAGTAGCGTGGCTCAGTGGAAAGAGCCTGGGCTTGGGAGTCAGAAGCCATGGGTTCGAGTCCCAGCTCTGCCATTTGTCAGCTGTGTGACTGTGGGCAAGTCACTTTACTTCTCTGGGCCTCAGTGACCTCATCTGTAAAATGGGGATTAACTGTGAGCCTCACGTGGGACAACCTGATGACCCTGTATCTCCCCCAGCGCTTAGAACAGTGCTCTGCACATAGTAAGCGCTTAACAAATGCCAACATTATTATGCTACCAAAGTGAACCTAGAGAGATTGACCTAGAACCAGACAAGTCTCTAATGGAGGCAAAGAAGCTCCGGTTCCTTTCTAGTCACTGTATTTCCTCCCAGGGCAAAATAATGAATTTCTCTGTTCCATGTTAAATAGATAAGATTGTTAATATTTTACCTCTTTGCCTTCCAAAACCTGCTCCTCAGACTGTTGGCCTGAAAGGATATTTATAAGGTGAGTACACCTAGTTAGGCAGAGGATTACTATTGTCTTTACTCTGTGGATGGGTCTCCAGAAAGCAAACACCTCTCTGGTGCAAATTCTATTTTTGCACTAAATCTGCAGAGGACAGAACTCCTACTAGGTACATGCCTACATTACCGATGACAATGCTAGGTAGGCAAGACCAGTGGTTTTTAGAGTCATTTCCTCCCACTATTTCCTCCCTCGGATGTCAATCTGATAAGATTCCCATGTAAAACCCCACAGCAAACTCACCTAGTCTTCATGACCCAAATTCAAGGCTTTTCAGCTCTTCCATGCTCGAATGGGACAAAACATACTGACCATAAACACCCCAGTTAAAGCATGGACCTGGGAGTCAGAAGGACCTGGGTTCTAATCCCGGCTCTGCTACTTGTCTGCTGTGTGACCTTGGGCAAGTTATTTAACTTCTCTGTGCCTCAGTTACCTCATCTGTAATATGGGATTAAGACTGTGAGCCCCAGGTGGGACAGGGACTGTGTCCAACTGGATTACTTTGTATCTACCCCAGCGTTTAGGGCTGTGCCTGGCACAAAGAGTAAGCATTTAACAAAAACTCTATTTCAAAAAAAGAAATTTCAGAATCCACCTATTTTGGGGGTGGTTTTTTTTTTTAACAGTACTATCAGTTTGGCCTGGGCAGACACATGGTTAGTTAGTTCCAAGACTGTCAGAGGGACAAAGTGCTCTTTATTCTGAAACGAGTGACCATAGCTGGCTCCACATCATGACCTGGTAGGCTTGCAGTGTCATCCCTTTATTTCAAAGGCTGGAGGGGTGTAAGGCTGGAACAGTGCCATGCTAATTTCATAGAGTCTCCCTACCGCTCAGGTAGCCTCCTGCTTCCCCAGCTTGCTTTGGCTCCTTCCTCTCCCTGGGAAGGCAGCTCGCTCCTACTTCTGGACCCACTCAGGTGTGACCGGGAAAAGAAAGTGTAGGTCACTCTGCTTAAACAGAATTCAGATCTTCAAGGGGGGGGGCCCAGCTGGCTCAGGACAGAAAAGTGTGAGGCTTGAGAGCTCCTGGCACCTCGGGCGTAAATGCTGCCTGTCCCCACACCCTCTCACTTCACCTCTAAGGTGCCTATGGCCCCTCTAGTTATTACTATTAATAATAATGGTATTTGTTAAGCACTTACTATGTGCCAGGCACTGTACTAAGCGCTGGGATGGATACAAGCAAATCGTGTTGGACCCAGTCCCGGTCCCGCACAGGGCTCACGGTCTTATTCCCCATTTTACAGATGAAGTAACTGAAGCACAGAGAAGTGAAGTGACTTGCCTAAGGTCACACCGCAGACAAGTGGCGGAGCTGGGATTAAAACCCATGACCCTCTGACTCCCAGGCCCGAGCTCTCTCCACTGCGCCATGCTGCTTCTCCAGTTCTCCATGACTCGCCACCATATCCACATATTCCCTCCCCTCCATGGCACACAGGCAAAGGCAGATTTATAAATCAGCACCGGAAAGGAGGCTGTGCATGCAGAATCCCAGGGCATCCACCTTCAGCGGACAGGGGGCACCGGCGGTCCCACGGCAGCCCTCTTCGTTCATTCAGTAGTATTTATTGAGCGTTTACTATGTGCAGAGCACTGTACTAAGCGCTTGGAATGTACAAATCGGTAACAGATAGAGACAGTCCCTGCTCTTTGACGGGCTTACAGTCTAATCGGGGGAGACGGACAGACAAGAACAGTGGCATAAATAGAATCAACATGGCAATAAATAGTCCCACCTCTCCCGCTGCCATTATGCCAATCTGTCTACTTCCAATGGAGTGGTTGCGATCTCGAAATGCTTCCTTCAGAGGGGAAGACTTACGTGCCCCACACCTTAGCAAAACCTTCAGAGCGCCCCCAGTCTTAAGGGGCGATCTTTCCTATCCAAGCTTTCTACAGCAGGGTAATTCATCTTCCCAGTTGATTTTATGACATTTTGACCTGGAACCCAAATTCCCAACAGAGACCTGGAAACGCAGCACGGCCTAGCGGACAGAGCGCGGTCCCGTGAGTCAGAAGGACCTGGGATCTGGTCCCGGCTCCACCACTTCTCTGCTGTGTGACCTTGGGGAAGTCACTTCGCTTCTCTGCGCCTCAGTTACCTCATGTGTAAAACGGAGATTTAAGACTGTGAGCCCCATGTGGGACAAGGACTGTAGCTTCTATCTACCCCAGCACTTAGAACAGTGTTTGATATACGGTAAGCACTTGGAAAGAGCCCGGGCTCGGGAGTCAGAGGTCATGGGTTCGTATCCCGGCTCTGCCACTCGGCAGCTGTGTGACTGTGGGCAAGTCACTTCACTTCTCTGGGCTTCGGTTCCCTCACCTGTAAAATGGGGATGAAGACTGTCAGCCTCCCGAGGGACAACCTGATTACCCTGTATCTACCCCAGCGCTTAGAACAGTGCTCTGCACACAGTAAGCGCTTAACAAATGCCAACATTATTCTTATTGAGAGAAGCAGCGTGGCTCAGTGGAAAGAGCCCGGGCTTGGGAGTCAGAGGTCATGGGTTCGAATGCCGGCTCTGCCACTTGGCAGCTGTGTGACTGTGGGCAAGTCACTTCACTTCTCTGGGCCTCAGTTACCTATCTGTAAAATGGGGATTAAGACTGTGAGCCTCCCGCGGTCACCCTATATCTACCCCAGCGCTTAGAACAGCGCTCTGCACATAGTAAGCGCTTAACAAATGCCAACGTTATTATTATTAACGCCAAATCAGAGTGGAAGGATAAGGGTATTAATGCAGGCCTCCCAAACCAACACTAGAGGGAGCTACACTCATTTCCCCTACTCCAGTGAACGAACAGACCACAGATTAAGAAATTAATTTCCCAGAGACAGGGCGAAGAAAAGGCTGGCACTTTCCCTCTCACAACTGTCTGTATTCATTCAATCGTATTTATTGAGCGCTTACTATGTGCAGAGCACTGTACTAAGCGCTTGGAATGAACAATTCGGCCACAGATAGAGACAATCCCTGCCCCTTCACGGGTTTACGGTCACATCACCTCATACCACCTTGCAAGATGGCTCACCTCCCCTATTGGGCCCGACCTCTGAGCTGAATTTCCAGCCACTCCCTCCTGCAGTCCGATTTCCCTACTCACTCTCGTCTTCCTCAGTCGGAACAGTGACCAAAGCTAATTGATGAGACTTTGCTGGAAATGCCAGGGAGGGGAGGAAGACAAGAGGAAGAGGAAGGTTAGGAGAAAAGGGAGGAAGAGAAACAGGCAGTGGTCAGTCCCAGCTGGGACAGATGGGTCCAGACAAAACAGCATCAAGGGCGTCAGCTACTTGAATTGTGTTAATCAGCAGTCTGTCGCTCAAACCCCATCTCCAAAGCCAGCACCAAGCCACCTTGCAAGAGGAGAAATTCCTCAGGCCAGCAAAAGACTTAATGAAAACAGCATGGGCCTGGGAGTCAGAGGACCTAGGTTTCAATCCCAGTCAGGCCACGTGCCCGACGTATGACCTTGGGTAAGTCACTTAATCAATTAATGGTGTTTATTGAGTGCTATGTTCAGAGCACTCTACTAAGTGCTTGGGAGAATACAACATCATCCTTCCCGTCTCACAAGCCCATAACCTTGACATTATCCTTGTTTCCTCTGTCATTCAACCCACATATTCAATCCATCGCTAAATCCTGCCAGTCCCAACTTCACAACTTAGCTAAAATGTGCCCTTTCTTCTCCATCCAAAGATGCAGCCACGTTAGGAAAAATGGGAAGGCACCACAGGAGGTCAGAACACATGCCTGGGTGGATGGCTGGCACTGCCAGGCTGGGCTCTCTGATAGGAAAGCCTGCAGCTGCTGAGTGTTGCATCATTAATTAGCATCAGTGGTACTGCCCTGGGCACAAGAAAACTGTCAAGTGACTTGGTTACAGAATAGAGGGGATGGAGGAGGAGGAGCACGACCCACAAATTAACCACAGCTACTCTACCTCCCAAAGGGCCAATGACTCTGGCTACAAATGTAGAATTACAGGATTTTTTCAAGGGCCAATAGTTGAGGACTGTAAACTGAAGAATGAGAGATGTTTGGGCTAATTTTGAATAATAATAATTAGTAATGGTATTTGTTAAACGCTCAGTATGTGCCAAGCACTAGGGTGGATACAAGCAAATCAGGTCGGGCACAGTCCCCGTCCCACAGGGGGCTCACAGTCTCAATCCCCACTTTACAGATGAGGTTACTGAGGCCCAGAGAAGTGAAGTGACTTGCCCAAGGTCGGAGCAGACATTAGAACCCATGACCTCTGACTCCCAGGACCGTGCTCTATCCATTATGCCATGTTGCTGCTCTAGGATTTCCAAGGGGGAAGATGGAGATCTGACAAAACATGTGACCAAGACAGGGAACAGCTCCTCCCTTGACCGGCCTGCAGGGTACGGACTGCAATTGGAAAGAGCTTCTTCTCCTGAAATTGTGCAGGAGATTTTAGTGCACTGAAAAACCAAAGGCTCCAGAATAACAGCTTCTTGGCACTCTAACCAGGACTGTTCTGGAGCAGAAATACAGCAACATTCAAACCAGGAAGCTTGGCTTTAAGTATAAGGAGAAAAATAAACCGGGGAAACTATTCTTGTAAAAATCAAACACAATCCTTTAGATAAGAGGCTAGGAAAAAAAATAAAAAATAACCCACAGTAAAAATCACCTTGCTCCAAAGGAGCCACATGAAGGGACCTATTATTACCAATCCATCAGCCACCCACTTTGGATACACTGGAGGTCCCACAGCATTAACACAGCCCAGTTCATCCACCTTGAAGTTAAAAGGTTTTTCCATCATCAATGCCCTGAATAGGTGAAAGGTAAGATACCCAACCTTACGTCAGGGGGCAGCTACCCCTTCACCATCAATTTGGGGTCCCACCCGGGGAGGCCCAGAGTCAGCCTTCTGCCGTACTGACCTTTAGTATGTTTCTGCCGTCAAACGATTCTCTTTCCTTTAGGCCAGGTTTAGCTGCAAAGAAGGGGCTCTTTTCTTCAGCTGGAAAGAATGCATTGGGAACATCAGATGAGGCCTGTGTTATCTGATTGTCCCCACCTGGTTTTACATCCAATCTGGAAGAATACCTCCACCCACCCTTAAAGAGGCCTTCTCGGAGCCTCATACTTTATCTTAAACACTACCACTAAAATTACTTGGGATTAATTGGGGACTGGATAAAATATATCCTCAGAGGGTTTTCAAGAGAAAGGGAGAAGTGGATAGGAAAGGGAAGCTAAGTCAAACGTCAGGGTCTGTCAGGGTAACAACTCCCTGCAGGAGGGGCCTGCCAAGATCTTCCTAAACCTCAGCCCTTGTGAAAATTATTTTGTTAGGTCGCTTATGAAAGTGCAAGAAACTTGACACCAGCTATAAACCCAAGCTCTTCTGCAAAATTTAGCTAAATTGGAGAGCCTGAGTTTCCCCAACTGTACCGTACAGTGAAATACTACTTAATAATAACAATAATAATGATTGTGGTATTTGTTAAGGGCTTACTACGTGCCAGGCACTGTACTAAGCACTGGGGTAGATACAAAATAATCGGGTTGAGTACAGTCCCTATCACACATGGGGCTCACAGTTTTCATCCCCATTTTACAGATGAGGTAACTTGGGCACAGAGAAGTTAAGTGGACAGGTGCCAGATCTGGGATTAGAACCCAGGTCCTCTGACTCCCAGGCCCATGCTCTTTCCACTAGACCTCGCTGCTTCTCTGACTCTAAGTCCCAACCTTCCCGGCTCACAGATTTTCCCTTCCCAATCTACTCTTCACCCAGGAGGTGCAAAGGGAGGAACATCAAAGCCGATAAGGGCAGCTACCAATATTTATGAATATGAGGAGCACCATGATTTAGTGAAAACAGCAGGGGCCTGGGAGTCAGAGGACCTAGGTTTCAATCCCAGCTAGGCCGGGTACCTGATGTGTGTGACCTTGGGTAAGTCACTTAATCAATTAATGGTATTTAATGAGTGCTTCCTATGTTCAGAGCACTCTACTAAGTGCTTGGGAGAATACAACACCATCCTTCCCATCTCACAAGCCCATAACCTTGACGTTATCCTTGATTCCTCTCTGTCATTGAACCCACATATTCAATCCATCACTAAGTCCCGCCGGTCCCACCTTCACAACATGGCTAAAAATCTGCCGTTTCCTCTCCATCCAAACTACTACCAGGTTAATACGATCATTCCTCCATTTAATCGTATTTATTGAGCGTTTACTGTGCGCAAAGCACTGTATCAAGCACTCGGGACCGTACAATATAACTACTGTGTTCCCCTGCCCATAACGAGCTCCAATCTGGAGGACTGCATCGGCCTCCTTGCTGACCGCCCAGCCTCCTGTCTCTTCCCACTCCAGTCCTTACTTCACTCTGCTGCACGGATCATTTTTCTACAAAAATATTCAGGACGTGTAACCCCACGCCTCAAAAAACTCCAGTGGTTGCCCTTCCACCTCTGCATCAAACAAAAACTCCTCGCCATTGGCTTGAAAGCACTCTACCACCTTGTCCCCTCCTACCTCACCTCGTTTCTCTCCTTCTTCAACTCAGCCCACACACTTCGCTCCTCTAGCGCTAAACTTCTCACTTTGCCTCCATCTCACCTATCTCACTGCCGACCCCTCGCCCACGTCCTGCCTCCGGCTTGAAACGCCCTTCCTCCTCAAATCTGACAATTACTCTCCCCTCCTTCAGAGCCTTATTGAAGGCCCTACTCCTCCAAGAGGTCTTCCCGGTCTAAGCTCCCCCTTTTCTCTTCTCCCACTCCCTTCTGTGTCACCCTGACTTGCTCTCTTTGCTCTTCCCCCTTCTCAGCCCCAAAGCACTTATCTACATATCTGTCATTTATATATTTGTAGTGATGTCTGTCTCCCCTCATCTAGGCTGTAAACTCATTGTGGTCAAGGATTGTCTCTCTTTATTGTTGCATTGTACCCTACACGCACTTAGTACAGTATTCTGAACACAGTAAGCACTCAATAATTACGACTGAATGAATGACTGACTGAATGAATGAACAGAATTAGCAGACACGGGAACAAAGGCCAGTCTTTGACCTAGGAAGCTGCCGTGAAGACTGGCTTCCCGGAACGATTCCTATGCCTCATTTACCTCAACTGTATGATGGGATTTCAATACCTGTTCTCCTTCCTACTTAGATTGTGAGTCCTGGGTAGAACAGGGACTATGACTGAATCAGTTATCTTGTGTCTTCCCCAGTGCTTACAACTAAGCTTGACACAGAGTAAATGCTCAACAAATGCCATAATTATTATTGTTATTATTGTATAAGTGTTTATATCCTGTCTTATCTTATGCCGTCAAGTCGTCTCCGACCCATAGCGACACCAAGGACACATCTCTCCCAGAGCGCCCCGCTCTTCATCTGCAATCGTTCTGATAGTGGATCCATAGTTTTCTTGCTAAAAATACACACAATATAAACTAATCTGGAAAAGCGGCTACTTGCAAGTATGGTAGGACAAATGGAATCAGAGTTCCACTCCTCCCTGACATCTCTCCATCCTTTTCGTGGGTCCATTCAACGAGATATTAGGCCTAAGAAAAAAATCCACAAGCACCAACAAAACCTGAGATGCTAGCTAGGTTCACCTGGTACCACAATGACTTGCACACAACCACTCCTGCTGACCTAAAAGTTGCATTATGATTCTCAGGGAAACGTACCACTGGGGTCTTTCCTGAAGAGCGTGTTCATGATAGTAGCGTGGAGTTTCACCTTATCCCATTCCTTCAGCATCAGCCCTGAGGCCACAAACCGTTCCACCAGCTGATCAGCTATCAGTTGCAACCTGGAAAAGTCAAGAAAGAGAAAATGTGTGGGAGAAATCAAGAGAGAGAGAAAATTCAGGAGGTCCCTAATCACAGAGAAAACTTCGACTTAGCTGGTTCCTAAATAATAATAATAATAATAATAATGCTGGTATTTGTTAAGCGCTATGTGTCCAGCACTGTTCTAAGCGCTCACAGTCTTCATCCCCATTTTACAGATGAGGGAACTGAGGCACAGAGAAGTTAAGTGACTTGCTCAAAGTCACACAGCTGACAAGTGGCGGAGCTGGGATTAGAACCCACGACCTCTGACTCCCAAGCCCGGGCTTTTTCCACTCAGCCACCTGCTTCTCTAAACACTCTACGAATCTGTGCAATAATAAGGGTAGGGGCAGTCGGATTTCTTTAATGCTTCTAGTGTGCAAAGCACTGTAAGGAGGGCTGAGAAATGGTGCGCTGGTGGGAATCAGACATGATCCCTGGCCCCTCAAGGGGCTCACAATCTAAGAATAAAAGTGGGGAGAAGGGACTGCTGACAAACACATAAGGAGAGATGAAACGAGAATGTGGCCTAGTGGAAAGAGTACAGGGCTGGGGAGTCAGAGGACCCGGACTCTAATACCGGGTCTGCTAGCAGCCTGCTGTGTGACCTTGGACAAGTCCCTTAACTTCTCTGGACCTTGATTTTCTCTTGTGTAAAATGGGGAATATATACCTCTTCTCCCTTCTCTTAGACTGTGAGCTCTAGGTGGGGCAGGGACCGTGTCTGACCTAATTAACTTGGATCTGGCCGGTGCTTGGCACCTAGTAGGTACTTAACAAATGGGAAAGCAGTGTAGTCTAAGTGGATAGAGCATGGGCTTGGGAGTCAGAAGGACCCAAGTTCTACTCCTGGCAGTGCCACTTGTCTGTTGTGTGACCTTGGGTAAGTCTCTTAACTTCTCTATTACCTCAGCTGTAAAAAGGGGATTGTGAGCCCCATGTGGGCCACAGACAGTGTCCAAACTGATCTACCCCAGTGCTTAGAACAGTGTCTGGCACATAAGTGTTTAACAAATACCACTTAAAAAAAAAGAAAGTGCCCGACACATAGTAAGTGCTTAACAAATACCTCTAAAAAAAAGAAAGTGCCTGGCAATCGTGCTTTACAAAGATCATTTAAAAAACCCCAAATACCTCAATGATTGTTATTTTTATTAAAAACAACCTAAGACCAGGACAAATACATGAAGAAAAAAACAAAAAAGTAGTAGGGCACTGTCACTAGAACAGAAGAGGTTCACCCGTTTCTAGACTGTGAGCCCGTTGTTGGGTAGAGATCGTCTCTGTTGCCGAAATGTACTTTCCAAGCGCTTAGTACAGCACTCTGCAAAGAGTTAAGCGCTCAATAAATACGATTGAATGAATTCTATTTATTGAGCGCTTACTATGTGCAGAGCATTGTACTAAGCACTCGAGAGAGTACAATACACAGAATTAGCAGAACCGTTCCTTGCCCATAGCAAGCTTTCAGTCTAGAGGGGGAAACAGACATTAACACCTCAGAGCCCAACAGTGACTGCCTCCGCTGCAGCTGGAGCCACGACCTCACTATCGTTCGCTATTCTGTGGAGGCCTCGTGCTGCCGCTCCTTCTGTCCTTCCCGCCCCAGCGTTGCAAGTCAGAATGGGATCAAACCCCCGGGACGACGTAGAGGGGCCCGATCCAGGTTACGGAGGAGGTGGCGAGGCGGGTCTGGGGGCTGGGGACCCGCGGGGGCCACTGACTTTTCTACCGCGGTGTTGGAGTGTTGACAGGAAATCTAACATTAATACTCAATTCGTCCGCTACAAACAAAGCTATTGTGAAATGAACACTCCCTGCTGAAGCTCTAGACTGTAAGCTTATTGTGGGCAGGATATGTATCTGTTTATTGTTATACTGCACTCTCCCAAGTACTTATACGGTACTCTGCACACAGTAAGCACTCAATAAATACGGCTGATTGAATGAATGAAGCATTCAGACAAACATTCCGATCTCCAAGCAAGAGCATACATTTAAACCGAATGATTGGGTATTGGATCAGGAAGTCAGAAATTAATTGGATTGCTTCTCCTTTAATGAAACTTCAAAACATTCTACGGCGTCGGGACCATCAATGACTTCTAAAGATTTGGGCCTTTTCCAAATTCCAAATTCCAAATGACAAAATGACTTATGCTTAAATTCAACTGTGCATCTGCCGGCTCTCATTACTATCACAGTAGGGCATTTGTTTGGTTAAATAAAGCTGTCCATTTTGTCCACTTTGCTCTGGGCTCCAGAGAAGAGGTGACCAGGAGACTTACAGAGTAGGGGATGAGAACTTACTGAAAACACGAGGAGCCATGTGGATTCCCCCTCAGCAAGTGTGTCTCTTTGTTTGCCATATTTATTCTATTCCTTCTCAAAAACCAGCGATTTAAAAAGTTTCTTTTTTCTTTCTTTGGGATACAGTCAGTGTTGAGGACAGAAGGAAAAGGGAAATGGCATTGCGTGGAGAGATGCGAGTCGGTTAAGCTGTTCATTAGTTTCCCTGGATGACGAACCCCAGCCTCCTAATGCGATTTTCACAAAATCTCTGTAACTTCCAAACCTTTAAACAGGAAAGCTAAAGGGTTTAAGGAGGCCGGGAGGGGGAAATTAAAGGGCGTATTTACCTTTAGAGCTCATACCCTTTCATTAATGCCACTTCGCTGAGAGCTAAGCAGGAAACCAGCCTTTATAGGTCTTCGCTTTCTTTACCTGAAAACTCCTGCCAGCTTCACAACATCCAGAGGGCCCTAGCCCCAAGGGCTGTAGCCATAAAGCCATTCACCCAGAACCCCAGACAGCTTGGGGGATCCAATCTGATCCCTTCCCTGAGACCTCTCCCATTGGGGTTTCCCCTTTCGCCCATGCTCTAGGAGGGGGAGCCATCAACCACCCCTTCTCACACAGGCCCAGGCAGTTGGAGAAATCTCTAAAGGACCAGAGAAGGGTTGGGTAGTCGATTAAAACCTCAATGTTCAAGCTGCTAAGGGCATAGCGCCTGCGTATGGCTTTCCCCGGACCACACGGTAAGTGGACAGAGCCCTTGACTGGGAGTCAGTAGGTCCTGGGTTCTAATCCCTGCTCCACCACTTGCCTGCTCTGTGACCTTGGGCAAGTCACTTCACTTCTCTGGGCCTCCGTTACCTCATCTGTAAAATGGTAATTGACATTGCGAGCCCCAAGTGGGACAGGGACCGGGTTCAACCCGCTACGCTTGTATCCACCCCAGTGCTTAGTACAGTGCCCGGCACATAGTAAGCACTTAACAAACACCATAATAATTATTCTTGTTATTACAGTCTGCAGGGCAACTGCCGTGGGGTCTCTGGCACTTAATTTTCTAGCTTTTCATCACGTGAGTCTTCAAATGAGCAGTGGTAAAAATGAAATGAATAATACAGTTGACACAGAACAAATGAATGGAAAACAGCCCAAGTGAAAATGATGCTTAATTACACTATGGAGATAATGGCGAAAATGAAGTAAATGGCTTGATTAATTATAAGAATAAGGCGGAGCTTATTTTGGTTTCATGAAGCAGGGCCAGAGGAGCACAGAGCATGGTTCATGCTCCTTGTTTACAAAATGGGCACATTTCAGGGCTTTCATTTTAGGTTTCCACCAAGTTTAATAAGCGCCCATTGTGCGAGTTACCCGGGACTAGACTCTAGGGGACAATGAAGGAGAAAACAAGCATCTCCCCTACTCCCTAACGCTTTTGTCACCCTTGCACTTGGATTAGTACCCTTTATTCTCCCCACCCTCAGCTTCATGTGCACATCCAAAATCTATTTATATTAATGTCTGCCTTCCCCCCCAGACTGTAAGCTCCTTCTGGGCAGGGAGCATGCCTACCAACTCTACTATATTGTACTCTCCAAAGCCCTTGGTACAGTGGTCTGAACCGAGTAAACACTCAAAAAATATGACTGATTGATATGCCCCCAAAGAGCTTAAAGTCTAAAAGGCATTAATGAAAATATGGATCAAACTAAGACACAATCATTTGCAATACAGGCACAGAACATATAAGTTCCATAGTAACATGTACAAAATATACAAAGATAACAAAAGAGAAGCCAGGCAATCAGGAATTAAGAGAGCACAGTGTCACGTCAAGCAAGGGAGATGGGGAGATGGGCCGGGAGGTAGTTAGTACCTGATGATAAGTGTCCGAGAAACCTCGGGAGCCATGCTATTCAATATTTTTGTTGATGACTTACTAACCCTGGCGGCGATAAATTACGGCCACTGTTTATGTGTTGCCACAGAACTGCTAGATTCCCTTGAAGACTGACTGAAGGGTCAGTGGCCACTCGCTAACCCAAAAGTAAAGACTGAGCCTCAACCACATTGATCTATCTATAATGCTCATCAATCAATCAATCATTCAATCAATCAATGATTGATTGATTCCTCTGTCTCTGGCATTTTTATCACCTTCCACGATTGGAAAGTCGTAGTGCAGAGCTGTACTTAGCGCTTGGCAAAGTAACAGAAGCCCATAACGCATTCTTTGCCCACAGAGAGGGGGACAAAAACATAACAATACTTCACGATTAGACTGTAAACCACTCAAGGCAGGGATTATACTTTGCCCTTGTCTAACTTTAGTCTTCCCCACAGGGCCTTCAATAAATTTAGTTCATCGACTGGTTAAAAATGGACTTCAGGAAGTGGGGGTCAGTTTGTGCTGGGTTCAACTTTTATTTGGAGAAGGGTAACGTACCAACGGAGGGGACACTCTGGTCACTCACCTGTCTGAGCCATCCTTCATGTGTACTTTGGCATAAAGGATATCGATCGTGCTGGGGTCATCATTCATATATTCCACCCCTGCCATCTTTACGGGGAGAGGTTTGCCTCCAGCAATCTGGCTTCAAAGGGAAAAGAGAGAGAATCATTAGGCTAAGAGGGTTGTCCTTTCTCCAAGCAGGGGTCAGTGCTCCCCATAACAGAAGTGGCTGCATAAAAGGCCTGTCGAGTCTGCAATCTTCTCTGCATACAGGAAAAACCGAGCACTGACTTGCATTATTAATTGTAGGCCGGATGCTAATCCACTCATGCAGAGATCATGTTGTCTCCTCCCTCTGGTCTTTGTTCTCTTTATGCAGAGGAGTGGAAAAACCTCTTCCAAAGAATGGGCCAAACTGCTTTCTGACCGGGATTACCAAAATTAGCTGCTATTTCTCCCAACATGGTCCCTTCAGCTTCCTCCAGCTCCCTCCATTAGCAGTCTGCACTGAACCCATCCCTCATGCCCCCCTTTAGACTGTAAGCTCGTTGTGGGCAGGGAATGTGTCTGTTCACTGTTGTACTCTTCCAAGCGCTCAGTACAGTGCTCTGCATAGAGTAAGCACTCGATAAATACGATTGAATGCATGAACAATGGAACTGCCGGACAGCAGCGCTTTGGGGACTCCAGGCCCCTCAAAACCTGCCCTCCAACACCATCCATGCTGGGATGGAAAGGCAGCTAAGAGGCTGATACAGCAAGAGATGTAGGGGTCTTGAGGAAAGTAAAGAGTAGAGGGAGACCCCCGGGGTCCTTCTCTGATTCAGCGATGCTAGGAGGTAAAGATGGCTATGGGTAGACGAGGACTGCTTTCTTTATTTCAGGTCATCACATCCTCCTAATTTACTTCTCCCAGGAAAAGGTGGGCCACGAGGGTCCTATTTAGAGCAATGGAGTTCACTACCCACCATGAATTATTCATCCTGAACCATGAGCTACAGGGGCCCTCAGCCCAAGCTCTGAAACACAAGGTCACGGTACAAACTGGCCTCAATCTTTAAATGCGTAAACTATTTCCATATCTAAACCCTCTCCCCACACCCCTTCCTTCGGAACACCCACTTTTTCATAGGGTTCCGCTTTTGAATAGTCCAAACGGCCATATTTTCCAAAAGCCTCCCCCACCGCCCAAAAAAGAAAAATCCCAAGAAATTTAAGTCGAATTAGAAGCATACAATGAAGATTTTGATTTTTAATTTCTGGTGCTTTCCAGGCTAAATGTCAGATTGGGAGCTTGATGTTACTTCTTGTGGCTTTGTCCAGGAAACTCCCCAGTTCACTGACCACACTACCCTGAATTCAAAAGATGAGAGAGGCCGAAGTTTCAGAAGCAAAGAGAGGAAGGGGGAGAAATATACCCTTCAATTGACAGAGATCATTAGGAGATTAGAAAATGATTTTATCTCAGCACTAAATTATCCCTTTGGTGCAGCACAGATGATACAGGCAATCAATCCTTATGCCTAATTTGTTCCCCAAACTTATGCCCAGATGCAAATTAATATTGCAGCAAACAGACTTAAATAGCTGTAATTAATTGTACTCACTGCAATATTAATTTCAAATCGCAGGTGGCATTTAAAACCGATCAAAAGCAAAAAAGAATGCTGGAAATCCTTCTGAATTGAATGCAACTGTAGGCTGTTTGGAGGGCAACTATTTGAAAAATTTTTTGAAATTTCAAAAATCACTCTTGAGCTGAAACAGCAAAAGCTGTGGTTTTCAACTTGTCACATCAGAGGGTCTTAGAAACAATTAACTCTGATTTTGACCCTTCAAGTGCCCCAACCCTGGCATTTTTAAAGCTCTGGCCTTCGGTCACGCAGAGTGGACTGGCATGGCTAGAATCTCTCTTGCCACTCTGAAAACTGTAGAAAGAGTCTTTGGCAATTGAAAAGGGCCTCACTGATTTGGAAAAACAGAAACACGTATTTTTCCAAATAAAATATCCAATCAGCCTATAAATCTTTCAGAGCTGGATTTTTCTCCATAGCAGTAACACAGCAAGCCTTAAAAGGAAACGGCTGACTTAAACTTTAGACCTCTGCTTTTTAAATGGAATCCAAAGAAATGTACATACCCGTACTTTAATATCTGTACATTGTTGATATCGACTAGAGGGAATGGGCTAAGCTGTTCTGAACAAAGTTGCAGAAAACAATTTACCCCATTTCAAGAACTGCTCTAAAAGAAAGCCCTCTTGCTGAAGGCCCCAAAGAGAATGAAGGCATGGAGGGAAAAAAAAATCTAAAAGATCTTACTAAGGAAGCCATTATTCAAGTACAAGCAAAAACTGACATCACGTTACAGAGCTGCACGCATTACATAACCAAAGAAATTTAAACACAACCTCCACCCTGTTCAATCCAAAACAATAACCCATTTATTACAGCGAGCTCCAGTTCCAGGGGTGTGGAACAAAGAAATCACAAAAGAAACAGCAAGTATTTGGGTCAGTGTTTTCAAGTCTCTCTTACTCTTTATCTTACTCTACCTACCCCTACTCAAACAAAAGCGTTGAAGTTACTTTGGGAGTGAAAGCCACTGTACCAAGTTTACAGCTGAGTTTTAAACTCCCGCACCTGGGACACTTCAAGGGGTGGAATGACAGCAGTGTTTCCCGCCTTCAGAGTCAAATCGGATGGCTTGTCCCGCTCCTCTGCCTTGAACTGCCTCTCACCAGACCATTTCCCTTCAAAGGTGGAAGGGAACTCCACCTGAGACGGTCGTGTTGGCAAAGATTTGAAATGAGCGAGTGCTACTCTCTGGGATGAGTGAAGAACAGAAAAGAAAACCCTTGGCGGGAATTCTTGCTGGACTGCTAAAGCACCCAGGGAAACCACTTTGGAGATTGACAGTTGCACTATCAAAGCAAAATCTATAGATTCGGCACAGTGTGAGCTCATTGCGGGCAGGGAATGAGTCTGTTTATTGTTACACTGTATTGTCTCAAGAGGTTAGTACAGCGCTTAGCACACCGTAAGCCCTCACTAAATACGACTAAATGAACTGCAAAGGAACTTGCAAGTCCACAGCTTTCAAAATCCACTTTGGACACTTTCACGCGGCAATTCCGAGTGCTCCGGATGAGGGGATCACTGTCGTGTTCCAGATACCGTGCTACCTGGGACTCAAAATGGGTTTGGGGTTCTGAAAGATGACTTGCCCTCTCTCCGTGTACTGAGATTACTCACTTGATAAACTCTTCTTTGCACTGCTGTAGTAGGTCTTGCGCCCGCTGAATCTCCCGTTCATTCAAGAGTACTAGGGTCCCAATGGTCATGTGAAGTTTTTCCGGATTCTGGAAGAGGCAACTGTTGACCCCACGATCCTATGGCAAAGAGAAGGGAAGAAACCCAGTCTTTTTGAAAATAAACTGGCCTAAGGACAGATTGGTGTGCACTGAAAAGCACGACGCAGTGCCGAACAATGGGAGCTTCTAAAACTTCATTTCTAACCAGCTTCGGTGACCCCATGACCCAAATTCTCGATATGGGTTGGCCTGGCGGAAACAGCACTGGTCTGGGAGTCAGATGACCTGGGTTCCAATCCCAGCTCTGTCACTTGTCTGCTGCGTGACCTTGGGCAAGTCACTTCACTTCTCTGGGCCTCAGTTACCTCATCTGTAAAACGGGGTTTAAGACTGTGGGACATGGGACATATGGGACACAGACTGTGGCCAACATGATTAGCTTATATCTACCCCAACCGTTAGTGCAGTGTCTGATACATAGTTAGTGCTTAACAAAGATCATTTAAAAAAAAAGTTCTCATACTCTTTTCAGAGAACACCTTTTGGGGAATGGAAGAGAAACTAAGTAGAACTACAACTAACACCGATGGGCTTCCTAATGAAGACTGCCTTTCAGAAAAGTGTTTTCTGTGCAGCAACTCGGAACCTAGATTCTCTGGTACCATAAATGCTTCTTATTCATTCATTTTCATTCTGACAAACCATGGCTTTCCTCATGTTCACAGCCTTCCTAAAATCACACCTCCTCCAGCAAGCCTTCCCGGATTAATCCCCATCTCTCAAATCACATCAGCCCAGCAGCCACCTCAAGCCCTCCCTCTGCACTACTGTACAAATGAACGGTCAACTGTAGAGCTAATAATTTATTCTGATTACTTCATTTAGAAGGATGTTTATGTTTGTCTTCTGTTAGAGTATAAATTTGTTGTGGGCAGGGAATTCTTCTCTAGTACTTTCTCCAATGCTCAAGTGGGAGTTCCAAGAATAATACTAAATTAAAATAGTAATGGTTTTTCAGTATCAACTGTGTGAAGAGTTCTACACTAGGCTTTTAGGAGAGTACACAAAAAAGAAGAAAGACAGTCCCAGCCCTCAAGGCGCTTACTATCTCATCGGAGAAACAGACATATATCAACCGTGGAAGCAGGAGGAAAATACACATATAACTAGTAACAGCAAAAGAAAGAAAAAATAACCTCTCCCAAGGGCTTAATACAGTGTTCTGCACACAATAAGTACTCAGTATATACCACCGATTGATTGATGGAGCGTCTTAGAGCCAAAGGTTCGGGAGCTTCTGTTGATGAAGGAGGAAAATGGCTAGCCTTGGAGATTTCCGACTGAGCGAGATAATGGGATCTGAATAAAGTTTTAGGAAGATGATCAGGGTAGCAGAGTGCACGAGCGAGGGGAGAAGTTGAGACAGGTGGTAGAGTGGTGGAGGGGGGAGGTGTGACTGAGACACTGAACCCAAGTGGTGGCCATAGTGTTGAGATGAAGGGGAAGATATGGGAAAGCTTGTGGTGGGGAAAACCAGCGGGACTTAGAAACAGACTGAACACGAGAAGTTAAAAATCGGAGAGGAGTCGAAGATGACACCAAGGTCTGTGAGCTTCTGGCATAGGGAGGATTGTAGTATTGCTTTTCAGGTCTGGACTCAGGAAGGGTGACCAACCGCCAGAAACGAAACCAGGACATCACTACAGCTTATGTGAGGTGTTCTTGTTTCTTTCGTTTCTTTCATCTGGGAATTTCAAAGACTTTCGCGGACGGTAATTATGAGTCACACTGTCCCCTGCGTGGTAGATAGGACCTGCTTTATTGTACCCATTTTGCAGATGAGAAAATTAAGGAAAGTTCAGTCCCGCGCTGAAAGCCACACGGTAGCAAAGCTGGGAATAGATCTCTGAGTTAAGTTCTTTTCCCATGACCTTATCCCTAGGTTTGAACCTCTGATCTGCAAATCCTAAAGATTAAAATTTGCGCTCAGATTTCCAAAACAGCTTTCATGATAGACTCTCTGCCTCTTGCCTCTCCCCACTCTAATCTACCTAATCTATTTTACACACCCAGAATGGAGAATGCTTCCTAAAGGAGTGTTCCGGCCCTGTGCTTCCCAATAATTAGTTGCCCACCCTTTAAAACACCTCCAGGCTCACCTCCTCACCCTCCATCACCCACCACACTCTCCTACCCCTAAGGCACCTATCTCACCTGCCCCCCTTCTTTGCAACCCCTCCCTCCTGCAAAATCTCCCACTCCCTTCTGCATTTCCCTGACTTGCTCCTTTTTGCTATTCCTCCCTCCCAGCCCCACAGCACTTATGTAGGGATCTGCGATTTTATTTATTTGTATTGATGTCTGTCTCCCCCACCCTTCTTGGCTCTAAACTCACTGCGGGCACAGAACGTCACTGTTTGTTGTTGTATGGTACTTTCCCAAGCACTTAGTACAGTGCTCTGCACACAATAAGCACTCAATAAATACGACTGAATGAATGAACTAAAATGTTTACTCATTTAATGGTATTTGACCTCCTGTGTACAGTATACTGTATTAAGTACTGGAGAAAAAAATAATAGATTAATGAGATTTAGACACAGTCCCTGGCCCCAAAGGGGTTCAAATCTAGAATAAATCTTACCCCCTCTTCCATGAAGCCCCTCCATATTCACCTCACCTAACCCCATCCACTACAATTGCTCCAGTGATCTTTATCTCTGAAAACTGTTTTTATGGTTTAAGCATCTTTATGTTTATGCAGTTGTCCTGCCTGCCTGCAAGGTAGTAAATTCCTTCTAGGCAGAGATTCCCTACGTTTTCTCTAGGCAAGGATCATGTCGCAGCATCAGACAAAGTGCTACGCATACATGGGGCATTCAAATATTAGTGTTGAAAACTTATAAATCTAGAGAATCAGAGTGGCCTGGTGGAAAGATCACAGGTCTGGGAGTCAGAGGACCAGGATTCTATTACTGGCTTTGCCACTTATCTGCTGCTTGACCTTGGGCAAATCACAACTTCTCTGGGCCTCAGTTTCCCCACCTATATAATGGGAATTCAATACCGTTTCCCCCACCTAAGACTCTCGGCCCCATATGGAAAAGGGACTGTGTCCAACCTCATTACTCACTCATTCATTCATTCAATCGTATTTATTGAGCGCTTACTGTGCGCAAACCACTGTACTAAATGACTGGGACAGTACAGTACAACAACAGAGACATTCCCTGCCCACAACAAGCTCACAGTCTAGAGATTATCTTGCATTGACCTCATCAGTGAAGTAGAAGTTATGATATTTATTAAGCACTTACTGTGTGCGGGGCTTTGTATGTGTACTGTTTATGCACACACCTATCTGTGCATAGGGAGATGCACATTGTTATCTCAGATATTTTTCTCTGTGCGTTAATGAGAGTTTAGCTATTTTTACATCTGTCTGTAAGGCCCAACGACTTGTTGAAATCATTAGGACCAGGCCATTATTGAGGTGTGGCTTTCTATGAAACCCTCTTTAATTGGTCACCCTGTGGGAAAGCAGGCCCGATGCAAGCTTCGACTTCATTCTTTAAACACTTCATGCCGGTCTGAATAATTCCGGAGCCACCTGACCAGATGGACCGGCTGGGGGAAGTCAGAGACGATTCTTCCCCAGCCAAAGGATGGATGGCAGTGATTAAAGGAAGAAAAAGAAAAAAGTTCTCTCCCCAACTGGGAGACTAAAAAAAAAAGAGTTTCTTCAAAAACCAGAAGCCCAAAAGTAAATTTACAGTAATAACCCCAAATACCAAGAGTTATTTTCCTAGGAGGATCCTGCCTAAATTTAATTTCAATTCAAACAGGATAGGAAGGAGAGTGAAGGTGTGGGGAGCAGAAGAGGGGGCATGGGAAGAAGGGGAGCTTGGGGAAGAGAGAGTCAAAGGATCAAGAGGAGGGAGATGAGGAAAGGGAGTCTTCAAGGACCAGAAAGGCTGAAGGCAGCTGAGAAGGGACTGGGAAGTCTGAAAACTACCGGGAACAAAGAAAACCAACTCAAAACAAAAATGGATCCAGATGAATGCGTAGAGAAAAAAGAAGAGAAAGAAGTGAAGGCCCCTACAGATTATCTGTTGCAACTAGTACATTCTGAAACCTTGAGCTTTGGAGGCTTTGGAAACTCACCAATCTAGACAAGTCTGGTTCACAGCCAAGCAAAACATAGAACTCAGCTATACAAAAGCACAGACGGGAGAGGAAAATGACTGAAGTTCAGAACAAGGAACAGACAGAAAACTGACAGACGAAGAGAAAAGGAGAAGCTGCACAAACTCGTGCCTTTCAGGAAATTCTTAGTCATAAAAATTAAATTTAGTCTTCAAATATAGCAGGTGATTTCAAGAACCTAGGTGATTTTAGCTACTGTAGAAGCTAAGTTTTACTTTGCTTTCCATTGCCACTCTCTGCAGGCTGAATTTCCTGTATTTACATATGAAGTCACTGACCCTGGGTGATTCTTTCCTGCATAAATCTCTAGAGCAACTAGGACTGCATCCTCTTCACTCCCACGAGGCTACAGGGAGTAAAGACCAATTTTAATTTCTTTTCTCAGGGGGCTCAATCACGCCGGGCCTTTCCCCATAGCATCGGGACAGACTGAGCCAAAACCCCTCGGCCTTACATCTCGAGGTCTGGTCAGACCTCACTCCAGAAGGGGAAGGCATCAGCCAGGATCACTGGACTGTTGCCATTCTGGAAAGAATCAATGTGGAGAGTCCAGAGGGATTTTCAACCCCAGCTCAATCAATATTTTTTAACCCCCTTTTTTCTTTTTTGGCGGGGGTGGGGAGAGGTGATCAACCTGGAAAGAAGAGAAAGTCAAACGAGAGCTTCTTCTAAACACCAGATGCTAAGCCTGAAATTGGCCTGAGTTGGATAGATGCACCCCAACTACGATAAAATATTTTATCAGCCACTTTCTAACTTCCCAATCATGGTGATGCAGGCTGATGTCACCTTTCTTGTCCATCCCCCCAGCTTCTGACTGACCATTAGCACTCCTCCCATTACCAATGCACTTCATTGATTTCTTTTTTAAGGAGGCAATCGGGACTCTGCTGGGGCATTACCGCTGCTCCCCTCTCATGCCCCCACTTCGGCACGAGCAATTATGCTCCGAGCCAATCCTTAAATAAATCCATTCTTACCAGTCTCCCTTTCCGGCTGCAGTTTGGGAAAGCTGGTATTTAGCTGTCTGCTCAGTGATCCATAAGGGAAAAGGACATTCCCATACTAAAACCGGATCGTATTTCCCTTCTTTCCTACGACCAAAGCCCCTGCTCCCCAAATGTACCACTTCCTCAGCTGTATCAGCACTGAGCATTTTCTCTATTTGTTACTGATTTTCTCCCCACAGTAAGCGCTCAATAAATTAGATTGAATGAATCAGTGAATGAATGAATTAATGATTTCAGTAGCCACTTGAATTTTTTTATATCTGCTTTGTGCCTTCCACAGTGGGATATTCAGGGGTCGCCTCTCAGTGGCTCTTCTGCCCGTCACCTGACTGTGGATGAAAACAGACACCACACCCAAAGGAACCTGTGTAATTCCCTAAATCCTTGTCTGCCACCAACCCGAACATCCAAATCCTTGGGCTATTGCAGGGAACCCTAAGGGGGGGTTCACAGAGGGGCCCTGTCAACCATTCCCTTCTCATCCAGAACGCTCCCCTTGGTTGGGGTGGTTCTAGTGGGCTCTAGAAGGAAGATTCTGAAATCTTCCCGCAACCCCTGAGATGAGGAAAGGAGAAGTGGTTCAGCCTGGACTCGATCTGAACACTGGAATGGACGGGGAAGGGGAGGAGGAAGAGCAGAAAGGAAAGTAGTATGATTAACCAAGGTTGGGGGGTTGATAGTAATAATAATAATAGTGGTATTTGTTAAGCGCTTACTATGTGCCAAGCACTGTTCTAAGCGCTGGAGTAGATACAGGGTAATCAGGTGGTCCCATGTGGAGCTCAAAGTCTTCATCCCCATTTTACAGATGAGGCTCCCGAGGCCCAGAGAAGTGAAGCGACTTGCCCAAGGCCACACAGCAGACGAGAGGCAGAGTCAGGATTAGAACCCATAACCTTCCGACTCCCAGGCCCGTGGTCTATCCACTACATCAAGTTGAGATCGAGGAGGTTAAAGGGCCTCCCTTCCTCCTGAAAAGTCCACTGTTGGCCAATGAAGAGAGGATCGGAGAGTCTGGCACTCCAATAATTGTATTTAATAGTAATAACTGCGGTATTCGTTATGTGCTTATTATGTGCCAGCTGTTGTATTAAGCCCTGAGGTAGATAGAAGATAATCAGGTTGGACAGAGTCTCTATCCCACGTGGGGATCCCAGACTAAATAGAAAGGGGAACAGCTAATGAAACCCCATTTTACAGATGTGGCAACTGAGGCCCAGAGAAGTAAAGTGACCTGCCCAAGGTCACACAGCCAGCAAGCTGTTTTATCGTGATAATGTCTTGTACTTGCTTCGTTCTGTCCCGCTCTGCCGTGTGTCTCCCCCGATTAGACTGTGAGCCCGTCACTGGACAGGGATTGTCTCTATCTGTTGCCGAACTGTCCATTCCAAGCGCTTAGTACAGTGCTCTGCATATAGTAAGCGCTCAATAAATACTATTGAATGAATGAATGAATGAAAGAGGTGGAGCCAGCATTAGAACCCAGACCCTCTGACTCTTGGACTAGCCCCTACTGCAGGCCTTATTATATCAAGGAGTGGGAAATCTCTGTTCTAATAATAATAATAATAATAATAATAACAATGGTATTTGTTAAGCACTTACTATGTGCCAAGCACTGTTCTAAACGCTGGGGTAGATACAAGGTAATCAGCTTGTCCCACGTGGGGCTCAAGGCTTAATACCCATTTTCCAGATGAGGTAACCGAGGCACAGAGAATAATAATAATAATAATAATAATGTTGGTATTTGTTAAGCGCTTACTATGTGCCAAGCACCGTTCTAAGCGCTGGCGTAGATACAGGGTCATCAGGTTGTCCCTCGTGAGGCTCACAGTCTTCATCCCCATTTTACAGATGAGGTAACTGAGACACCAAGAAGTGAAGCGACTTGCCCCAAGTCACACGGCGGACAGGTGGCGGAGCCGGAATCAGAACCCACGACCTCTGACTCCTAAGCCCGGGCTCTTTCCACTGAGCCAAGCTGCCCCACCACTCAGAGACCGACGACGAGCCCAAACAGAGGCTGAAGGGAACGTTCCTTATTTCCATCCGCTTCTTGCCCCGGCCTCATCCCTCCTGCTACGGCTTGTTCTTCCTGAATGTCATTCGTACCCTAAAGCCAGGAGAGTCAGGTTTCTGCAGCTGAAACGCTCTCCCACAGTTGCCCCTAGAGAGGACCGCCTCAACCCATCCTCCGTTGCTTGCCAAGGACGGGACTGGGGGCCAAAGACACCCACCGCTCTTTGCCGCTTAGCTCCCCATAGGTGAGAGTTAAAATCCTCGTACCTCTGGTGCAATGCACCAATTCTCTAACCGTACCTTCCTCCACTGCTGCTTTCTGGCCCCAATTCGGGCAGCGGATGATCGTAAGCTTAACCGGTCCCATCTAAGGATTTCTCCCAACCAGGGACAAATGGCCGATCTTCGAGCTGACACAGCCCCCGGGACAGCCAAACGGGGCTCTCCCTATTCCCCGCCTTAATGCGGTCGAGTCCTCCGGCTCCCTTCCGACCGGGGAGAAGTCTCGAGTTGCTCGCCGAGCCTGCTGCTTCTCGCTATTCCCCAACCCCCATCCTGCAGTGCAGAAGCGGAGTTTGGTGGTCAGAGTCATTAGCTGTGCCCCTCCTGTTTGGGACCAGCATATTGCAGCAGGGACAGAGACACACGCGTCTTCTCTAACTACAGCCTATTCAGGTTCTCCGGGCAGCGGGACAGATCCCCTGTTGCTCCAGACGGATCTATACGCTTTTCCGAGCGCTCCACCGCGCACCGTTTGGAATTACCGTTTTTCATTACTGATCTGCTCTCTACCGGACCGTGCTGAGAGATAGAGTGGAATTATAGTGGCATTCTTGGCTAGAGAATGACCGAGAGACATATAGGGATGCAATATACTTTTTGAACTGACCGGCAGGGCCCTAATGTTCGAGATGGGCGAGGAGAAAAATAAAGGCAGTACATCTTCGGATCACACGCAGTTGAAGATCACCCTACAGAGGTCTGAGAGTGACTAAATCCTTCATTAAACAGAGAGGCTCGGGGAGCTGGAGCGCGACGATCACGATAACGGCTGTAGTCAAACTAAATTTCAAACACCACCGACAGGTGCCAGGGAGCTCGACTTCAGGAAGGGCGACGCAGAAACGGAAAAATAAAAAAAACCGACACCCACCGTGGGGGCAGACGGGGTTGGAAAACGGTCAAGAGGCCTGTCCTTTTCAAAGAAAAAGGGTGGAGGAGGGAGGAGAACCTACTTCCACAGCCTAGCAGATTTCAATTTCACCACCTGCACTCTGGTCGGGACTATTCAAAGGAACGTGTGGAATTAGAGGTGCACCGTTAGATAACGGAGACCCCGGAGTGATCGCGCAGAAAACCTTATGTTGCAGTAACCCTGTTGCTCTCAATAGCTCCAAGAGACTTGGCAGACCAACTCAGGAATACACAAAGGAGTATGAAGCGACTGAGTCATCCCCTTGCAAGCCAACGCTGGGCTAGGACAGGAAGTTGAGAACGGAACCTGGTCCAAATGAAACAGACCAGGGTGGAGGCCTTCATTAAGAGAAAAATCCCAAACTGGAATCAAACCCGTAACTTCCCTTGGGTCTTTCCTGGCCATGACTTCTGAATGGCGACTGCCCAAAGTGTGGGAATGGGTGGGGAAGAGGGCAGGGAAGGAGTACCTTTGGGCCAAATAGGCAAGAGCTAAACCCATTATTCTTTCCAGAAAGAGCCTTGGACAGGTCCTAAGCCTCCTCTTTGAGAAATATGATGGCTCAATAGCTCCTTTTATCATCCCGCCCTCCACTGAAAGTGCGTTAGCTCCTCTGTGCTCGAATAATCAGATTTGCCAGAATTCAGTGGAATGCCTCCTTCCAGCAACACCGCAGCACACGAGGCAGGAACAAACCAAAGGGGCCGTAAATCTGTTGGCCCGCTTAGGAACTGAAATTGGTTTTGTAGAAAGGGAAGAGCCAATATTGGGAAGGGGAAAATGTCAATCTTCTGAAAGGGGAAGCCACCAGAAATAACCCCAAAAAGGGAAAAGTGGTGACTCAGGGAGGAATATGACTTCGCCACCGAGATCTGGTTTTGCTGTCAGGCCACTGGTGACCGAGAGTCAAAGCTCATTCGTGTCTAGACGCGGCCAAATATGAAATGAGTTGGGATTTCGGTGTCATTTCATTTCCGCCGGTCCGATCCTTCCGTTACAATCATGGACAGGAAGAATTGGATGTGTGTGTCCCTACAAACCTAAGATTTTATATCCTGGCTTGACTTCGGCATCGCCCTCCTCACCGACCTCCCGGCCTCTACTCTCAACCTCTACTCCTTCCCCTCTCCCACCCAACTTCACCCTGCGGCCCAGAGTATTTTCCTAAAACTTCTTTCTCCTCACTTCTCCCCACTCAGAAATTTCCAATGGTTACTCACTCCTCTCCCTATCGAGAAGAAACTCCTGACTCACTGGCTTTATGGCACTCAGTCAGCTCTCCCCCTCCTACGTATCCACCCTCTTCTCCCACTACACTCCGGATCACCCACTTCTTGCTTCTCAAGCCAACCTACTCACTGTGCCTCGTTCTTCTCTCTCCCACCACTGACCTCTCACTCAACTCTCCATTCTGCCTGGAATTCCCTCCCTGTTCGCATCTGGCAGACCACCACTCTGCCCATCTTTAAGGTCTGTATGGAATTACATCTCTCCCAGGAAGCCTTCCAAGTTTAACTTTTCATCTCTCTCAACTTCCAATTTAGCACTTTCTTGCCACCCCAGCACTTGGTCACACGGCCCAACTCCAGCCCTCCAAAGCACTTATGTACTCTATTACTTTCTCTTAATTCTAATTTATTTTATCATCTGTCTCCCCTGATAGATTATAAGATTCTTGAAAGCAGAAATCTTATCTACTCATCTACTATACTCTCCCAAGTGCTTAATAACAATGGTCTGCCCACCATAGGTTCTGAATAAACCGACTGCAGCATGACCTAGTGGACAGAGCATGGGCCTGGGAGTCAAAAGGACCCGGGTTCTAATTCCGACTCTGCCACTTGTCGGCTTTGTGATCTTGGGCAAGTCACTTAACTTCTCAGTGTCTCAGTTACCTCATCTATAAAATGGGGATTAAGACTGTGAGCACCATGTGGGACAGGGGCTGAGTCCAACCTGATTTGCCTGTATCCACCCCAGTCCTTAGTACGGTGCCTGGCTCACAGTAAGCGCTTGACGAATGCCATTTCAAGGCATTTTATAAATACCGTATTAAGAGATCATGAAAAACCCATGGGGTTGGACATCAGACCTGGACGTTTCAAGGATTTTTTACCCCTCACCTCCCATCTTCTGTCACCCAAAACCAGTGCTGGACACCCTGTTCACTCCCTGCCCATGCTCTAGATGTCTTCCCAGAGCTCAAGGACTCAAGGGGCTCAAATTTGCTTCCCTCTCAGGTAGAGAATATGGTGCCCTCAACTCTGCATTTTCTAAAAATCTGTGAAAGAGTTAACAGAAGGGGAATGGCTCTTTACTCGGGTCCTCTTTCCCAGTGTTTCCGAATACTTTCACACCTGATTTACAGGGAGGGAGGGAACACTGTCAGGAGGGAACCAGAGGAAAGTATTTCTGAGTGATAAATGCTGGTGTGACGTTTTGACCTGACAACTCATTTCTGGCTGAGTTTTAAAGTCATCGTTCAATATTTGCTCACTATCAGTCCATATCAGAGGTGAAAAAAGCAGAAGCACGCTAATTTCAATCCGCTTTACGCACACCAGACACTCACAACATGCTCAGCAAAATACAAGGTCAGGAGTTCTGTACTGAATGCTTACAGTAAAAAATTTTAATCTACACTTTGTCTTTTAATCACTCAGTGTCCTTCTGAGCCCCATGGATATAAAAACTATCAGCAGTGGGTACTTTTTTTTTTTAATTCCCCATTCTAAAAGTCTCCATTGTAACTCACAGCCCTAACAGGGCTGATTGTAATTCTTATATGACAGATTTGAGAAGTTTCCTTTTTAGGGGGGGTAAGCACACTCAATTGTGGATGTTGGATTTATTAAAGTCACATTGTGACACTTGTAAATGGACAACCAGATAAAGGAACGCTTGACTTTCCACTGCATTCAGCCAACTCACATCAGACCTTTTCCCCTGGTGCTTTCCTTCTTGCCTATCCAGCTGATTGCTTAGTGATTCCCCATCTTCAAAGCCTTATTAAGGTCACATCTCCTCAGAGAGGCATTTCCCAATTAAGCCCTCTTTATGTTGGTATTTGTTATTTGTTAAGCGCTTACTATGTGCCGAGCACTGTTCTAAGCGCTGGGGTAGATACAGGGTAATCAGGTTGTCCCACATGAGGCTCACAGTTAATCCCCATTTTACAGATGAGGTAACTGAGGCCCAGAGAAGTGAAGTGACTTGCCCACAGTCACACAGCTGACAAGTGGCAGAGCTGGGATTCGAACTCATGACCTCTGACTCCCAAGCCCAGTCTCTTTCCACTGAGCCATGCTGCTTCTTTACCCTGGCTCCCTCTCCCTTCTGTGTCACCTCTACACTTAGAGAAGCAGCGTGGCTCAGTGGAAAGAGCTTTGGCTTGGGAGTCAGAGGTCATGGGTACTAATCCCGGCTCTGCCGCTTGTCAGCTGTGTGACCTTGGGCAAGTCACTTAACTTCTCTGGGCCTCAGTTACCTCATCTGTAAAATGGGGATGAAGACTGTGAGCCCTACGTGGGACAACCTGATGACCTTGTACCTACCCCAGCGCTTAGAACGGTGCTTGGCACATAATAAGCGCGTAACAAATACCAACATTATTATTCTTATCTGTGATCTTTGGGCTTTAGATATCTGCCCCACCCTCAACCCCACAGCAATTACGTACGTATCTATAACTTACACATAATAAATTATTTATTTATATTAATGGCCGCCTCCACCTCTAGATTGTGAGCTCGTTGTGGGCAGGAGTGAGTCTGTTTGTTGTCACGTACCCTCCCAATCACTTAGGCGACAGCATCGGGTAGTGGATAGAGCAGAAGCCTGAGAGTCAGAAGGTCATGGGTTCTAATCCTGACTCTGACACTTGTCTGCTGTGCAACCTCGGGCAAGTCACTTCACTTCTCTGGGCCTCAGTTCCCTCATCTGTAAAATGGGGACTGAGACTGTGCACCCCATGTGGGACAGGGTCTGTGTCCAATTCGATTAGCTTGTACCTATCCCAGCACTTAGAACACTGCCTGGCACAGAGTAAGCGCTTAACGAATACCTTAATAATAGTAATAGTAATAGTACAATGCTTTGAACGCAGAAGGTGTGCAATAAATACGATTGAATGAATACTCTCCCAAGTGCTTAGTACAGTTCTCTGCACACAGTCAGCACTCAATAAATATCACCGACTGATAGACCGCTGCACAGACTCACACAAACATTTTTTATTTCTCTGCCTTGAGAGTTTCCTAACCAGGTGGTCAGGCTGGTCTCAGCTACTCAAAAGCTCATTGAAACTTTCACCAGCCACAACATTTTCGATGGCCCTGCCCAAGGTCAGCAATGACAATCCACACCCAACCGCTCCTGCCGTTCTCACCAAAGCCAGGTTAGCCTGCTCTGGTGCCAACCGTCAGAACTCTTCGAAAGATGTTTTAATGCACATTCCCAAGAGAGCCTAACAAGATATCATAGAAAGGAGAAGCTGAACTCAGCTCCGTTTCTTTTAGCCCCTGTGACTCGCTGTTATGGACAGAGGAGAAAGTCTGAGGATTGCTCTAACTGCTTTCTGCCACTCGACAAGCAAGATTTCTAAATTCACCTCTGGCTGCACTTGCTACTTTCTGCTTCATTAACTCGCCCTCTACCTAAAGCCAGAACCTTCTCTATAACTGTAATCCCTCAAATCATCAGAGTAACATCAACCCAGGACCTCTCCGTGCCAGAGCGCAGAAAGCTAACCTTAAATTCCCTAATCCGGACCGCCTGTAACCTCTCCGCTCTTCCCAGTCCGCTCCCTAGCTGAAGGGTTCTCATCCTGCCGGTATTTTCCCCCATCCTTAGGCAGACCAGCTCTGCTAGGGGTGGGAAAAGTCCTTCCGACGTTTCTGACCTTAACCGTTTCTCAAGAGCATTGCTGCCTACCTTGGAGCAGCTCTCTAGGACCTTCTCCCGGAACTCCAAGAACCCTTTCTGGACCACGGCTTGGTTGAGGGGGAAGGAGAGAAAGTGGGTGAAGGGCTGCTTTCTGCGGAAACTCTCCATCAGCACGTCGATGCGAGTTCGGGCTGAAACGACGCCGGCATGCTGCTGGCCTGTTATTACTGTAGGCAATAAGCAACAAGTTAATCTATCTGCAAACAGGTCGCATTCACCACCTGAAACAGGGCTCGTTCTGAAAATAGAAGCCTGGTGGCATCTTACTTAGGGGGATCTCACAGCACTTATACACATATCTGTAATGTATTTATTTACATTGATGTCTGTCTCTCACCCTCTAGACTGTAAGCTCGTTGTGGGCACGGAAGAATGTGTCTGTTATTGTTGTTTTGTACTCTCCCAAGTGTTTAGTACGGTGCTCTACGTACAGTAAGTGCTAAATAAATACGATTGAATGAATAAATCTCAAGGGTGGAAACTAATTCGTGGATTCTCTCCAAAATCACTCCCACACTTCCTAACTTGGAGACGCAGCACAGCTTCATTCACTCATTCATTCAACAGTATTTATTGAGCGCTTACTATGTGCAGAGCACTGTACTAAGCGCTTGGAATGGACAAATCGGCAACAGATAGAGACAGTCCCTGTCCATTGACGGGCTTACAGTCTAATCGGGGGAGATAGACGGACAAAAACAATAGCAATAAACAGAATCAAGGGGATGAACATCTCATTAAAACAATAGCAATAAATGGAAAAGGCTTAATGGAAAGAGCCCGGGCTTGGGAGTTGGAGGTCATGGGTTCTGATCCCGGCTCTGCCACTTGTCAGCTCTGTGACCTTGGGCAAGTCACTTCATTTCTCTGTGCCTCCGTTACCTCATCGGGAAAATGGGGATGAAGACTGTGAGCCCCACGTGGGACAACCTGATTACCCTGTATCTACCCCAGCACTTAGAACAGTGCTTGGCACATAGTAAGCGCTTAACCAATACCAACATTACTATTAGTAACTTGGGAATTGGGCAGCACCAGTGAAGTGGGATAACTGCATACCGATTCAATCAGGTAGAGCGAGTGTGCAAGCAGGAACTCAAGAACAAACACCGTGATGGGGTCACTCAAACGTTCTGATGGGGCTTACCTCTAGACTGAAAGTTTGTCCTCTAGACTGTCATTGTGGGCAGGGGACGTATCTACCAACTCTGTTATATTGGACTCTATCAAGTGCTAAGTACAAATGAGCACTCGATAAATCAATCAATATTATTTACTGAGCGCTTCCTATGAGCAGAACACTGTACTACGAGTTTAGGAGAATAAATACCACTGATTGAATGACTGATTCATGCTCAGATAGAGAAGTCCCTCGGCACAAGGTTATGGGAGAAGGAGAGACGAATTTATGCTGTCTCATAAAAGAACACTTAATAATTAAAAGGGTAAAGGCTCGAGGGAAAAAAAAAAGAGGCAGGAACAGAGGGGAAAAATGTATCTCTCTCAATTTTTCTGGGTTTTTTTCAAGCTTTCATTTCTCTCTCTTCCTGATGTCTCCCATGACAAATAGGAAGAATATTTTCTTAAACTATTAAAAATAAACTGGCATAAGTCACACCTGGGATTTTTAAACTGAGACTGGACTCTAGTGGAAAGAGAAACCCTGATCTGGATATGCCAAACTGGATGACCGGCCAGGTCTTTTTCATCTTGAGTTTGATTGAACCCAAATTTCGCAAAGGCAAGAGGAGACTGAGTAAATGACAGAGGGCAACACGCAAATGGAACTGCAGTCTTTATGTCATCTCACTTCAGGTTTGCTCTAACTGATCAATACGCTCTCTCTATTGTAGCCTGTTTCCCTGCCAAACGGCTTATCTTCTTACTTCTTGATTTCATTCTCTCCCTCTTCCTTTTAACAGTCAGTCCCAACTGGCTTTTCACTTGATTGCATTCACGTTTTCCAACACGGAACCAGGACGGGCCTCTGTACAAGTTACAAACTCTCTCTGGAATAACTCCAATGTCTTAAAGGCGGGGTTTTAGTAGTTATGGTTTAAAAAGGCAAAAGAAAACAACAAAATAACTTCAACAGTCCTCAAAATTATCAAGCGCTGGCTGTGGTGTCTCACCAGAAGAAATAATATCAAGTTGCCTGCCACTTAACTATCAAAGTTTTGCTCCTGCACTGTACCAGATGGGAAAGTTCCCATAAAAACTCTACAACTAAAATGTCTGGCTCCAAGGACTTTCTCTAGCTTCAGTGTAGGGATTTTTCCCTTTATTTCTAAAGCGCCCTTCACTCGGAACTATTTGGAAACAATACAGTCCTTTTCCTCATGATCTCCCTGATCCTCAGGGACCGACTTGCAAGCTTACCTTGCTAGGTAAACTGGCTCACCTTGTCTAAATTGTGATTATGACATTTTCCCATCTGCTCCCTAGCCTAGAGAAACTGGAAAAATGCCCATGGAAAGAACTACACTCCATTTGCAAGCAATTGGCCTCACTGTTTCCTTCTAGTTCAACAGCTCACACCCACATCGTGCTATTATCTAGGCCCATAATAGGAATCTCTACAAAGGTGCTGGAATCACTGGGGCTTGGTGAAAATGTAGCATGGGAAAAATGTACAGTCCTCTAGATGGAAAGCTTGTCCTGTAGACCGAAAGCTTGTGTGGCCGGGGAATGTAATTATCATCTCTCTTGTACTGTACTCTCCCAAATGCTTAGTTCAGTGCTCTGCACAAAGGAAGCATTCAATAAATACCATTGATTCATTGATGTATAGCACACAAACGCGGTAAACTGCAGACCTTGAACTAGTAATTTTTTTATTCTTGAGATGGTAATTTCTTGGAGATAATGACACAGAGTACCTGAAGAGCACAGCCTCTGTATATAATATATACCCTTATATAACATATACCCTTCAGTTATATACCTCCAGCAGAGGATTCTCTGCCAATGCAGAGAGACAACTAATGCAGAGAGACAACTAAGGCTAACAGAAAATTCCTATCCAACATCAAAGGAAATTGAACAAGACACTAGCAGCCTTTTATTCACTAAACCTCACCAATTTCTCCCTCCACTCCAGGCTTGGGAATGCTGATGGAAGTTCGGGTTTCCATTTCCAGTCTCTTCTTGGTTTCTCCTTTCTTCCCAATGATATACCTGCCAAAATATGAAATTCTCAACAGTGCCTGACTTGAAGGTCCTTCGAAAGATCCTAAATTCAAAACCTGAAGGAATTTAAAAGACAAAGTAACCACTCTGACCAGACTTTTATTTAGAAATTCAATATACTCGCTCACACACCCAGGATCCCAAAGAATTGGACAGGTGAGGAATACAAAAAGTCAAGAAGCAGGGGTTTGAGAGAGGGAAGAACATATTTTCCAGTGAGATGTGGAGACAAGAAGCTAAAAGGGGTCCGCCGGGGTATTCTTTATTAAAACCACTCAAAAAGTAGTAAACGGTATTGCCTGGGGGTCCAGTAGGATGAAAAATAGCGTGTCTCAGAGGAAAGAGCACAGGTCTAGGAGTCAGAGGACCTGGAATCTACGCCCAGCTCCGACACTTAGCTGTTCTGTGACCTTGGGCAGACCACTTAACTTCTCTGTGCCTCAATTCCCTATTCTGTAAAATGGAGATGTAATACCTGTTCTTCCTCCGACTTAGGCTGTAAGCCCCATGTGGGACCTCATTATCTTGTATCTACTCCAGCGCTAGTACAGTGTTTGACATATAGTAAGCACTTAATAACAATTGTGGAATTTATTATTATGGCCATACCAGCTCACATAAGGTTAGCTGCAGCCTGCAAGTAAGGAGCAGGAAGACCAAAGACGAGAGCAAGAGAGAGGGAGGAGGCACATATTCATAATTTAAAATGTGACGCCAATGCAATCACAGGATAAAGTACAGAGACGGCGGAGAGACGGAGATGAGAGAAGAAAGGCAGATGGAGCGACGGAGCAAATAATGGCAAAGTTACTAACACCAGAGGCTAATGAGAACAAACTGAGGAGAAAACTACAAGAGTGAGAGTGGTATCTGCTACTGCTCCCATTGACCAAAGGAAAATTATCCTAGTGTTCAGAAAAAGCTCAGGGGCCTGATCTTGTCTTGCTCTAAGATTTAAATTAACACTTTGAATTGTACTTATGTGACGGACTGTAAACTCACTGTGACCAGGGAACGTGTCTACCAACTCTGATATATGGCGTTCTCTCAAACACTCAGCACAGTGTTCCAGACACAGTAAGCTTCCGATAAATAGGATTGTTTGATGGTCAACATCCAATATAAAGCCCTAGTGTAATGGGCTGCACACTTCCGTGACGATGCCATACACAAAAAAGGCTTCATAAAGGGGCCTAAGAATAATAAAAATTATCGTACTTGTTAAGTGCTTACTATATGCCGAGCACCGTTCTAAGCACTGGGGTAGATACAAGTTAATCGGGTTGGACACAGTCCCTGTCCCCCATGGGGTTCACACTCTTAATCCCCATTTTACAGATGAGGTAACTGAGGCTCCGAGAAGTTAGGTGACTTGCCCAAGGTCACCCAGCAGACACGTGGCAGGGCCGGGATTAGAACCCAAGTCCTTCTGACTCACAGGCCCGTGCCCTATCCACTGAGCCATGCTGCTTCTCCTAGGAGGAAGCCTATTATACAGAGATCCCGAGAAAGAACTCTGACCAACTAGGGATTTGGGATAACGTTTATATTTCCGGGGGCATCGAGATCCTTGGGCGAAACCTCCGACAAGCCGTTGGCCCTGGCCCACTCAGTGGCAGAGCTGGAAGGAACGGAGCTAAGTAATATTTCCACTCTGCCAGACTTCCTGCGATGGCAATTCCCCGGGAATCGTTACGTGAACTCACTTGAAGAGAGCGCTGGGGACCTCGACGGCACACCGGAAACCTCGGTCCGTCTGTTCCACCGCATAATGATCACAGGGTTCATCTACACACTCCACGGCCCCTGCGGGGAGAAAAACAAATCTCTTCTCAGAGACAGAGCCTCTCTCTGATCCACCATCTCCTTGCTTGTCCAACTCCTCTCGGTTAAAAGAAAGCACCACCTGGCTCCTCCCGATTCAGCAAACGGCTTTTTATTTTTACCTTCCGATCTGCTCTAGAAGCGGAAAAGGGGTACTTCCTAATCATCCAGGCTTCGAGCCCACAGAAAGCAGGAGGAACTGTTGGCTAAGAATTCATTTTGTCCTGACGTGGAAAAGCAAAATTTAGCCCAGTGAAATGGGGATCTAGTTGGTAAACCTCACCGTTTCTATAAAAGGGGGTTTCCATCCCTTCCAAACAATGGGCTGGTGGCTCAGAAAGGGGAGCCCCGGCTTTAGTTCCTCCAAGCACAGGAAGGAGTGATGGCTAAATTGAAATTCTCCAACAGGAGCACCAATCCCACTCATTTCATTCTTGACTTTTCAATCAAAGCAAGAGTTGAGCTGGGGTACTCTAAGGCTTAGGGTAGGGTGAACAAAAGGTACAAATGCAAGTATAAGGTAATGCAGAAGGGAGCAGGAGTAAGGGAATGGAGGGAATCAACCAGTGGTATTTTTGGTGCACTCATTTTGTGAAGAGTAATAATAATAATGATGGCATTTGTTAAGCGCTTACTAGGAGCAAAGCACTGTTCTAAGAGCCGGGGGGATACAAAGTGATCAGGTTGTCCCACGTGGGGCTCATAGTCTTCATCCCCATTTTACAGGTGAGGTGACTGAGGCACAGAGAAGTCAAGTGACTTGCCCAAAGTCACGCAGCTGACAAGCGGCGGAGCCGGGATTTGAACCATTGACCTCTGACTCCCTAGTCCCATAATAAGAACTTGGAAAAGTACAATACTGTTGGTAGGCACCAACCCTGGCCTCAAGGAGTTTACCTGCATCATCGAGCAGGTGATGCGGGTGTGGGCAAGAAGGGAACTTGGACAGCCCCAAAGCAATTCACTTGAGTAGAACAACAATAATAATAATTAATAATTATGGCATTTAAGCGCTTACTATGCACCAAGCACTGTTCTAAGCGCTGTGGGAGGTACAAAGTAATCAGGTTGTCCCATGTGGGGCTCACAGTCTTAATCCCCATTTTACAGATGAGGTAACTGAGGCACAGAGAAGTTAAGTGGCTTGTCCAAGGTCACACAGCAGACAAGTGGTGGAGCCGGGATTAGAACCCACATCCTCTGACTCCCAAGCCTGTGCTCTATTATTTCCACAATAATTGTGGTATTTATTAAATGCTTACATGCCATGCATTGTACTAAGTGCGGGAACAGTGTGGCCTGGTGGAAAAATAATAATAATAATAATAATAATTTCAGAACTTAAGTGCTTACTATGTGCCAAGCACTGCTCTAAGCGCTGGAGTAGATATAAATTAATCAGTTTGGACACAGTCCCTGTTCCACATGGGGCTCACACTCCTAATCCCTATTTTAAAGATGAGGTAACTGAGGCCCAGATAAGTATAGTGACTTGCCCAAGGTCACAAGGCAGACAGGCGGCGGAGCCGGAATTAGAACCCAGGTCCTCCTGACTCCCAAGCCCGTGTTCTATCCATTAAGCCATGCTGCTGCAGGCCTGGGCAGCAGAGGACCTGGGTTTTAATCCCGGCTCCGCCACTTGTCTGCTGTGTGACCTTGGGCAAGTCACCTCACTTTTAGGCCTCAGTTACCTTATGGGGATTAAGACTGTGAGCTTTACGTGGGACAGGGACTTTGATCAATCTGATTAACTTGTATCTAACCCAGCGCTTTGTACAGTGCCTAGCACATAGTAAGCACCCTAAATCGAGCGCTCGTAGGCTTGCCGTTACCCACTCTTCATCCACACTGACTAAAATTCACTATGAGGAACAGGGCAACCCTATTTATCAGACATTTTGCACACTAAGGGCCTTTAAATATCAAAATCAATCAATCCCAGGGTGAAGGCTTCCCCATTAGCAGTTTGTCCGCAACTGCATCACAATGACTGTGCCACGTAAGCATCCGCAACAGCTAAGGGTTGACGGTGGGAGCGACCAGTGCCAGGGTTAAACAGAAAATCACCTATAAGTGCCCGAGATGGATGCTAAGTGGTTTTATCCAAATTTGTGGATTTATGACCCGGCAAATAGTCCTCTTGAAACACTGCCAATCTGATTATCTTCTATCTACTTCAGGGTATAACACAGGGCTTGGCACATAGTAAATGCTTAAGAAGAAAACATCATTATTACTTCCGGAGATGTCGACTTTACATTCTGAGTGGGGGAGGAAGGGGGAGCGAAGAGGAGACGGGAGACGAGCTTCAGAGAGCTAATAGGCCAGAAAGCCATCATGTTGCATCTTTTCGGTCCTAACTGGAAGCTTTCAGGTCTTGTCATCGATCCGGGATGAATAAGTGCAGGAGTTAAGGTCAAAAAGCTAGCCAACGTTCACTCGTGATTCAATCCTAGCATCCCCGAGATGGCATGCTCTGGATCAGACATTTCTTAATTCTCTAATTACATTTGATTTTCCGAGGAACTATCAGATGGAGAAGCAGCATGGCCTAGTGCAAAGAGCTTGGACCTGGGAGTCAGTCTAATCCCAGCTCCGCCATGCTCCTATTGTGTGACCTTGAGCAAATCACTTAACTTCGATTAGACTGTGAGCCCGGCATTGGGCAGGGATCGTCTCTATCTGTTGCCGAATTGTACGTTCTAAGCGCTTAGTTCAGTGCTCTGCACATAGGAAGCGCTCAATAAATACTATTGAATGAATGAATGAATGAACTTCTACACGCCTCAGTTCCCTCATCTGCAAAATGGAGATTCAATGCCTGTTCTCCCTCCTATTTAGACTCTGAGCTCCATGGGGGACCTGATTATCTCATATCTACCCCAGCGCTTAGTACACTGCTTGGCACATAGTAAGCACTTGATAAATATCACAATTCTTATTCATTCATTCATTCATTCATTAGTATTTATTGAGTTTTTACTATGTGCAGAGCACTGTACTAAGCGCTTGGAACGTACAAATCGGTAACAGATAGAGACAGTCCCTGCCCTTTGACGGGCTTACGGTCTAATCGGGGGAGACAGACAGACAGACAAGAACAATGGCAATAAATAGAATCAAGATAAATAGAATCAAGAATAGAATTCTTATTACTATTATTCGATGGATAATAGAAGCTGAGCTATACTTTCCTAAAAGGAATAAACGACCACGAAACGCTTACCTACGACACAGCCTTCCTTTACAAGAATAAAATCGGAAGGGTAATCTAGACTGTGTCCAACCCGCTTTGCCTGTATCCACCCCAGTGCTTAGTACAGTGCCTGGCACATAGTAAGTGCTTCACAAATAGCATAATTAGTCCAGTCACTACTGCATAATACTGGGTTGCTTTACTCAGTTTCAATTACACCCTTGCTATGGATTTCCTTTATACCCAGTTCTCCCTTCCCATAATTAGCAGTTTCAGGTGCCACCACCTAGAACTGGAAAACTTTCTGCCACTCCTCCCATGAAAGACACTACTGTATTTAAATTCAAAGTTTCATAATAAAGCTCTTTGCAAATAACCACAGCAGGACAGAGCCTGAGATTAAACGGTAAACACAAATATTGACCTAATCGTCCATTTCCAAAGAAGAACCTGGATTTAATAGACACCCATCAATTCAGCATTTACATAATCTAACAATTCCCAGCAAGCACTGACTGGTTATTTTCAGACCCTTAGTCTTCTGGCCTAATTGTTGTCAGCTCAATGGTGAAATTGGCCTCTGTTGCCCCCCAACACCTGTCAAACCCACCTCAATTCAAAAGGGAAATATAACCTTTAACCAGAATTTGAAATCCAAGAAAAGTCACGACACTTGCACACAGAGGATCCTACAATTGTCCCTTAGAGTATTTACGGGTCACTGCCTGCTGAATTCTGAACACGATTACATTATTATTGGAGAAGCAGCATGGCTTAGTGGAAATAGCACGGGCTTGGAGTCAGAGGACGTGGGTTCTAATCCCGGCTCCGCCACCTGTCTGCTGTGTGACGTCTGGCAAACCACTTAATTTCTCTGTGCCCCAGTTATCTCATCTGTAAAATGGGGATTAAGCCCGTGAGGCCAACGTGGGACAAGCTGATTACCTTGTATCTAATCCAGTGCTTAGAACAGTGCTTGGCACATAGTAAGCACTTAAATACCATCATCATCATAAGTACAATTAGACTAGACCGTAAACTTGTTGTGGGCAGGGAATGTATCTGTTTATTGTTGTATTGGACTCTCCCAAGCGCTTAGTACAGTGCTCTGCATAGAGTAAGCTCTCAATAAATACAGTTGAATGAATGAAAGTACGACTGTGATGCCCATCAACTCCAAACCACAGCGCTCCCACAAAAATATGTTCTCGCACAGCGTTACCTGCATAGAAATCTTCATCCTCCTCTTCCTGGTGATTGGTCTGCTCTAGGATGAGGTTTTTCCTGTAAATTCGTCCTTCAATTTTTATAAACTGTGGGCGTAAGACTTCCATGGTATTGTTTGCCCAAAGACTCTGCTGGCAAAATCCTAAAATATATATATATATATATATGTTTTCAGAAAATTGATCTATCTAGACCCTGGTCCCTGTTCCTCTGGCTACCGCATAGGTCGGCCTAGGCTATTTCAATTTAAGCACCTCAAGTGCTTGTTGATACGAAGGGGACATTAACAGTGAGTAAACACCGGCATCACTCTTGTAAGTTACTCTCATTCTCGCTTTCTTGCTTTTCCCAAATTCCTTGGATACTTCTCTGAATGTACAAACTCAAATGTGACCTTTCTAATTCCCAGCGTAGCTGAGAAATGCCAACTTTTACTACCCACTTACTCCCTCCAAGCCTATTAAACCAGAAGTGACCGGTTCTCACTACTCGTTAATGCGAGAGGGTGCACAGATAGCAGTTTCAAGAGTCCAGCTTGGGCTGGAGCCTGTCTGCAGGACCCATGGTTGGACAACCAAAGTAGCACAGATTCTCCTTTTCAGCAGATGCTTGGGGGACGTACAACTTCTCGCAAACTGCGAAATGGGCCACCACTATAGTAAGCGCTCAATAAATACCACTGATAGATTAAGATAGCTCAGAACTGCTAAATATTTCCAAAATTTGCCATCATACAACCATAAAGAAAGCCCCAGGCCCCTGAAGAATTTGACATAAAGTGTCGGATCAAACCGGTCAAAATGTTATCGATAACAATTCTCTTTGGCTTCTCAAACACTCCCCTCCCAAACATCCAACTTCTTTTCCACACCTGGGCTGCCCTTCACGGCACTCACTCCCGGACGATTTTAGAATCGATTTCACATGCTTCCAGGTCCATCTTAAAAGTGGGGCCCAGGGCTTCAGGGGCCACCGATTAGACTGTAAGCCCGTCACTGTGCAGGGACCGTCTCTATCTGTTACCGATTTGTACATTCCAAGCGCTTAGTACATTGCTCTGCACGTAGTAAGCGCTCAATAAATACTATTGAATGAATTAAATGAATGAATGAATGAATGCCCTGACTTGTTCCCTTTGTTCCTCCCCACTCCCAGCCCCACAGCACTTACGTATATATCTGTATTTATTTGAATTGATGTCTGTCTCTCCCAGACGGTAAGCTCACTGTGGGCAGGGAATGTGTTTGTTTATTGTTGTATTGTAGTCTCCCAAGCGCTTAGTACAGTGTTCCGCACACAGTAAGCGCTCAATAAATACGACTGAATGAATGTGTTTAAGAAAGGGGCTGGGAGCTGCAACAGCCAGGACGGGTCACAGTCTAAGAGAATAATAATAATGTTGGTATTGGTTAAGCGCTTACTATGTGCAGAGCACTGTTCTAAGCTCTGGGGTAGATGCAGGGTCATCGGGTTGTCCCTCGTGAGGCTCACAGTCTTAATCCCCATTTTACAGATGAGGTAACTGAGGCACAGAGAAGTGAAGTGACTTGCCCACAGTCACACAGCTGTCAAGTGGCAGACTCGGGATTCGAACCCATGACCTCTGACTCCCCAGCCTCTCCTCTTTCCACTGAGCCACGCTGTTTCTCTAAGGAAGGGAGAAAAGAAGGCAAGGGAAGGAGAGGACAGGGTAGAACTGGGAGTAGCAAGACCAGATGCCAGGACTGACTCCCAACCCCAGTCGGCCTTTCCCCTTCCTTCTCTAGGTCAAGGTGCAGCCTGTCGAATCCCAGAGGTTGGATCCCTCTCCCCACCTCCGCCGATTAACCCGAGCCTCATTTCCCTCGAGGACCTCCAGTTAAGAGAAATTCTACCCCATGTCTTCTCCCAGCAGCTCGTGCCCAAAGCCCAGGATTCACCCAGGAATTTCAGGGAAGCCAGGCAATAAGAAATGACTCTAGGAAGGTGAATTAGGTGGGTCAGCAAGACGAGGGTAAGGAAAGGAACCCTCTCTGTCAACCACCAAAGTCCAAGGGGGTCCAAAAGAGGGTCACAAGTCATCAGAACCCAAGCTAGGCAGCATCACCAATTTTACTAAGCACCTGCTGGGTAATAGGTGCTTTGAAAATACACAGCAGGACAGGTCTTCTAATCTTGGCAAGGTGACAATGAAGTTAAAGCGCCCTTTTCCTCTGCTCTTCCTCCCCTCCCCATCATCCTTACTCCCTCCCTCTGCTCTACCCCCCTCCCCACAGCACTTGTGTATATTTGTATGTATTTTCTATTCTATTTATTTTATTAATGCCGTGCCTAGATCTATAATTCTATTTATCTATTTTGATGCTATGGATGCCTGTCTACTTGTGTTGTTGTCTGTCTCCCCCCCCGTTCTAGACCGTGAGCCGTTGTTGGGTAGGGATCGTCTCTGGTGCTGAATTGTAATAATAGTAATAATGTTGGTATTTGTTGAGCGCTTACTATGTGCAAAGCACTGTTCTAAGCTCTGGGGGGATACAAGGTGATCAGGTTGTCCCTCGTGGGGCCCACCGTTTTAATCCCCATTTTACAGATGAGGTAACTGAGGCACAGAGAAGTAAAGTGACTTGCCCAAAGTCACACAGCTGGCAAGCGGCAGAGCCGGGATTAGAACCCATGACCTCTGACTCCCAAGCCCGGGCTCCTTCCACTGAGCCACGCTGCTTCTCGTAAAATGGTGGCATTTGTTAAGCGCTTACTATGTGCAAAGCACTGTTCTAAGCTCTGGGGGATACAAGGTGATCAGGTTGCCCCACATGGGAGTCACAGTTTTAATCCTCATTTTACAGATGAAGTAACTGAGGCACCGAGAAGTGAAGTGACTTGCCCAAAGTCACACAGCTGGCAAGCGGCAGAGCTGGGATTAGAACCCACGACCTCGACTCCCAAGCCCGGGCTCTTTCCACTGAGCCACGCTCCTTCTCTGTACTTTCCAAATTGTACTTTCCAAGCGGTTAGTACAGTGCTCTGCACACAGTAAGCACTCAATAAATACTACTGAATGAAGAACTGCTCCCAAATGGGAAGGTGGGGGGAGTCCGATCTCATACCCCACTGGCTTCAGAATAGGTACTACTAAAGACTAAAGAATCATCCTGGTCAGGAAAAAGAAAATAAGATGACGGACCAGACGTGGGTACCCTATGTGAGACACCCAGCAGATGCCTCAGTGGAAAGAGCACGGGCTTTGGAGTCAGAGAGTCATGGAGTCATGGGTTCGAATCCCGGCTCTGCCACTTGTCAGCTGTGTGACTGTGGGCAAGTCACTTCACTTCTCTGTGCCTCAGTTACCTCATCTGGAAAATGGGGATTAAAACTGTGAGCCCCACGTGGGACAACCTGATTCCCCTGTGTCTATCCCAGCGCTTAGAAGAGTGCTCTGCACATAGTAAGCGCTTAAATCCCAACATTATTATTATTTGGCTGGCCTAGGGGACAGAGCATCGGCCTGCGAGTCAAAAGGACCTGGGTTCAATCAATCATATTTATTGAGTGCTTACTGTGTGCGGAGAACTATAGTAAGCGCTTGGGAAAGTACAACAATAAGCAGACACATTCCCTGCCCACAACGAGCTCACAGGCTAGAGGGGTTCTAATTCTTACTCCGCCACTTAATGATAATGATGGCGGTATTTGTTAAGCGCTTACTATGTGCCAGGTTGCTGTGGGACCTTGGGCAAGCCACTTAACTCCCCTGGGCCTCAGTTACCTTATTGGGTACAATGGGACTAAAGACTGAGCCTCATGTGGAGAAACAGCATGGCATAGAGGCTAGAGCACAGGCCTGGGTGTCAGAAGGTCATGGGTTCTAATCCCGGCTCCGCCACTTGTCTGCTGTGTGACCTTGGGCAAGTCATTTCACTTCTCCCTGCCTCAGTTACCTCATCTGGAAAATGGGGGTTGAGACTGTGAGCCCCACAGGGGACTGGGGACTCTCTGAAGGTTTTGCTAAGGTGTAGGGCACGTAAGTCTTCCCCTCTGAAGGAAGCATTTCGAGATCGCGACCACTCCATTGGAAGTAGACAGATTGGCATAATGGCAGCGGGAGAGGTGGGACTATTTATTGCCATCTTGATTCTATTTATGCCACTGTTCTCGTCTGTCCGTCTCCCCCGATTAGACTGTAAGCCCGTCAAATAATAATAATAATAATGTTGGTATTTGTTAAGCGCTTACTATGTGCTGAGCACTGTTCTAAGCGCTGGGGTAGACATAGGGGAATCAGGTTGTCCCACGTGGGGCTCACAGTCTTAATCCCCATTTTACAGATGAGGGAACTGAGGCACGAAGAAGTTAAGTGACTTGCCCACAGTCACACAGCCGACAAGTGGCAGAGCTGGGATTCGAACTCATGAGCCCTGACTCCAAAGCCCGTGCTCTTTCCACTGAGCCACGCTGCTTCTCCAAGAGCAGGGACTGTCTCTATCTGTTACCGATTTGTACATTCCAAGCATTTAGTACAGTGCTCTGCACATAGTAAGCGCTCAATAAATACTATTGAATGAACAGAGGCTGGGTCCAATCCGATCTGCTCGTATCCACCCCAGTGCTTAGTACAATGCCTGGCACATAGTAAGCACCTGCTTAATTTGCAACCTGCTTAATCTGTATCTACTCCAGCACTTAGTATAGTGCCTGGCGCATAGTAGGTGCTTAACAAATACTATTAAAAAAACTTAATTCTAGCACACAAAGACGTCATCACCTCAGGTAGAGAATCCCCAGGGCCCAAAAGGTCTGGCATATGATACCCCAACCCTACCACCCTAATGAGGGAATCCCTTCCACCCTCTTCCAAGGAGCTGCTTGGGAGAAAGAGAGAACAAAACACATTTAACACAGCTTTGTGGGTTCCACTTCAGCACTAAAGCAGGCACAATGGTTAGATCCACCAACCATCTCAGAGGGGGCAGCAGGTCCAAACCAGATTTCATCATTTGGGGTTGAGGGGAAAGAAAGAGGGAGAATCAATATTAAAAAAAAGCAAGGATGTCAGAAAAAGAAGCGGCGTAACCTTGTGGAAAGAGCTCAGGCCTGGGAGTCAATACACTGGGTTCTTAATTTGCTTTGCCACTTGTAGGCTTTAGCTTTAAAGTCACTTAGTTGCTTTGTGCCTCAGTTAACTCATCTGTAAAATAGTATTTAAAACTGTGAGCCCTGTGTGTCTTCCCTCCCTCAAGACTGTAAGCTCACTGTGGGCAGGGAATGTGTCTGTTTATTGTCGTACTCTCCCCAGGGCTTAGTACAGAACGCTACACACGGCAAGCGCTCAATGAATGAATCAATAGGGGACGGGGACTGTGTCCACTCTGATTACTGGAAGCAGCTTAGCCTAGTGGCTAGAGCCCAGGCCTGGGAGTCCCAAGAAGTTCACGGGTTCTAATTCTGGCTCCGCCACTCATCGGCTGTGCGGCCTTGGGCAAGTCACTTCACGTCCCTGTGCCTCAGTTACCTCATCTGTAAAATGGGAATGAAGACTGTGAGCCCCACACAGGACAGAGACGGCGTCCAACCCGAATGCCTCGCGTCCACCCCAGCGCTTAGTACAGTGCCTGGCACATAGTAAGCACTTAACAAGCACCTCAATTATTATTAAAGCACTTAAATACCACAATGATTGTGTCCAATCTGATTAACTGGTATCTTTCTTGTTTGTTAAGCACTTATGATGTGTGAGGTAGCACATCATGATGTGTGAGGTAGCTTGGAGAAGTAGCGTGGCTCAGTGGAAAGAGCATGGGCTTTGGAGTCAGGGCTCATGAGTTCGAATCCCAGCTCTGCCACTTATTGGCTGTGTGACTGAGGGCAAGTCACTTAACTTCTCTGTGCCTCAGTTCCCTCATCTGTAAAATGGGGATTAAGACTGTGAGCCCCACGTGGGACAACCTGATTCCCCTATGTCTACCCCGGCGCTTAGAACAGTGCTCGGCACATAGTAAGCACTTAACAAATACCAACATTATTATTATTATTATTAGGTACTGTTCTAAGCACTGGGGTAGAGAGAGAGTAACCATTCATTCATTCATTCATTAGTATTGATTGAGCGCTTACTATTCATTCATTCAATAATATTTATTGAGCGCTTACTATGTGCAGAGCCCTGTCCTAAGCGCTTGGCATGGCCAATACGGCACCAGCTAGAGACCATCCCTGCCCAATGACGGGCTCACGGTCTAATGGGGTTGTCCCACATGGGGCTGACAGTCTTCATCCCCATTTTCCAGATAGGAATGAATGGGAGGGAGGAAAAAACAAAATCCAAAAACAAAATCTGGAGGAAGGGAAGAGGAAGGGGGAGGAAGGCCAAGGCCTGAGCTGGGTGAGGGGGATTAATAATGTTGGTAACTGTTAAGCGCTTACTCTGTGCAGAGCACTGTTCTAAGCGCTGGGGGAGATACAGGATAATCTGGTCGTCCCACATGAGGCTCACAGTTAATCCCCATTTTACAGATGAGGGAACTGAGGCCCAGAGAAGTGAAGTGACTTGCCCAGAGTCACACAGCTGACAAGGGGCAGAGCCGGGAGTCGAACCCATGACCTCTGACTCCCAAGCTCTTTCCACCGAGACTGTGAGCCCGTCAATGGGCAGGGACTATCTCTATCTGTTGCCCATTTGTCCATTCCAAGCGCTCAGCACAGTGCTCTGCCCATAGTAAGCGCTCCACAAATACAATTGAATGAATGAATGAAGGGGGATTACCCAGACGCCTCCGCGCGCGCAACCTTGGCTCTCCCGCCGCGCACGCGCCCCTGCTTTTCCCGCCGCGCGCGCGCGCGCCGCCGCTGAGTGCGCATGCGCCCGCCGCCGCCCGGCTGGGCAGCCTTCGGGGGAGGCGCCGCCCGACCGAGCGCGACCGAGGTGAGTGGCCCGCCGACGGGACGGGAGGCCGATGGCGAGGACTGCGGGAGAGGCGGCCTTACTCGGGCCTCAGAGGCGGAGAACCGAAGAGCCCGGCCGGAGCGGGGGTGGCCCGAAAGGCGGGAGATCGGCGGCGAGGGAGGTGGCGCCTCCGGCCGGGGCGCGCATGCGCGGCGGGGGAGGTGGCTCTTCGGGCGGGCGCGCATGCGCGGCGAGGGAGGCGGCTCCTCGGGCGGGCGCGCGCGGTAGCGCCACCACGGCGCATGCGCCAGAGACTTGCCTCCCTCTCCTCCCCCCATCAGGCCTGCCCTCTGCTAGAAAATACAATGGAGGTGTTTGTTAAGCGCTTACTATGTGCAGAGCACTGTTCTAAGCGCTGGGAGAGGTACAGGGTCATCAGGTTGTCCCACATGAGGCTTACAGTCCTCATCCCCATTTGGTAATAATAATGTTGGTATTTGTTAAGCGCTTACTATGTGCAGAGCACTGTTCTAAGCGCTGAGGGAGATACAGGGTCATCAGGTTGTCCCTCGTGAGGCTCCCAGTCTTCATCCCCATTTTCCAGATGAGGTCACTGAGGCACAGAGAAGTTAGGTAATAATAATAATGAAGTTGGTATTTGTTAAGCGCTTACTGGGTGCCAAGCACCGCTCTAAGCGCTGGGGGATACGAGGTGATCAGGTTGTCCCACGAGGGGCGCACGGTTTTCTTCTCCATTTTCCAGATAAGGTAACTGAGGCACAGAGAAGTTTAATAATAATAATGTTGGTATTTAAGTGCTTACTATAATAATAATTTTGGTATTTGTTAAGTGCTTACTATGTGCAGTGCACTGTTCTAAGCGCTGGGGGAGATCCAGGGTCATCAGGTTGTCCCACATGAGGCTCACAGTCGTCATCCCCATTTACAGATGAGGGAACTGAGGCACCGAGAAGTTAAGTAATAATCACGTTGGTGTTTGTTAAGCGCTTACCATGTGCCAAGCACTGTTCTAAGCGCTAGGGGTTACAAGGTGATCAGGTTGTCCCACGTGTGGCTCACAGTTTTCATCCCCATTTTCCAGATGAGGTAACTGAGGTACAGAGAAGCAAAGTGACTGCCCAAGGTCACATATGTGCCAAGCACTGTTCTAAGCTTTGGGGTATTCATTCATTCAATAGTATTTATTGAGCGCTTCCTATGTGCAGAGCACTGTACTAAGCGCTTGGAATGAACAAGTTGGCAACAGATAGAGACAGTTCCTGCCCTTTGACGGGCTTACAGTCTAATCGGGGGAGACGGACAGACGAGAACAAAGGCAATAAATAGAGTCAAGGGGAAGAACATCTCATAAAAACAGTGGCAACTAAATAGAATCAAGGCGATGTACATTTCATTAACAAAATAAATAGGGTGATGAAAATATATACAGTTGAGCGGACGAGTACAGTGCTGAGGGGAGGGGAAGGGAGAGGGGGAGGAGCAGAGGGAGATGGGGGGAAAAGAGGGTTAAGCTGCGGAGAGGTGAGGGGGGGTGGTAGAAGGAGTAGAGGGAGAAGGGGAGCTCAGTGTGGAAAGGCCTCTTGGAGGAGGTGAGTTTTAAGTAGGGTTTTGAAGAGGGAAAGAGAATCAGTTTGGCGGAGGTGAGGAGGGAGGGCGTTCCGGGACCGCGGGAGGACGTGGCCCAGGGGTCGACGGCGGGATAGGCGAGACCGAGGGACGGTGAGGAGGTGGGCGGTGGAGGAGCGGAGCGTGCGGTGTGGGCGGTAGAAAGAGAGAAGGGAGGAGAGGTAGGAAGGGGCGAGGTGATGGAGAGCCTCGAAGCCTAGAGTGAGGAGTTTTTGTTTGGAACGGAGGTCGACAGGCAACCACTGGAGGTGTTTAAGAAGGGGAGTGACAGGCCCAGACCGTTTCTGCGGGAAGATGAACCAGGCAGCGGAGTGAAGAATAGACTGGAGCGGGGCGAGAGAGGAGGAAGGGAGATCAGAGAGAAGACTGACACAGTAGTCTAGCCGGGATATAACGAGAGCCTGTAGCAGTAAGGTAGATACAAGGTAATCAGGTTGTCCCGTGTAGGGCTCACAGTCTTCATCCCCATTTTCCAGATGAGGTCACTGAGGCCCAGAGAAGCAAAGTGATTTGCCCAAGGTCACGTATGTGTCAGCACTGTTCTAAGTGCTGTATATACCCTGGCACTTAGAACAGTGCTTGGCACATAGTAAGCGCCTAACAGATAACGTTATTATTATTTTCTGGGCCCTGGATATTACCTCATCTGTAAAATGGGGGTTCAGACTGTGAACCCCATGTGGGTCAGGTACTGTGTCCAACCTGATCAGCTTGTATCTACTCCGGGGCTTACAACAGTGCTTAATAATGTTGGTATTTGTTAAGCGCTTACAATGTACAGAGCACTGTTCTAAGCGCTGGGGGAAATACAGGGTAATCAGGTCGTCCCACGTGAGGCTCACAGTAAATCCCCATTTTACAGATGAGGTAACTGAGGCCCAGAGAAGTGAAGTGACTTGCCCACAGTCACATAGCTGACAAGTGGCAGAGCCGGGAGTCAAACTCATGACTCTGACTCCGAAGCCCAGGCTCTTTCCACTGAGCCAGCGCTTAACAAACACTATTATTATGATTTAAATTAAGCCCAGTATGGACCCTAGAGAAGCCAGAGGGGTGGCCTAATAGACTAGGGCCCGGAAATTGGAAAGTCTAAGTTCAAATTACACCTACAAGTGGCCTTTGTCAAGTCACTTCTATTTACTGCAGTTTCCTGAAACTGGCAATCCCAGCTGGAACTAATACTGTGCCCAATCTTTTTTTCTAGTGTCTAGCGCTTAGTTTAGTGCTTGGCAGGTAGTAAGTGCTTAATAAATAGTATTGTTCTTTACCTAAATTGAGAGAGGATCTTTAGTTACAGAGGAAATGGATTTCTTAAGGCTGTGAGCCCCAAGCGGGACAACCTGATTACCCTGTATTTACCTCATCGCTTAGAACAGTGCTCCGCAGAGAGTAAGTGCTTAACAAATACCAACATTATTATTAATGCTTGTAGAGTGTACACACCATCACAGTACATTATCTTGTACACAGTGACAAAAGCTTACGGAAAATGCATCAGTCAGGGAACTTTTCTGTCACAGGACGATTTCCCTTCTGTGAATATGGGAAAATACATCAATCCCTTTCCCATCCCACAAGCAAATACAAAGCATGGAAGTGCTCAGAGGAAAGGTGTCATAAAAATTCAGGGTATCGGTCAGACCCAGCCAGGGAATAAGAAGCGGGAAATCATTTATGTTGTAGGCAGTGAAAGTTCGTTGATGTTCATCGGGTCCAAATCTCACAGAAAGCCAGGCCACTAGCAAGCAGGTTCTAAGTGGCATTTCAGTCGACGCTTCGGAACTAAGAAGCGGCGTGGTTCAGTGGAAAGAGCCCGGGCAAGAGCCCAGGCTTGGGAGTCAGAGGTCATCGTTCGAATCCCGGCTTTGCCACTTATCAGCTGTGTGACTGTGGGCAAGTCACTTAACTTCTCCGTGCCTCAGTTCCCTCATCTGTAAAATGGGTATTAAGACTGGGAGCCTCACGTGGGACAACGTGATTACCCTGTATCTCCCCCAGCGCTTAGAACAGTACCCTGCCCATAGTAAACCCTTAACAAATGCCAACATTATTATTAATCCGCGGGCCTATAAAGACGTACTTCTCTAGCTGTCTGAAGAGAGAGTCACCTAATTCAACCTGGCTTCTTTGTGATAAATTCCACATCATTTTCCTAAAGCATACCCCAGTCCTCAAAAAGCTTCCAGTGGTTACCAGGTCCTTCGTATCAGGCAGCCATTAGCTAGCTATTGGGGAAGCAGCACAGCCTAATGGTTAGAGCACAGGCCTGGGAGGCAGAAGGACCTGAGTTTTAGTCCCGGTTCGGCCAGTTGTCTGCTGTGTGACCTTGGGCAAGTCACTTAACTTCTCTGGGCCTCAGTTACCTCATCTATAAAGTGGGGATTAAGACCGTGAGCCCTATGTGGGACGGGGACTGTGTCCAACCTGGTTAGCTTGTATCTCACCCCAGTGCTTGACAAATAGCGCTTAACAAATAGTATTATGTCACTCAGTCAGCCTTCTCCCTCCTTCTCAGCACCCTCTTTTCCCAGTACATTCTATCGCACACTCTTTGCCCCCTCAAGCCAACCTATTTACTGTGCCTCTTTCACCCCTTCCCTCTTTTCATGTTCTTTTTTCTTTCTTTGTTTTTGTCCCCTTTTTTGGAATTAAATATCAGGCACTGCACTAAGCGGTGGGGTAGAAGATACAAGATAATGAGGTTGGACACAGTCCATGTCCCACATGGGGCTCACAGTCTTAATCCCCACTTTACAGATGAGATAACTGAGTCCCAGGGAATTGAAGTGATCTTCCCAAGGTCACGCAGCAATCAAATGGTGGAGACAGGATTAGAAATTAAGCGACTTGCCCGTGGTCACACAGGAGACAATTGGTGGAGCTGGGATTAGAACCCAGGTCATCCGACTCCCAGGCTCTATCCACTAGGCCACACTGCTTCCCCATCTATTAAGCACTAGGCCATGCTGCTGCTCCTCGACCATGCTCCTCCCCATCCGGGAACTCTCTCCCCTTCAAATCAGGAAGGCTTCTGTGATTAATGTCTTATCTTCTCCCAAATTGTCACTCGAGCCCTTGTTCATTCACAGTTTCCCACAGCACTTATGGACCTTTGTTATCTAATATTTAAGCACTAGCATAATTATGTATCCCTGTTTCTTTCTTCTGTTATCATGATATCATTTATCTACCAGGCTAAACCTGGGGTAGCTACAAACTTATCCGTAAAGGTTTATATTCTATCTTATCCTTATTCTACAGATGAGAGAACTGAGACCCAGAGAGATTAAGCGACTTGACCAGAGTCACACAGCAAGTCAGTGGAATTGCTGTCTGTAGAACACAGGCCTCCTGTCTCCCAGTCTCACGCTAGGGCCTTTTCTCTCCTGGTAGTAAGATCTTTGAATGCTTAATAGAGTGTTCTGTACTCAGGAGATGCTCAGTATATATTTTTTGATTGATTCTAGTGGAAGGAGTGATGGCCTGGGCGTCAGAGGACCTCGGTTCTCTGGCTCTACCAGTTGGTTGCTCTGTGACTTTGGGCAACTCAACTGTAAAATGGGGATTCGATACCTGTTCTCTCTCCGACTTAGACTGTGAGCCCCAGGCGGGACAGGGACTGTGTCTAACCTGATTAACCTGTACCTTCCCCAGTGCTTAAAACAGTGCTTGACACACAGTCAGTTGGATTTACTGAGCACTTACTATGGGTAGAGCACTGTACTAAGCACTTGGGAGGGTACACTATAGCAGTATAACAGACACGTTCCTTGCCCACACTGAGCTTACAGTTGAGAGGGGGAGAGGTGAATACAAATAAATAAAAGTAGAGGTACATAAGCACTGTGGCGATGGGAAGGGAGATGAATAAAGGGAGCAAGTCAGGGCAACGCAAAAGGGAGTGGAAGAAAAGGAAAAGAAGGCTTAATCAGGGAAGGCCTCTTGGAGGAGATGTGCCTTCAATAAGGCTCTGAAGTGGGGGAGAGTCATCGTCTGTCAGATATGAGGAGGGAGGGCGTTCCAGAACAGAGACAGGACATGGGCGAGAGGGAGGTCGGCGGCGAGACAAGACGACGTCGAAGTACAGTGAGTAGGTTGGCATTAGAGGGACCAAATGTGTGGGCTGGGTTGTAGTAGGAGAGTAGCGAGGTGAGTTGGAGGGGTCGAGGTGATGGAGCGCTTGGAAGCTGACGGTGAGGTCTGTTTAATGCAGAGGTGGGTGGGCAGCCTCTGGAGGCTCTTGAGGAGTGGGGAAATGTGGCCTGAATGTTTTTGTAGAAAAATGACCCAGGCAGCGGGGTATGGACTGGAGTGGGGAGAGACAGGAGATCAGCAAGGAGGCTGACACGGCAGTGGAAGCAGTTTGGATGGAGAGGAAAAAGCTGATTTTAGTAATGTCGAGAAGGTCAAACCAGCAGATTCAATATGTGGGTTGAATGAGAGGAGTTGAGGGTAACGCCAAGGTTAGGGACTTGTGAGACAGGAAGGACGGTGGTGCCGTCTACAGTGATGGGAAAGTCGGGGGAGGACAGAGTTTGGGTGGGAAGATAAGGAGTTCTGTTGTAGACGTGTTAAGTTTGAAGTGTGGGGCGGGACACCTGTCTCGAAGGCAGGAGGAGATGCGAGACTGCAGAGAAGGAGAGAGATGAGGGCTGGAGATTTGGGAATCATCCTTAAAGAGGTGGTGGTTAAAGTCAAGTGAGCGAATGTATTCTCCAAGAGAGTGGGTGTACATGGAGGAATAGAAGGGGACCCAGAACTGAACTTTGAAGGACCCCCCCCCCCCATAGTTGGGGGGGTGGGAAACACAGGAGGAACCTGAGAGTGAGCTACAGGGATAGGAAGAGAACCGGGAGAGGACAATATCGGCGAAGCCGAGGTTGGATAATGTTTCCAGGTGAAGGGATTGGTCGACAGGGTCCAAGGCAGCTGGGAGGTCGAGGGAGGATTAGGGTAGAATAGAAGCCGTTGGATTTGTCAAGAAGGAGAACGTTCGTGACCTTTGAGGGGGCGGTTTCTGTGGAGTGAAGTGATATTTCAATATTTCTCACATAGCTGAACTTGAAACCAAGCTCTGCATCTTTAATGGCCTAAAAAATGTCATCACAAACTCTGAGGAAGCAGAGCAGAATTTAAGAACCCTCTGGTATATCTCGATGCTTTGCTTGGCATTTTTTGCAAAACAGCCCTCAATTTTGCCCTTCGGTGAGCTACCTATCCCTTTAAGTAACGCTTAATCGGACTCTTGCAAACCTTTTCCAGAACCGGCTCCCTCCCCAAAATAAATTATGTGCGTTAAAAACTTGTATTTCAAAGAGAACTTTTTGTTCAGGGTCATTCAGCTGAAGGGCTTTTGGCCAAAAAAATTGAGTCTGTGTCTGTGAGCATATTGAACAGCATAGGGTTCCCAAAAAGGCTCTTCCTTCACTGGCATTAGGACGCTGCATTTTTCAAGAGTCAGGGTACCACAGGCCGGCATAATCCGAGACCTCTTCGAATGCTCCGTCTTCCAGGGGTTTCGGCTGGTGCCTTTTTTAAAATTTTATTTTTTTGTCATTTGAGATTGGGACGCCCCCAGGTGCTGAGTTGGGGAACTCGTTGCAGTGAAGTGTGTGCAAACCTGTCAGATGAAACATACGATTCCCCCGTGGGTCCCTTGATATGGGAGTGAGTGAGAACCGACAGACATTTGGTAGACAGCAGCTTTCCTTAGAAAGCAACATAAGGACCCTTTTGGCGTGAATGCCTTCTTCACAGAGAAGTTGTTCGCCGAGGCGTGACTGTTGGTTTAGCCCCACGGTTAAGTCATCAGATTGTTCCAGTGATCTCTCCACAGTACCTGTAAAAGCACCTCTCTCGCCGTTACCGAGCCTCACTCGATTGGGTGAAGGAAGCCGGCTCTCACGAAGTTAGAGGAGCGGCGGCGTCTAATGGAAAGAGCACGGACCTGGGTTCTAACCCCAGCTCTCCCACTCGCGTGCCGTGTGATCTCGGGCAAGATACGTAACGTCTCTGGGTCTCCGTCTCTTCTCTGTAAGACTGTGAGCCCGTCAGTGGGCAGGGATTGTCTCTATCTGTTGCCGAATTGTACATTCCAAGCGCTTAGTACAGTGCTGTGCACATAGTAAGGGCTCAGTAAATACTGTTGAATGAATAGGAATAAAATACCTGTTTGCCCTTAGGCTGGGAGTCCCGTGTGGGACGGGGTCTGTCTCCGACCCGACTGTCATCTTCAGTGGTCTTGAGCGCTTACTCTGTGCGCAGCACGGTACTAAGTGCTTGGGAGAATATACTGATATCTTGCATCTGCCCTAGAGCTTAGTTACCCTTTTCACTTCCAGGCTGAGACTTATGATCCTGGACTGTGAGGGTGTCCCCTAGATACCTTCCCGACTGTCGTTTGTCTTTCTGTTTTGCCTTCAGATTCAACTAGAGAGGAAATGGCCGCCTCTTCATCCTCTTCCTCAGCGGGAGGGGTCAGCGGAAGTTCCGTCACGGGGTCCGGCTTCAGCGTCTCGGACCTTGCCCCCCCTCGGAAAGCCCTGTTCACCTACCCAAAGGGAGCTGGAGAAATGTTAGAAGGTAACCGGACAGGAGCACGCTTTGTCGGATGAGGGAGTGGGGCTCAAAGTGGTCACCGGTCCATTTTCCATACCCCCCGCAGAACAGCACTAGGCCACCTCTGAGTTGGGTCTTGGCCTTCCGAGTGAGTCCTTCCTTCTTAGAAAATTTCATACCCGTTGGGTTGGTGTGAAAAACCATGTTTCTTGGGGCCCTCTTTGAGGTAAGAAAAATGAAACCCTGTGGAAAGTAAAGTCCTGTAGGTGCTGGACAAGGAAGCAAGGAGCTGAGTCCAGAATTCATTAATTTTTATCAGCATCGTTGGAGACCGTGGAAGAGAATCCCTCTGTCTTGGGGTCTGGTTCAGGAGTGGTTGTGCTGGTGTCTAGACAGGGTCCCGGCAATGACTTTTCATGGCTGGATCGATCCAGGAGACGGGATGGGTGCCGGGGAAAAGCCTATGGGCCCCCTGCTCCCGTGACCCCCCAAAAGCAGCCGGCCTTTCACGGATCGCGGACGCCCACCCCAAACCACCTGGCAAGATGTTGGACACAGATTACAGAGAAGTAGCATGGCAGAGTGGATGGAGCACAGGCCCGGGAGTAGAAGGACCTGCGTTCTAATCCTGGCTCTGCCACCATCTGCCGTATGACCATGGGCAAGTCGCTTCACTTCCCTGGACCTCAGTTACCTCATCTGTAAAATGAGGTTTAAGACCATGAGCCCCATATGAAGCAGCGTGGCTTAGTGGAAAGAGCACGGGCTTAGGAGTCAGAAGGCGTGGGTTCTAATCCCGGATCCGCCACTTGTCTGCTGTGTGACCTTCGGCAAGCCACTTAACCTCTCTGTGCCTCAGTTGCCTCACTGGCAAAATGGGGATTAAAACTGTGAGCCTCACGTGGGACAACCCGATTACTCTGTATCTATCCCGGAGCTTAGAACAGTGCTTGGCACATCGTAAGCGCTTAACAAATACCATCATTATTATTACTGTTATTATGTGGAATGTAGATCGTGTCCAACCTGATTAGCTTACATCTACCCCAGCGCTTTAGTACAGTGCCTGGTACTGTAAACGCTTAGCAAATAAAAGCCATCTTATTTCCAAACAATCTGATTTTTCACCTGCTTGCTGGAAATTCCAACATTGCTATATTTCATATCTTATTTGAGGATTTCTTTCTGCTTCCGTAATGTGAAAAGTCAAGTCGAATTTGAATCTTAGGAAATTGGCTTCTGTTTTGTTTTTACCATTTCTTTCTATTAAGGAGCGACAGATTTCTCAGGTTGCACCTAGTGAACGGAAGGGTCATTTGTGTAAGTTGTGGGGAATGAAATGTCGAGTTTCTTCTGGAGCTGTTGGTGGGGGGTTAGTCATATTTATTGAGCGCTTATCTTGTGCAGAGCACTATACTAAGCGCTTGAGCAATTATTTGCTGTTGTTGTAATGAGATGTTCTTCCCCTTGAATCTGTTTATTGCCATTGTTCTTGTCTGTCTGTCTCCCCTGATTAGACTATAAGCCCATCAAAGGACGGGGACTCTGTCTGTTGCCGATTTGTACATTCCAAGCGCTTAGTACAGTGCTCTGCACATAGCGCTCAATAAATACTACTGAATGAATACAATATAATAATAAACAGGCACATTCCCTGCCCACAACAAGCTTATAGCTTAGAAGGTTGGTAGAAGCAACTGATCCTAAAGCACACCACCCCTCTCTCTCTAGACATGCTGGTAGTGATGAAGGAGATGTGAGGTTCTGCTTTTCAATTTCATGTTAGGTTGCCTGCTAATGGAATGCACGTGGCTTAGAGTCTCTTGGTGTGGTTAAAGCTCTCTTTGTTGAATTATCCAGTGAGCTCCGTCGGTGCAGCCCACCCCACTGCCTATTAAGACCCAAAGAACACCTCTTGCCGGGAGGGATTCGGCCGCAGTTATCCAGAAGATCGTTTAATCCTGCCACCTGCCTCAGTGGAGAAGCAGGGTCACCTGGCGAAAAGAGCGTAGGCCAGGGAGTCGAAGGAACTGGGCGTCAGCTCCACAACTTGCCTGCTCTGTGCCCTTGGGCAAGTCACTGAACTTCACTGTGCCTTAGTTACCTCCTCTGTGAGACAGGGATTCAGTCCTCCTCCCCCTGACTTAGCCCGCGAGCCTTATGTGGGACAGGGACTGTGTCCAAGCTGATCGTCCTGTATCTGCCCCAGCGCTTAGAACGGTGCTCGACACACAGTAAGCGCTTAACATATCAAAAGAAAAAAAAAAGGGTGTAGACACCACGACATCAGGCCCTGTTTTGCTACGCACCGCACCGTGGTAGGGGAAGGGTGAAGCAGCAGCCGTGAGGCTTGCATTCATTCATTCCTTCAATCGTACTTATTGAGGGCTTACTGTGTGCAAAGCACTGTGCGAAGGGCTTGGGAGAGGACAGTATAACGACAAGTTTAGAACGTTGGGGTTGGGGTTGTCGGGTTGTGGCTTTCGTGACTGTTGGAATCGAAATAATGCCGTCAGGGTGGTGAGGAGCAGGAAGCTGCTCCTTTAACCACAATGTCCTCTAACTTCTAATCAATCAATCCTGTTTATTGAGCACTTGCTGTGTGCAGAACCCCGTACTCAGTTCTTGGGAAAGTACAATATAACAGAGCCGGTAGACACGTTCCCTGCCAACATGGAGCTGACAGTCTGGAGAGGGAGACGGGCATTAATAGAAATACATAAATTACGGCTGGGTGTCTGAGTGGCGTGAGGCTGAGGGAGGGGTGACTGGGGGCAAATCCAACGCAAGGTGACGCAGAAGGGAGTGGGAGGAGAGAGTGTCGGTTTCGGTGGTGTTTATTCTTGTCCCTGGCTTTTTATGGTGTTTTTCTCTTTTTCATTTTCCCCTGTTTCCCTTGGTCTTTGCCAACCTTCCTCCCCACTGCCCCCTCCTCAATCAATCAATGGTATTTAGCGAGTGCTTACTGCACGTAGAGCACCGTAATAGAGATGACAGAGACAGTCCCTGCCTTCTAGATTGTAAGCTCGCCGTTGACAGGGACTGTGTCTGTTATGGTGGTATTATACTCTCCCAAGCACTTAGTAGAGGCTTCTGAATAAGTACGATCGGCTGAGTGACCGCCTCCGAGGGGCCAGCAATCTAGTGGCTGATTCTTCGATGGTGAGCCCCTTGAAGGCTCGGGCCACTGTCTCATTCTTATCCTTGTATAATAATAATAATGGTGGCATTTATTAAGCGCTTACTATGTGCAAAGCACTGTTCTAAGCGCTGGCGGGGGGGACACAAGGTGATCAGGTGGTCCCACGTGGGGCTCACGGTCTTAATCCCCATTTTACAGATGAGGCAACCGAGGCCCAGAGAAGTTAAGTGACTTGCCCGAAGTCACACAGCTGACAAGCGGCTGAGCCGGGATTAGAACCCATGACCTCCTTCCTAGCACGGCCTAATGGAAAGAGCATGGGCCAGGGAGTCAGAGGACCTGGGTTCTAATCTCTACTCTGCCGGGTGACTGCTGGGTGCTCTTGGGCAAGGCACCTAACTTCTGTGCCTCAGTTACCTCATCTGTAAAATGGGGAATCGATCCTACTCCCTCCTCCTTAGATTGTGAGCCCCCTGAGGGACAGGAACTGGGTCCAACCTGGTTAACTTGTATCTACTTCAGCACTTAGAACAGTGCTTAGCACAGAGTTAGCGCTTAACAAGTACAGTAGTTGTTAATGTTTTTACTCTGATTCCCATCCCATAGTACAGTGCTTTGCACAGCAATTAGAGTTAAGATAAATGGAGCCTACCTGCCGCAGAACATACTCTCAAACTGAATTGAAAACTTAGAGGCACGTAAATTGAAGATTGCCTAATAGCGCTCACATAAACAGACGAGGCTATATTCATGATTAGGAAAGGGACTGCTTGAACTTGGCAATGTTGCATTTCAGTTCTAGAAAGAACTTCAATTCATTAGTTACGTAGTTTTATAGCCTTGAAGCTATTATCAGCATCCCAGTATTTATTGAGTGCTCACACTGCGTACCCAGCGTGGTATTGGGCTTTTGGGGAAGTACATGATGAATGTAAGATGTCATCTCTGCTTCGTTTACTTGGGTACCACTCCAGGTAGGGTGGGAAAGAAACATTATCTGAGCTGAATGCGAACATTAATGTTTTGATAAATTAGTTACCCATCAACTCTTCTCCCAGCCCGTTACACTTCGTGGAAAAGACTGCTGTCGTATTTCGCCTAGGATAAATGTGTTTCGTTCCAAAATCTCAATCGATCGATTGTATTTATTGAGCCCTTACTCTGTGCAGGGTAATGATTTTAATGGTGTTTGTTAAGCACTTACTGTGCGCCAGGCACTGTTCTAATTGCTGGGGTGAATGCAAGCAAATGGGGGTGGACACAGTCCCGGTCCCACTTTGGGCTCACCGTCTCAATCCCCGTTTTACGGACGAGGTAACCGAGGCACAGAGAAGTGAAGTGACCTGCCCAAGGTCACACAGCAGACAAGTGGCAGAGCAGAACCATGGCCTTCTGACTCCCAGGCCCTTGCTCTGAACCGTACTGAGCGCTTGGGAGAGTACAATATAATTGAACTGGTAACATCACAAGGCAGATTAGGCCCTGATACATTTCTGCCGTTTGCAATTTGTGGAGAATTCCCTTACTTTGCTACAAAATCTCATGAGAAAAGCTGGAAGATGTTACTGGACCATGACCTGTTTAGAGGCCTAGTGTTAGAGGTAATCCACAGATGATTAGCTTCTCGCCATGTTTGGCAGATGAAGGGTTTTTAGGGGTAGAGAGTCACCCCTAATTGGGGGTTGGTAAGGATGGTGACTTGGAAAGCATCTTCCTGTTGTGTTTAAAGAGCAAAACGCAATAAACATCCCAGCGAAGCGATTATAGGCTTCATCTGATAACCACAGTGACAAATCCGTATTTCTTGCAACATCCTAAAAAATTGTCAGAGCAGAACAGATTAGGTTTTGCCTGCCCGAAGCCACCAAGATGATTTATACAGTGTCCCTTGGTTGAAATAGCTCTAATTCCTGGAAGCCATTTTGAAATCCCAGCAATGTTCACTCAGCTCTTTGTCCTCCCGAAACATAAAAATTAACTCTCTGCAGTGAACCTTGGAAATGTGCCTTTGTGAATCCAAATTCTCTCTGTTCTCTGACAAAAGAGCTCTTGTCTGGCTACTTAGAATCAATGGTATTGATTGAGCCATTACTGTGTGCAGACCACTGTACTAAGCGCTGGTAAGAGTACAGTACAACAGAATTAGGGGGCACGCTCCCGGCCCGTAATGAGCTAACAGTACAAAAAGAAAAAAGCTCAAGTGCTCCCAGGGTCTTTGGCTGTGAAATTTCTTCCTTACCCTATCACGCCAGGGAGATCCAGCCCAAGATAACTCAGGTTTGTGACATTGTGGGCCAAGAAAGGTCTTCTAATTGCAGGTGCTATATAAATTTAAGTGGTTTGTTATCATCTAATTTCCGGTGGTCGGGCGCTAGGTTTTATATGAATCTATTAGCACTCATCTTGTCTGAGAAAGCTATGATTTTCCATTTGTGTAATTGACTGATTTTTTTTTTTCCATTGCTAACTTTCTTTGCCCCCTCACAGGAAAGATGATGTATTACTACTGGGTGTGCTAGAAAAGATCTGCTTACAATTTCTAAATGTGAGGTGATAAGCTCCAGGCTGGCTCCTCTCCGGCCAAATTTCAGGGATAAAATCAGTGCAAATATTGTACTCATTCATTCATTCAGTCATATTGATTGAGCGCTTACTGTGTGCAGAACACTGTACTGAGCGCATTCGATTTGAGGAAGCTAGGTAGCGATGGACTTCACACTTAATCAGTTAATATGTGTGTGTGTGTGTGTGTGTGTGTGTGTGTATACATGTATTTGTATTTCTTAAGTACTTACTATGTGCCAGATATTATACTTAGCACTGGGTCGATGCAAGATGATCAGATTGGGCACGGTTCCTGTCCCACACAGGGTTCCTAGTCTCAGTCCCCATTTTATAGATGAGGGAACTGAGACACAGAGAAGTGCAGTGACTTGCCCAAGGTCACACAGAAGACAAATGGCGGAGTTGGGATTAGAACCCAGGTCCTCTGACTCCCAGGTCTCTGCTCTTTCCAACTAATGCAGTATTTGCTAGGCACTCACTATGTGCTAGGCACTAAACAGTAGAAGAGGTACGATATAATTGGGTTGATCGCAGCCCATCACCCACATAGGGCTCACGATCTCGATCCCCACTTTACGGATGAGGGAACTGAAGCGCAGAGAGGTTAAGTGACTTGTCCAAAGCCACACAGCAGACAGATGGCAGAGCCAAGTTTAGGACCCATGTCCTCTGACTCCCAGGCCCGTGTCCTTTCCGCTAGGCTACATTCCTTCTCCAAATTGCAGATCAGCCAATTTTTTTGATCCCTGGGAGTGAAAGGTAGTGATAGTATTCATGCTCCTTTTAGGGGGATTATTTTTAAATCCTTTTCCTTTGAAACTCCTCATCAGGCAAGCAGAATAAATGCCTTTCCTGCAGCATTGCCTCCCGGTAGACTGGATTATTAAGAGTAAATGGGAGAGCTTCCGTGCCCTCTCCGGGCAGGGATCAGTCCTTGCAGTCGGTATCTCCCTATTAACCCGAGGGGAAGATCAGTACCCTGGGTCGAGTCCTCTGGGGGGCAGGCCCCCTAAATCCCGACGCTTAGCTCTTTCCCCAAATAAAACTTTGCCCAGAGATATAATTGGGCCATTTAAACAAGGGCATGTGTAGGATAACGAATGCCGGAATATCGCTTACCCCGAGAGGCTATCATACAGTACAGCCTGAGTGTTAAATATTCACAGCTATGCATCCGTGGTGTGGTGAGGACAGTTATTTCCCTACCCTAGATTGGGCAGTTCCAGATTTTCCAGAGGTTCTTATGTCTGCGTTTTCTGAAAAGAAAACACCTGTCAAAAATCTGTCGGGGTCACAGAAGCGTATGACACGGATCCTAGTTCAATCCTAGATCAATCCTAGTGTGATTCCCCTATGTCTACCCCAGCGCTTAGAACAGTGCTCGGCACATAGTAAGCGCTTAACAAATACCAACATTATTATTATTATTATTAGTTGGGGTAGCAAGACAAGTCCCAAGTTTTTGGAACCGTCCCGGCAGTCCTGACGTCATTTTCGTGTGCCTGGTTGACCGGTGCCATTTTGGACCCCCCCTCCCTCCCCACAGGCTCTCAGCCTCAAGGACCCCAAGGTAGCCAGCTGAGAGCAGGGTCAGAGGAGGAAGACGCCCTGGGTGACAGCTGCCCATCAGATGAGCTCCATGCTTTCAAGACCCTGGGGAGTTTTCTCAACCTGCCATTCGATGTGCCCCTTGCCAACCCAGCCATTGGTTTGGTTATCCTTTTGGGGCTCTCAACTTGCCCTGGCCTAAAAAAGTCCCCCCCAAAACTAGCAGTGGAGTGATAGAAGCGGGACAGTGTTCCCAGTTTCAGTGGTTAACTCTCTGACACCCCGCTGGTTGTGAGAACTTCAGATGCAACCAACGAAATACGGAGAAAGTCCGATTGTGGGTCGAGTGGATAGCGTGTGGGCGGGAGATTGGTTTCAGTTTGCTTCTCGCACCCTAATTTTTGCAGCACAAGAAGGGCTTTTCCTTTCACATTTCATGTACCCTCTGCAGTCTGTTTTGTCCCCTCCCTCTGGGAACTTCGGTTTTGTTTTTACGGTGTCTGTTAACCGCTTACTATGTGCCAGGCACTGTACTAAGCTCCGGGGTACATATAAGACAAACAGGATGGAGACGGTCCGTCTCACACAGGGCTCAGCATCTTAATCCCCATTTTACAGACGTGGTAACTGAGGCACGGAGAAGGGAAGGGTCTTTCCCAAGGCCGTACAGCAGGCGAGCGGCGGAGCTGGGATTGGAATCCGGCTCCGGGTTAGACGGAGTTCAACTTGATTAGCTTATAGCTACCTCGGCGTTTAGAACAGTGCTTGACATATAGTAGGCGTTTAACAAATACCATTATCATTATTAACCCAGGTTCTCTGACTCCCAGGCCCGTGGTCTTTCCACTAGGCCACGCTGCTCTTCACCCTTTGTTGCGGAGTCAATCCGATAGAGCAGTCAGACATTTCTAGTCTTGCCTGGGCGATTTTCAGAAAGGATCCGCGTTACGCGCAGCCCAGCATCAGGCCCGAATGAACAATCCCTGCCCCTCTGTTGAATAAAACCCGACTGACCGAGCGCGGCCTGGAATCGATCAGTGAGTGTTTGTCTCCAGCTAACGCCGGGCATCTGTACCTTCCCACCTCCATTCCCCCAGGAGTTTTGCAGTAAGACACCTGCCCCGAGTGGTTTCTGCTTTCCGTTTTGGAGTCGTATTCCCCTTGGTGTCCGGGGCCGAGTTCTTCGGCAGTCACCCCTAACAGGCGGCGAGTAACACATGCTCACGGCCGTTTCGCAATCGCCGACCAAATGTCGTAGCTTGGCAGGATCGATTTCAGCGGTGACTTCAGGGGTGAGTCAGTCCCCCCCGCGTGTGTGCTGTTTCTTGGCATTGACACGGAGCTGGATCCTGACATTGCACCACTCCCTTATCGCCATCCAAATTGCAGTGTTTTGGCCCACTTTGGAAACCAAGGTTGCAATTTGCGTTTAAAGGATAAAATTTCCCAACGCAGTGTTTTGTGGTGGTTGGAATGATGTCATCTGTCATCTCCGAGATCAACAGCAGCAGTTTTTCTGCCGGGAATCGAGCTTGACATGGCACCTCTGTGCCCTACGTAGCCCAAGAGCCTTTGCGAAGCGATGAGTTAATCCGTGGCGACTCGGGTCACGGGACCTGATTTGGAACGAATCCATCCATATCCTAGACGTTAAGTCTATACGGAGGGTAAGACAGCAGAAAGAACTTACCTTGCAAAAGGGAGCTACGGGCCGGCCTGTTGATTTTGTCTTGACCAAACTCCGGACGGTGCCGTGGCCAGTCAGAGAAGCAGCCCTTGTGGGGAGAGTCCAGCACCCCGAAAGGGACCAGGCCCTGGTCGCTTGACGATCCAACCCGCTCCGAACTGAAGGCACTCCATTGGCCACCCATGGGAAAGTGTTTAAAAAAGTGTGACTTCGAGAGGGGACATGTATTTGGGGTATCTGTTAAGCGCTTACTGTTGTGCCGAGCCCTGCCCTGAACGCTGGAGTAGAGATAACGAGATAATCAGATTCCATGGGGCTCGCAGTCTAAGTGACATCGCACCTCCATTTTGCAGATGAGGGAACTGCGCCACAGAGAAGCTGAGTGGCTTGCCCGAGGTCCCGTAGCAGGGACGTGGCGGATCCGGGATTAGAACCCAGGTCCTTCCGACTTCCAGGCCCGTGCTCTTCCCACTAGGCCCAGCAGCTTCGACTGCATTCTGCGGGTGAATGCGAAACCCAGAGATGGTTTTCAGCAGCATTTACTCAGTTTATCAAAAGCCATAAAACACTTAGGCTAGATTCAAACCTCTTTCTTTTCTGTTTACAGATGGCTCAGAGAGGTTCCTGTGTGAATCCGTTTTCAGCTATCAAGTGGCGTCCACACTGAAGCAGGTGAAGCACGGTAAGCACTTGAATGCCTTGGCCCCGGCTGACTGGTCCTGGGCCTCTGTGCCCTAGTTAGGGTATATCTGAAGCGCTTACTACGTGGCAGGCACCGTACTGAACGCTGGGGTGGTAGCAGGCATGATGGGGGATTTCTTAAGAAAGCACCCCGGGAAGAACCGACGCATTCCCCAGATGGAGATTTAAATCATGACAGGAGGATGAGGGAGTGAGCATTTTGTATCCGCTCTGTGCTGTGGGAAGGAAGCGGCGGATGGCGAGGCTTTGAATTTCAAAGACAAATCATGGAACTATCTTGCTTCTTTACAGGTCCTCCTCCCCTTCAACCCATTCCCACAGTCCTCCCTTGGTGGTGAGGTGATGCCCTTGGGATATTTAATTGCCATTCTCCTCCACAGATGTTTATTGAGCGCCTGCCATGGTGATGATTTCAAGCATGGCATCGGATCGGTCTGGGCTCTACCACCCGTGGGGTCATTCATGATGCAGTTCATCTTTTTTGACCTCCACTGACTGTCAGGATCGTGGTGGCATTTTTCAGTGTAAGAGCTTTCCCCGGTGGACTTTTTCCTTACAGATTTTGAGATAAGCAGTGATTGTGGAGGGAATGAAACTCCTTTTGCCTTTGATGTTAGGGCTTTTATAGCCTTTGAGTTCTGCAGCTTCTAGAGGAGAATTGGATGTTTTCATCTTTCCATGGATAAGCCCAAAAAGTAGCTGTCTGCCGAGAATCCCTGTCACCGAGCCTGTCTTTGGGGGTGCTTCAGAGGGGCAGAGAGGGAGAGATAGAGAGTTTTATTCCTGAAGGTTAATAGGCCCATGATTGCAGATGAGCAAAAAGCGCAATAACCATCTAGGCCTTGTGACTTGTAGAAGGCTGATGAAATCAGGAGTCTTCAAAGTGACCAAGAGGGAGGTGAACATCGCTTCTCTCCACGGCATTTCACCTATGTGGGATCTGCCCCCAGCGCTTAGCACAGCGCCTGGCACGTAAATCAGTGCGGAACAAATAACACCCGTGCCAAAGTGAAGCTCAGCAAAAATCCCTCTGGGTTTTCTTTTCATAAAACTGCCCTACCGATCGGATCGAGGGGCAGAGTTTAAAGCCTTCTTTTAGCCACTGGGGCATCGAGGGAACCGCTTATTGCAAAGCATCTATTCATTTTATTGATCCGGCATTGCAGCGCCGATTAAAGGTCGCATCTCCTCTGCTCCACTTCTTCCAGATCAGCAGGTCGCTCGGATGGAAAAGCTAGCCGGATTGGTGGAAGAGCTGGAGGCTGACGAATGGCGGTACAAGCCCATCGAGCAGCTGCTGGGGTTCACACCGTCGTCGGGTTGAAGGGGCTGACCGGCCTGGCTGACTCTGGTGCGTGAATTAAGGACTCGGCCGGAAAGGAGCCCGCCTTGCCTGGCCTCCGGTCTCCGGGGAACCTCAGACGTGTCGCGAAATCTTTTTTTCAATTTTTTTCCCCACATCCAGACTGCGCGATTCGCTTCATTTCCTAGAAGCTGCAGCCTAGGGGGTGAAGGAGCTAGTCACTCCAGCTGGGTCACCTTGCAGCAGCCATTTTGTAAGAGTCCGAGGACAGTCGGATTAAAGAAGAAGAGCCGTTTTGAGGAATTGGGGTGTTTGGATACTCCTAAATCCGTGGGATTTTTAGGAGATATTTGCCCCTGCTGGCAGTAGGTGCTAAAAGTGGCCACTTTGGAACCTGGGAACCCGCGCCCCGCCCCGGTAAATCAAGGTCAGCGTGCATAGGCATTGAGATATAAAAGCTCCTGCCCTGACCAGTTTCTCTTTGAAGTTGAGTGTGATGAAGATCAGGAGATGCAAATGTTAACTTTTTTTTCCGGCTCTGCTGAGCACAGCTTTTCTCAGGGCCACTGACCACATACAGAGTGCTGGGGAAAGCACATCCCCTCTCAAAGTAGGGAGACCTTTTTGTGCCCAGAAATCTGGCCTCGCCCTCTGGGATTGACTCAGTTCTGTAGTACGGCAAAATAAATCCTTTCGACGACTTCGGATCGGTTTCTTTAGGCTTTCGAGGTCTTGGGGATTCGGGGGCTGGGTTGTGGGTTAAATGGCTTTGTCGGCAGCAAGAAACCCGCAAACCCTGCTCATAAGCAAACGGTAGCACGTGTCACTTTCCATTTCCCGAGGCCTGGAATGGGTTAAAGAGCTCGGCCGGCCTGCTCTGCTCCCCCGTCTTGGGACCCCTTCTGCAGAGATCTGGGGAGGTTGGGAGGGTGCAGGCTGGGCTGGGCAGAGAAGCTGCCATTTTAGACGCCCAAATTTTCATTTGTCGATCCTGTTTCCACCATACACCTGATGTGCGAGTCCTGGAATCCTGGAATATGAACGATCCCACCGGTCATCAGCGTTAATCTCTGCAGAGAGGGCCATCACCCAGAGAGGGGGAGACGACAGGAGAATGGGAAGTGGACCTCCACTGACCGTCAGGATCGTGGTGGCATTTTTCAGTGTATGAGATTTCCCCGGTAGACTCTTTCCTTAGAGAAGTGGAGGAACACTTTCTCTAGTGTTTTTATCTAGGGAAAGTGACGTCTCAGGAAACCGCCTCTGTTAAAAAGCCTGCAGGGAAAAAAAAAATGACCTAGAAGACCCTTTCTCTTGACAGACCGCACCCCAGAAAGCCTTATCCTCCCAGATCTGGTCAGGGGTCCTTCTGGTCCCCAAGGGCTCTACAAGTGTTATTTGCTGGTTGGTGGTGGCTGAGGACAAGGAGGGGGAAGGAGGCCTGTGGTCACAGTGAGTCCTACCTAGGAGACCTTGCGGGTAGGACGGTTGTCCTCTGACGGCTCAGCCCACGCCACCCCACCCACTAGCCCGAGCAGGAGCACGGGGAATTCCGGGACATAAGCCTTCCTGTTTCTGTTTACATGTTTCTTTCCCCCAAAATAAATAAACTAGTGTATTTAGGGAGCCATTTGGTTGGCAGGTTGCAGTTTATAGCATCGAAGTGCTACCCGTTCACGGGGGAGGGTGATTTTCCTAATAGCTCTGGCTCCGGGGGCCCTCGGAGCCAGGGTGCCTCAATTTTCCATTCACCGACACAGACATAAATGGCAACTTGGAAGTCCCGGACTACCATTTGCAAGGACATCTCCTCCTCCGGTGTCATTAGCATAATCGTTTGCATACAGCTGCGTCTTATGCATCAGTCTGTGTGCCCTGCTGCTATTAGGCTTCTCTTCTCCCCCATGAAGAAAATAAGCTTCTGAGGGTGCCCAAAGGAACGGGATGAAAATCCCCGAGGTAGAGAATTCCCCAGAAGGCCTGTCGGTCTCCCAGGATGGCCTTACACGCACCCTGGCTGATCAAAGGGTGATGAGCGTAATTTATGCGAGCCACCTGGTGGATAGGAAATATGACTGAGCATCCACAGATTCCCTTTTTAAAGGGAAAGGCGGACCCGAGTCTGGAGAGATTGCGGAAGGGAACTTCCCTTCTGGGCCGTGAGCCAGGAAGCCAGGATGGGAAATGGCCAGAAACAATCGAATTTTTAATACCGGGCCCCTGCTGAGCATTGGGTTTTTTTTTCCTAATTATTCCCACATCTTCTTGGTGCCGTCAGCCTGAGTAGCTTCCGTCTCTCTTCTCCCTGCTTTTCTCTCGGAGAGAGTTATTTTCACCCACACAAAATTCCTTTCCCGGGGAGAACAAAATGACATATTTTGAGTTTGGTGGATCTTATCGTACGGCGGCGGCAGGCACAGCACCGTACTGGGTACCTCCTTTGTGCAGAACACTGTAGTGGCTGTCCATTGTGCAGAATGTGTACTCTGTGCAGAGCTAGGGGTTTGGGAACATGCAGTGGTTGGTCTTACCCTCATTCCTATTTACAATCTGATGATGATGGAGTCTCCTGCTATTAATGTGAAGGAGCCTTCCTTCAGCCTTCCTCCAGTCACAAAGACTTCAGGACTGAGAAGTCCTGGGAAGTAAAGGAATTGATTATGGTGCTAGCGGTTTGTTGAAGGAGGCCGACGGCCTAGTGGATAGAGCACAGGTCTGGGACTCAGAAGGATTTGGGTTCTGATTCCTCCTCCATCACTTGCCTGCGGTGTCTCAGTTACTTCTCTGTGTCTGTTAGCTCATCTGTAAAATGGGGATTAAGACTGTGAGCTCCGTGCGATATATGGACTGAGTCCAACCTGATTAGCTTGTCTCTACCCCATTGCTTAGTACAGTGCCTGGCACATAGTAAGTGCTTAACAAATGCAATTTAAAAATATAGAGTTAAGCTAGTAATGAAGGTTATCTGGGACTCTACAAAGTTTAATTCTATCTGTCAGAGGTTCCCTCTCTCACATAAACACAAAGACTGTCCATAATAATAATGATGGTACTTGTTAAGCACTTACTATGTGCCAAGCACTGTTCAAAGCCCTGGGGGGGATACAAGCTAATCAGGTTGTCCCACGTGGGGCTCACAGTCTTAATCCCATTTTCCAGATGAGGGAACTGAGGCACAGAGAAGTGACCCAAAATCACACAGCTGACTAGTGGCAGAGTGGGATTAGAACCCATGACCTCTGACTCCCAAGCCTGTGAACTCTTTCCACTGAGCCATGCGGCTTCTAAATCCAGGCAAAGCCAGGTTTGAAGGAGTAGGAAGATTCATTTTAAAAAAAGAAAATAATATTGTTTGAGGACTGAAGAATGAAGACCGCCCAGAATTCGCAAATCACTCTGGAACTGAAAAGGAAAAGCTGACCTCACAGGCTGCAGCCCACCTCCAAAGTGAGATGTTTCTGCTTCCTGACACCAACCAGGAGTCAAAGATAGTCCCCATCATATGCCCACTGATCTTAGCATCACATTTATTTATATTAATAAATATAAAAATAAATGTATGTGTAATTTACATTAATGTCTGTCTTCCCCTCTAAGCTTGTTGTGGGCAAGGAATGTCGTATTGTACTCTCCCAAGCACTTAATTCAGTGCTCTGCACACAGAAAGTGCTCAATAAATACAGTTGACTGCTTGACCGACTGACTGACGTTCAGTCCTTAGGGAAACAGGAAAGTTTGGCAGCTCCATCCTTCGAAAGGACAGAGCCCTGACCCACTCCCTCAGCAATTAGTAAACTAAGCAGGTGTGTTTCCTGTCCCAAGTTCCCCATTAAACTGTAAGGTCCTTGAGAGCAGGATGCATGTCTACCAGTTGTACATTTCCCATGCGCTTAGTACAGTGCTCCGCACAAAGTAAGCACTCAATAAATGTCATCGATTGATCGATTCCCCGGAAAAGAGGACTGGCTTGGGCCAATCTGTCTTCTCTGAGCTCCCTCTGGGGTCTTTCATTCATTCATTCAGTAGTATTTACTGAGCGCTTACTATGTGCAGAGCACTCTACTAAGCACTTGGAATGTACGATTTGACAACAGAGAGAGACAATCCCTGCCCACTAACGGGCTCGCGGTCTGAACAGGGGAGACAGACAGCAGAGCAAAACAGAACGAAACAAAACAACATCATCATGATAAATAGAATCGTGGAGATATACACCTCATTAACAAAATAAATAGGGTAATTAATAATATATACAAACATGCACGGTGCTGAGGGGAGGGGAAGGGGCAAGAGCCGAGGGCGGGAGAGGCGGAGGATGGGGAGGGGTCTGTGATCTCAGCAGCCAAAGTGAATTTTTCATTAGTTGGTGAAATATGCCAGAGGTCCCTCTGGACTCTGTAAACCCAGACAGAGACCCAGCTCTAAGAGGGCGAGGGAGGTCACCATCCTCTGGGATTGGCGCTGAGGGGCTGAGCCTGTCAAGTTTTGGAGCCGGGATTAGAGCTCACGACCTTCTGACTCACCGCCACTCCAGCGGCAATGGGTCCGGGTCAGCTGGTCTATCCTAGGTCTGCCCAGCCACTGCCACTAAACTGGCAATTCCTCTAGCAAAGAGTAAATGCCTTCTTCCCTTTCCTCTTTCCACTCCCTCTCCTTCCCCTCTCCCCCTTTTTTTCCCTTCTCTCACCCCCTCACTTCCTCCCTCCCTCTCCATACTTTCCCCACCACACTCTACTTCCCCAGAGCTCAGCCTATGGAATGGGAATGATGGGGAGAAGGTAACCCCTCAGAGAAGCAGCATGGTGCAGTGGCTAGAGCACAGGCCTGGGAGTCAGAGTCATGGGTTCTAATGGCGGCTCCACCATTGTCTGCTGTGTGACCTTGGGCAGGTCACTTAACTCCTCTGGACCTCGGTTACCTCATCTGCAAAAAGTGGGGATTAAGAATGTGAACCCAATGTGGAACGGGGACTGTGTCCAACTCGATTTGCCGGTATCCACTCCGGCGGCTAGTATAGTGCATGGCACATAGTAAGCGCTTAACAAGTACCGTGACTATTATTATTGTTATCATCTCCAAGTGATGGGTTTAAGTCGTGTGGTATGACTTGCCAAGCAGCGTTACAAAAGTCATAGACACCAGACTTCTTTCTTCCAGCTAGGATTGGTTGGCCTGCACTCACTCACCCCATTTCGGGCGCAGAGAGACGATGGGCCGCAACAAGCTTGGTAACCCGTGCCACCACACAGCTGAGCATGTTTAAGAGCTGAGCGCATGCAGTAGGCCCTACAAACCCCCTGGGTCAACTAATACCCGCTAACCCACGGCAGTGACCGCGTCTGAGTTATGCACCATCCAAATTCCACCCTACTGGCTTCCTTAACTACACCGGGTCAGGTTGGGCCCCAGATTTTCAAACCATGTGGAGCTCAAAGGCTAGAACATGTGAGAGATGGCAGAAGAGCCAAGGTGGACAGGTGAGGGGAGGTAAAGGGCGTCACTAGCGATCAGAAGAGCAACTTAAGGCCCAGGAGTCTCTCTGGAGCCTTTCCTCAAATGGATATGAAAGGCAGCCTGGGAAATAACGCTTTGAAATTCCCAAGTAAAAGGAATCCTATAAATCCCACTTAGAAGCATACGGATGGATTTTAAATGACTAGGTCCTTCAATAGGTGCAAAGGTTGTCGCTGTGAATTACTCTCCTTATTTATAGCCTGCCGTACTGCAATTAGCATGTTTCCCCAGCTCCGAATTTATTAGGTTTCCCACACTCTTTTCACTCTGGTTTCACTTTTTGCCATTGTCTGGACCCCCTTCGGTGGCTCTCCGGCCCTGCCTGTTTGGCCCCAGCGGAATGTCCCGGCCTATCTTCATTTTGCGATCTGTTCTGAGCGTTCGCTCACCAAGAAGGACACGGTGTATCCTTTTGAAGATATCGTGCAAGTAGCAGCAGAGCCGGGCTTTGAGAGCCTTATTCTTCGCAGCCAGCAAAACAAGAAGGCTGAAAACAGCTCAGTACAGCACATGGTTGTTTGTGGCATGCCCCAAACCACACACGGGTTTACAGGCGATGGGAGAGGAAGTGAAAAGTTCACCGTGTCCTGCCAGGGTAGCAGTGCTTTTTTCTTTCAATAAAAATAGACCCTGTCCCCGGGTTCTTGGAAATAAGACCGGGAGCCCGATGGCCGTGGTGTCCGAGTCCGTCTTTGGCTCCCGCCCCCGGGCGGCTCCGGGCCCGCGGTGATTTCTGCCACGGCGGGCGGCGGTCCCCGGGAAGGATGCGGCCGGTGGGGGCGGGGGAAAGATGCTTCAGACCAAGGTTCTCTCTGAGGGCCTGAAACCCCCCTCCGGTCCCTGGCTGGGCTTTGTAGTCAAAAGTTTCCTTCACAAAAGGCTGAATCAGGAAACCGTGGGGAACGGAAACAGTCTCAGTCTGGGACCGGGGAGGCCGGCGGAGCCCAGGCGCGGCCTGCTCCGATCGTCGTTTCCCTTCGGTCTGGCGGGGGAGGGAGTCTGGACGTAGGGGGAGACCGAGGCTGGGGGGGGTCAACGGCCTGGGAGGTGAGGCGGGGGCACGCTGCAGGTTACAGGATGTGAAAGGCGGGTAGGTCGAGGACAGGGGCCCGAGGTTAGGAAGAATAAAAGGCTGAGGCCGGAGCACACCCAACAAAGCCCAGCGTTCAGATCTCTCTTCTTTGGGGTTTCCTGTGGGGAAAAACATTGTGTTCTGGCTGAACTCTTTTGATTTGCACCGGTCTCGCTCTGCCTCTGGGTCTTAGTGCTGCTCGGAGCGGCTCCGAGCCCAGGGCTGTGCACCGCTCTGGTGCACGCAGAGGCCCATCCAGGGCATAGCACCAGTGCTGTGCCCGTAGCACACGCTCAGTAAATACCTTTGGTTGATCGACTGATCGATTTGTTTGATTGATTAATGGCTCGGCCCCCAGAGACAGGCAGAGCTCAGCTCATTCATTCATTCAATCGTATTTATTCATTCAGTCATATTTATTTCGTACTTACTGTGTGCAGAGCACTGTACTAAGCGCTTGGGGGCTTACAGTCTGGGAGGTGGGAGAACAGACATTAATAGAAATAAATAAATGACAGATGTGTACGTAAGTGCTGTGGGGCTGGAGGGGTGATGAACAAAGGGAGCATGTCAGGGTGACACAGAAGGGAGTGGGAGAAGAGGAAAAGGGGGGCTCAGTCGGGAAAGGCCTTTGGGAGGAGATGTGCCTTCAATAAGGCTTTGAAGGGGGGAGAGCAGGTGTCCGTCAGATTTGAGGAGGGAGGGTGTTCCAGGCCAGAGGCAGGACGTGGGCGAGGGGTCAGCAGTGAGATAGACGAAATCGAGGCACAGTGACAAGGTGAGCATAGGGGAGAGAGGTGTGCGGGCTCGGTTGTAGGAGGAGAGTAGTGAGGTGAGGTAGGAGGGGGCAAGGTGATTTAGGGCTTTAAAACCAATGGTGAGAAGTTATTGAGAGCTTAATGTGTGCAGAGCACTATACTAAGTGCTTGGTAGCTTGGCTTAGTGGAAAGAGCACAGGCTTGGGAGTCAGAGGTCATGGGTTCTAATCTCTGCTCCTCCACCTGTCAGCTAAGTGATTTGGGCAAGTCACTTCATTTCTCTGGTCCTCAGTTACCTCATCTGTAAAATGGCAATTAAGACTGTGAGCCCCATGTGGGATAAGCTGATTACCTTGTACTTACCCCAGTGGATAGAACACTGCTTGGCACATAGTAAGCGCTTAACAAATACCGCCATTAGTATTAGTACAATATAGTGCTTGGCACATAGTAAACACTTAGGAAATACCATCATTACTATAAACAGATACATTCCCTACCCAGGAGGAACTTAACCCACAGAGGTGTTGGGGCAGAAGGGAGGGGCTGCGAGTTGAAGTCAAGTGTGTGGAGAAGGCTGAAGATGGACGAGGAGATCAGGAGAGCCCAGTTATTGGTGTCATGGCTTCTCCCAGGGCTCCCTAGTAATAATGATAATAATGATGGTATTTGTTAAGCGCTTACTATGTGCCAAGCACTGTTCTAACCGCTGGGTTAGATACAAGGTAATCAGGTTGTCCCACATGGGGCTCATAGTCTTAATCCCCATTTTACAGATGAGGTAACTGCGGCACAGAGAAGCGAAGCGACTTGCCCGAAGTCTCACAGCTGACAAGTAGCAGAGCAGAAATCAGAACCCACGACCTCTGACTCCCAAGCCCGTGCTCTTTCCACTAAGCCATGCTACCTCTCTCCACTAAGTCACACTGCTCCATGATTTTTAAAGTAGTCTTCTTAGTCCCAAATCACCCAGAAGGAGAGCTGACTGGCAAGCTGAACTTTCCACTCCGTCCCCTTCTGAAATCTGCTGCCTAATTCCCTGCCCTACTGATTGGAAATCTTTCCTAACTCTTGATGCTGGAGTTATTTAGTCAGTCAGTGGCACCGAGCACTCACTGTCTGAGAGCGCTTTAAGCCCTTGTGAGGGTACAATAGAGTTGGTGGATGTGATTCCTGCCTGCAAGTTGCATACAGATTGACATTAAAATAAATAACAGGTGGATATGCACATCGGTGCCTTACATAGGTAGGATGGAGAAGGGATGAATATCAGAGTGTTTAGGGGGTAGTTAGGGAATCCCCCTCCCTTCTGCATGCAGTTGGATCCACACCCTGGGGACATTTAGTATTTGCCCTACTCTTAGTCCCACAGCATCCCGACTCTGCCCCTTGTCAGCTGTGTGACTGTGGACAAGTCACTTCACTTCTCTGTACCTCAGTTCCCTCATCTGTAAAATGGGGGTGAAGACTGTGAGCCTCACGTGGGACAGCCTCATTCCCCTGTATCTACCCCAGCGCTTAGAACAGTGCTCTGCACGTAGTAAGCGCTTAACAAATACCAACATTATTATTTAGGCACATATTGATAAATTGTTCATTTATATTAATGCCTGTCTCCCCTTCTGGACTGCAAATTCACCATGAGCAAGGAACATGTCTACAACTCTGTTGCATTCTACTCGCCCAAGTGTTCAGTACAGAGCACACAGTAAGCACTGAATAAACACCACTTGCCCCAGGCCCAAGGGCATAGACCACTCAGAAAGCAGCTTAGACAGGGAAGTGAGGGTTTAACTCAGGGAAGGCCTCCGGGTGGAGAAATAATTTTAACAGGGCTTTGAAAATGGGGACAGTTATTGTCTGTAACAACTCTTTTTTGGAAACTGTTTCCCTGGAATCTCGAGGTTTCACTGTATTTGTCAACCATTTACCAAGTGCCAGACATTGCTCTAAGCGCTGGGATGGATTTAAGATGATCAGGTCAGACACAGTCCCTGTCCCACGCAGGGATCATAGTCTAAGTAGAAAGAAGAGCTATTGAATCCCCATTTAACAGATGAGGAAACTGAGGCACAGGTAATTTAAGTGACTTACCCAAGGTTATGAGGCAGGTAAATGGTACAGCTGGGTTTAGAACCCAGATCCCTTGACTCCCAGGTTCATGTTTTTTCCCCCAGGCCACATTGAGCTTAATGGCTATGAGTGCCACACTGACATCCGTCTATAATAATAATAGTGGCGTTTCTTAAGCACTTACCAAGTGCCAAGCACTGTGCTAAGGGTCTGGAGAAGATATAGCAGTAGGAGAGAAAACAGGTATTGAATCCCCACTTTACAGATGGGGAAACTGATTTGCCCAAAAAGTCACACAACAAGCAAGCGGCAAGAACTAGGATTAGAACCCAGGTCCCTGACTCCCAGCCCTGATGTTCTTTCCATTAAGCCACACAGTCACACATAATAGGATGGCTAGACATTAAGTTTTAGACTGGTTTTCAACCGGCCAATCTCCTTTCCAGCTCTTGCATAGTACCAGAAGCTTTTATTTCCAATTTTTAATGTTTCTGACACCGAATTTCTCTCAATCACCGAGTTCCACCTCTCGGATGTTTCACCAAATAGCATATGGACCTGAGTCGGGGACACAAAGGCTCCTGTGAGTTAGAGTAAGAGTGAGTTGGGGGTTCAGGGTCCGGAGCCCCTCTAGGTTTGCAAGAAACCATATACTTCCACAAAATGGCACTCACTATGGCATCACGTGATGCCATTGTAACTCCTGTAACTCCCCTCCTATTAATGTTGGTATTGTTAAGCGCTTACTATGTGCAGAACACTGTTCTAAGCGCTGGGGTAGATACAGCTTAATCAGGTTGTCCCCCATGAGGCTCACAGTCAATCCCCATTTTACAGATGAGGGAACTGAGGCCCTGAGAAGTGAAGTGACTTGCCCACAGTCACACAGCTGCCAAGTGGCAGAGCTGGGATTCGAACCCATGACTCCCAAGCCCGTGCTCTTTCCACCGAGCCACGCTGCTTCTCCTATTGCCACTGGCTCCCTGGAACTCAGGTTTCTGAGACTGCTCCTTGCTGTGCTCCCAGGAAATGTGCAAACTCCAGGGCATTAGAGGCGGGAGGGACCGAAGAAGCATCAGATCTTCTTACTTACTCCGGGTGCGTTTGCTATTTGGCTTCTTGCTGGGGTCCTCAGAGTTCTTGCCAAAGCAAAAATCCCTGCAAAAAGCAGCCCAGCAGCAGCAATAATACCAGAACTCACTGATACTTTCTAGGAGGACTTGAACTCCATGCCGAAAACCTCCAGAGCTCTATTATTCTCCTTTTTCCAGGTCTTAGAAGCCCCGTGCTCACATGCCCAGTTATTTCCTTGCTGCAGGAAGTAGGCACAGATTCTACCCACTACACTGTTCTGAACATAGCAGGATTTGTTGGCAAGTTGGCCCTCACCTGATAGATCCCCAAGGGTCAAAACCCACAAATTGATTCTAAACGTAAATCAGTGGGGTGAGAAAAATGGTTAAGGAATATTTTCAGGTATATGCTTTTTCCATTTCTCTACCCCCTTGAATTACATTCAGAATCAATGTGGTGATAATGAGGCCAAAATGCTCATCCATGTTTTCTGACTCAACCCTCTCTGTACTGATTCAGTTGCATCTCAGTGGATCTCAATCGATCGATCGATCAATGGTACTGATCCTGTCCGTTCAGCCTTCGCAACATTGCTGAAATCCACCCACTCCTGTCCATCCAAAGAGAAGCGGCGTGGCTCCGTGGAAAGAGCATGGGCTTTGGAGTCAGGGCTCATGAGTTCGAATCCCAGCTCTGCCACTTGTCGGCTGTGTGACTGTGGGCAAGTCACTTAACTTCTCTGTGCCTCAGTTCCCTCATCTGTAAAATGGGGATTAAGACTGTGAGCCCCACGTGGGACAACCTGATTCCCCTATGTCTACCCCAGCGCTTAGAACAGTGCTCGGCACATAGTAAGCGCTTAACAAATACCAACATTATTATTATTATTATTTGGCAGCTGTGTGACTGTGGGCAAGTCACTTCACTTCTCTGGGCCTCAGTTACCTCCTCTGTAAAATGGGGATTAACTGTGAGCCTCACGTGGGACAACCTGATTACCCTGGATCTACCCCAGCGCTTAGAAGGGTGCTCGGCACATAGCAAGTGCTTACAAATACCAATATTATTATATGGAGGGAGTGGGGGGGACGGGTAGGTGGGGACAAAGGGTGGGGAGAAGAAAAGAGGGGAGGAGAGGGAGAGAGACAGAGAGAGAGAGGGGGTGTGCTCGTGTGGGTGGGTGGATAATTTGATTTATTAACCCAAAAGCACCTCTTTCTGGGGAGGAACTCAGCATCTGGTTGGCAGGTGGTCATCCTCAGTTTGGGCTGGGGCAGGGGAGGGGCGCGGAGACACTCCCATGGAATACCACGGACACTTAGAGGAAGTGCTTAGAAGATAACAGGGCGGTTTCTTAGAAATCCCAGAACAGTTCTTTATGAATGACCCTTTTCTGGCCCTCCCCAGGCTCATCGGAGCCAAGCCCGTCCCTCCAGCTGAACATTTTCCTCCTCCCAGGGTGGAGTATCGTTTTAGCTTCCTGCAGACGGCGGTGTCAGAGGGGCGAGCCCCACTAGGATGTAGGGCCTTGCTGGAAAGAACTGACAGTGCCCCGGCCACCCAGCCTGTCCAGCGAGCCAACGCCCCCACCCCCCATCTTATTTGTTCATTCATTTATTCAATTGTATTTATTAAGCGCTTACTGTGAGCAGAGCACTGCACTAAGCGTTTGGTAAAGAACGATACAACAATCAGGAGCTGCGAGATCGGTCCGGGGCCAGCCGGGACACAGAGCGGGCCTGCACAAGTCGAGGAGGAGGCATCTACTTAAGCCAGTTTGGGTGATGATAATAACTGTGGTATGTGCAAAGTGCTTACTACGTGCCAGGCACTGTATTAAGCGCTGAGGTAGATACAAGACGATCGTGTTGGACACAGTCCGTGTCCCACGTAGGACTCACGGTCTTAATCCCCATATTGCGGATGAGGGAACTGAGGCACAGAGAGATGAAGTGACTAGCCCAAGGTCACGCCGCAGGCAAGAAATGGAAGTGGGATTAGAACCCAGGCCCTCTGACTCCCAAGCCCGAGCGCTTTCCAGTAATAATTGTGGTGACACTTAGGTGCTCAGGATGTTCCAGGCACTGCAAAGCGCAGGGTGGATAAAAGCAAATCGGATTGAATCCAGTCCCTGTCCCACATTGGGCTCACAGTCTCGATCCCCGTTTAGAGATGAGGGAATTGAGGCACAGAGAAGTGAAGTGACTTGCCCAAGGTCACCCAGGATGCTGGAACCGGGATTAAAACTCAGGCCGGAGCTTTCTCCAATAGGCCACGGTGTTCGGCGGATAGCGTAGTGGCTAGAACGCGGAGCTGGAAGTCAGAATGTCACGGGTTCCGATCTCACCTCTACCGCTCGTCTGTCGTGTGACCTTGGGCAAGTCACTTCACTTCTCTGGGCCTCAGTTACCTCATCTGTAAAATGGGGATTGAGACCGTGAGCCCCATGTAGGACAGGGACTGTGTCCAACCCGATTTACTTGTGTCCACCCCAGCGCTCAGTACAGTGCCTGGCAACCTAGTAAGCGCTTAACAAAATACCACAATTCTTCTTCTTCTTCTTCTTCTCTGTGTCTCAGTTACTCCATCTGTAAAACAGGGATTGAGACTGTGAGTCCCGTGCGGGACGGGGGCTGTGCCCACCCCGACTTGCCGGTTTCCGCCCTAGTGCTTAGCACAGTGGCTGGCACATAGTGAGCACTTAACAGACACCATGAGGAGCTCTGGGCCCCATCTCTGGGCCAGCAGCGCTTTAACTGCCTCTGCCTGTTTGTTTGTTGTTCGGCAACATCAGCAGAGTTTCGGAACGAGCTGTTCCCAAACGGAGCCCGGATCCTGCCCGACCGGCCGGTCCTAGAGACCCCCGGACACTGCCCCATCCCAGGCCTCATCCATTCATTCATTCATCCATCCACCCATCCGTTTCATTCAATTGTATTTATTGAGCGCTTACTACTACTACTCATAATAATGGCGAGGGTATTTGTTAAGCGCTTACTATGTGCCGAGCACCGTTCTAAGCGCTGGGTTAGATACAAGGTTGTCAGATTGTCCCACGTGGGGTTTGCGTCTTAATCCCCATTTTACAGACGAGGTAACTGAGGCCCGGAGAAGTGAAGTGACTTGCCCAAAGTCACACAGCGGACAAGTGGCGGAGCGGGGATTAGAAACCTTTTACTTTTATTAACTATCTTCTCCCCTCTCCCCCTCTTTCCCCACTACCCCTTAGACTGTGAGCCTGTTGTTGGGCAGGGATCGACTCTATCTGTTGCCAAATTGTACATTCCAAGTGCTTAGTACAGTGCTCTGCACACAGTAAGCGCTCAATAAATACGATTGAATGACTGAACGAACCCACGACCTCTGACTCCCAAGCCCATGCTCTTGCCACTAAGCCACACTGCCTCTCCACGTGCAGAGCCCTGTACTAAGCGCTCAGGAAAGTACGGTACGTCACTTAGACACATTCCTTGTCCACAGCGAGCTTATAGTCTAGAGGGGGGAGACAGATAACAATATAAATAAATACTTTATGGCTATGGACAGTAGTGGGAAGAGCACGAGCTTGGGAGTCAGAGGACATGGGTTCTAATCCTGATTCCCAGCACTTGCCTGCTGTGTGACCTTGGGCAAGTCACTTCACGTCTCTGTGCCTCAGATACCTCATCTGTAAAATGGGTATTAAAAGCGTGCGCCCCACATGGGACCACCTGATTACCCTGTATCTACCCCAGCGCTTAGTGCTTGGCACATAGTATTATCATTATAAGTGGTGTGGTGTTGGAGGGACCGGGAGAAAACAGAGGGGGCATCCCCAGCCCCAGCCCCATCCCCATCCCCGGTCCCGCACTGCTGCCCTCAAGCCTCTGTCCCCTCCGCAGCCCCCGGCAGCTGTGAGCATCCTCCCTGCATCTCCTCCAGCTCTGCTCGCTCCCTGGATCTTCCCTGGCTTCAGGATAGATAGGCCCCGGTTTTTGTCCTGGCCCAAAACAGCAGGGTTTTTTTAGTTTGTTTTTGGTTTTTACATTTTTTATGGGTTTTTTTTTTAATGGTATTACAAAGCAGTGTGGTCTAGTGAAGAGAGCATGGTCTTGGGAGTCAGAAGGACCTGGGTTCTAATTCCAGTTCTGCCGATTGCTTGCTGTGTGACCTTGTGCAAGTCACTGAACTGCTCTGTGCCTCAGTTTCTTCAATTGCAAAGTGAGGAATACTGCACTTCTATACCTATATATATATATATATATATATCTAATTCTATTTATTTACACTGATGCCTGTTTACTAGTTTTGAAGTGTATATATCTATAATTCTATTTATTTATATTGATACTTGTTTACTCATTTTGATGTCTGTCTTCCCCTGTGGACTGTAAACCCAGTGTGGCAAGGGATTGTCTCTCTTTACTGCTGAATAGTACTTTTCAAATGCTTAGTACAGTGCTCTGCACCCAGTAAGCGCTCAATATAATAATAATAATGTTGGTATTTATTAAGTGCTTACTTTGTGCCGAGCACTGTTCTATATACGACTGAATGAATGAATGAATTATCCCTCTTACTTAGACTGTAACACCCATGTGAGACAGGGACCGTGTCCGACCTAATTAACTTGTACCTGCCCCAGCACTTAGAACAGTGTTTGACACAGGGTAAGCACTTAATAATAATAATTATTATTACTATTATTATCATTGTGGTACGTTAAGTGCTTACTATGTACCAAGCACTGTTCTAAGCACTGGAGTAGGTACAAGTTAATCAGGTTGGACACAGTCCCTGTCACACAGCGGCCTCACAGACTCAATCCCCATTTTACAGATGAGGTGGTTCAGTCTTAATCCCCCTTTTAGAGTTGAGGTACCTAAGGAACAGAAAAGTTCAGGGATTTGCCAAAGTCACACAGCAGACAAGTGGCAAAGCCAGGACTCTAGACTGTGAGCTCGTTTTGGGCAGGGATCGTCACTCTTTACTGCTGTATCGTACTCTCCCAAACGCTTAGTACAATGCTCTGCACTCAGTAAGTGCTTAATAAATACGATTGAATGAATTGGAACTCGGGTCCTGGGTTTGTGCCCTTTCCACTAGGCCAAGCTGCTTCCCATAGGTCAGACCTATCCATCAATCAATCAATCAATCATTCAATCGATCAACGGTATTTATGGAGTGCTACTGTGTGCAGAGCACTATACTAAGTGCTTAGGAGAGTTCATACAACAGAGTTGATAGACACGTTCGCTGCCCACAACAAGCTTACCACCACCCACCCCTTCCATCTTTAATGTTTTAAAAATAAAGAGGAAGGGGTGAAGGTGCATTTCCCAGACTCCTGGCCCATTAATGAAACATGCCAGACTGCTTAAATTGTGTTTGTGTAAACCAGGCTAGTTCATTCATTCAATCAGTTGTATTTATTGTGCACTTATTGTGTGCAGGGGACTGTATTAAGCACTTGGGAGAGTACAACATAACAATGAACAGACACATTCCCTGCCCGTAGTGAGCTTACAGTCTAGAAGGGGAGACAGACATTAATATTAAATAGCATGACGTAGTGGATAGAGCACGGGCCTGGGAGTCAGAAGGTCATGGGTTCTAATCCCAGCTCCTTAACGTGTCCGCTGTGTGGACTTGGGCAAGTCAATAATAATAATAATAATGTTGGTATTTGTTAAGTGCTTACTCTGTGCCGAGCACTGTTCTAAGCGCTGGGGTAGATACAGGGTAATAGGTTGTCCCAAGTGAGGCTCACAGTCTTAATCCCCATTTTACAGATGAGGTAAATGAGGCACCGAGAAGTTAAGACAAGACACTTAACTTCTCGGTGCCTCAGTTAACTCATCTGTAAAATGGGGATTAAGACTGTGAACCCTACGCTGGGCAGGGACTATGTCCATCCTGATTAGTTTTTATCTACCCCAGTGCTTAGAACACCCGCTCTTAACAAATACCATTATTATTAATAATAATAATATGAATAAATAAATTAGAGATATGTACATAAGTGCTGTGGGGCTGAGAGGGAGGATGAATAAAGGGAGCAAGTAAGGGCGATGCAGAAGGGAGTGGGAAAAGAGGAAAGGAGGGTTTAATCAGGGAAGGCTTCTTGGAGGAGATGTGCCTTCAATAAGGTCTCGAAGCAGCCTAAGTGTAGAACCTGGCCTAGAGCAGACTGTGGTGGGGTAGTCGGGCGGAGCGATTTTTTTTAAAATTCAATTTTAGTTTATGCCTACAAACTATCTGAGCACAGAAGATAGTTTGTTAGGGCACAAGACTACAGAATTCCTTGCATGACCATAGTGACTTTAGAGTGAATTGTCAAGCATAAGAGAGAAGATTTTTTAAAATAATAATAATTTTGAAAGTTGTATGGGAAGCACCATGGCAGAGTTGGCAGAGTACAGGCCTGGGAGTCAGGTTATGGGTTCTAATCCCATCTCTGCCACTCGTCTGCTGTGTGACCTTGGGCAAGTTGCTTTACTTCTCTGGGCCTCAGTACCCTCATCTGTAAAACGGGGTTTGAGACTGTGAGCCCCACAGGGAACAGGGACTGTGTCCAACCCGATTAGCTTGCATAATAATAATAATAATGCTGGTATTTGTTAAGCGCTTACTATGTGCAGAGCGCTGTTCTAAGCACTGGGGGAGATACATAAGAAGCAGCGTGGCACAGTGGAAAGAGCACAGGCTTTGGAGTCAGGGCTCATGAGTTCGAATCCCAGCTCTGCCACTTGTCAGCTGTGTGACTGTGGGCAAGTCACTTCACTTCTCTGTGCCTCAGTGACCTCATCTGTAAAATGGGGATGAAGACTGTGAGCCCCCCGTGGGACAACCTGATTCCCCTGTGTCTACCCCAGCGCTTAGAACAGTGCTCTGCACATAGTAAGCGCTTAACAAATACCAACATAAATAATCAGGTTGTCCCACATGAGGCTTACAGTCTTCATCCCCATTTTACAGATGAGGTAACTGCGGCCCAGAGAAGTGAAGTGACTTGCCCACAGTCACGCAGCTGCCCAGAGGCAGAGCCGGGATTCAAACCCATGACCTCTGACTCCCAAGCCCGGGCTCTTTCCACTGAGCCACGCTGCTTCCACGCCGCTTGTATCTAGCCCAGCGCTTAGTACAGTGCCCAGCATAGTAAGCGCTTAACAAACATCATAATTATCATTATTTTCAATACCTCTTCCCGTGCCGATTCGGCAGCGGTGCCAGACCTGCCACCCTCTGCCCAGCTAAGCCCTGACCTGGCAGGCGAAGCACGGAGAAGCAGCCTGAGTCAATCCGGCCCCTTGAGAACTGTGAATTCCAGGGCCAACTCCACCATCCCTCACACGCACCACACGCACGCACACATAACACACACACACACACACTCGTTCGGGGCCTGGAAGACATTATCAAAGAAAACTCCATCAGCTCTGGGGGGGGGAGGGCCACGGAGGCCCTTAATACTTTCCTCAGGATGCAGATACTCACGGTCGTCAGCTGCGGCTCTCTTAGTCTGGAGACGGCCAGGGGAACACTCCGTGGGCTGGTGTAAACATTCATCCAGGCACGTAGGTTATTCGAGCCTCTCTGGGAAACTGAATTAGAACCGGATTGTGCCTGGGATTGGCCAAACAATAAAACTGCAGAACAATTTTGAGAAAGAAAATGGGTTGGTTCGCAGGACAGCCTTGGAGATAGCATCCCTTCCCGTTCTCACCTCGAGCGAGTATCCATTTAATAAAAATAGGGGTACTTGTTAGGCACTAGCTACTTGCCAAGCATGGTTTTAAGCTCTAGGGTAGACCCCGAATAATCAGAAATGACATAGTCTCTATGGGGCTTACAGTCGAAGGGGGAAGGAGAACAGTTAATCTCCACTTTACAGATGAGGAAACTGAGGCACAGAGACACTTAAACGGCTTCCCCAGTGTCATACAGCAGGCAGTGCTTGGCACAGAGTAAGCACTTGAGTACCATAATTATTATTAACAATAATAATAATAATAATAATGTTGGTATTTGTTAAGCGCTTACTAGGTGCAGAGCACTGTTCTAAGCGCTGGGGTAGACACAGGGGAATCAGGTTGTCCCACGTGGGGCTCACAGTCTTAATCCTCATTTTACAGATGAGGTAACTGAGGCACAGAGAAGTGAAGTGACTTGCCCACAGTCACACAGCTGACAAGGGGCAGAGCCGGAATTCGAACCAATGACCCCTGACTCCAAAGCCCGTGCTCTTTCCACTGAGCCACGCTGCTTCTCCTTGCTTAGTATTAGGCAAGGGGCAGAGTCGGGATTAGAATTCAGACCCCCGGCCTCTCGGGCCCACGCTCGTCTCACTGGGTCGTGCCCTATTCCCATTTGGGCTGGGCAAAGTGAAGAGAGGCGGCTGATTTAATTTACCTCCTGCCCGGGTGGATTCCCCAGAAAGGGTGGGCGGGCGAAATCTTGGCAGGCGCTCTCAGACTGAAATAAAGGACGGCCAACGTGGGGCTCTGGGAGCCCATCGTCTAGTTTTGGCGAGTGAAGTCTAGCCAAGATTAGTCCTCGAGACTGTAAGCTCGATACGGCCAGGGAATGTGTCTGTTTGTTGTTATGTTGTACTTTCCCGAGCACTCAGTACAGTGCTCCGCATACGGTCAGCGCTCAATAAATACAATTGATTGAATGAAGACCTGAGGGTGGGCCACCGCATCGCCCACCTTAGCCAGTCCCTGAGTGACCCTGCGGGCTCCTCACGCCCCCCGGATCACCCCTGCCCGACACAGGATCGCGTGGATAAATGGCTGAGGTTGGTGATTCACGGACCCCAACACGCTGAGAAGCAGCATGACCCTAGTGGATGGAGCACGGGCCTGCGAGTCAGAAGGTCGGGGGTTCTAATCCTGCCTCCGCCACATGCCTGCTGGGAAACCTTAGGCAAGTCACTTCACTTCCGTGTGCCTCGGGTTCCTCATCCGTAAAATGGGGATTGAGACTCGTGTGCCCCATGTGGGACGGGGACTGTGTCCAACCCGATTTGTTTGTATCTGCCCCAGCGCTTAGTAATAATAATAATAAAGTTGATATTTGTTAAGCGCTTACTATGTGCCGAGCGCTGTTCTAAGCGCTGGGGTAGACACGGGAATCGGGTTGTCCCACGTGGGGCTCACGGTCTTAATCCCCACTTTACAGATGAGGTAACCGAGGCACCGAGAAGTGAAGTGACTTGCCCCAAGTCACACAGCTGACAGGTGGCCGAGCCGGGATTCAAACCCACGACCTCTGACTCCAAAGCCCGTGCTCTTTCCACTGAGCCACGCTGCTTCTCTAAGTCCAGTACTTGGCACCCAGTAAGCGCTTAACAGATACCACTATTATTAGTATTTGCCCTGAATGGGTTTTCTGCCCTATCTCGCCAAAGCAATTCCCTCTCCCTGCGGTGGCTAACTGTACTTTCCGAGCCCTTAGCACAGTGCTCTGCACACGGCAAGCGCTCGATAAGTACGACTGAAGGAACGGCTCCGGAGAGAGGCCTTTTATCGTTAGCCTGATCTCCTTCTCCTCATCCTCCTGACCCTCTGTGCTCTGAGGGGATTAAAGCGGTGACCGCTGTGATCCCGCCCCCCTCCTTGTACCCCTCATCCCCCACCTCAGTCAAAGGAGCAGACAGTGCCCTGCCCCTCCCCCGTGCCATGCAGCTCTCTTGGCAGGCTAAAAGGCTGAGCTCAGCAACTCTTCAGCTCAACTTCCCCTCTCGGACACCGGGAGAGAGTGCGGTCTGTTCCTTCCCCCCTCCTCCCTCTCCCCACCCCTTCCCCTCACTCCCAGGGCCACGTTCCCTAGGTCACGTTTCAGCTCCCCGGGGTATGGGTCCCTCCTGTCTGGGGTGGTGGAGCGGAGGTCACGGTGCCCAACGGCCTCTGCCCCTCCCGGGTGATGCTTCCTGTCATTCATTCATTCGGTCGTATTTATTGAGCGCTCACTGGGTGCAGAGCACTGTACGAAGGGCTTGGGAGAGTACAGGGCAACAATAAACGGACGTATTCTCTGCCCACGAGCTTGCAGTCTAGAGAGGGGGAGACGGACATTAATATAAAGGATTACAGATGTGTACGTAAGTGCTGCGGGGCTGGGAGAGGGGAATGAACAAAAGGCACAAGTCAGGGCGACGCAGAAGGGAGTGGGAGAAGAGGAAAGGGGGGCTTAGTCAGGGAAGGCCTCTTGGAGGGGATGCGCCTTCAGTAAGGCTTTGAAGGGGGGAGAGTAGGTGAATGTCGGATTTGAGGAGGGAGGGCGTTCCGGGCCGGAGGCAGGACACGGGCGAGGGCTCATTCATTCATTCATTCGATAGTATTTATTGAGCGCTTACCATGTACAGACCACTGTACCAAGCGCTTGCAACGTACAATTCGGGTCAGCGGCGAGGTAGGCGAGATCGAGGCAGACTGAGAAGGTTGGCATTAGAGGAGAGAAGTGTACGGCTTGGGTTGTAGTAGGAGGGTAGCGAGGTGAAGTAGGAGGGGGCAAGGTGATCTAGGGCTTTGAAGCCCCCTGTCATTTCAGGGTCTTGGACCACAGGGTCCAGCTGCCCAGCTCAAGGGTCTGGAGGTCTCCCACCCCCACCCCCGTCAGCGCAGACCCCGGCCTGGGCCCCGCCTCCCCCAGGGACTGAATCCAGGACACCCAACTCCCAACAGGGGCTCGACTGCTTTGGAATTTTTTTTAACTGTGGTATTTATTAAGTGCTTACTATGTGCCAAGCACTGTTGTAGGCACTGTTCTAAGGGCTCACAATCTTAATCCCCATTTTACAGATGAGGTAACTGAGGCACAGAGAAATTCATTCATTCAATTGTAATTATTGAGCGCTTACTGTGTGCAGAGCACTGTACTAAGCATCTGGAACAAACAATTCAGTAACAGAGACAATCCCTACCCAACAGTGGGCTCACAGTCTAGAAGTGACTTGCCCTAGGTCACCCAGCAGACAAGTGGCGGAGCCAGGATTAGGACTCAGGGCCTTCTGACTCCCAGGCCCATGCTCAATCCACTAAGCCACACTGCTGCCCCTTGGAATCGCCCCCCTGGTGTCTGCCCTCACCGCTGACCAGCTCCCACCGCCACCAAGCCTCCTCCCATTCCTCCCTACCAAACTTCCAAACGCGGAGTCAGTTTATTGCCCACGGATCGGCTTCCATGGAGTCAGTTTGAGAGCGTCTGGAAAGGGTATTCTGGGACCACCTTGGGCTCCTGGGGAGGCCCGCTGGGCACCCTTGCAGGGTTGGGTATGACAGTCGATCGGGGGGGGAACAGAGAGGGTCTGCTGCCCTGCCTATCAGAAGGTTGGGGACAGGCCCCCGTGGGCCAGATTCCGGCAGAAACCAGATCCAGCAGGCAACAGCCAGCGCAGAAAGTCTCTTGTGTAAACAACTCCGAGGTGCTGTACTGCCACTCCTGTTTTCCGTAGGCAGATTCCCTCCCACTCTGCTCTGGTTGTTCCTGCCTCCAGCCTGGGGGAAGAAAGGGGAGCCCAGAGAGAGGGGTGGGGGGTCTTGGCTTTTGGCTTTTTTCCCCCCTGCCCTTGGGAAAGTCGAATGAAAGGAAGGGGCTTTGGGAGAGGGGCAGTCTTTCCAGAACAGGTTCGGCAGCTCCCGCCAGCGGGGAAACTCTGCGGAAACCCATGAGTCAAGCAGATTGACCGACCGAGGAATCACAAAGAGATGGAGCTTGTGGCTGTCCTGGGTCTGTGATGAGAAGCAGATGTCAGGCCGCTTCGGTTGCCCAGTTTAAAGTACCTCTGTGCTGGGATGATTGAGGAGAAAATCACTAAGAGCCAGAATAATAAGAATAATAATTAGGGAATGGAATTTGTTAAGTGGTTACTATCTGTCAAGCACTGTACTAAGCACCGAAGGGAGTACATACAAGCAAATCAGGTCAGACACGGACCCCGTCCCACATGGGGCTCTCCCACGCTAAGTAAGAGGGAGAACTCACTGTGGACAGGGAACGTGTCCGTTTATTGTTGTATTGTACTCTCCCAAGTGCTTACTACAGTGCTCTGCACACAGTAAGTGCTCTATAAATACGATTGAGTGAATGAATGAGCGGGTATTTAATCCCCATTTTTACAGATGAGGAAATTGAGGCACAGAGAAGTTAAGGCCCCACAGCAGGCAAGTAGTTGTGCTGGGATTAGAACCCAGGTCCCCTGACTCCCAGGCCCATGCTGTTTCTCCTAGACCCGCTGCTAGTGGTAGGGGGTGGGAGGTTGAGGGGCCGGAAAGGGAACGAGGCAAAGGAGACTCACGCACCTTTTCCGAATCAACCAGGCCTCAGACGGGGGATCCCAATCCTACCCCATCCACCTCCGGTATCCTGATCCGGCTCGATCTATAGTTAGCGCCTTCCCATTCAAGCTCAGCTCAGCTCTCGTCCACCCCTGGGCCCGGCTCCCTGTTCTATTTATGCCGGTTGATTTAGGCTGTGTCGATTTTATTTAGGCTGAGTTGATTGAGGCCAGTCGAATTTATTTAGGTCGAGTCCATTTCGGTTGTGAGCTAAGAAACATGCAGGGAAAAGACCTACCGGCCCCTCCACGGCACGGTCTTTCCGAGAAGAAAGACCGAAAACTCCCTCTGGAGTAGAGCAAATGGTCACCTTAGGTTTGGGGCTGCTGGGATGTGAGTCATCATGACTACCCAGGTCTTCACGTCCTGTCTCTCCAGGAGATGAGACTCAGGGAAGTTCACCCTTCCAGCACCCTGCCAAGTCCCCGCTCGTATCTGCACGGGGTAAACGTGTCCGTGGGTTGAAAAAGAAAAGTCTTAATGGCTCTAATCAACTAGTCCTTCGGGTCTCGATTCTGCAGGGCAGTACTCGGACTCGGAAGCGTTGGGCGGAGCTGGGGCAGACAGGGAGTTATTACTGTGAAGTGGCACCCTCTTGCGTGCCTCTCGTCCGGGCTGGGAATCTGCCCGGCTGACAGCTGCAGCCGGGAGATGGGGGCGGTGAAGGGGTTCTGCGCTGCCCTGCTCGCCCTGTGCCAACCTGCCCGGGATTCTGGAGGCGGCCTGAGGCTCTCGAGACCAGCGGGGAGGCGATGGGACAGGGCTGGGAGTGATAGAAGCCCAGCCCTCTGTCAATCAGGTGAGCACCCTGACATCAGGCTCCCAAGGCGGGCCCAAATGTTTCTCCTGTCAATCAATATTTCCTGAGCGCTCACTGTGTGCAGAGCAGTGTTCTAAAGACCTGGGAGAAGGCGAAACAACAGAATCGGAAGACGTGTTCCCTGCCCACCACCAACTTACAATCCAGGGGGACTGTCGTTCCGGCTGCACGTCTGAGCCTCCCGCAAATTACGTCATCGCCTAACATTAGGTTTGCCTGAGGCAGACTGGGTCCCAAAATGGAATTTTCTCCCAGAAAATGTATTTCACAATATCTGCCTTCCTCGTGTAAATGCAGCCTCTGAGTCCACGCTTCGGTATCTCCCCTTTCAATACTCAGTGGCAACGTTTCGCCACACAGGGCAAAATCTCTAAAATAGTAAGAATGTGTCAAAGCATCCGTCTGGAGACGTCATCAAACACACCCTTCCTTGGTTTCCCCACCTCATTCGGCCTGGACCGGTGCCGGCCAGACCAGGGATGTTTTGCAATCAGGTTCCCTGGGTCCTTCGTTTCCTGCTTAAGGATGTTTTTCTTTTTCTATCAAGCAACAAGATGTAACTGTCAAGAGGTACTTGATCCTGTACTTCCACCTGGGGAAGGGTGGAGGAAAACGGATTTGAGGCTCTTTTACTCTAGACAGACACTCCTCTGTCTGACAAAACACCTGAGCCACGCCAGCCAGCTCTTGGTCCCTCTCATTTCTTTCACTGGGGCTTGCTGAACTCAAGGCAGCTGGGGGAAGGAAGGATTTGTTTGGATAAAGGGCCTTCAACACCTCTTTTCCTCTGCTCTCCCAGAAGCCAGAGGGATGCCAAGAAATTCATATATACAATAACTCCACGCCTATAACACTGATGTACGGATCTGTAATTTATTTATATTGCTGTCTTTCTCCCCTCTAGACTGTCAGCTTCTTGTGGCCAGGGAGTGTGTCTACAAACTCTGTTGTATTCTCCCAAGCTCTTAGTACAGTGCTCTGCACACTGTAGGCTTTTAATAAATACCAATAACTGATGGGTTGAAAGGATTTTCATCCTCTTCTGCTGCTTATAAACCCTGATTGGTTCCCCCATTGGATCCTAAGAATGCCCCATTTCCCTAGGCCCTGTAACCTCCATATGCCTTTTGGTTTTCCAGACTCCGTGTGTCTAGATTGTGAGTGTCAGATTTCCATGCGCCTACATGCTGCTGAGCTGTTGAGCAACAAGGATCCTGGCTTGGGAATGGCCATCTTAATATGTCACTTGGACTGTGAATCCCATATGGAACAGGGATTGTGTCAGTCAGTCAATCAGTCATATTTACTGAACGCTTACTGCGTGCAGAGCATTCATGCAGTCATCCAATTGTATTTATTGAGGACTTACTGTGTGCAAAGCACTGTACTGAACTGTCGGGAGAGTACAAGCAGCATGGCTCGGTGGAAAGAGCCTGGGCTTCGGAGTCAGAGGTCCCGGCTCCGCCGCTCGTCAGCTGTGTGACTGTGGGCAAGTCACTTCACTTCTCTGTGCCTCAGTTACCTCATCTGTAAAATGGGGATTAACTGTGAGCCTCACGTGGGACAACCCGATTACCCTCTATCTACCCCAGCGCTTAGAACGGTGCTCTGCACATAGTAAGTGCTTAACAAATACCAACATTATTATTATTACAACATAACAGTAAACAGGCACATTCTCTGCCACTACGAGCTGAAAGTCTAGGTGAGGAGATAGACATTAATATAAATGCACAAACAAATAAATAAATAAATAAATAAATAAATGAATAAATAAATAAATAAATAAATAAATACATAAATAAATACATAAATAAATAAATAAATAAATAAATAAATAAATAAATAAATAAATAAATAAATAAATCAATCAATCACAGAGCAGTGTACTGAACAATTGGCTGAGTCCAATGTATTGTTCTCTGTCCAGTCTGATTATCTTGAATCTACAACAGGACTTAGCACAGTGCCCAGCACATAGAAAGAGCATTTATCAAATACTATTATTATTATTACTACATTCTTCACTGACTTGTTTCGCTCTCAGCTCTCAAGTTCTACACCTGGGAAATGGGGACTCATACCAGCCACGAGTAAGGGGCAGTGAGATCATATGCACAAATCACTCCCAGCAGCGCAGGACTGACTCTAGAAGATAATCTCTATAGTGAGATACAGAATATTCCGTCACACCCGCCTCTCCAGCAGCCGCGGAGGGAGGAGGAGGACAAGAGGGAGGGGCAGGGAGAAGAAAGGACCTTAACTGAGCCTGTCTGGCCTATGGCCAGAACCCAGAGCAAAACAAGCAGGGCAGAGAAAGGAGGCCGGGAGTCTTGGAGAAAGGAGTTCTGACGGGGCTAGGGAGGCCTTTAACAGTCAGAGACAAAAGACAGACGGGGGTGCAGGCGGTGAGACTGAGAGAAGGCTAGAAAGCAGAAAACCGAAGTTTCCACCAATTCCTTCGGAATTCAGCTGGTCTGCAGTAACCCCCGAACGGGTCTGACATTTTTTCTTCTGAAAAGTGCGAGTCCATTCCTCGATTTGGGTTCTTAGGCACGTTTCCTTCACAAAGAACCACAATGCTTCCCCTAACCTACAGTAGGCAGCCTACGACACTGAGCTATTTATACCCTGTGTGTAGAGCACTGTACTAAGAGCTTGGAAGAGTACAATGCAGTCGTTTGGAGGGGAAGCGATATAGCCTAGTGAAAAGATCATGAGCCTGGGAATCAGAGGACCTGGGTTCTAAAGCCGGCTCTTCCCTTTGCCTGCCCTGTGATCTTGGGCAAACCACTTACCTACTCCGGGCCTCCATTACTTCGTCTGTAAATTGGGGATTAAGACTGTGAACACCAAATGGGACAAGAACTGTGTCCAACCCGATCATCTCCTATCTACTCCAAATTTTAGCACAGTGCCTGGCATGAAGTAAGCGCTTCGCAAATAGGATAAACAAACAAACCTGGGGAAAGTTTTACAGGTCATCCTCGACCTTTGGTTCCTTCTTCCCTGCCTACTGCACCCACGCCATCCTCTATTGCTCCTGCCTCCGGCCACCTCGACGGCTCTCAGGTCAGAGGTGACCACAAGGTGGATTCCAGGCACGGGCCCCAGATGGCACCTGCTTGCAGCCTGCACCTGGAACAGCTGCCCCGTTCACCCGGCCTTAATCCTGCCACCGCCCGGCTCCTTCCTAACCCCCAAACTCAGGGAGTCCAGTGATGCCGTGATCTGAAAATGGGGAGGATTAAGCTGTTTCCCTTGAGGACTGTTCACCAAGGAGATGAACTCCGACTGGATCCTGTCCCGAACAAGCACCGGCACAGCTCGGGGCAAAGAACGTTGCTCTGCAGGCATGGGTGTTCAGTTATAGCCCCAAAACCTTCCAGCCAAGTGTGTGGGTTTGCCATCTTGATTTCTGCGCTTCCCAGATTCACCCCAGGATCTGGTTCAACTCCCCAAGCCCGTACCTGGCAAACTGCCAGGTAGAGGCCCTGGGAACTGGCTCCCAGGTCCTAAACTGCTTCAACTGGAAGGGGTAGATTTGGCCGGGACATTAAATGCTCATTGACTTAAAGTGGCAGAGTGCTGGTTTCCATGGAAACAGAGCATCGGGTGCCGCGTTCACTTGGATTCCCTCCCTCCTTCTCCCCACCATCCTCCTCCTCCTCCTCCTCCTCCTCCTCCTCCTCTTTCTTCTCCTCTTCCTCCTCCTTTGCCTCCTCCTCCTCACCCTTCCTCCTAGGGAGGAGGAGAAGGCCAGTAAGGTAAAGTCTCTGAAGCATTTGGCGAAGCTCCGGGGTGAAGAACTCCCAGGTTAGCAGGGTCCCCGCCAAGGAGAGCCCAGAACAGCAGGGGAGCTGAGGGGTTCAGCCTCATAAAGCCCCCACAGTGGGAAAAGCTAGAAATGCAAATAACATGCAAAGGGGGATAATTGTAAAAAGACTCATTGTCCAAGGAAGAAGGTGGGTAGCCATGATGGGGGAAGAAGGAGACTTGGTAGAAAGGCTGGGGAGTTGAAGAACCTCTAGACTGTAAGCTCACTGTGGGCAGGGACTCTGTTCATTGTTGTACTGTACTCTTTCAAGTGCTTAATACAGTGCTCTGCACCCAGTAAGTGCTCAATAAATACGATCGAATAAATGAACGACCCCAGGGTCTTCACCTGGAAGGAAGGAGGCTCAACTCTGGGGCTGTGCTGCTAGGGAGGTCAATGGAGGTGCCTGCCGTTGGCAGGTGGAAAGGGAATTTTCAGTGGAGGATCATTACATCGGGGACCCAGGAAACCCGTTGGGACTCAAGTTTTTCATCCGCTTGGGGCTGCCCTTGCCTGGGACTCTGTCCCTGGGCATCCTCGGACCCACAGCAGCGTCCACGGACACCAAGACGACCCCCTGTCGGGGACACTGTCTTGAGCCGAGTTGAGCGGTTCTATCAGGCACATATGAGGAGGAGAGCGGCCAGCTCCACTGAAAGGGCGTTTTAAACACGGAGCATAAAAAGCAGTTCTTCTGTTATCCCTTTAGATATGGCATGTAGCCTTTAGTCCCCCCAGAAACGAGTTAGAACACCTCTTTGTCATCCTTCAGACTCCCTCTCTACCTAAGAGAAGCACTGTGCTCTAGTGGAAAGAGTCCAGACCTAGGAGTCAGAGGACCTGAGTTCTAATCCAGACTCTATCACTTGCCTGCTCTGGGACCTGGGGCAAGCCACTTAACCTCTTTGAGCCTCAGTTTATACTGTGAATCCCAGGTATGACCTAGCACTGCATCTATTATATTGTATCAACCCCAGCCCTTAGCACAGTGCTTGGCAAATAATAAGTGCTTAACTATTATTAGTAGTAGAATTGCTATTAGAAGACCAATGCCCTAACCAGGTTAGAGAGCTGGAAGGAAAGAGCCAGGCTGGTTCCAGTCAGAGGGTGCGGTGTGGTCAGTCAGTCGTATTTATTGAGCTCTTACTGTGTGCAGAGCACTGTATTAGGCGCTTGGGAGAGTACAGTACAACAAAATAACAGGCACATTCCCCGTCCACAGTGAGCTTACAGTCTAGAGTGCATAGGTAGACCTTGCTCTGACTACTGGGTGGGCCTGGTTGGGTGAGGGGAGAGGATCTTTTCGGGAACTTTTTTAAGTCATTAAGAAGAGGGAGTCTGAGGGTCCAACTGTATAACTATTGGCAAGCTGGCCTCAACACAAATATCCTCACCCTGTCGCCTTCCCTCCAACCCCTGACACACTTCATTCCCCTGTCTTGGGCGGAGGGCTTCCTAATAATGTCACATGTGTCTTAGCCTTGAAGTGGAGAGTGGCTTTAGGTCGGGTTCAGAGAGAGCCCCAGTGCAGCCTCCAACCGCCTAGATGGAGTCCCTTAGATGGACCCGGCGACACCCTTCAGGATGCCATACTGGGGACGTGGACTGGCTCGCTGTCAGCCCGCTAGGGTCGGCAGGGAGGGTTCCGCCTGCAGAGAGAAGCGTGATGAAATCAGCCCTCCTCATTGCTCTGACACTGGACACCCGGCCCCCAGGGGCTCGCCCCAACGGGTCACGGTCACAGGCCGTGGATCTCCTTCCGCCACCAGATCTCTGAGATGATTTCCCCCAGACTCCACTGGGCTGAGACCAGCTCTAATTCTCCGTTGGCCCCCAGAGCCCCTGGTGCCCAGTTCTCTTTTTTCTCCGATTGATTTTCTGACCTACCAAGTCCATCTGGATGTTTCCCCACTATGGGCAAGTCCATCTGCTTTTAATTGAGGTGGCTCGTTTCTTGGGCCCCTGGTGAACTTTATTGATTTCTTTTCCCCCTTTGGTGTTTGTGATGCTTTTCCTTCAGGCCAGAATTTCCTCCAGAACAAGCCCGTCTTCCCAGAGCCTGTAGGTCTCCTTCTCCAGCTTCTTCCTAGGCCTGCCTGCATTTCAGCACTGGCAGAGATTTTGCTGCAGATCACATTACCCGCTGGAACGGTCCGGATGACATATGCTACCTCTACCCCACTCCCCCTTCCCCAACTCAACTTCCTTTTTGGGCCCTTGGATAGACAGCGTGGTTCCGTGGAAAGAGCCCGGGCTTGGGAGTCAGAGGTCATGGCTTTGAATCCCGACTCCGCCTCTTAGCCGTGTGACTGTGGGCAAGTCACTTCACTTCTCTGTGCCTCAGTTACCGCATCTGTAAAATGGGGATTAAGACTGTGAGCCTCATGTGGGACAACCTGATGACCCTGTATCTAGCCCAGCGCTTAGAACAGTGCTCTGCATAAAGTAAGTGCTTAACAAATACCAATGTTATTATTATTATTATTATTATAAAGAAGAGTGGGTAGTGAGTGACCTCCTGGGCCTGTAATGTTCTCATCCCTCAACCCCCATCCCCAGCAAAATGGAACCCAGATTCCAGGAGCTCTTCTCCCTCCCTGCTCCCCACCCCCCGGACCCTGGCTCTGGCCAGCTCAGACCCAGGGGATGAAGCTAGGACAGTGGCCTTCCCATGGCCCCATACCATAGGGGCTCAGCCTCATTTTCCTGGCCAATTCAGACTCCCTCAGCCTCCCCCATCCTCCCTAATCCCCACTCCCTCTCTCTATATCCACTCTTACCCTAAACCGACTCTCCCTTAATCATATGCAAGCTAACTAGAGCCCTAACCTTCCTCTGGGCCATTGGCTTTCTCTGTTTCCTCCCTAATCCCGGGCCCCCTCCCTCTCTCCACATCCACTCCAAAATGGACCCTGGATAAAATCAGAGCGGCCTAGGGCGTGGGCCTCGGAGTCAGGGGGCCTGGGTCCGCCGTTTGCCTGCTCTGTGACCTTGGGCTAGTCACTGAATTTACCCATGCCTCAGTTTCCTCATCTATAAAATGGGGATTTAATAGCTATTCTCCCTCCTATTTAGGCTATGATCCCCAAGTAGGACAGGGAGTATGTCTGGCCTGACTATTTCGTATCTTCGCTGATGCTCAGTAGAGTGCTTGGCACATAAAAGCATTTAATGATTTCCACTATTACGATTATTGTGATGATTATTATTATTTTGAATCAGAATTTGGCTGGCTGAAACTCTGGACAGAGCTCAGCCATCAAATTATTCTGTGCGTCCTGGTTCCAGCGGCTTTTATGGGACTCCCCCATTGGCCATCACCTCTGCTCCCGTTTCCTTTCCCAGATGGCAATTTCCACTAGGAAATGACAGGCTTGGCTGGGAAGAAACCATTCATTTCGGGTTTTTCCACGATCAACTGTCACGTTTCGAAAATAACACTCCGAGCCAAACCGCCCCAAATGCCCTTCCGTCAGATCGGCCGCAGAGTCTCCCCGGTCCTGTGCAGGCCACATACGATTGCCCAAGAAGGCACCAGGGGCTTCTTGAACACGGGTCGACGCAAACGCTCCGCAGCTCCTGAAAACATCGTCGCCCTAGCTCCAGACCGATGCCCCGCCCCTCATCCATCAAGGCATCAGCCCCAGACTGGTAAATCTGGAAATAAATAGGGCTCTGTCCACCAGCAGCCCCCCTCCCTCACCGGAACCCTGCTATTCTAGTTTGTGGCCCCCAGGATGCCTCTGGTTCGTTCATTCATTCAATTGTAATTATCGAGCGCTTACAGTGTGCGAAGCACTGTTTTAAGCGCTGGGGAGAGTACAACATAACAACAGAGAGACACGGTCCTGCCCACAACGAGCTTACGTTCTAGCGGGGGAGACAGACGTTAGTATAAATAAATAGACGTATAAATAAATGACAGATATATACATGTGTGCTGGGGGGGATGGGGGGGAGGATGAATGAAGGAGCAAAGCAGAGCGTGCGGAAGGGAGTGGGAGAAGAGGAGAGGAGAGTTTAGTCTGGTCAACATTCATTCCTTCATTCATTCAATCTTCCTTATTGAGCACTTTCTCATTCATGCATTCAATAATATTTATTGAGCGCTCACTACGTGCAGAGCACTGTACTAAGCACTTGGAACGTACAGTGCGGCACCAGATAGAGACAATCCCTGCCCGAAGATGGGCTCACGAGTCTAATCGGGGGAGACGGACGGCAGAGCGAAACAGAACGAAACGAAAGCAAGACAACATCATCGCGGTAAGTAAAATTAAAATATGGAACGCTTCCCGGATTTGCCCGTCACCCTTGCGCAGGGGCTATGCTGTCGTGTGCAGAGCACTGGACTAAGCGCTTGGAAAGTACGATTTGGCAACAGATAGAGACGATCCCTACCCACCAACGGGCTCACAGTCTAGAAGGGCTCCCCAGCTCTACCCCATGTCTATTTCCTGTCGCCCAGTTGATCTGATGAAACCCTCGTCCCCATTGCAGCCTCTGCAGGGGGGTGGGGAGGGGTTTCCCCGGGATCTGGACTCGGGTCATGATGCAACCTTCCGGGTGGTTTTCACCAAGGCCGCGGTGGAGCGATCGACCTCTAGGACCCGGTGGAGGCTCCCCCCGGGCCTGCGGCCTGTCCCGGCCTTGTTTGCTCTGAGCTCGAATCATTCATTCACTCATTTATTCATTCATTCAATCCTATTTATTGAGCTCTTACTGCGTGCGGAGCACTGGGCTTGGAAAGTACAGTTGGGCACCGGATAGAGACCATCCCTGCCCGACAACGGGCTCACGGTCTAGAAGCGGGGAGACAGACAACAGAACAAGTAGACAGGCGTCAATACCATCAGATAGATGAATAGAAGCGTGGATATATAAACATCATTAATAAAATAAAGATGGGGGGCGGGGAAATGGGGGTTCGGGGACGCCGGAAGGCCCGGGGGAGATGCCGAAATCAAAGCGCGAGGGGAGGGTAAGATCGCTGCAGGAAGGGAATGTCACCGTTTATTGTCGTATTGTAAGAGTACTAAAAAATGATTAGGGTACTCGTTAAGCGCTTACTACGTGCCAGGCACTGTACTAAGCGCTGGGGTGGATACAAGCAAATCTGGTTGGACGCGGTCTCGGTCCCGCAGGGGGCTCGCAGTCTTCATCCCCGTCTTAGAGATGGGGTAACTGAGGCACAGAGAAGTGAAGCGACTTGCCCGAGGCCACACGGCAAAACGGCGGAGCAGGGACGAGAATAATAATACTAATAATAATGATGGTATCCGTTAAGCGCTTACTATGCGCCAAGCACCGTTCCGAGAGCTGAGGTAGATACAAAGTAATCAGGTTGTCCACACATGGGGCTCACTGTCTTCAACCCCATTTTACAGACGAGGTTACCGAGGCACGGAGAAGTGAAGTGAATCGCCCGAGTCGCACAGCTGATAAGTGGCGGAGCCGGGATTAGAACCCATGACCTTCTGACTCCCGGGCCCCGGCTCTATCCACTACGCCATGCTGCTCCTTGTACTTTCCCGGGCGCTGGGTTCAGTGATCTGCGTACAGGAAGTACTCAATAAATGCGATCGAATAATAATAATAATAATACTAGCGGTGTCTGTTGAGTGCTTACTATGTGCCGGGCACTGTACTAAGCGCTGGGGTAGAAACAAGCAAATACGGTCGGACACGGTCCCTGTCCCACGTGGGCCTCCATCCCCATTTGACAGATGAGGGAACTGAGGCCCAGAGAAGTGAATCGACCTGCCCAAGGTCACCCAGCAGACCAGCGGTGGAGCCGGAAATAGAACCCAGGACCTCGTGACTCGCAGGCCCGGGAACGAGGGGGGTCTTTGCAGGGAGCTCCGGCCTCTCCGATGCGTCCTCCTGCGCTTAATACAGTGCTCCGCACCCCGCAGACGCTCAATAAGTGGGATTGAACGATCGTCTGATCGAAATGCCCTCTCTCGGGGGCGGGGGCTCCCCCGGAAACCCATCCCTCTCCTATTTCCCTGCCTCGTCTTCCCCCTACCCCCCCGTCGTCTCCCTGGCGGTTTCAGCTAGATAATAATAATGTCGGCATTTTTTAAGCGCTCACTACGTGCAGAGCACTGTTCGAAGCGCTGGGGGAGATCCGGGGGTCATCTGGTTGTTCCACGTGAGGCTCACAGTCTTCATGCCCATTTTACAGATGAGGGAACTGAGGCACAGAGAAGTGAAGTGACTTGCAGCCCCTGAAGCCGCACACCAGAAAAATGAAAATGTGTGCGTGTGTGTGCGCGCAAAAAAACAGCTGAGCTCAGCCACTTTTCGGCGCCCTGCCTGGGTTCCCACGCGACCCCACCCACCTGTGGGCCCAGCCGGGCCACCCCTTGGCTCCCGGCCGCTTATTTCACCCCCCCAAGAGCTCGGCCTGTCATTCAGTTCATTCAGTCGTATTTATTGAGCGCTCTGGGTGGGCAGGGCACTGTATTAAGCGCCTGGGAGAGGACGGTACAGCAATAAAGGGAGACAATCCCTGCCCGCCACGGGCTCACAGTCTAGGGCGTGGAGCGGACACAGGCGTCACATGGCTCAGGGGAAAGAGCACGGGCTTTGGGGTCAGAGATCATGAGTTCGAATCCCGGCTCTGCCGCTCGTCGGCTGTGTGACTGTGGGCAAGTCGCTTCACTTCTCTGTGCCTCTGTTACCTCACCTGTTTATTATTATTAATACAAGTAAACAGACATCAGTAGAAATAAATAAAATTGCAGATATACCTAAGGGCTGCAGGTCCGGGACGGGGGGGGGGGGAAGAGCAAAGGGAGCAAGTGGAAGGCAGCGTGGCTCAGTGGATAGAGCCCGGGCTTGGGAGTCAGAGGTCCTGGGTTCGAATTTCAGCTCTGCCCCTCGTCAGCCGTGTGACTGTGGACAAGTCACTTCCCTTCTCTGGACCTCGGTTCCCTCGTCTGAAAAATGGGGATTAACTGTGAGTCTCACGTGGGGCAACCTGATGACCCTGTATCTACCCCAGCGTTTAGAACAGTGCTCTGCACATAGTAAGCGCTTAACAAATCCTGTATCTACCCCAGTGCTTAGAGCCGCTCCTCCTCCCCAGCTCCGGTGGGAAGGGAGGACTCTGTAACACAGCGTGGTTCAGTGGGAAGAGCCTGGGCTTGGGAGTCAGAGGTCATGGGTTCGAATCCTCACTCTGCCACTCGGCAGCTGTGTGACTGTGGGCAAGTCACTTCACTTCTCTGTGCCTCAGTGACCTCATCTGTAAAATGGGGATGAAGACTGGGAGCCTCACGTGGGACCACCTGATGACCCCGTATCTACCCCAGCGCTTAGAACGGCGCTCTGCACAAAGTAAGCGCTTACCAAATACCAACAGCGTGGCTCAGTGGAAAGAGCACGGGCTTTGGAGTCAGGGCTCATGAGTTCGAATCCCAGCTCTGCCACTTGTCGGCTGTGTGACTGTGGGCAAGTCACTTCACTTCTCTGTGCCTCAGTTCCCTCATCTGGAAAATGGGGATGAAGACTGGGAGCCCCACGTGGGACAACCTGATTCCCCTCTGTCTACCCCAGCGCTTAGAACAGTGCTCGGCACATAGTAAGTGCTTACCAAATACCAACATTATTATTATTATTATTATTAACCCCTCCCCTTCATCCTCCCAGGCCGAGAGAGTACTACCCAATAGGTTTAACAGACACATCCCCCGCCCCAAACGGGGAGTATAAGGCAAGGGGAGATAGACGTTCATATAAACAATGTGATCTAAAGGATCTGGGTTGGAAGCAGCACGACTCAGTGGAAAGAGCCCGGGCTTGGGAGTCAGAGGTCATGGGTTCGAATACTGCTCTGCCACTTGGCGGCTGGGTGACTGTGGGCAAGTCACTTAACTCCTCTGCGCCTCAGTGACCTCATCTCTAAAATGGGGATGAAGACTGGGAGCTTCACGTGGGACCACCTGATGACCCTGTATCTACCCCGGCGCTTAGACCAGTGCTCTGCATCACAGTAAGCACTTAACAGATACCAACATTATTATTATTATAAAATGGGGATGAAGACTGCCAGCCCCACGTGGGACAATCTGATGACCCTGTATCTACCCCAGCGCTTAGAACAGTGCTCTGCACATCCCTTCATCCTCCCAAGCCGAGAGAGTACCACCCAATACTCCCAGTACCACCAATAGGTTTAACGGGGACATCCCCCGCCCCAAACAGGGACTATAGGCAAGGGGAGAGAGACGTCCATATAAGAAAATGAGTGATCTAAAGGATCTGGGTTCTAATCCCGGCTCCTCCAAGTGTCTGCTGGGTAACCTTGGGCAAGTCCTTTCCCTCCGCTCCTCCCCCTCTCCCGCCCCATCCCCTCAGCACTGTATTCGTCCGCTCAACTGTATATATCTTCATCACCCTATTTATTTTGTTTAATGAGATGTACATCACCCCGATTCTATTTATTTGCCATTGTTTTAATAAGATGTTCTTCCCCTCGACTCTATTTATCGCCACTGTCCTCGTCTGTCCGTCTCCCCCCATTAGAACGTAAGCCCGTCCAAGGGCAGGGACTGTCTCTATCTGTTGCCGATCTGTCCATTCCAAGCGCTTAGTCCAGGGCTCTGCACATAGCAAGCGCTCCATAAATACTATTGAATGAATGAATGAATGAATAAGCAAATGAGGGATCTAAAGGATCTGGGTTCTAATCGCCCGTCAAACGGCAGGGCCTGTCTCCATCTGTTGCCGACTTGTTCATTCCAAGCGCTTAGTCCAGGGCTCTGCACATAGGAAGCGCTCCATAAATACTATTGAATGAATGAATGAATAAGCAAATGAGGGATCTAAAGGATCTGGGTTCTAATCGTCCGTCAAACGGCAGGGCCTGTCTCTGTTGGCGACTTGTTCATTCCAAGCGCTTAGTCCGGAGCTCCGCACATAGGAAGCGCTCCATAAATACTATTGAATGAATAATCCCGGCTCCTCCAAAGTGTCAGTCGGGTAACCTTGGGCAAGTCCCCGGACTTCTCCGAGGCTTCATCGGTCAGAGGGGGATCGAGAAGCAGCTTGGCTCAGTGGCAAGAGCACGGGCTTGGGAGTCAGAGGTCATGAGTTCGAATCCCAGCTCTGCCACTTGTCGGCTGTGTGACTGTGGGCAAGTCACTTCACTTCTCCGTGCCTCAGTGACCTCAGGTGTAAAATGGGGATGAAGACTGTGAGCCCCCCGTGGGACATCCTGATTGCCCTGTGTCTACCCCAGCGCTTAGAACAGTGCTCGGCACATAGGAAGCGCTTAACACATACCAACATTATTATTATTATTATTATCAATCATTAAGGGGGCGAGGCCCCTGGGGGCCTCACGGTGCGTCCCAGCCGGTCTGTTTGCACCCTGGGCTGCGGCAGGGGCGTCCAAAGCGACCAGGGGGCGTGGCCCCGCTGTCACCGGGCAGGAGAGAACGTTGCGAACGTGCGCTCGCTGCCGATTGGCCGAGGGCGGCCCCACCCCGGGCTCCCATTGGTCCTTTCCCGGAGCCCGCAGCCCGGCCGCCTCCCGAGGGCGGGGCCTTGACCCTTGGCCTATATAAGCAGGACCGGCCGCAGCGCTCGGCCTGGCAGACGGTGGGCGCCCCGGCCGGGACGTCCAGTACGCTTCCCCTCTCGCCTGGGACCTTTCCCCCTCTCGGCGTCCGGCCTAACGGCCTTTCTCGGGTGAGTGATTTCCTCCCTCCTCCGCCCGGGCTTTCGGTCCTAGTCATTTAGCCCTTCATTGTGTGCGGAGCCCTGGCCTCGGCGCTGGGGAGAGGCCGCTGCGGCTCTGAAGAGTGACGGTCCCCGCCCCCGACGAGCTCAACGTCTAGAGGGAGGGCGACTGGGGGGACACACACACACACACTCATTTAATCGCATTTATGAGGCCCTTCCTGTGTGCGAAGCACTGAGCTAAGCGCTCGGGAGGGCACGATACGGCCGTAAGGAGTGATAATCCCCGCCCCCGACGAGCTCACCGTCTAGAGGGATGATGATTGTGGGCTACAGACATTCATTTTAATCGTATTTTTCAAGCCCTTCCTATGTGCAAAGCCCTGAACTAAGCGCTCGGGAGGGTAAAGAGGCATAATCCCCGCCCCCGACGAGCTCACCGTCTAGAGGGATGATGATTGTGGGCTACAGACATTCATTTTAATCGTATTTTTCAAGCCCTTCCTATGTGCAAAGCACTGAACTAAGCGCTCGGGAGGGTAAAGAGGCATAATCCCCGCCCCCGTCGAGCTCAGTCTAGAGGGATGATAATTGTGGGATACAGACATTCATTTTAATCGTATTTTCCAAGCCCTTCCTGTGTGCAAAGCACTGAATTAAGATCTTGGGAGGGTACAATACGGCCGTAAAGAGTGACAAGCCCCGCCCCCGACGAGCTCGCAGTCTAGCGGGATGGTAATTGGGGGACACATACATTCATTTAATCGTATTTATTGAGGGCTTTCTATGCGCAAAGCACTCTACCAAACGCTTGGGAGAGTACAATAAGACAATAAAGAGTGACCAGTCCTCGCCCCCAACGAGCGGACAGTCTAGAGGGATGATGGTCGTGGGTGGCAGACGTTCATTTAATCGTACTTATTAAGCAATTCCTACGTGCGGAGCACTGAACTAAGCGCTTGAGAGAGTACAATAGGCGATAAAGTGACATCCCCCGCCCACAGCGAGCTCCCAGTCTAGAGGGACGATAACGGTGGGACACGCATTCACGCAGTCGTATTTTATGAAGAGCATCCTGCGTGCAGAACGCTGTACCGAGCGCTTGGGAGAGTCCAGCACGGCAGTAAAGAGTGACAATCCCGGCCCGCGACGAGTCGCAGTCTGGGGGTGGGGAGAGAGACATCCATACGGATGTGAACCCGAGGGTCTTGACTGCCCCCCAGGCCCCCCAGCCCCAGGCTTTCCCCCTCCTCCACCCACCCCCGGCTCGGTGCCCAGGACCGTCAGACCGACTCCCAACCTGCCCTTCTCTTTGTGCGGTAGGCTCCTTCTCCCGGCTCCTTCCCCTGCCAGTCGTCGCGCCAGCCATGCCGGGCCTGTGGGATCGCTTCTCGTCGGCCTCCGCCTCGTCGGAGCAGCCGCAGCTGTCGCCGTCCCGCCGCTCGCCCGCCTGGGTCCCCGGGGTCCGGGAAGGGGGCCTCGGTCACTCCTCCGGCCTGGAGACCTCAGACTGTGAATCCCTGGACAGCGGCAGCAGCGGCGGCGGCGGCGGGCTTGGAGCCGAGGACGGTGAGTGCTCCGTCCCAAGCGGGGCACGGGGCAGGTCCGGGGGGTCCCCACCTGCGGGCGAAGCCGTTGTTCTCCCTCTGCCCCTCCCCCTCTGCTGTCCCCTTTCATCCACCCCCACCGGCACGGTAGCAGAACACCCCAAAAGGGGTGAGCTCAGACCTGCGACTCCTCGTAGCTGAGCCCTAGGATGGGATACGACGAGCATCCCGGGGGATGTGGAGGATGGAGGGGGTGGAGCGTATATGCGGAGGGCCCTAGGTGCCGCCCCGGGTTGGAGGTGAGCTGACCTCTCCCCACCCCCACCCCCCCGCCTCCTCCCCTCCAAGCGCGCCAGCTGACCCTCCCGCATCCCTGCCCGCCTCCCCTCGCAGATGCCGATGACTTGGAAGAGCTCTCTCTGCCAGACTTCGATTTGCTGAACGACCCCGAGGACGAACTCCTCTGTGCCAACCTGATGCAGCTACTCCAGGGCAGCCTGACCCAGGCCAGGATGGGCCCCAAGCGCCCAGCCCGCCTCCTGATGCCCGCCCCGCTGGTGGCCCAGGTGGGCAAAGAGCTGCGGCGGCTGGCCTACAGCGAGCCCTGCGGCCTGCGCGGGGCCCTGCTGGACGTGTGCGTCGAGCAGGGCAAGGGGTGCCACAGCGTGGAGCGGATCGCCGTGGACCCCAGCCTGGTGCCCACCTTCCAGCTGACCTTGGTGCTGCGGCTGGACTCCCGGCTCTGGCCCAAGATCCAGGGCCTGTTCAGCGCCGGGCCCTCCTTCGCCCCGGGCTTCGGCCAGTCCTTGACGCTCAGCACCGGCTTCAGGGTCATCAAGAAGAAGCTGTACAGCTCGGAGCAGCTCCTCATCGAAGAGTGCTGAGGGCTCCGCGGTGACCCCCCTCCGACGGCTGGGGCTGGGAGAGCCGGAACGGACGGCGTGGGGGTGGGAGGGAGAGGAGGACGGACGGACTGACGCTGGTCCGGGAGGAGAATCCCGGTCCCTACTCCCCGGGCGGGGTGGCAGAATCCCTCCCGGCCAAGAGTACGGCGCCTTGGCGGGCGAGAGCCCGTTCAGATCAGTAGCACAGCTTTCCCGCTCCTTAATGCGACCAGGGTGGGGGAGGCAGAGCCGGGCTTGCAGCAGGTCTGCAGGGGCAATTAGACCTGGCTTGTCTGCTAGGCTGTGTGTGAGCGTGCACGTGTGTGTGGTGTATGGTGTATATGGATGTGTACAGATCGGCCGAGGTGGGGGGAGGAGGGGGGGGGACGGGGTGGGAGGGAGAGGGGATTGTGTCTTACACTTTTTTCTGTGTGTGGTTTAAAGTGGGTCTGGAGAAGGCCGTGTGTTTTGGATTGATCAAAGCTTCACTACTGACATTTTTTTTTTTTTTTTTTTTTTAGGCAGCTATTTTATAGACTCTTATGAATGTAAGAGCAGGAAGGGTTGGGTGTTGGGATCACTGTGAAACTTTGACACTTCAAGAAGTGGTGGTGGGAGGGGAAGGAAGCTGCAGCTAACCCCTCATCCAGCCACCCCGGGGGGTGCAAGACTGGAAGGGGCAGGACCCCGTTCCCCAGAAAAGTAGTGCCATAACCAAGCTTCCCTTCTAGTACCGTTTACGTGACTACACTTGATGTTCAAGTATTAAGACCTATGCAATATTTTTTACTTTTCTAATAAATAAAACACTTTGTTTAAAAACGTGGTCGGTGCCCTTTCTCCTCCCCCGTCCGGTGGTGATAAGCCTACTTTCCCTCCGACTTTTGTCTACCTGACATCCTCTGAACGGAAGGTGAAACTCCTCCCCTTGAAGCCTGCTAATGGCAGAAGACACATTCCTCCTCTCCGGGTACTGAGCATTTTGCTCAATAGGCTTTGACCCTCATACTGAGGCTGAACCCTCTAATTAGGAGTGCTCAAAGGTGAGAGGGTGAGTCAGCTCTGTCCTGAGGGACACTGGGGCTTGGAGTCCCCGGGTTAGATTTCGAGGCAAGCGTCTCTTCCCCTCGAACATCTTCAGAAGCTAACGCTGGGTAGTTTGGTTTGGAAGCAGTGTGGCTCGGTGGCTAGAACCCAGGCCTGGGAGTCAGAAGGACCCGGATTCTAGCCCCAGCTCTGGCACTTGTCCGCTACGTGACCCTGGGCCAGTCGTTCAACTTCTCTCGTCGTCAGTTACCTTCCTCATCTGCAAAATGGGGATTATGACCGTGAGTCCCCTCTGGGACACCAACTGTGTCCAACCTGTTTAGCTTGTATCTACCACAGCCCTTCGAATAGTCTCTGGCTCTTAGTAAGTGCTTAATAAATACCATTTAAAAAAGAAAAGAGGGGCTTCCCTCTTGAAGGTGGCCAGGGGCAATCGGTGAACCTGACCGGTTCACCTGATCCTCACCCAGCAGCTCCCAGTCCAGGCAATCCAAGTCCAGGACAAGAGGCTGGGCTTCAGACCACCCATCTTGAATACTTGTGAGGAGAGGGCAGCCTCAGAACAGAGTCCCCGTGCCCACCCTAGCCCCAAGGCACACACTAGAGAGCTGCTTTCCAAGGATCCTGGGAGCCAGCCAAGGCCCATAGCCCTGTTGGGGGCTGGTCAACAGGAAGAGGGAGGTAAAATGATACTGGGTTCTTTGTCCCTTCTAGCCTGATTGATACCGTCTGAGGGAGCAGGTGGGCACGGGTAGCAAGCATGTCAGGAATGGAACCCAGATCTGGATGCCCAGTGATCTTGGTTTTGGCAACGGAGGCTCTGATGCCCCAGGAGGTGAGTTCTGCCCGAAGGAAAGGTGTGCATTTCTTCCTTTCTAGGCACTTCCCTCTCATTCATTCATTCATTTGATCATATTTATTGAGAGCCTACTCTGTGCGAAGCACTGTACTAAGCAGCCAGCACTTCAGATTAGAGATCTGCAAAGCTCCAGACCGCCAGAGCAACTCACCCAACTACAAAGGCAACTCTTAGCGCTTCTCCTTCCTTACCCACCTCCTCTCTGCTGCTCCCAGTTCTGCCTGCAGCCAAAGCTCCTGAAACCCAAACCAAAAGGGATCATCCGAAAGGAGCGGCGGAGCGGATTCCGTTCCTCCTCCGGCTGCCTGCCGCCGCTGCCTGAAGCGCTGGAAGCGCGAGCCTCCAACCCCGGGGGCCCAGGGCAGGCTCAGAAACGCCGGAGCAGGCTGGCCCCAGGAATGCTTGAGAGGAATCAGGCCAAGGACCGAGACCCAATTAATGGATCGTTATGGGACCCTGTAATTATCTCTGGAAAAGCCTCTTTAAACAAAAAGAGAAATTAGAAAGCGTTCTATTAAGCCCAGGAAAGCGCACACCAGAACCAAGCTGCAGGAACCCGGGCCTCGGAGACAGAGGCGGGGGATGGGGAGTGGGGGCGGTGATGAGGGGTGTCAGCCAGATTTCTTCTTCGTGGGAGCTCAGCAGCTGGCCGGGCAGTCACGTTGGCGACGGCTTCCAACAGGGGAGCTGAGTCCCCGATCCCTAGAGTCACGAGATGGCTTTAAGGATTAACCATCAGGGATTAAACTGGCTTCACTCCTCTGGGGAGTCTAAGAATCCTGCTGCCCTTCCCGATGATCCTGACCTGGGCCTTCTCTTCTCAAGATCTTTTTCTTTTTACTGGTATTCGTTAAGCACTGACTCCGTGCCAGGCACTGTACTAAACTCTAGCGATAGAAGATAATTGGGCTGGATTCAGTCCCTGTCCCACATAGGACTCGCAGTCTTAACCCCTATTTTACAGATGAGGTCACCGAGGCACCGAGAAGTTAAGCGAAAAGCAGCACGGCCCAGTAGAGAGGGCACAGGCCTGGGAGTCAGCAGGACCTGGGTTCTAACTGGGGCTCCGCCGCTTACCTGTTTTGTGATCTAGGGCAAGTCGTTGTTGCTGTTGTTTATGATATTCGTTAAGTGCTTACTGTGTGACAGACACCGTAATAAACGCTGGGATAGACACAAGCTGATCAGGTTGGACACAGTCCACGTCCCACGTGGGACTCACCGTCTTAATCTCCATTTTACACTCAGATAAGAGACATAGAGAAGGGAAGTGAGAAGCAGTGGGATCTAGTGGATAGGGCAGGGGCCTGGGAGTCAGAGGACGTGAGTTCTCATCCCACCTCTGCCACTTGTCTGCTGTGTGACCTTGGGCAAGTCATACTCCTTCTCTGGACCTAAATTACCTCATCTGTAAAATGGGGATTAAGACTGTGAGCCCCATGTGGGACACGGACTATGACCAACCCGATCAGCTTGTATCTACCCCAGCACTTAGTACAGTATCTGAGCATAGCGACTTTCCCACGGTCACAGAGGAGACAAGTGGAAGAGTCAGGATTAGAACCCAGGGCCTCTAACTCCCAGATCTGTGCCCTTTCCCACTAGGCCGCTCTGTTCTGTCTCCCTACTGGTAAAACAAGAATACTTGTGTTCACGGCCTAACTAAAGAAGCCCCAGTTTCCATAACAGGGCAGGATTAGCCACTGACAACCCACAGAATTAAAGACCCGGACCCAGGTCATAGTAGGAGCTTGTGGAATCTCCTGCTAATCGCCAATTCACTGAGGCAGCGGGATGGACGAGTCGATTACTGGTCATAGCATCCAGCTCCATGATTCCCTCCCCAAAGGGACAAGAGGTAGGGGATGGATTTTTGTTCTCTTACCTGTGGTTACCCATTGAATCATGTTTAGCCCATGTATCTAAGAACATCAGCCCATACACGACGTCCATTCCTGGGTCAAACCCATAATAATAATAATAATTACGGTATTTGTTAAGTGCTCACTATGTTCCAGGTACTACACTAAGTACTGGGGTGGATATAAGCAAATTGGGTTAGACAGTCCCTGTCCTATGTGGGGCTCACAGTCTCAATCCCCATTTTGCAGATGAGGGAACTGAGGCACAGAGAAGTGAAGTGACTTGCCCAAGGCGACACAGCAGACAAGACGAGAAGCTGTATGACACAGTGGATAGAGCACGGCCTTGGGAGTCAGAAGGTCACGGGTTCTAATCCCAGCTCTGCCACTTGTTTGCTGTGTGACCTTAGGCAAGTCACTTCACTTCTCTGTGCCTCAGTTCCCTCATCTGCAAAATGGGGATTGAGACTGTGAGCCCCACATAGAACAGGGACTGTGTCTAACCCAAATTGTTTGTATCCACCCCAGCGCTCAGTACGTGCCTGGCACATAGTAAGTGCTTAACAGATGCTACAATTATTATTATTATTACTATTAAGCAGTGGAGCCAGGATTAGAAACCGCAACCTTCTGATTCCCAGGCCCACGCTCTATCCACATAGTCCATATCACCCAGGATTCCGTCTCCAACACGTGGAGAAAGCGTGAGCCCAATGAGAGACGGGGACTGTGTCCAACCTAAGTAACTTATATCTCTCCTAGTGCTCAGAACAGTGTTTGGCACATAGTAGGCCCTTAAATACCATTTAAATAACCCAAAATGTGTCATGGTCGCCATTTCCAGATCCTCGCCCGACTTTCAGTATCGGACCGAGCTCCTGAAACAAAACTGAAAAATGCTGGCTCCGCCTCTCATCCATTACCTAATAACTGCGAGCAAGCCACCTGTGACAGATGCGACAGACACCGAGTGGGGTGAGTCACCCTGAGTCAAGAGGCAGGTGAGATAACCGTCTGGTCTCCGAGGATTAATAATCTCTCCCTGGGCAGACTTCCCCGTTGGGGTGATTGATTAACCCAACTCCCCGCGTGCCGGCCAAATTGGAGATCACCCCAGAGGAGAAGGAGAAAGAGGAAGTCTGCGCAGAAACTCTAGGGCCCTGAGTTTGGATGGGACTGGCCAAAAGATCTCCCACTCTAGACTGTGAGCTCACTGTGGGCAGGGAATGTGTCCGTTTATCGTTATTTTGTACTCTCCCAAGCGCTTAGTACCGTGCTCTACGTACAGTAAATGCTCGATAAAACCACTGATGATGATGATGATTCATTCATTCAATCATTTATTGAGTGCTTACTGGGTGCAAAGCACTGTACTAAGCAGTTGGGAGAGTACAGTATAACAATAAACACACATTCCTTGCCCACAGCGAGCTTACAGGTGAGAGGGGGAGACAGACATTAATGTAAATAAATAAATGATGATGATGATGGCGATCCAAGCCCAGGCTACCATCCGGCCACTGGAGGATTCATTCAGTCGTATTTATTGAGCACTTACTGGGTGCAAAGCTTAGGATCTTGGGGGACAGGAAGTCATCGGGCTGACCATACATGCTGGAGTTGGCCCCCTGCTTCTCCTTGTGGGTACGTCCAGTCCTTTCTTCCTCAAATGTTGCCAGGGATTGAATGAGAGCTAAATATCTCAAATGTGGAAGTCCCTTCTGTCCCTGCCCACTAGAAAACTTTTAGCTTGTCAGTGATCCTTAATGAAGCAAAAGCCACATGGGTGGCTACTAGGGAAACTGAGGCCCCTAGGAAGTTGCCCATAAGAATTTCCAGGGCCTTCAACTAGCTCACATTTGATCTTTCCAGTGCTGAGGCCCCGATGACTTTTTGACTCTTTATCCTTTCCCAGGGGCACAGGCCTAGTGCAAGGGAAAGCCCGTATGTTCACGGGAGGCCGGACTGGGAACAATCCGGTCATCTAGGAGCTCGGCTGTCCATGACCCATGGGTGACATCTCACTGGAGGTTTGGGAGGGAGTAGGGGGATGGGATTGGAGCGGGGCAGGAAGATTTAGAAGGGTTAACATTTGGAAACTTGAGTCTTCTTGGAGATGGGGGTGAGCAAGCAGCATGACCTAGTGGAGAAAGCACGGGCCTGGGAGTCAGAAGGACCTGGGTTCTAATCCCAGCTCTGCCAATTGCTTGTTGTGTGACCTTGGGCAAGTCACTCAACTTCTTTCTGCCTTAGTGTCCTCTACTGTACAATGGGGACATCTGTTCTCCCTCCTACTTGGACTGTCAGCCCCATGCGGGACAGGGACTGTACCTGTCTTAGAACAGTGTTCGGCATATAATAAGTGCTTCACAAATACCATTTAAAAAAAGGGAGGCAGAGAGTCCAGCCAAACAGCTGTGGAAGTAGAAACCACAGCTTGAAGGCGGGGGGGGGGGGGGGGGGGGGGGGGGGGGGGGGGGGGGGGGGGCAATCAACCCCAGTACTTTCAGGTGCCCCCATGAGCTGGCACCCCAGGCCAGAAGATAGAGGCAGAACTGAGGCAACTTTTTGCTCAGCTCAGTGGTGGTGTAATCAATCAACTGATGGTACTTGTTGAGCCCTAACTGTGTGCAGAGAATTTATAATCTAACAGATTTAAATCCTACTCCCTCCTACTAAATCTGGGAGCCCCATGTGGGACGGGGAGTCCGTCCAACCTGATTAACTTGTATCTACCCCAACACTTAGTACAGTGCTTGGCAAATAGTAAGCACTTAACAAATACCATAATTATCACTAATTATTAGCAGGGGGGTGGGTCAGTGACGTAGGAGGAGCTGGAAGAGCAGAACTGAGACCTCTGGAAGTGGAACAGCAGGGCCAAAGTCGACAGCAGGAGGAAGAACAGGAATTTGCTGGAAGATGGGTGCGTTGGGGGTGTGGGCGAGGAGAAGGGTCAGAGTCTTAGGAGAGTGCTGGTTGGCCACCCACGATAAGTTACTTGCCAGAAACACCAGGGTCCTTTCAATCTGTTTCATTCTGTGGCTGACCCAAGAGGATCTAGAGATCTAGTTGCCCAGCCCTATTTCTTCCTTCCAGTCATTCATTCATTCAATCGTATTTATTGAGCGCTTACTGTCTGCAGAGCACTGTACTAAGCACTTGGAAAGTACAATTCGGCAACAGATAGAGACGATCCCTACCCAACAACGGGCTCACAGTCTAGAAGGGGGAGACAGACGACAGAACAAAACAAATAGGCATCAATGCCATCAAAATGGATAAATAGAACCATAGATAAATGCAAGTCATTAATAAAATAAATAGAGCAATAAATACGTACCAATATACACAAGTGCTGTGGGGAGGGGAAGGACTCCCAACCCACAGTAGTAGAAAGAGTAAGGCCTGGGAGTCAGAAGGCCCAGGTTCTAATCCCAGCTCAGTCAATGTCTTGCCGTGTGACCGTGGGCAAGTCACCGAACTTCTCTGTGCTTCAGTTTCCTCGCTTGCAAAATGGGGATTCGTTACCTGTTCTCCCTCCTACTTAGATTGTGAGCCATATGTGTGACAGGATCCTTGATTCCCTCTCTCACCCCAGCTCCTGAACTAAACCTTAGTTCAGGGTCCTCTGGGCCCTGCTCACTTAGGTAGTGCTTTCTTCCAGAGGACACTGGCAGAGCTGGATCTGTGTGACTCCCCTCATGGCTCCCCTCGTGACTTCCTTCGAGAAACCCCTTGTGACTCCTCTTGTGGCTCTCATCATGGCTGCGTAGGAGAGCCTGCAGGGCCAGGGGCTTGCGAGCATCTGTTTCTGGGCTAATAATGATCATAATTACTATTATTATTGTATTTGTTAAGCGCTTACTATGCTTCAAACACTGTTCTAAGCGGTGGAGTAGATACAAGTCAATCAGGTTGGACAGAATACCAGTCACACATAGGGCTCGCATTCTAAGTAGGAGGGAAAACAGGTATCGAATCGCCATTTTATAGGTGAGGAAACTGAACTACAGAGAAGTTCAGTGACTTGGCCACAGTCCCACAGCAAGCCATTGGCAGAGCTGGGATTAGAACCCGGGCCTTCTGACTCCCAGGCCGTACTCTTTCTACTAGGCCATGTGGCTCCATGGTGCAGAATTGGCTGACGTTTTCCCAGACGTCCCGGGTGACTGACATCTCTGACTGGTGAAAGGGAGCCCTCATACTCCCTAGTCTCAGGAGAGGGGTTCTCCAGGCAGGGACCTAAGGAATTGGGATGGTCCACATGATCTACAGCGCTCACTGAGCCTGAGTCTCCACCAAGGCCCAGGAAAATTGTGTAAGCCAGACGTGCTGGAAAAAAAAGACAGGAGCATTTGTAACTGTGGGTAAGAGGATAGAGTGGGCTAGTGTGCAGTTCCCGGGCTGGGTGACAAGATTCCTAGGTTTTACTGTGAATCTGGCCAACAGCTAGCTACAGATCTTAGCCGAGCCCACCGGTCTCTCTTAGCTTCTGCCTCCCCCTGGAAATGGTAGGCTTGGGTGGGAGGGAGGGAGAGAGTGTGTGGCGGACCCCAGATCGCCTTTCCTGAGCAATAAATTCTGTTTTAAGCAAACTCTTTCCCAAATCAAAGTTCCCGGTTCTATCTAGCCTGATTTTGAAGTAGGTGGATTTCATCTCAAGTTGGCCTCCGGTCACATTTTCTTCCTTCTCCCCAGCTTGTTCCTGGCGAGGAGAAGGATCAGTCTCAGGAAGGGGGCAGGGTTTCCTGAACAGGGTGTGTTTTGGCCAGACCTCAAAGGTGGCGGGACCCGCAGCTCCTTTCAGCCAGAAAGCTAAATAATAAGAAAACTGATTATTATTACAAGCGTAGTTGTTAAACATTTACTATGTATCAAACACTGTCCTAAGTGCTGGGGTAGTTACAAGTTAATCAGGTCAGACACAGTCCCTGCCCCTCTTGGAGCTCACAGTCTAAGTAGCATGGAGAACAGGCAATAAATCCCCATTTTACAGAATGGGAGGTTCAGGCCAATTTTTGTCTTCTTCCTAAGTGGGTTTGATTCCTCCTTTCTGAATTTTCCTTTCTGATCTGTTTAGACCTAACAGCCTGGCCCCATGGTAAGAGAATGGGACTGGGAGTCGGAAGAACTGGGCTCAAGACTGTTCTGCCATTGGCCTGCTGTGTGATCTTGAGCAAGGCACAACCTCTCTGTGCATCAGTTTCCTCATCTGTAAAGTGGGTATTTTTTAATGGCATTTATTAAGTGCTTACTATGGTCTAGGCACTGTAATAATAATAATAATGTTGGTATTTGTTAAGCGCTTACTATGTGCCGAGCACTGTTCTAAGTGCTGGGGTAAACACAGGGGAATCAGGTTGTCCCACGTGGGGCTCACAGTTAATCCCCATTTTACAGATGAGGGAACTGAGGCACAGAGAAGTTAAGTGACTTGCCCACAGTCACACAGCTGACAAGTGGCACAGCTGGGATTCGAACTCATGAGCCCTGACTCCAACTTAGCGCTGGGGTAGATACAAACTGATCGGATCAGACAAAGTCCATGTCCCACATGGGGCTCACGGTCTTAACCCCCATTTTACAGATGAGGTAACTGAGGCACAGAGAAGTGCCACATAGCAGACAAGTGACAGAGCAGGGATAAGAACCCAGGTCTTTCTGGCTCCCAGGCCCAGGCTATATTCACTTGACAGTGCTGCTTCTCTATGATAAGGATATCATAGAGAATGATAGATATAGATTGTGAGCTCTGTTAGGGATAGGGACTGTCTGATTATCTTCAATTTACCTCAGTGCTTAGCGCTTAAAAAGCGTTTGATAATTCCACAATTATGATAGTGGTTCTTGCCCTGCTTCCAGAGTCCGGGGCCAAGAACCTGGGGTGGGCTCCATCCCGGATGCCCTGTGGAAATCAGCCCTCTGATCTTAGTTCCAGAAGCCCTGGCTCAGGTCCTGGTTTCCTACGGGCAGGGAACGTGACTACTGAAGGCACATCTCCTCCAAGAGACCTTCCCTGACTAAACCCTCTTTTCCCTTTCTTCAACTCCCTGCTGCATCGCCCTGACTTGCTCCCTTTATTCATCCTTCCTCCTAACCCACATCACGTATGTATGTATTTGTAATTTATTTATATCAACATCTGCCTTCCCCTCTAGACTCATTATGGGCAGGGAATGTGTCTTTTATATTGCTATATCATTATTCTCCCAAGCACGTAGTACAGTGCTCTGAACACAGTTAAGCATTCAATAAATATGATTGAGTGACTGACTACCGATTCTGTTATATTGTACTCTCCAGGGCCTTTAATGTAGTGCTCGACACACACCGAAAGTGATCAGTAAATGCCACTGATTGACTGATAGATTGAGTCTATCCTTAAGTGGGAGAGAAGGGAGGTTACTTCAGTCACCGCCTCTGCACTACCTGTTCCTTTCAGTCTGTAAGTAGGGAGGAAATGTTGAGGCTAACTGGGACCTTATCCCTTAAAAGCTCAGGACTCCTGGGAAGTTAGGAGCAAAAGGCCAGTCTTGCCCAGAGGCAGGGAGTTGGACTAGCTGACCTCTGCAACCCACTCTCCTTGCCCCGGTCCAAGGATTGGGTCATCGTGGTCCCAGCCTTTGCTGGGGACCTGGAGGGGCAAGCAAGTCCCTCCCTCCATAGCCTCTATGCCTATAACCAGTTTGAGTCAGTACTTTTCCCAGCTCCCGCGTCTCACCCCACCCCCTCCCCGGCCCTGACCATCCACTCTGGGGTTGGCTGGGTTGGTTTCTGGCAGCTTCCAGTTTGTGGTAACAGGGATTTAAAACTCATAAAATCTTCCCCCGCTGGCCACCCTAGGCCTCTAGGCAGCCCTAGGTTTGTTGGCTTTCCAAAACTCCTGAAACTGGTGGAAAAGAATCACCGCCTCCCTGAGTCTTGCCCTCTGGGCAAGCAGCTTGTTTACCCAGCTTGGCTTCTGTCAACAAGCAACCCTGCTCACAGTCACACAAAGAGCCTCTATCAACCGGAGATAAGACCACCTTTTCCTTCCTCCTTCTCTGCTCTTTCAGTTCTCCTCCTCTTCCTATAGGTGCCAGCCCCTTGGGGACCACAAGGGTGATGGGAGATATTGCCCCAGGGGTTTCCAGCTGAAGGTTGGAGGCTTTGTCCACTTCCACAGCTCTCCGGATGCTTAGTATGGTGTTTTGTGCACAGTAAGCTCTCAATAGCTCTCAACCTTGGTCTGACCAGGTCTCCGGCCAGGTCTCAGATCAGGCCTCTGGCCAAGTCTTCTCCGGCCAAACCTCGCAACCTCCGAGTGAGACTCAGAAGACCCCAAATCAGGTTCCTTTGACTCTTAACTTTTCAAAAATCTATCTACATCCTGTTGCTCCCAACCAAGACACACCTTCTCACCCTGCACCCCGACATAAAAAAGTGACCCCTGTGCTTCTTCCCTCTGCCTGGCTCTCTTCCTCTCACCCAGTGTTTTTGCTGTTGTCTTCCCCCTTCCCAGTGTCCCGGTGCCTGGGTTAACTAGGGCCACACCAGAGGATTCTCTCCTGAGAAAGGAGAAATGAGATCTTCTGAGATTGTGGGGGTATCCCTCTCTCCATTCTCAGAGGATCTCCTTCCTCCTTCAGGGATCTCTGCTGAGAGAAGAAGGTGGGACAGGGAAATCTCTTCTAAAAGGAGTGAGGTCTCTCCTGGGCGGGGCGGGGGTGTCCTAATAATTATTTGTTAGGTACTTACTATGTGTCAGACACTATACTAAGCCCTCGGGTAGATAAAAGATCTAAAAAGATCACTGGTCCCACCTGGTGCTCACAATCTAAGTAGTCTCCCAGGCCCGTGCTCTTTCCACTATTGCACACTGCTTTTTACTCCTAAGAGAGGGAAGTAAGGTGTCTCCTGGGGTGGTGAGTAGGGGTCTCTCTTGAGGAATTGAAGGGGGCAGAGGAATCTTTCCTGAAGGAGGAGATGGAAGGGGAAGTCTCTCCTGAGGGAGGAGAGCAGGGAAATCTTTCCAGAGAGGGGGGAGTAGGGGTCTCTTTTGAGGTAATGAGGGGGTCAGAGGAGTCTTTCCTCAGGGAAGAGAGCAGGGAAGTCTCCAGAGGCAACGTGGTAGAAAAGCAGTGCGGCTTAATGGTTAGAGCATGGGCCTGGGAGTCAGAAGGACTTGGGTTCTAAACCCAGCTCTGTCACTTGTCTGCTGTGTGACCTTGGGCAAGTCACTTTACTTCTCTGTGCCTCAGCTACCTCATCTGGAAAATGGGGATTAAGACTGTGAGCGCTATGTGGGACAGGGACTGTGTCCACTCTGATTACCTTGTATCTACCCCAGCGCTTAGTACAGTACCTGGAACACAGTAAGTCCTTAACAAATACCACAGTTATTATTATTATCATTAGGCAGGGAAGGACGGGATCCCTCCTGAAGTGATGGGTGGAGGTGGGGAGGTTGAGGAACCTCTCCTGAGTGTGGAGATCGGGCTCCATCCTGGAAGGTACTGGTGCCCTGGTCTTGTGGTACTAAGAATGATTCCTCTCTCAGACTCTCCACAACCTCCCCCTACAAGACACGTCCAGCCTGGCCTCCGGCTCTCTGTCGACAGCGTGGTGGACCCAGACAATCCAGGGCTCTCGCTCAAACGCCCTAGTGAGACCAGCTGCCATGGCACCCAGGGACCTCCCTTCCCTCATGGGACCAGCCCCCAACTGGGAGCAGCCGGAGGGCTGAGGCGAACCGGCCCACCAGTTCCTGTTTATCCCAGAATCAGGAGATCTGCAGGCCGGAAGAAGGGACCCGAAGGGGGTCATCAGATCCATTCCCCTGCCCCACCCCGGGCAGGACTGCACCCCATTCGAGGTTCAGTCACGCCCGGTTGGACTGATTATTACCTGTTCTGACTACGGCGGCGGGTGTTGACAAGTGAGAGGCCTGTTATTGCCGTTCAACTGCTGGAGAAACTGAGTCCCTGGCGACCTTGTTCTTTAGCCCCGTAATCTGGGATCCAGGGGAAGGCCCAGCTTTCTGGGCCAGGGTGAGTTTGGTTCTGTGGTCTAGGCCTGTGAGAGCCAGGCTGGTGGAGGGGGATGGGTAGACGAGGCGGCCACCTCTGCCCCTCGCTGACCGAGGCGGAAAAGCCAGAATAGAAAATGCCTCATCGTCCCAGGCCCGTCTCTGGGGGGCAGCTGGAGGGTCTCCTTTGGCCCCCAGACAGGACGGCTCGCCAGGCACCTGTCTGAGTGAGCTCTTCAGATTCCTAGAGACACGACCGGCCTGTCTCTGCTTCCTGGACGACCCCTCCTCCTCCCCGGAGACCCTTGCTTTGTCTCCTGACGCCAGGACCCCCAGAGGTGGGGCTCCGTGGAATGGGAGGGGGCGGTCTGGCGAGGGAGCAGATGGTCTGGCCTCTTCTCCAGCCCTCACGGACAACGTCTGCTCTCTTTGCCCACTCTCTGGGGGATTGTTGGGCTGCGTTTTGTGCTGAGGTGACAAATCCGGCTTCTGGATACAGTGGGATGGCGGCTGTGGCAACAGCATTCATTCATTCATTCATTCAATTGTATCTATTGAGTGCTTACTGTGTGCAGAGCACTGTACTAAGTGCTTGGAAAGTACAATTCAGCAACAAATAGAGACAAGCCCTGCCCACGACGGGCTCCAAGTCTAGAAGGGGGGAGACAGAAGTCAAAACAAGTAAACAGGCATCAGTAGCATCAATATAAATAAATAGAATTATAGGTATATACACATCATGAATATAAATAAAATTATAAATATGTACATATTTATAATTTACAAGTGTCGTGGGATAGGGAGGAGGAGAGAGCAAAGGGAGAGAGTTGAGGCGAGGGGAAGGGGAGGGGGAGCTGAGGAAAAGGGGGGCTTAGTCTGGGAAGGCCTCCTGGAGGAGATTAGCCTTCAGTAGGGCTTTGAAGGGGGAAATGTGTTTGTCTGGCAGATATGAGGAGGGAGGGCATTCCAGGCCAGAGGTAGGACGTGGGCCAGGGGTCGACGGCCGGACAGGCGAGAACGAGGGACAGTGAGAAGCTTAACACCAGAGAAGTGGAGTGTGTGGGCTGGGCTGTTCTAGGAGAGAAGGGAGGTGAGGTAGGAGGAGGCATGGTGATGGAGAGCTCTGAAACCAATAGTGAGGAGTTTTTGTTCGATACGGAGGTTGATAAACAACCACTGGAGATTTTGGAGGAGGCGGGTGACAAGCCCAGAACGTTTCTGTAGAAAGATAACCCGGTCAGCAGAATGACGTACAGACTGAAGTGGGGAGAGATAGGAGGTTGGGAGATCAGATCAGAAAGGAGGCTGATGCAGTAATCCAGTGGGTATAGGATGAGTGATCGTACCAACGTGGTAGTGATTTGGATGGAGAGGAGAGGGCGGATCTTGGCTATGTTGTGAAGGTGAGACGGGCGGGTGTGGGTGACGGATTGGCCGTGGGGGGTGGGGGGCGATGAGCGGCTGTGGCACCAGCAGCTGTTGTGGCCAGTCACAAGATCTGCCTCTGCCTTCCTGGAGGAGGGGCACAAGCAGGAGCTGCCTTGCCTCATGACCCTCTCTGTGGACTCAGTGAGCCACCACCCACTTCCACTCTTCTCCCTGCCTTGGCCCCATCATCCCCCGCTTTAGCCTCCCCAAATGGCCCAGAGGCAAGAGAGGATGCTGTTAACCTCGGTGGGGTGGGCGAGAAAATCGTGAGTGGGTTGGGTGTCGGGGGGGTGAGAGACGGCAGATACCCCAGCTCGGCCACTTTTGCTTCGTTTTATGGCATTTAAGTGCTTACTGTATGCCGGGCGCTGAACTGAACGCTGGGGTAGATTCGAGCTAATCAGGTTGGACACAGTCCATGTCCCACACTGGGCTCACGTTTTACCCCATTTTACGGATGAGATAGCTGAGGCACAGAGAAGTTAGGTGACTTGCTCAAAGTCACACCGTCAGTCAGTCAATTGTATTTATTGAGCGCTTACCGTGCGCAGAGCGCTGTACGAAGCGCTTGGGAGAGTATAATATAACAATAGAACAGATATATTTCCTGCCCACAACGAGTTTACAGCCTAGAGGGGGAGACAGACATTAATATCACAGCAGACAAATGGTGAAGCAGGGATTAGACTCCAGGTCCTTCTGACTCCCAGACCCGTGCTCTATCCACTAGGCGATGCTCCTTCCCCATGTGCCTGCTGTGTGACCTCGGGTAAGTCGCTTAACTTCTCTGAGCCTCAGTTTCTTCATTTGTAAAATGGGGATTAAGGACCTCTTTTCCCTCTCCCTTAGACTGTGAATCCCATGTGGGACGGGGACTGTAAACGATCTGATTATCTTGTATCTGCCTCAGTGCTTAGAATAGAGTTTGGCATGTAGTACATAGTACATTATTATTATTATTATTATTATTGTTCCCATCCCCCAGGACACTGGTGAATCACTTCCTGCTCCCCCATCTGCTTTACTGCCCGGCTTTGGAACTGGGGGAAGGGCAGTGTTTTGAAGATGGGGTGGGGTCAGTGGCAGTAGGATTGAGTTAGTCTTTGATCTCTGCCGTTTCCTCTCCCCGCCCCTGGCCCTCCTCCACGGACTTCTGGTCCTTCTGTTTCAGCCCAGATCAGTCTCTCTGCTCTGCCCGGGCAAATCTGCTTGCCCCCACTGCTCCCCGTGTCCCAGCCAACAGGCACGCCTTCCCTCCACCTAAAATGGCCTGTTCTCTCCGCTTCGCCAAGCCACATCCTTCTCCTCCCTCGACCCCGGGAGAAACCTTTCCAGATTTAACACCTCAGATCCAGATCACGCCATTCATGCCAGCTTTGTGCAGAGCACTATACTAAGCGCTTGGGAAAGTACAGTACGGCAATAAAGAGTGCCAAGAGGAGCCCCCCATCTCCGGAATCTTGGGAGACTATTTACCGAGTGGATGTGTGTCTGTACCTGCATTGTATTAAACTCTGGGAAAGAATACACAGTTGAGAATTAGACATGGTTCCTGTTTCTGGAGGAGTGAGTGACACTTTACTCTCTGTCGAAATTTATTGTAAGAACATAAAGATATAATGATGTCTGTTCATTTGTATTGATGTCTGTCTCCCCCCCCTCAGACTGTGAGGTCCTTGTGGGCAGGGATTATCACTCTTTGTTGCTGCACTGTACTTTCCCAAGCACTTAGTCCAGTGCTCTGCACACTAAGTACTTAATAAATACGATTGAATGAATGAATAAACTCCTGGAGGACGGTGTGGAGGGGAGGCGGGTCCTGCCTTTCTTTCCACTGCGGTGTTGTCCACCTCTGTCAGCTCAGTGCTCTGTTTCAGTGCTCTGCACAAACAGGAGGATGGCACGTGCCACCAGGGATGCTGTACGGCCAGAAACGGCGTGGCCCAGTGGAAAGATCCTGGGCCTGAGAGTCAGAGGACCTGGTTCTAATCCCTACTCCGCCACTCGCTTGCTGTGTGACCTAGGGCAAACTTACCGAACTTCTCTGTGGCTCAGTTTCCTCATCTGTAAGATAGGAATTCAATTCCTATTCTCCCTCCTACTTCGACTGTGAAGACCGAGGAGCAGCGTGGCTTAGTGGAAGGAGCCTGGGCTTGGGAGTCAGAGGTTATGGATTCTAACCCTGGCTCTGCCACTTGTCAGCTGTATGACTTTGGGCAAGTCACTTAACTTCTCTGTGTCTCAGTTACCTCATCTGTAAAATGGGGATTAAGACTGTGAGCCCCACATGGAACAACCTGATTACCTTGTATCTACCCCAGTGCTTAGAACAATGCTTGGCACATAGTAAGCACTTAACACATACCATCATTATTATTATCTCCATATGAGACAGGGACTGCGTATGACTTGATTAACTTCTATCTATCCCACTGCTTAGATTTTCCATTCCTTTACCACTAACCTTTTCACCAATTTCCCCCATCTCCCCTTTCAAAGCCTAATGGACTCAGCAAGCCCCTGAGGTGGTGCCTGCTCTTGGGATAGGGGGCATCCTTGGTGGGGCAGGGGGGCACATGGGGCAAGGGCCATGGGGTCTGGGGCACATGGGCTCCAGGAGGAAGACACGGGAAGGTTAATTCATTCTGGAGGGCTGTAAGCAGATCAGCCCCTCCCGACTGCCCTGAGGCAGATAGAGAGGAAACCTGCCTTAGAAAACAGTATGAGGGATTTAGGGTGGACACCAAGCAGTCCTTCTGGACCGGGAGGTCCCTGAAGGCCGGAATGGGTGGCTTGAAGCATGGTGTGGAATGTCAGATTTCAAACTCCCTGGGAATTTTTTCGGGGTGAGAAGGGTGGGGGTCGTGCCCGGAGCAGTGCAGCCAATCCCTGTCCTGATGGAATTAACAGACCTTTGGCAGGAACACCAGGAAACCCGGCCAAGCAGGCAGAACTCGGGAGTTGGACGCCGGCATCCTCGGCTTGGCTGGAGCTAAGGAATCCACAGGGTGGGAGAACTGTTCGCTGCCCCCCGGGGCCCCGGCCTGCCTGGGGGATGTGTGTGGCGTATGGGTTGGAGGGTGGGTGGGTGAATGGAAAGACAGATGGACCAATGGATTCACAGGGATGGAAAGAAGCAGGAAGCATGGGAATATTAGATGTCTGGGTGCTTTTAGGATCCTTAAGAGGGTTTTGTCAGGGCTGGCTGCCTCCAGCCCCCCAGAAACTCATTTTTAATGATTTTCTTTTTTTGGTGGTGGTGTTTCAGTGGGACGGGGAATAAAAAAGAAGGGGTCATAAATTCTAGATTCTGTTGGGAGGTCTCACATGAACAGAGGGGGAGATGTGGAAGATTTAAGAGATGAGATGGTCTCACGAGGGCCCGAGCCTTCCAGGAACAGGGCTTTTGAGGAATCTGACACTTGGAAGGAATCACAATGAGGCTGGTCTCAGCTGTTGACTACAACCTCAGTCCCACACACTCCCACCCAAGAACACGCTATTCTTTACACCGTGTTCCTTCCACTGCTTTCTGCTCTCAGGAGCACGCACATTGGGGGGGGGGGGGAGGGGAGCGGCCCATCCCAGAGCCTTTGTCGCACCAAAAAGAAGTAGCGTGGCCTAGTGGAAAGAACATGGGCCTGACAATCAGAGGTCCTGGGTTCTAATCCCAGATCCACTACTTGACTGCTGTGTGACCTTGGGTAAGTCACTTCACTTCCTCTGTGCCTCAGTTACTTCATCTGTAAAACGGAGATTACGTCCTCCTCCCTTTGATTTAGACTGTGATCCCTCTGTGGGACGAACTATGTCTGACCTGATTAACTTGCATCTAACCACCACTTAGAATATAGACCTGCTTGGCACACAGTAAGCGCTTAACAAATACCTTAATCATCATTAGATGGATTAGGAAGGAGGCTCTTTGAAAGTTTGTAAAAGAAAATTGAGAACTCGGAGAGACCCAGCTGAGTTTGGTTCACAACCGGGAGCACAGACTGGACCACCAATGCCCAGCTGGGGATCCTTCTCTCTCTTCCTGGCACCACAGATCCAAGCAGAGACCACCTACCCCAGCACTTAGAAGAGTGCTTGACACATAGCAATCACTTAACAAATACCATAAAAAAATAAAGGTCCCAGAATTGGTTATACCTCGGGCTGAGTTTGCCAGTGAGAATGATCAGTTGGTTCCGGAGTTATGGGCTGGAGAACTGTTTGATGTTGGCAGAAGCAAGATGGCTCTTTATAACAGTGTTCTTCCTTCAGCTCTTCCTAGCCGAGGGTTTAGTCTCAGTAGACACTCTCCCTTGATTGTTGACCACTGACATTTCCTGAATATCCATTGTTGTGTTTTGTTTTTATCACCTCCCCCATTAGCCACGGTGCCAGAGAGCAGTACTGGTGTTCCTCCCAAACAAAGCCCGATGTATGTATGTATGTCTGTCTGTCTGTATGTATGCTGTGTGTGTGTGTGTGTGTGCATGTATGTGTCTACTAAACTAAATCAGCTCAGAAAACAAACTCAAGCCCCCAAACCACTCTACATTTTCTCCTGCCAAAATTTTCCTCCCAGATACTTCCCTTCTGTCCGCATACAAACACACACACACACACACACACACACACACACACAAAATGTCCCTGCTCTCTCTCTTCCTACCAAACCCAGAGCTTTCTCTGTCCCTGTGTTCTTCCCTTCTGTCACTCTCCATACATTCTCTTCTCCAGAGACTTTTCTTCACACAAACTGTTGTTTACAAACACATCCAAGCTTTCTCCTGTCAATCCCTCTGGTACCACCTTCCTTCTGTTACCACGCACCCTCCTTTCAACACACACCAACACATTATTTGCCTTTGTCAAGTTATGCACTACTTTTCCTACCCTCTACTAGGAACACACACCCAAAGTCTCTTCCACCCAAAAACTCCTCAACTTTTTTTCTCTAATCTCTCTCTCTCTCTCTGTCTCACACCCCCCCACACACACACCCCCAAATGTATTCTGTGTGCAATCATTCTCTCTCTTTCTCTCTCTCTCTTTTTTTCTCTCTCTCTTGCTCCCAGGCCTCTCTCTGATACTTAGCCCTTGGCTTCTGTTACACAATCCCAGGCTCCCAGCCATCATTCTGTTCCCTGGCCTCAGAGGTGTTTTAATGTGGTGCCTGTGACATCAAGAGAACGGGAACAGTCTCAGAAAAACAAACTTTGGAAAACTTCTCTTCAGGCTTTTGCCATTTCAGTTTCTGACTTTCTCCTCCCTCCTTTAATGAACAGGCTCAGGCTGGGTGGAGTTGGGGGAAAGGTGATCCGGGGGCCCCCAGATTGCCAGAATTGGGCTTTTCCTGATATAGGGAGCTTTCATGGAGGGGAAATCAAAGGGATCCAGGCGCTTAGGAGGAGATGAAGGGGTCAAAAGCCAAGCTGGTCATTTTTCCCCACCAGTATACTTCCCCCAGGAATGGTAATGAAAGAGATGCCATGACTCGATGATAATGGTTTTACATGTTAAATTTGTACTTTTACTATTATCACTGTTTCCATTCAGTTCTGCTACTAAACAAGAGACATGGCAAATACCTCTGTAGTGGAAAAGGATTAGATAACAGTAGTAATAATGATACTTATAATTATTTTAGTGTTTGTTAAGTGCTTATTATGCACCAAGCACCAACCAAGATAATCAGGTTGGACACAGTCCCTGTCTCACATAGAGCTCACACTCTAAATAGAAGGGAGAACAGTTATTTAATCCCTATTTTTCAATTGGAGAAATTGAGGCACAGAGACATTAAGTAACTTACCCAAGGTTACCCAGCAGGCCAGAGGCAGAGCCAGGACTAAAACTCAGGTTCCCTAACTCCCAGGTCCATATGCTTTCCACTAGACCATGGTGGTCTCAAATATAAAATTTTGATTTCAATTCTATTTTCATTTCCAAAAACAAATTCACAGGTTATGAACCACCAAGCCCAGCGGTGCCGGGGCTATTCATTCAGTAGTATTTATTGAGCGCTTTCTATGTGCAGAGCACTGTATTAAGCGCTTGGAATGTACAAATCGGTAACAGATAGAGACAGTCCCTGCCCTTTGACAGGCTTACAGTCTAATCGGGAGAGACAGACAACAACAATAGCAATAAATAGAATCAAGCTATAAATTCCTAAGCCCCAAGGTGCCTGGTCTATGAACTCCCGAGCCCAGAGGTGCCGGGATTATGAACTGATAAGCCCAGAAGTGCCAGGGCTATCAACCACCAAGCTCAAAGATGCCAGGTCGATGAATAGCCAAGCCCAGAGATGCTGGGCTATGAACTACCAAATCCAGAAGTGCCTGGGGTAAGAACTGCCAAGCCCAGAGGTGCCAGGGATAAGAACTGATAACACCAGAGGTGCCGGAGTTATGATCTGCCAAGTCCTGAGGTACTGGGGCTATGAAATGACAAATCCAGAGGTGTCAGGGCTAATCAATTCTCAAATCTGTGAAGCCCTGGCCAGGAGCACAGTCTTCTCTTTATCCCCACTCCTCACTCACTTTTTAACTCCCAAGTACGTGAAACCACTTGGGAGTGGATCTTGGCCAGCAAGACTAAGGTGACCTCTCCTAGATCTGAACTGAGGAAATGGAGGACTCAAAAGCCCAGAGAAAATTTGGGGGTCAAAGCTCTAGCGAAGCCAGGCAGGATCTTGAGACTTGTATCCCCGGTCAGATCAGGGAAAAAAGAGTTTAGCCTGTGGGATCAGGGCAGGCAGAAAGAGGTCTCCTAAATTCTATATTCATTCACAGGGAGGGAGTTGGGGCTTAGCAGAGTGGTAAGGGGATACAGGTGAGGTAATTTCCTGGCTGTAGCTTCAGGTTCAAGATGTGTTCAGCTGGCTCGAGGTTGACGACCATAAGGATAATCCAGGGCTGAATCACCCTGGGCAACTAGAGAATGCCTGGAGTTTTGTAGGACCGGGCTGGGGCCTTCCCTCAGGTAGGGTATCCTTCCTAATTCATTGTCTCTAGACCTTAAGTTTTTGTGGACAGGAATGTGTCTGTTTATTGTTGCATTGTACTCTCCCAAGTGCTTAGTACAGTGTTGTGTACACAGTAAGGGCTCAGTAAATGTGAATGAATGAATAATAATGATGCCATTAATAAGAAGAATGATGAGGATGATGGTACTTGTTAAGAGCTCACTCTGTGCCAAGCACTATACAGTCACTGTATTAGAGAAGCAGCATGGCTCAGTGGAAAGAACCCGGGCTTGGGAGTCAGAGGGCATGGGTTCGAAAGCCGGCTCTGCCGCTTGTCAGCTGCGTGACTGTGGACAGGTCACTTACCTTCTCTGTGCCTCAGTTACCTCATCTGTAAAATGGGGATTAACTGTGAGTCTCACGTGGGACAACCTGATTACCCTGTATCTGCCCCAGCACTTAGAACAGTGCTCTGCACATAGTAAGCGCTTAACAAATACCAACATTATTATTAAGCGCTGATGTAGATACAAGTGTAATCAGATTGGACACAGTCCCTGTCCCACATGGGGTTCATGGTCTAAAGGGGAGGGAAAATATCCCATTTTAAAGAAGAGGAAACTAAGGTACGGAGAAGTGAAGTGACTTACTCAAGGTCACGCAGCGGGAAAGTGGAAGACCACGATTAAACACAGGTCCCCTAGTTCCCAGTCCCATGCTCTGTCCACCAGGTCACGCTGCGTCACTTGGGCTTTCACTCCCCTCTGGCACCCCTGCTTCCTCCCTACCTCAGTCCAATAAGTTGGGTGGGAGTTGTTGGATACCCGAGAGTGATCTCTTCAACTGAAAGGAAGTGTTGCATTCTCCTCTCCCGCAACTCTAAAAGTTCTAACGTGGCCTCTTAGAGCCTTGATTTCTAAGGGAGAGCCGGAGGTTGGCCGGGGTCGACAGGTTCAGGACTACTTCTATTAGGAGTCGTATGATTTGGGGAACCTTGGTTCAGCTTGTTGAATGTCTTCTGGGAGCCTTCCCTACCCTGAAGTGGCCAACAACCTGTTTTGAGACCGGAGGGTCTGGTTTTCGGCCGGTTCGTCCCCTGTGTTTTGGGAGGACACTGGATGGAGCCTCTGTGTCCGTTGTTTTAATTTTCAGTGCACCCTGCCTCCCTCCGCGTCGGGTTCCGCCACAGACTTTTGCGGCTTGGACGCAGCGTCTGTGTTCAGAGGGGTCTGGGATGGGAACGTGAGGGCCCTGGATTAAGTATGGGGAAGAGGCTCCCACCCCCGAGAAACGTTCCAGCCCGGAACAAACTCGACATGCTTCTGTCAAAAGGAGCCTATGACATCATCGCATTACGCTACAGGCCCAGCTACACGCAGGTGATGTCACGCATCTCACTGTCCAGAACCGTCCAGTGCCGGCGGTGACCAACTTCGCCTCTGATGTCTGACATTTTAGAAACCCACAGAGCTCCACCCTCTCTGGAGGCCCAGAGACGTGATGCAACTTGGTCAAGGTCTCACAGCAGTCTGGTGGCCAAGCCAGGATTAGAATCCCAGACTCGGGCCCATTTAACCACTTCCCCTTTCAGAGAGCCTCAAAGGCAATCTCGTTGAGAAATACTCATTATGTAACAATAACAATTTGGTTGAAGCAAGTTTAACTGAAAATTCTTCGGGTTGCAGTTTGAGAGCCCAAAATCAAAGTGTCTGTCACCCCCGATTTCTTGAAAAGGCGGTAAAACAGTCTTCAATGACTTGAATTGTTTCCAAGTCAAGTTCTTTGTCCATGTTTAACTCTAAAAAACATTGCTGGTCTTAAAAGAGGGTCTTGCTAAAGCAACTGTGCTTGAAGAATCTCCCTTAAAAAATTCTTCAAGTTTAGGTACTTCATTCTTGCTTTCTCTCCACTCCCCTCTTTCCTTCTGCAATAACAAGGGAGGAATGGAGTCTAGGACAGAAAGAGCTAGAGAAAGAGCAAAAAATGAGGCAGATTGTAAGCTCCTTGAGGGCAGGGTTCATGTCTACCTACTCTAAAATACATTCACGAGTGCTCAATGCAATGCTCTGCACACAGTAAATACTTCAGAAATTCCACTGATTGATGGACTGGTGTCTCTCCTCTCCACCTCCTCCTCTCTTCCTCTTTCTGTCCATGTCTCTGCCTGGAAGCCTGTCTCTCTGTCTTTGTCTGATCCAGTGTTTCCTTAAGTCAAGACTTCTTCGGTCTCCTGCTCCTGTGGCTGCAAAGAAGAATTTTTAAAAATGAGTAATAATAATGGTGGGATTTATTAAGGGCTTATTACATACCAAACACTGAACTAAACTCTAGGGTAGTTACGCTAAGTAGATCGGATGCCATCCCTGACCCGTGTTGGGCTCCCAGCCTAAGGGGGAGGGAGGAAAGGCTTTGAACCCCCAGTTTACATGAGAAAACCAAAGACTAGAAGTGAAATGACTTGGGTAAGGTCACACAGAAGGTAAGTGGCAGAGCTGTGATTAGAACCCAGGTCCTCTGACACCCAGGTGCCTGCTCTTTCCACTAAACCACCCTCCTTCTCGACAGACCCAGCTGCTTCTTGTTGAATGGCAGGTCTCCAGTGTGTGGGTGAAGGGAGAGGAGGAGATAGATTAAGTTTTCTTCTGAAATGTCACCATTTAGGGATTTGCCTCGATCTCGCCGCCGACCTCTTGCCCATGTCCTGCCTCTGGCCTGGAACACCCTCCCTCTTCATAGCTGACAGGTACATGTACATATTCATATTTCATTTATTTAAATGCTGTCTCCGCTTCTAGACTGTAGGCTTCGTGTGGGCAGGGAATGTGGCTTAGTGGCAAAAGCATGGGCTTGGGAGTCAGAGGTCGTGGGTTCTAATTCTGGCTCCGCCAGGTGTCTGCTGTGTGACCTTGGGCAAGTCACTTAACTTCTCTGCGCCTCAGTTACCTCATCTGTAAAAATGGGGATTAAAAATGTGAGCCCCACGTGGGACAGTCTGATTACCCTGTATCTACCCCCAGCATTTAGAACAGTGCTCTGCACATAGTAAGCACTTAAATACCATAATTATTATTATTAACTCTGTTTTACCGTACTCTCCCAAGATCTTAGTATAGTGCTCTGCACACAGTAAGCGCTCAGTAAATATGATTGATTGACACACAGTAAACTCTCAATAAATATGATTGATCGTTAGGGAGTCATCTTAAATCCAGGGTCAACCCGGTTGGGAACAATATGGGAAGCCAAAGGACATGCGACCTAGCCACCCGTCCCCTAGTTTCTTTTATTCTCAGATAATGTCCTTCCTCTAGGACTCTGCCAAGAGGGGGACTGGAGCAGACCCGCCTAGATCAGAGGTTTGAACTTGAACTGGGAATAATCAGACTTCAGAAGCCCCACCCCTTGAATGGTGGGAGTGCGGGCCGCAGCCGCTGCCGTTATTGTTCTCCATCCCTCTCTGGGGACTCGCCGGGCTGCCCCGGCTCCTGATTATCTTGGACACCAGAACCGTCCGTATGCAAAGTGGAAGGTTGGCCGTGAAATTCCCAGGAATCTCCTGGGAAGACCCTTCCCTCCTCCCTGCCCTCCGCCCCTGCCCGGGCCGGCTTCGGAGAGATGATCGTCCTAGTCACGGGCCCCTGGACATGGAGGACTAGAGCCAAGCCGTAAGCAACGAGCAGCAGCCAGCCAGACTCTGTCCACCAAAGACACATTGGGCAGGAACGGGGGTCCGGGGATCCTGCTCTTTCTGACCTTGGCAGTCACCTAAATATATCTGGGGAAGCAGCGTGGCCTAGTGGATAGAGCATGGGCCTGGGAGTCAGGAGGTCATGGGTTCTAATCCCAGCTCCACCACTCGTCTGCTGTGTGGCCTTGAGCAAGTCACTTCCCTTCTCTGGGCCTCAGTAACTTCATCTGGAAAATAGGGATTAAGACCGAGAGCCCGAGGAGGGACGGGGGCTGTGTGCAACCCGATTTGCTTGTTATCTACCCCTGTTCTTAGGAGAGTGCCTGGCACATAGTAAGCACTTAAATACCACAGTTATTATTATAATTATTTATATTAATGCCTCTAGACCATAAGCTTATTGTGGGTAGGGAATGTGTCCATTTATTGTTGCATTGTACTCTCCCAAACTCTTAGTACAGTGATCTGCACCTAGGAAGCACTCAATAAATACGATCGACTGATTGAATGCCTTCAAACAACCCTGCGGGAGTCAAAGTTTTCCTTGCACGGAGCACGGCTGGAGCCGTCAGGAACACTCGGTCTTGCCAGATGGTGGCCGGGAAGGCTTTCTGAACAGTGGCCCAGGCTGAACTGAGAAGCCACAAGCCTTGCCCAAGAGCATGCCCATCCTCCACAGCTCCACGCGCCCCTGCCTGACCCTGGTCAGAGACCCCGCTGTGAGGGAGAGAGTGCTCTCATTTCCCAGAGGGTTCGTCCTGGGGAGAGCCGGACCAGGCTCACCCTCTGAACTGACCAGGATCAGTGTTTGAAGGAGAGCCCAGGGGGCCGTTCCCACGTGACCCCCCCAGTCCAAAGCAGTGACTTAGGGCCACATGGAGAGCCCCTGGGGCTGAAACAAAGTTCGCTCCCACCTGCCCTAGTTTCTCTGAATTAATTCTGGCCAGTATCTGATAATAATTATAATTATGGTACTCGTGTGGCGCTTACTATGTGCCCAGCACTGCTCTAAGCACTGGGGTTGATACAAGTTAATCAGGTTGTACACAGTCCCTGGCCCTCATGGGGCTCACACTCAATCTCCATTTTACAGATGAGGTAACTGAGACCTAGAGAAGCTAATGTGACCCCTGCTTGGTCTCAGGCAATAAAATGGCAGCTCACTAGCTCACTCAACCAACTGATCGTATTTCTGTGTGCAGATCACTGTACTGAGTGCCTGGGAGAGTACAATATAATAAAGTTGGGAGACATGTTCCCTGCCCAGAGGGAGCTTTCAGTTTAGAGCTTGGACACCATCTGTGTCTGGAAGCATCTGCTTACAGTAAAAAGGATGGCGATAGCCAGGCTCTTCCCCATGTAGGCTGGACTTCCTGTCACATTTTAGTCCTCTCTGATCTCCAGTGGCCCCCAGCTCCTTGGCCATTCAGAGGGAGCGCACAGCAGCGAGGCCTAGCAAATAGAGCATGGCCCGGGGAGTCCAAAGGACCTGAGTTCTAATCTCTGCCACTTGTCTGCTGTGTGACCTCGGGCAAGTCACTTGACTTCTCTGGGCCTCAGTTACCTCATCTGTAAAATGGAGATTAAGACTGTGAGCCTCAGTTGAGACAGGGACTGTGTCCAACACGATTAGCTTGTATCTACCCGGTGCTTAGAACAGTGCATGGCATACAATAAGCGCTTAACAAAGACCATCGTTAGCAGGAGCAACCAGCACACGAAGGTATTTCTCTGGCACCTAGCGTCTACAGCCTCTGCCCAACCAATCCATTCTTTTTCACCAACCTGGGGCTGCCTTTGCCCCTAAGGGCCTCACAGCAAGCATCGGCAGATCTTCCTTCTGCCTGGCGATCTGCTCACTTGGCTACTTGCCTCTTTACAAATCGCATCTCATGATCCTTCCAGGACAGACAGGACTATCAGGTTGGTGGGAGGGTGGAATTGGCCTTTCCTGTAGTTGGCTTCCAAACTCCGCCCCTTCCCAGGAACCCCAGCCTGACCCTGATGCTGAGACTGAGTCTCCTGCTGCTGCTGGAAATCTCCCTGGTGAGTAACGTGGCCCAGGGTTTCCTGCTTCTCTGACTTGGCTTAGTCAGTTTCCCTCATTGGTCTCTCGCAGACTGGACGAGAGACGAAGATGTCTCCCAGGGTGGCTCAACTTGGCGGACCGCAGGCGGACCCTGTCCGCTGGGCTCGCCCCCTCGTCCCTGCACTGCTCTGGCCCGTGAAGGGACTTGGGGGTCTTGGGGTCCCTGGGGTGAGAGGGTGGGAGAAGGGAGCTTTGGAAGGTGGTGGAGGAGCCCAGCCAGGTGAGGCTGCCTCAGAGTGTGAGCAACAGCTGAGTCTTCCCTCTTCCCTCCCACAGCAAGTTCTCTCCTCCTCCCCTCGCTTGCTTCTTCCCCGTGTTCTCTCTTGCCACCTCCCTGTGCTCTCTCCTCCCATCTCCTCATGTTCTCTCGTCCCTTCCTCCCCATGTTCTCCCCTCCCATCTCCCCATGTTCTCTCCTCTCTCTTCCCCGTATTCTCTTCTCCCACCTCCCCATGTTCTCGCCTTCTTTCTCCCTGTGTTGTCTCCTTCCTCTTCCCCGTGTTCTCCCCTCCCTTCTGCCCCATGTTCTCCCCTCCCCCCCATGTTCTCTCTTCCCTCCTCTCTGTGTTCTCTCCTCCCTCCTCCCCATGTTCTCTCCTCCCATCTCCCCATATTCTCTGCTTCCATCTCCCCATATTTTCTACTCTCATCTCCCCATGTTCTCTCCTCCCATTTCCCCATGTTCTCTCCTCCCACCTCCCCATATTTTCTCCTCCTTCCTCCCCCCCATTCACTCCTCCTTCCTCTCCGTATTCCTTCCTCCACAAGTCATCCTTCTGGTTTTCAGCTGGCCTGTCTCCATCCAGTGTGGGCCTCTGTGTCCGGTGTTTGAATTTTAAGCTCCCTGGCTCCTCTCACCTCCATTCGGGCCACCGAGTTGTGTGGCTGGGGCTCAGCACAGCCCACGTTCGGAGAGACCTGGAGGGAACGGAAGGGCTGTGGAGCAAGTGGAGGTCGCGGTCCCGCCGGAGAAACACTCTAGGTTCCAGTGACCTCGGGCGGACGTCCATCTAGCGGCGCACTTGGCTTCATTTGTCACATCACATGCTTGGCACCACGCCTGCAGGAGCACGTGGTCCTGTGTGTCCGGTTCCCACGGGGGTCGTCTCTGGCCAGCCGACCCCTCCATCCCCGCCACATGATGAGGAAGGGCAGAGCCGGCTGCGGGGGAAGTAGCGATCGCTCATAGGCGGGGCTGGCACCACGGTGCACGCGATTGTCCTCACAGGGGTCGGCAGCTGCCAGCAGATACACCGAGAGGCCGAAAAAGCACGGTAAAATTGGTTGTGTCCAATAAATCCGTAAAAATATCGTGCTGTGTGGCGATACAGGTGGTCGGAACACTGGGAAGGTGGTAGGAGGAGTTCCTGGGGCACCACCATCACAGCCATGTCCACCAGTCAGTCAGTCGTATTTATTGAGCACTTACTATGTGCACTAAACTCTTACTAAGTGAGTACTAAGCGCTTGAGAGAGTACAATGCAACAGTAAACAGACACATTCCCTGCCCGCAGTGAGTTTACGGTCTAGAGGGGAAGACAGACCCTAATCAGTTTTGAAACTCTCCATGTCCCATAGTCTTAATCCCCATTTTGCCAATGAGGGAACTGAGGGACAGAGAAGTTAAGTGACTTACCCAAGGTCACACAGCAGATAAGTAGCCGAGCCGGGATTAAAACCCAGGTCCTTCTGATGCCCAGGCCTGCGCTCCATGCACTAGGCCACCCTGCTTCTCAAAGGGAAGTTTTTTCCCTACTAGCTTAATTTAAATGGTGAATTTTCTTGTAATAATAATAACTGTGGTATTTGTTAAGTATTTATCATGAGCCATGCACTGTACTAAGCGCTGGGTGGGGGGAATACAAGCAAATTGTGTTGGACACAGTCCCTGACCCACATGGGGTCCACAGTCTCAATTCCCATTTTACAGATATGGGAACGGAGGCCCAGAGAAGTGAAGCGATTTGCCCAAGTTCACGTGGCAGACAAGTGGCGGAGGCGGGATTAGAACCCATGACCTTCTGATTTCCGGCCCCTTGCTGCAGCCACTATGCCATGCTCCTTATCGAAACAGCTTGTATCGAAGCACAGGGGAAAATTTCTACTGTTCTTATGTGCTAAAAGCACGCCCGGTAGGTAAGGTTCCCCTGAGCTTCCTGTCGAATGCTCCACTGGTTTTATTAGGTGCCAGGCTAAGGCTCATCCTCTTTCCTGTCCATCTGACTAAAGCCAGAAATGTCCGGGAAGTGCAGGCAGCCCCGCCCCTAGCTCCGGCCTCAGCCCCAGCGCTTAGAATAGTGCTTGACACATAGTAAGCGCTTAAAAGATACCACAGTGATTATTATTCAGGCAAAGTGGGGTAGAGAGAGCAGTTGGAGCCATTTCTTGGCTTCTTGCTAATTTGGGGGGGGCAAAGGGGCACCTACCCCAGTGGGTCTGGGGAGGGGCAGAACCACTTGGAAGGGCTAATGGATCTGTTGAGCCTTTCCCGCCCTCCTCAGAAGCTCTTAGGCCTGTTCGGCGACTAGAGTGAGAGAGCCTACTAGTCCAACACGGACTGCTGTGAGAGCAGGCCAGGGGCTTTACCCGCCCATGAAAACCCAGGGGGCCACTGCCCCGGGACTCCTGTCACCCCTGGGGTCCTCGTCACCCCACGGGCCGGGCACCCGGCACAGACTTGTCCACAGAACTGCGGCCTGGATTTCTGCGTCTGCTTTTTCCCTGACTCCCTTGGGCAAGTCGCTCCTGGCCAAGAACCTCCCCACCTGTAAAATCAGGGCTAGTATCTTAATCCCTGCCCCACACTGCAGAGGAACTGGATGGAGGCAAATTAGCTAATGGCTAGAAAGCCCCCAAGGGTTCGTGGCCGGGACCGGGCAGGACTAGTTCCTGCCAGCCAGAGCCTCGGCCCGATCCTCCTCCAAGCCTCTCTGGGCCACGGCCCTGCTGGCCCGTGCCCAGCTGTCAGGGGAGCCGGGGAGCCTGGTTTGAACCGGCTGGGCGGCGAGGGGAGTGGCCGGCTCCGTCTGGCCAGCAGACCAATTGAGAAAGGCCTCGAACCCGCACAGGGCCCAGTCCTGCCGGTGGGTGGCTACAACCTGCTGGATCCGGCTCTGTTGGAGCTGATTGGCCTCACGGCGGTCGGCCGGGAGGAGAAGGTGTGGGCAGGGAGACAGCAGAGAGAAGGGACACAGCAGGGATAGCTCCCCCTCTGTGGTCCGGTGGCACCAATACGGTCTGAGAGGAGAGTCGCTCAGGGGATCGACTGCCGACCGTGTCTCCTCGTCGTCTTTACGCAGGCTAAAGAGCAGGGCGGCCTGCTTCCAGCCCAGAGAAAAGAGTCCCAGGTTGATCGATCGATCCATAAAGTAGTGGTACTCTTTTTGAGTGTTTACTGTGTGCAGAGCCCTGTACTAAGCGCCTGGTAGAGTACAATCTTGGAAAGAGCCTGGGCTTGGGAATCAGAGGTCATGGGTTCGACTTCCGGGCTCTGCCACTTGTCAGCTGTGTGACTGTGGGCAAGTCACTTAACTTCTCTGTGCCTCAGTTACCCCATATGGAAAATGGGGATTAACTGTGAGCCCCACGTGGGATGACCTGATGACCCTGTATCTACCCCAGCGCTTAGAACAGTGCTCTGCGCATAGTAAGCGCTTAACAAATACCAACGTTATTATTATTAGAGTAGGTAGATATGTTCCCTGCCGACAAGAGCCTCCACGAGGGACGGCGGGGCCCCCGGAGATGATCCTGCTTGACGCTGGGGCAGCGTTCTGCTATTGGCTGCCCTCAGCCTAAGCAGCCAGTGCTCAGGGTAGGAGCGGAGATTATTTTCTGACCTCCCCTCTCATCCGCTCTTTGAAATACTACTATTACTGTTACTAGCACTAATAATAAAGTACCTAGGTGGTAAGTGTTAACTATGTTAGTCTCTATCCCACATGGGGCTCACAGTTGAAAGGGAGGGAGAACAGGTAGTCATTTTCGGATAAGGAAACCGAGGCACAGAGAGATATTAAGTGACTTGCCCAAGAGACAAGTGGCAGAGCCTGAGTTAGAACCCAGGTCTTCAGTCTTCCAGGTCCATGCCCTTTCCACTAGGCCACCCTACTTCTCTAAGGTGGGGAAACCGTGGCTGTAGGTGGGGAAGACTTGCTCCTTGGGGGCCCTGAGAAGAGAATGAAGGAGGCTTAATAATAACGATGATGGTATTTAAGTGCTTACCGTGTGCCAAGCACTTCATGGCACCTGTGCCCACAAGCAGGGGCACGTCCCATCCCCACGCGGATCCGGCCATGGCCGATTCCCCGCTGTTCCGCCCGGCGACCCAGATCCAGTCGACTTTCCTGCTCCCCCTTGATGGGTACACTCCCTCGACCCGACCCCGGCCCCCGGTCCCGGTCCGGGCTCCGGTCTCCGGGACGGAAGGCAGAGGGGGAAGTTCACCCGGAGGCCGCGGCTGGCGGTGTCTGAGCTGCAGAGAGCTGGGCCCCTCCTTTCCGCAGCTGGCCAGCACCTTGGCCCAGCCTGAGGCCCTGCTATTTTTAGGTTTCCCTCCCAGCCCAAACCTGTCTCTATGGGGAGGGAGGTGAGGGTGTAAGGGGAGGAAATGAATCACGGGCCAAGACAGGTGATGGTAGCAAACTACCTCGGCTCTGCTACCTCTGCTCTGGCTACTGTCCCGGCCCATCCCGATCAGGGCCCGGCCTGGGGGTGGGAAAAAGGCACCCCCTAACCTTCTCCCCTACCCCATCTCACGCGAGGCCTCGGGGGCAGAGGCAAGCACTGTCAAGAGGAGAAAGGAGAAGGGATTGGGGACCAGGAGCTCAGCAAACCTGCGGTTTTCCACTGCCGGCCTCTTCTTCCTCCTCTTTCTCATTCTCCTTTTCCTATGTACAAAGTGGGTGTGTGTGTGCGTGTAAACCGAGGGCCTATGGTGGGCACTGTACTGAGGGCCTGCAGCACTGTTAGCGGAGTGGTCATTTGTCTGTTTTGCAGCTCTCCCGTCCCCACTAGGCACCAATATGGAACCGGACATTTTTACGTCTAGCTGTAAAATTTTCAGGGCTGACCTGCCTTCTGCCTCTGGTTCCGTGGCTCGGTGCGGGGTCAGACATTACTCTGACCTGAATGGGAGGGGATGGTCGACACTCTGGAGCAAGAGGTGGGTGCAGGGGGTCTCTGTGGAAACACTCTAGGATGGTGAGCAGTCCACAGGCTTTGGCAAGATGGAGCCCTTGACCGAGGCCCGGTGGAACGTGTGTGACGCCGGTGGGCAGGCGGTGGCCACCCTACTTGCTGTCCCTCAGCAGGCCCAGGAGAGGGTAGAGAAAGGGATCTCCGGGTTAAAGTCCATCCTTCCCTGTCCCAGGACGTCCACGGGTCCAACCTGACTTTCCCTTCCGGCCTAGAGAAAGGAGAAAGGGAAGAGTCTATGCACCATTTCACTTGTAGGGATGGTTGGGGGGTGGGATGGGAGTGTGTGTGTACATACACCCCAAACCTCCCACCCCAACCGGACTTCTCTGCTGGGGACTGGCCTTAGCCCCGGATGCCAAACCCTCACCAGGGTGGCCACCGGCATCACTAGAGAATACCGCGGATCCGGAAGCGGCAGATGTCCATTACATTCGATTCTTTACAGACCACAGTGGTGTCCTAAGGACATAGGAAGAGGTTCTTCTCCTTAGAACCGTAGAACCCCCTCCCCGCCAGTGTTCCTTCCAGAGTCTTGAAATTCCCCGCCAGGGGTCTGGACCCGCGGGCACCGCTTTCGAGGCTCCGGGCCCGCTGGCGGGGGCCGAGGGAAGCCGCCCGTTTCAAACAAACACGGCGGACGGAAAGCTGTCTGTACCGTATCGACACAAGACAGGGGTCGGAGCAGCTGAAAACCGGGACAGAACCGGCCCGGCCACCCTCCCTGACCCTGTCTCCTTCCCTGCTGGCACTGGATGGGTGGGTACGAGTGGGGGCGGGGAGAGGGTTTGCTTCCAGCCTCCCGCCGGTGAGGAAAACAGGAAAACAAACTGCGCGGGGCGGAGCTCAAACAGGTCGGGGCCGTCCGGGCCGTCCGGACGGAGGAGCTCAGCGGCAGCGGGGGGGGAGGCGGGGTTCAGTTCGGGATACTGCTGGCTCAGCACGGGGCGGGGGTCCTGGCCCACGTCACCCACCTGAGCCCTGGTGCCGCTTGTAGGCAGTGAGGGTCATCGGGGCCTGCTGCCCCGACCTGGCAGGGATGGGAACGAGGGAGATGTCCCCGGTTTCTGGAATTGTATTGTGGCCACAGCCTCGCTCCCGAGGCACGTCTGGTCCACGTGGCTCCCGGCGCCTGCTGGGCCCGGGCCTGGGAAAGGCCAATGGGAGCTGCCAAGTCCAGCCCGGATGTCAGATTGCTGGAGGCCGGAGGGCAGGGGGGGACGGCAGGGGGTCCATCTTGGGCCGGACGGAGCAGGTTGGCACCCTCAAGGGGCCAGGGAAGTGTTTCCCCTTTATATCTTCACCACCTCTGGGCTTCTGCCCCGCAGTATGGGGCCCAAGCCCTTCTTCTTTCCCCTGTGGGCCTCCGGTTTCCCAACCCTGTCCCCCCTCAGTCATTCGTTCATTTATTCGATCGTATTTATTGAGCATTTACTGCGTGCGGAGCGCTGTCCTAAGCGCTTGGAAGGTACGATTCGGCAATAAAGAGAGACGATCCCCGCCCACGCCGGGCTTACAGTCTAGAGGGGGGAGACAGACATCAAAACGAGTAAACAGGCATTAATATAAATGAGTAAAATTATAGATATATACGTAAGTGCCGTGGGGCGGGGGAAGAAGGGAAAGAGCAAAGGGAGAGAGTTGAGGTGATTTGGAAGGGAAGGGGAAGCTGAGGAAAAGGGGGGCTTAGTCTGGGAAGGCCTCTTAGAGGAGGCGTGTCTTCAGTAGGGCTCTGAAGCGGGGAAGAGTGATCGTCGGGCGGATTTCATTCATTCAATAGTATTTATTGAGCATTTACCGTGTGCAGAGCACTGTACTAAGCGCTTGGAATGTACAATTCGGCAACAGTTAGAGACGATCCCCACCCAATGACGGGCTCACAGTCTAAACGGATTTGAGGAAGGAGGGCGTTCCAGGCCAGAGGTAGAAGGTGGGCCAGCGGTCGACGGCGGGACAGGCGAGAACGAGGCCCAGTGAGGAGGTTAGCGACGGCAGAGGAGCGGAGTGTGTGCGGGCTGGGCTGGAGAAGGAGAGAAGGGAGGAGAGGTAAGAAGGGGCGAGGGGATGGACAGCTTTGAAGCCAAGAGTGAGGAGTTTTTGTTTTGAGTTCTTGTCCTTCACCATGCTCACTGCTCCCGCAGGGTGGACCTGGCCCAGCCAGCGTGGCCCCTTTTAGAGAAGCCCCCAAAAGGCAGGCCCTGGTGCGCAGGGGGAAAGGGCCGAACTCGTCCTCGGGGGGCCGATCCGCCGCCGCCGGCTTGGGGCTGGGAATGGGGGCCCCTTGTTCAGCCATGGGGTTGGAACGCCTGGCTCCAGGCCCATCAGAGGCAGAGCAGAGGAGACAATTACTCTCCCTCCACTTCAAAGCCTTACTGAAGGCACACCTCCTCCACGAGGCCTTCCCAGACTAAGCCCTACTTTTCCTCATCTCCCACTCCCTTCTGCGCTGCGCTCACTTGCTCCCTTTGCTCTTCCCCGTCTCCCAGCCTTTATGCATCTATCTGTCATTTTATTTATTTGTAGTGATATCTGTCTCCCCTGCCTAGACCGGGAGCTCGTCGGGCAGGGATTGGCACTCTTTATTGTGTTGTATTTTCCCAAGCGCTTAGTACAGTGCTCTGGACACAGTAAGCGCTTAATAAATACGACTGACTGAACGAGGGAGCCCGCACAGCCAATCTCCAGCCTCTTCCTCACCTGAAGCCGTTCCCTGAGGGGCTGGATCTCCCCTTCCCAAGGTTAATGTTGGTATTTGTTAAGCGCTTACTATGTGCAGAGCCCTGTTCTAAGCGCTGGGGTAGATACAGGGTAATCAGGTTGTCATTCAATAGTATTTATTGAGCGCTTACTATGTGCAGAGCACTGTACTAAGCGCTTGGGATGAACAAGTCGGCAACAGATAGAGACAGTCCCTGCCGTTTGACGGGCTTACGGTCTAATCGGGGGAGACGGACAGACGAGAACAATGGCAATAAATAGAGTCAAGGGGAAGAACATCTCGTACGTGAGGCTCACAGTTAATCCCCATTTTACAGACGAGGTAACTGAGGCCCAGAGAAGTGAAGTGACTTGCCCTCAGTCACACAGCTGACGAGTGGCAGAGCCGGGAGTCGAACCCATGACCTCTGACTCCGAAGCCCAGGCTCTTTCCACTGAGCCACGCTCCTTCCAAGGTTCCAGGGAGAACGTCAGTAACAATAATTATAATAACGGTGAGATCTGTTAAGGACTTACTACGTGCCAAGCGCGGGGGAGATACAAGGTAATCCGGTTGAAACACGTTTGGCTCACAGTTTTAGTCCCCATTTTAACGATGAGGTAACTGAGGCACAGAGAAGTGACTTGCCCCAGGTCACGCAGCAGAAAAGTTGCAGAGCCGGAATTAGAACCCATGATCTCTGACTCCCAAGCCCGGCCTCTTCCCACTTAGCCATGCTGCTTCCTCAACATGGTCTAATTTAAACTCTTCTTTTTCCCCGCTGAGAGCCAGTTCCCTCGGCAGTAGCCCAGACCCTCAGCCCAGACAGCTGGGCATCTGTGCTTGCAAAACGTTCTGCAGAGGGTCCCAGCGGGGTTGGGGGCGGGGGCGGGTCCCTCACAGTGGCGGGAGAGGGCTCTCTGGGCCACCTGGACTCCTTTGCAGTCTTGCCACCTGTGAAATGGGGCTAAGAATTTGTGCCTCGGTCTCTACCCCGGGGGCATGGGGTGTTGGGACAGATTTCCTCCCTGTTCGCTTGGCTGGAGCAGACAGGGCGAGGCACCTCTGATTAAGCAGGCTCGACCTCCTCCTGTTCTCAGGGGCTAATAATAGTAATATTAGTAATTATGGTACTCGTTAAGCGCTTGCTCTATGCCAGGCATTGTACTAGAGAAGCAGCGTGGCTCAGTGGAAAGACCCCGGGCTTGGGAGTCAGCGGTCATGGGTTCGAATCCCGGCTCTGCCACTTGTCAGCTGACTGTGGGCAAGTCACTTAACTTCTCTGTGCCTCAGTTACCTCTTCTGCAAAATGGGGATTAAATGTGAGCCTGGTCTGGGACAACCTGGTTACCCTGTATCTACCCCAGCGCTTAGAACAGTGCCCTGCACATAGTAAGTGCTTAACAAATACCAACGTTATTATTATTATTACTAAGCGCTGGAGTAGATACAAGTTAATCAGGTCGGACCCGGTCCCACGTCCCACATGGGGCTCACAACCTAAGCAGGAGGAAGAACAGGCACTGAATCCCCATTTTGCAGATGAGGGAACTGAGGCACTGAGAGGTTTAGTTACTTGCTCAAGGTCACACAGCAGGTAAATGGAGGAGGCGGGATTAGAACCCAGGTCCCCTGGTTCCCAGACCTGTCTTCTTTCTGCTAGCAGAGAAAAGATAAGTCATTCGCCCACCTTCACACAGCAGGCAAGTTGCACTGTAGGTAACCCCAGCGCTTTGTGAAATGTTGGACACATAATAAGGGCTTGAAAAATATTATTATGATTTTAAAATAGAGACAAATACCTGTTCTTCCTCCCCCTTAAACTGTGAGTCCCATATAGGACTGGGACTGGGTCCAATCTGATCAGCTGTGTGACCTTGGGCAAGTCACTTCACTTCTCTGTGCCTCAGTTACCCCATCTGTAAAATGGGGATGACGACTGTGACCCCCCACGTGGGACAACCTGATCATCTTGTATCCTCCCCAGCGCTTACAACAGTGCCTTGCACATAGTAAGCGCTTAACAAATGCCATCATTATCATTATTATTATCTTTAATCTACCCCAGCACTTAACACGGTGCTCGGCACATAGTTAAATGATGCACAAATACTAGTATGCAGCACTGTGGCCTAATGGAAAGAGCGTGCATGCATTCATCCGATAATATTTATTAAGCACTTCCTGTGTGCAGAGCACTGTACTAAGCACTTGATAAAGTTCACTACAGCAATAAAGAATGACAATCCCTGCCCATAACGAGCTCACAGTCTCGAGGACTGGGTGAGCCGAGGACCTAGGTTTTAATCAGCGTGGCTCAGTGGAAAGAGCCCGGGCTTGGGAGTCAGAGGTCATGGGTTCGAATCCCAACTCTGCCACTGAGCTGTGTGACCGTGGGCAAGTCACTTCACGTCTCTGGGCCTCAGTTCCCTCATGTGTCAAATGGGGATGAAGACTATGAGCCTCACGTGGGACAACCTGATGACCCTGTATCTACCCCAGCACTTAGAACAGTGCTCTGCACATAGCGCTTAACAAATACCAACATTATTATTAATCGCAGGACCACCACTTGCCTCCCGTGTGATACGGGCAAGTCATTTTAACTTCGTTGCTCAGTTTCCTCATCCGTAAAAGGGGGATTCAGTACCGTGTCTCCCACCTACTTAGAATGCCAACCCCATTAGGGACAGGGATGTGTCTGACCTGATGATGTTGTATTCATTCAATAGTATTTATTCAGCACTTACTATGTGCAGAGCACTGTACTAAGCGCTTGGAATGGACAATTTGGCATCAGATAGAGACGATCCCTGCCCAATGACGGGCTCACTGTCTAATCGAGGGAGACAGAAGGCAGAGCAAGACAGAACGAAACAAAAACAAGACAACATTATCAATAGAATCAAGGGGATGTACGCCTCATTACCAAAATAAATAGGGTAATAAATAATATAAAAATATGGAACGCTTCACCATCTACCCCAACACTTTAGGACAGTGCTTGGCACATAGTGAGTGCTTAACAAAGGCCACAATTATCATTGCAGTAGCAGTAATGATATTTATTGAGCACCCGCTGTAAACCAAGCAGCACTGGGATGGATAGGAAATAATCCCGACGTTGTCCCTGTCCCACCAAGGCCGAGAGGCCGATCAGGGACCGTCACAGTCGCTGGGAAATTTCTCGGTATATATATGTGTGTCTGGGTGGGTATATCAATCTGTGGGCGGGGAATGTGTCTGTTATTATATTGTACTCTCCCAAGCGCTTAGTACAGTGCTCTGCACACGGTAAGCTTTCAAAAAATACGATTTACTGACTGATAATAATAATAATAATAATAAATGTTGGTATTTGTTAAGCGCTTACTATGTGCCAAGCACTGTTCTAAGCGCTGGGGTAGACACAAGGGAGTCAGGTTGTCCCACGTGGGGCTCACAGTCTTAATCCCCATTTTACAGATGAGGTAACTGAGGCACCGAGAAGTTAAGTGACTTGCCCAAAGTCACACAGCTGACAAATGGCCGAGCCGGGATTTGAACCCATGACCTCTGACTCCAAAGCCCGGGCTCTTTCCACTGAGCCACGCTGCTTCTCTAATTGTGCCAGTTTGGGGGTCATGGGTTCTAATTCCGGCTCCGCCACTTGTCTGCTGTGTGAGCTTGGGCTAGCCTCTTCACTTCTCTGTGCCTCAGGTTCCTCATCCGAAAAATGGGGATTAACAGTGTGAGCCCTATGTGGGACAGAGACTGTGTCCGACCTGATTATCTGTGGGGCAGGGAGGAGACCCAAAATGGGGTGTGGGCGTGTGGTGCGTGCGTGGGTGTGTTTCGTCTGGGCCGCCGGGAAGCGGCGCGGCTCAGTGGAAAGAGTTTGGGCCGGGGAGTCAGAAGGTCATGGGTTCTAATCCTGCCTCTGCCACCTGTCTGCTGGGTGACCTGGGGCGAGCCACTTCTCTGGGCCTCAGTTCCCTCATCCGTAAAACGGGGATGAAGACTGTGCGCCCCACGTGGGACGATCTGATCACTTTGTATCCTCCCCAGCGCTTGGAACAGGGCTCGACGCATAGTAAGTGCTTAGAACTGGGCTTGGCCCATAGTAAGCGCTTCGAACAGGGCTTGGTGCATAGTAAGCGCTTAGAAGAGGGTTTGGCACATAGTAAGCACTTGGAGCAGGGCTTGGCCCATAGTAAGCGCTTAGAAGAGGGCTTGGTGCATAGTAGGTGCTTGGAGCAGGGCTTGGTGCATAGTAAGCGCTTGGAGCAGGGCTTGGAGCACAGTAAGCGCTTAGAAGAGGGTTTGGCGCCTAATAAGCGCTTAGAAGAGGGCTTGGCGCATAGTAAGCGCTTAGGAACTGGGCTTGGCGCATAGTAGGCGCTTGGAACTGGGCTTGGCGCATAGTAAGAGCTTGGAAGAGGGCTTGGCGCCTAGTAAGAGCTTGGAGCAGGGCTTGGCGCACAGTAAGTGCTTAGAAGAGGGCTTGGCACCTAGTAGGTGCTTGGAGCAGGGCTTGGCGCACAGTAAGTGCTTAGAACAGGGCTTGGCACCTAGTAGGTGCTTGGAGCAGGGCTTGGCGCACAGTAAGTGCTTAGAACAGGGCTTGGCGCACAGTAAGCGCTTAGAGGAGGGCTTGGCGCCTAGTAAGCGCTTGGAGCAGGGCTTGGTGCCTAGTTAGCGCTTGGAAGAGGGCTTGGTGCATAGTAGGCGCTTGGTGCAGGGCTTGGCGCCTAGTAAGCGCTTGGAGGAGGCCTTGGTGCATAGTAAGCGCTTAGAAGAGGGCTTGGTGCATAGTAGGCCCTTGGAGCAGGGCTTGGCGCATAGTAAGCGCTTGGAGGAGGCCTTGGTGCATAGTAAGCGCTTAGAAGAGGGCTTGGCGCATAGTAAGGGCTTGGAGGAGGGCTTGGCGCCTAGTGAGCGCTTGGAGCAGGGCTTGGCGCCTAGTTAGCGCTTGGAAGAGGGCTTGGTGCATAGTAGGCGCTTGGTGCAGGCCTCGGCGCAGAGTTAGCGCTTGGAGGAGGGCTTGGCGCGTAGTAAGCGCTTAGAAGAGGGCTTGGCGCCTAGTAGGTGCTTGGAGCAGGGCTTGGCGCCGAGTAAGCGCTCAGGAGAGGGTTTAGCACATAGTAAGCGTTTACCAGCGGCCATCCTGCTTCTTCTCCTTCTTCGGCTCCCATCCCCCCCATCTGCGCCCCGGGCCGGCCTCCGCCGGGGGAGGGGAGGGGGCAGGAGGAGGGAGGGGGCGCAGCCAATGAGCGAGCGGCCCGCGGTGGCCCCATGGCCGCTGCCGCCTCTGATTGGCCGGCGGGGGAGGCGGGGGGCGGGGCCCGGCCCTGTCGCTGGGCGGGCGGGGCAGATTTGGCCGCCTCGTCCTCTGCTCCCCCGGGGCCCTTTCGGATCGTCATCACCATCTTGCTGTTTGTGAAGCGCCTACTCTGTGCAGACCGCTGGGCTAAGCGCTGGGGGAGATTTACTGGGTCATCAGGATGTCCCACGTGAGGCGCCCGGTCTTCATCCCCATTTTGCAGTCGAGGTCACTGAGGCCCAGAGAAGTGACTTGCCCCCAGTCACACAGCTGGCAGGATAACAACAGTGTTGGTATTTGCTAAGCGCCTACTCTGTGCAGAGCGCTGGGCTAAGCGCTGGGGGAGATTTACTGGGTCATCAGGATGTCCCACGGGAGGCGCCCGGTCTTCATCCCCATTTTGCAGACGAGGTCACTGAGGCGCAGAGAAGTGACTTGCCCCCAGTCACACAGCTGGCAGGATAATAACAGTGTTGGTATGTGTTAAGCGCTTACTCTGTGCAGAGCACTGTGCTAAGCGCTGGGGGAGATACAGGGTCATCAGGTGGTCCCACGTGAGGCTCACAGTCTTCATCCCCATTTTACAGATGAGGGAATCGAGGCCCAGAGAAGTGAAGTGACTTGCCCACAGTCACACAGCTGATGGGGAAGCAGCGTGGCTCAGTGCAAAGAGCCTGGACTTGGGAGTCAGAGGTCATGGGTTCGACTCCCGGCTCTGCCACTTGTCAGCTGTGTGACTGTGGGCAAGTCACTTCTCTGTGCCTCAGTTACCTCATCTGTAAAATGGGGATTAACTGTGAGCCTCACGTGGGACGACCCGATGACCCTGTATCTCCCCCAGCGCTTAGAACAGTGTTCTGCACATAGTAAGTGCTTAACGAATACCAACATTATTATTATCCCAGCTCTGCCACTTGTCAGCTGTGTGATGGTGCTAGGGAGAGGACATTACAACAATAGACACACTCCCTGTCCACGATGAGCTTAATAATAATAATGGTGGTATTTAAGTGCTTACTATGTGCCAAGCACTGGGATAGATACAAGTTAACCAGGTTGTCCCACATAGGGCTGTGTCTGTGCCTCAGTTACCTCATCAGTAAAATGGGGATAAAGACTATGAGCCTCACATGGGACATTATCATTATTATTATTTTAGCCACGCAGGGTTGATTCAAAGCAGCTGTCGTCGGGACATGCCGATATGGATTTCGGGCCTTCCGGAGGGGTGTGCACCATCTGCCTTGGCCCTGGAGGTTGCCAAGTTCCCCCGGGGATGATGGTGGGGCGAAGGGAGCCAAGAGGGCAGAGGGCTTGCCTGGCCGTGCCCTGCCAGTCCTCTGGCACCGAGCGTTAGAGCTGCTGCGGGGTGGATTCGAGTCAGAGGGGGCATTCTGCGGGAGAAAAATCCCCTCAAAAAGAGGCCTTGCGGTTTGCAAACCCAGCCGTTGACTCCTAAATTACGGTGCTTCGTTCGATCGGATTTACTGAGCCCTTACTATGTGCAGAGCACTATACTAAGCGCTTGGAATGTACAATTGGGCAACAGATAAGAGACGATCCCTGCCCAATGACGGGCTCCCCAAACAATCTCACAAACTGGGCAACCGAGATCAGGGCGCCCATCTAGAGTGACCTGCGCGACCTACTTGGATTTACACCCTTTATTCCCCCCTCCCTGGGCCCCACAGCACACATGTACATTTTTACACTATTTGCTAAGCGTTTACTATGTGCCAGGCCCTGTGTGCTAAGCCCCGGGGTAGATATAAGTTCATGAGTTTGGACACAGTCCCTGTCCCACGCAGGGCTCACACTCTTCATCCCTGTTTTACAGAGGAGGGAGATGAGGCACAGAGAAGTTAAAAGACTTGCCCAAGATCCCACAGCAGACAGGTGGCCGAGCCAAATTAGAACCCAGGTCATTCTTATCCCCAAGACCCATGCTCTGTCCGCTAGACCACGCTGCTCCCCCACATATTACCTACTGGTAATTTATTTATATTAATGTATATATATATATATGTTGGTATTTGTTAAGCGCTTACTATGTGCAGAACACTCTTCTAAGCGCTGGGGTAGATACAGGGTAGTCAGGTTGTCCCACGTGAGGCTCACAGTCTTAATCCCCCATTTTACAGATGAGGTAACTGAGGCACAGAGAAGTGAAGTGACTTGCCCACAGTCACACAGCTGCCAAGTGGCAGAGCTGGGATTCGAACCCATGACCTCTGACTCCCAAGCCCGGGCTCTTTCCACTGAGCCATGCTGCTTCAAGCCTTTTGTGGGCAGGGAACATAATCATATTTATTGAGCACATACCGTGTGCAGACCACTGTACTCTGCTAGGGAGAGGACATTACAACGATAGACACACTCCCTGCCCACAATGAGCTTAATAATAATGTGGCATTTAAGTGCTTACTATGTGCCAAACACTGTTCTAAGCACTGGGATAGATACAAGGCAATCAGGTTGTCCCACACAGGGCCCAGTCTTCATCCCCCAGTTTACAGATGAGGCAACTGAGGCACAGAGAAGTGACTTGCCCAAGGTGACACAGCTGACAAGCGGCAGAGCGGGGATTAGAACCCATGACCTCTGACTCCCAAGCCCGGGCTCCTTCCACTGAGCCACGCCGCTTCTCTCTTACCGTCTGGACATTAATATAAATCACAGCTACGTACCAAGTCTGTTCTATTGTGCGCTCCCACGTGCTCAGTTTAGTAGACATTAATATAAATTACAGCTACGTACCAAGTCTGTTCTACTGCGCGCTCCCACGTGCTTAGTTTAGTGCTCCGCACCCAGTAAGTGCTCAATACGATCGACCGACCTACATCGAGAAGCAGCTTAGCCTCAGGCCAGCCGCCCCGCAGCTCGAAGGGAAGTTGGTGAGGCCAGGATGTAACGGCAGCTGCCTCGAGAGCGTGAGAAAGCGATGATCCGTTCAGGCCTCGAATGTCACATCTCACGCCCGGAACCCACTACCGTCCCCCCGCCTCTCCGGGGCTCTTGGTTCTCTCTGCCACCTGCACCCAGGTCTGCATTTCCCCTCCGGTCCGTCCTCCTCTCTACCCTTTCTAGACTCTGAGCTCACTGCGGGCGGGGAACGCGTCTAATCGCTCTCTCCCCAACGCTCAGTACGACGCTCTGCGCACGGTAAGTCCTCGATAAATGACTGAATGAATGGCCACCAGCTCACACACCTAAGAAGTCAGACCCTGGGACGCCCGATGCCATGATGAATTCTAACTCAAAGAAATACAGCTTCTGTGGGTCTCGTTTAGGATCTCCGCTTTATTGCACATAGCTCACGCCGACCAAGGATGCCTAATGGAGGAGTCGGGGGCCTGGGGAGCAGGGAGGGGAGGCTCGGGGCTTCACTTGGGACGCCGGTCCCTTGGGCTGAGGCCCCACCTTAGGGTTCCAGTTCCTATTTCCTGGTCAAAAGGCTGTTCGAAAACTCCCCAAACTCCAAAACCAGAGCCGGGGACCTCTCCCAGGCCCGTGGGATGAGCGGGGCCGCGGAGAGCCCAGGGCTGGAAGTCCCCGCCCAAGGGGAGATCCAGCCGTGGGGGCGGGGACGCGGCTGACCCCGGGAAGGCCTGGTGGAAGCCCGCCTGCCCCAAGCCGCCGTTTGGGGCAGAACCCCCTTGGGAAACGAAGGCGTGGGCATTCGGATCCGGGCGGCTCCCGGATTCGAAGCCCGGGGGTGGCGGGACGGGGGGGGGGCGGGTTGCGTTTGGTCAAGGCGACCCACCTTCTCTCTGCAGAAGTTAAAGTGCTCCGCCTGGGACGTTGGGCCGCCGGCTTCGCCCGCGCCCGGGGGCCGGCAGGGTGGGAGACGCCATCTTTCTGAACGGGGGAGGGAGGGCGAGCTGTGCACTACGAGGAAAGACCCGCCTCGGAGCGAGGGGAGGACGAAGAGGAAGAGGGGGGCTCCATTTCCTCCCAGCCGGGGACCCCGGCCCCGCTGACAGAGCCGAGGGGCGCGGGGAGAGGCCCGGGATGCCCCCCGCAGATGGGTCGGAGCTAGGTGGGCAGCTGGAGAGGGGATGGGCTGTGGGGTGGGGAGCCCCGCCTGTGGCCCTGCAGCTGCCTCTGGCTTTTAAGGCGAAAACAGAGCAGGCTTGGCTGCCCCGACCCCCATCAAATACTGCCGGGCACGAGGAGGAAGAAGCTGCGTCAGGGCGGACAGGAGTTGCCCGCCCTTCCCTCGGCTCGCGTCCCTCCTCTCCTTCCTCCCGAGTTAGGGAACCAGCTGGCCCCACGCGCCTCCGTCCCCTTTCCCAAACCCCTTGACCCCCAAATCCGAATCTGGGCCCTCAACCCTTCTTGCAGAGAGAAAACCTGAAATCCTCTCCTCTCCAAATGAGGCCCATCTGGGCAGAGAATGGGGCTGCCCCTCGGACTTCGCCCCGGAAAGGCCTTGCTCTCTAGGATGGGGCAGGCACCGTCTGAAGAACAGATCCCAATCCCTGCATAGTTTAAAAGTTCAACATATTTACAGCTATAAATTAAATTCCAACGAGGTTTTTTTTTTGTCCTTCCCCTTTCCGGATACCCCCTTCCTGCCCAGGGTCTCTGCGTTCGTTTCCGGGAAGAGAGAGATGTTTAGTCCCCCCCCCCCGGGAGGGGTGGGGGAGGGAAAGGCCGCCGTCTGTCCTTGGGGAGGTGGTAGCCGAGTCTTGGGAGAGCCTCTGCCGGGAGGTGGGAGGAAGGGGTAGCCCCAAAGCAAGGTTTCCATCCTGAGCGCTTCTTGCGCCTGCAGGGAGAGGGGCGACGGGAGGGCAGTTGTGCGTTGCTCTTCCTCCAAATCCTCTTTAATGTAAGGTTTTTTTTTTTTTTTTTTTTTTTTTTGCTTTTTTCCTCTTAAAATACAAAGTCCGTCACCTCGGCTCAGTGCACGTCACCAGAGAGTCTCCAGGTGTTTCATGGTCTGAGAACAAAAGCAGGAGCAGCATTAGCATGAAATGTAGAGCCCCGCCCGCCCCTCGGGCCCCCTCCCACGGCCCCCTCGGGCCCCCTCCCACGGCCCGCTCCGGGCGAGGGGACCCTGCCCTGCCCGCCGTGCAGGCGGGCACGATCCCGGCATCGCTGGGGCCGGATCCGACGTTCCTGGGACCCGTCTTGTTTCCCATCCCGGCACCGCCGGGGCCCTCCGCACCCGTTTCTCCCCGCGGATCGCAGGGAAGACGGGAAACAAAACGGGCCCCCCGCCAGCCTGCGGCAGTTTGGGGGCTCTGACGGTGCGAGGAGGCGCTCCAGCCGGCTCTGACCTCTTCTGCCCATCGCAGCCTCCACAACAAGAGGTGGGACTGCACGGTCACATGCCTACACGGGACCCAAGCTGTGCAGCCCCAAGCCGCTGGCACAGGGGGTATTTAAATCGCCTCAAACTCCCCAGGAAATGAAGAGAGGCGTGGAGTTCGCTGGGGTGGGGGAGGGCTGGAAGGGAGAGCCCTTCCAGACCTTGGAAGGTCCAGTCTCTTGGCCTGCAAGCTCACTCTGGGATGCCTGCCCTTCCTGAGATTCCCCCTCCCCCCGCACCCCCCAGAGCGGGCCTTGTCCCACTCAGCTTCCCGGGAGATTGGGGCTCTGGGCAGGAAAGGCCAAGGAAGAGGGCGGCTTTGTTCACGCGAGGGCCGAGGGCCAGCCTGGCCGCCGGCCGGGGACATTCTCGGCCTCTGGGCCATTCGGCCCGCCCGGCTCTGGGGCCCTCGCGGAGGGAAACAAGACTGGCGCCCGGCAGAGACCACCGAAGAGGTCTCCCCGGTGCTCGGCAAGGCGGACCTCGGGGGTGAGCGCCGGGATCCGTAGCTCCCCTTCCCTCGAAATCAGAGGGAGGCCGGGTCCCGCCAGGGCCCCGCTCACTCTGGAACTCCGGCGCCGGGAGCCGCGGGCACCGGCCCGTTCGGCCCCCGGCCGGGCCGCTCCACTCGATTTTTAGCGCCGGTCGGGCCGGCCCCACGTCGCCCGACCCCTTCCCACCTCCCCACTGGTGGCGGGCCGGGCCCGGGGTCCGGGCTGGTGGCCCAGGGGTCGAGAGAGGGGGCGGCCCCCACGGGGACCTAGCTTCGGGGGTGTGCGAGGGAGGCAGAGGGGAGGGCGGAGGGGCGGGCGGGCCCGCAGGGCGAGGTGAGCGCCGGCTCGTACTTGACCTCTGCAGGAGCGGGCCGGCAGGGACTATCCATGCAGGGAGGCCTGCACCTCTGACAATCTGCTGCAGCTCGGAGTGCCCATCCTCTGTGCCTTGTGATACAGGTCTGTGTCGCCAAAGTAGCGGGCCCGGTACAGCAAGCCTTCCTCTGCAAAGGGGCAGCGGGGAGTTACCACCAGGTCCGGGGTAGAGGATGGGGGGGGGGGGCGGGAGGGGGACGGGGGAAAAGCACGGCCACCCCCTCGGGACCGAGGTCCGCGGAAGGTTGTGCCCCGGCCCTGGAGGCCGGCAAGATGGCGATCGGGCGCCACTCCTTGAGGGTGGGGGTTGTCCCGGAAAGGTGGGGAAAGGTGAAGAGAGCAGCGGTGGCCCGCTCTAGACTCTGAGCTCCCTGTGGGCAGGGAACGTGTCTACCACCTCTGCTGTACCGCACTCTTCGGAGCACTTAGTACGGTACTCTGCAAACGCTGAGCGTTCGAAAAATACAATTGACGGATTGATCGATCGGAGGCCAGAGCAGGGGGTGTGGACCGAGGGAGGCGGCTCGATACCGTGCGCTGCTGGACGGATAAGGAACGCAGGGGGAGAAAGTAGCCTCCGAGTGGGACGGTCTTGGAGGAGAAAGGCTCGCCTCCACCCTCCGCTGTTTCTGCCCCCTCGGAGTCGACTCCGAGACGGGGTGCCGGACCAGCTCGGATTTCTGGCTCTGCCTCCTGGGAGCTTGAAGCTGGGTGGTTGGGGGTGGGGGGCCGGGGGGATGCTCTGATATGAGGACTCTGGGCACGCCCCCAGGCGGCCTCGGGTCTCTGCGAGGGCCGAGCCTCTGACCCCGGGGTCCCCCTCTCACTCTGTTGTTTCTCTTTCCAGCAGTTGTTGCGGAGATTGGCCACGAAGTCATCCTCCACGTTCCGCTCTACCGTCTTCAGGTTGGAGCCCGTGAATTCCTCGGCGAAGGAGTCCCCCACGTAATACACCACCTTCAGGTGGTCCGTCACCCGCCGGTGGACGTGCCCCACGGACCTGCCCCGGAGACAGAGCGGCCCCCCGCGCCTTGAGTCCAGACCCCAGCCCTCTTCCCCAGGCACGGGAGGTGCCGGGCGAGACGGGGGGGAACGGGACCCCGCGTGCCTGGGAACCGTCTCACGGGTGGGGCGGGAGCCGCCTCGCCCGTGCCCAATCGGAAGGGATGTCCCTGCTGTCCCCCGTGGGGACATTCGAGTACAGGTCCCATCTCCCAGCGGTCCCGAGGACCCTGACGGGCAGGGAGGCCTCCCTCCCGCAAGGCTGCACGTCGGCGGGGAGAGGAAGCGACCCAACGCCCCCAGCTAGCGGACCAGACTCGCTACGGTTCCTGGCTAAACCCAATTAGGGCGCAGGGACCTCGGCCACGGCACTAGGGTGGCGGAGATGGGGGAGGATGACCTACGCTCCGTCCCCTTCCTAAGGAAATGGCAGATGGCCGCGCCTGGCCCCCCGCCCGCCCCCCTCAGCCCGGGGCGGTGGCGGGCGCGCCGGCGGTACTGACGGCCTGTGGCTCAGGCTGTAGGGCGGGCTGGAGACCATCATCTGGCTGAGGGCGGACACGATGATGAGGATGAGGATGGGCATCAGCTGGACGAACAGGCCCAGGCCGCCCTGGGGAGAAGAGACAGGCAGTGAGGACGGGGCGGGCGGGCCGGGGGCGGGTTGTGGCCGGGCTTCCCGGGAATCCTCTGTAGCTCCGGCTCCGGCTCCCGCTCCGGCTCCGAGGCCAGGGCGAGGTGTGGCTCCCTCTGGTGTGGCTGTGGAAAACGGCAGGGGGCTGGCGAAAAGCGGAGGCGCCCCGGGGGGGGGCTTCTCTTCCCTCGTGCCCCCCGTGCCCGGCTCAGAGGGCTCTTCGCTGGGCACCGGGGGCACGAGGGAAGAGAGACCCACCCGGGCGCCTCCGCTCCCGCCCCAGGGAAGCGTCCCGGCGCCCGGCATCATCCCAGAGGGTTTGGGGATGGTGGCAGCGGCCACTCCCGCCCTCATCCTGCCCTCTTGGGCAGGAGAGTCAATTTCATTTAGTGATGGCATCCGTCACGCGCTTACGATGTGCAAAGCACCGTTCTAAGCGCTGGGGGCCATACAAGGTGATCAGGTTGTCCCATGTGGGGCTCCCAGTCTTCATCCCGTTTTACAGGTGAGGTAACTGAGGCACAGGGAAGTGAGTGACTTGCCCAAGGTCACACAGCTGACTAGCGGCGGAGCCGGGATTAGAACCCATGACGTCTGACTCCCAAGCCCGGGCTCTTTCCACTGAGCCGCTTGACTTCTCTGTGCTCCAGCGGCCTCATTTGTAAAATGGGAATTAACAATAACAACAATAATCGTGGTATCTGTTTAGTGTTTACTATGTGCCAGGCACTGTACTAAGCGCTGGGGTGGATACGAAGACGTCGGGTCGGTCAAAGTCCCTATAATAATCACGGTAATTATATAAGTATATATGTATAATATGTATAATTATATTTGATATTTGTTAAGCGCTTACTACGTGCCAGGCACTGTACTAAGCACTGGGGTGGATACGAGCAAATGGGGTTGGACACAGTCCCTGCCCCATGCGGGGCTCACAGTCTCGATCCCCATTTTCCAGATGAGGTAACTGAGGCACAGAGAAGTGCCCAAGGCCACACAGCAGACAAGTGGTGGAGCCCGATTAGGCTGTGAGCCCGACGCTGGGCAGGGATCGTCTCTGTTGCCAAATTGTACATTCCAAGCGCTTAGTACAGTGCTCTGCACGTAGTAAGCGCTCAATAAATACTACTGAATGAATGAACGAACGAACCCGTAACTTTCTGCCTCCCAGGCCCGTGCTCTGTCCACTGCACCGTCCTGCTGCTCAGGCTCAGATTAAGACTGTGAGCCCCGTGGGGGGACATGGACTGCGCCCAATCTGATCTGTCTGTATCCACCCCAGCGCTTAGTACAGTGCCTGGTACCCAGTAAAGGCTTAAGAGATACCAGACTTCTTCTTCTTATTAGGGGAGCGCTCCAGGGTCTTGAGACAGCCTTCTTCTCCTCCTCCCCGTCCCCGGCGCCATCCCCCGTTCCCCGCCCCGGCCGGCCCTCACTCACGTCACCCTGGTTCTCTTGCCGGTCGTGCCTCTGGTGGTAGGCGTAGCGCATTCGGCCGTTGCTGTAGACGTGGATGTTGCCTGGGGGCGGCGGGAGGGAGAGGCCGTTCAGGGACCGCGGCGACCGCGGCGACCGTCCCACCTCCTCTCCAGAGCTGGACGGAGCCTGAGGGGAGCGGTCCCCGTGGCAGCAGAGAGCGCGCGAGTGCGAGCGTACGCGCCGCTTTACTTACTGGCAGGGAAACCGCTGCCGAAGAACATGTTGAAGAGATCTTCGGGGGAGATGTCTGCTTCGAAGCCGCGGTGGAAGTCCCCGTGGCTGTGCCCCTGGCGAGCGGCCTGGCTCTTCTCATCGCCAAACTGGTCGTATTGCTTCCTCTTCTCGGGGTTGCTCAGGACGCCGTACGCCGTGCCGATGGCTGCAGAGGGCACACGGGGGAGCGGGGGGGGGGGGGGGCGGCAGAGCCGACCGCGGGAAGGCCCGGTGCTGCCTCTCCAGCGGGTCCCCCGGCCCGGCCCGGGCTCCTCAGGCCTCCCGGCGGGCTCCGAACTCCAGCCCCCTGCTGAGGGGCCAGTCACCCTAACGCGGCTTCGGGCTAATAATAATAATGTTGGTATTTGTTAAGCGCTTACTATGTGCAGAGCACTGTCCTGAGCGCTGGGGTAGATACAGGGTCATCAGCTTGTCCCACGTGAGGCTCACAGTCTTAATGCCCATTTTCCAGATGAGGTAACAGAGGCCCAGAGAAGTGAAGTGACTTGCCCACAGTCACACAGCTGCCAAGTGGCAGAGCCGGGATTCGCACCCATGCCCTCTGACTCCCAAGCCCGGGCTCTTGCCACTGAGCCACGCTGCTTCTCTAGGCTAAGGCCCAGGGGGAGGGGCAGGGGGCCAGGGTGTCTGGAGCAGGCAGACCGGTGTGGAGAAAGAAGCCGGGGGAGCGGAGTCATCCTCTCTGAAGGCCGGTGCTCTGTCGCCTGTAGAAGGGGAGGAGGGGGGAGCGACACTGTATTGTCCTCTCCCACGCGCTTAGTATAGTGCTCTGCACACCACATGCACTCGAGAAATACCACCGAATGATAGTGCAGATTCCAAGGTCAGAAGCATTAATGAGAGACCGCCTCATTACGGCCAAGAAGTCTATGTGGTCATCAGACAGGAAGGGTGGGAGAAGAAAAAAAGAAAAAGAGAGAGCGCGCGTGTGCGCGCACACTGTGCGAACCACATGGGAGCACATCATTTAGAGATCCAGCCCAAGGGACTTCTAGGATGCTCCACCCAAGCCCCGACTTCGAGCGCCTTGTCTCCTCCGTAGAGGAGGGAGGGGGCTCTCAGGGTGTCTTCTGAGCGCGGAGGCCGTGTGGAACAAGTCTACTCTACAATAATAATAAAATAATGTTGGTATTTGTTAAGCGCTTACTATGTGCAGAACGCTGTTCTAAGCGCTGGGGTAGACACAGGGGAATCAGGTTGTCCCACGTGGGGCTCACCGTCTTAATCCCCATTTTACAGATGAGGGAACTGAGGCACAGAGAAGTGAAGTGACTTGCCCACAGTCACACAGCTGCCAAGGGGCAGAGCTGGGATTCGAACTCATGACCTCTGACTCCAAAGCCCGTGCTCTTTCCACCGAGCCACGCTGCTTCTCAGGTAACCACACCGGGAAGTGGCCGAGACAGTGAGGCGGAGGAGAAAGTGGGAGCCCGCGTTCTCTTCCCAGCGCTTGCCCCCGTCATTTGGCTGAGGGAACACCGCTGCCTCAGTTGCCTCATCTGTAAAGAATGAAACTCCACCTGAAACCCCCTTCGCCCATCACCTAGGGCTCTCAGAAGAGAGGCGGCGGCTCAACTGGGCTACCGGCAGCTGCAGACCGCACTAATGGTAGAATAGAATTCCTTTGTCCCATTACTCCCATAGCCCCGGCTCCTCTGCTCCCTGCCCAGGTTTCAGGTTTTCCAGGAATGGCAAGTCAACCAAAGCCCAGGTCACTCTGGGATGCTGGTGAGAGCCCGAGGCCAAATCCGGCCCTTGGCTAGGCCCCCGGCGAAGCGTGGCTCAGTGGCAAGAGATCGGGCTTGGGAGTCAGAGCTCATGGGTGCGAATCCCGGCTCTGCCACTTGTCAGCTGTGTGACTGTGGGCAAGTCACTTCACTTCTCTGTGCCTCAATTACCTCATCTCTAAAATGGGGATTATCTGTGAGCCTCACGTGGGACAACCTTATTACCCTGTATCTACCCCAGTGCTTAGAACAGTGCTCTGCACATAGTAAGCGCTTAACAAATACCAACATTATTATTATTATTAAAAGCAACTAAGATAATAAGAAGAATGGAGAAGCACCATGTGAAGAAAGTCAAAAAGAATAAGAATCTGCAGTTTGAACAATGGAAGGCTGAATGGGGATATGATTAAATTTTTCGATTAGACCGTAAGCCCGTCAAACGGCAGGGACTGTCTCTATCTGTTGCCGACTTGTTCATTCCAAGCGCTTAGGACAGTGCTCTGCACATAAGAAGCGCTCAATAAATACTATTGAATGAATGAATGAATGAAAGGGATGCCGAGTTTCAGCGAGGACACTGGGACGGGAAAAAGATAAACCGGCTGGGGGGGGTCCTGCCCCTCCTATATGCTCCCCGGTCCTCTCTGGGACGCCGCAGCTGGGCGCTGGGAAGTCGACCTTATCGGGGTTCTGGGGAAGGCCCCAGTCCCCAGCAGCAGCGGTGGGGTGAGATAATCAACCCCTTGGCGCCCAGCCAGGCTCTCCTCGCCCCATGCTTCTGGGTGGGACCCCTAATTCGGGCCAGCCTCAGCCTCCAGCCGGCTCGCGGGATTCCTGCAGATTACGGGGGATCGCACGGGGCCCAGGTGGGGCTAGGCAGATTCAAGCGAAGGCAGCTGAGGACAGCTCGAAAGGCGCAGTCCCCCTCACTGAACCCAACAGGCCCCTGGCAGCCATGGGGGGTCGGCGGGGGTGGGGGGTCAGGGTGCTGCTGCTTGTCCCAAGAGACCTGGGACTCGGGAGAGTTGAGGTGAGCAAGAAAATCGCGTGCCCCCGGGCTCTGGCCCATGAGCCTAATGGGCAGGGACCAGGGGCTTCCTGTCTGGCCCGAGTTGGGTGGGTAGTGGGGCGGGGATGGAGGTAAAGAGGGACGGGGGAAGAGAGTTTTTTTTCCTCTTGTTTCTCAGAACGCAAGCCCATAACCATGAGCCACCCGGCCCAGAGACTCCAGATTTTACCCCAGCTGGGTCTCGGAGCTAACGTGGCTGACCGCAGGACAGGGAGGCAGAGCTCAGCAATGAGAAGCCTTGCACAGAATGCTGTGGGGGTCCTGTCTCCCTTCCAGAAGTTCTCGGTTTCACCCTGGCCTCAAAAGGCGGCAGCTGGGTTTCGAGGTGCCCGGTCGGGGAAGCAGGCGGAAGGAGATGGAATCTGCCAGGATGAGGCCTCGGAGGATGCAGCCGCTGGAGAAGAGTCTGGACTTTCCCCAGGTCGGCCGCGGCCGGCGCCCCCCCTCCGGGACAGGTCCGGTTGCCGGCTGGCTGGCTCCCGCGAGACCGGACCCCCGGCCCCTCCCCGAATCAGCCGCCCCCGGGGGGGTCCCTCCCTTCCCAACCTGGGAGGCCACGGCGGAGTCCGGGGTGGAAGGCCGTGGACCGGGAAGCTGGAGGCAGTGGGGAGGTGTTTGGGGGGGGAGGGGTCTCACCTTTGAATGCCTCCGTGGCCCCGGGGGCGCGGTTCTTGTCCGGGTGGAACTTGAGGGCCAGCTTGCGATAGGACTTCTTCAGGTCCTCGTCGGAGGCCTCGCGGGTCACGCCCAGAATCTCATAGTAATCTTTGCAGTGCTTGACCCTGGGGACGGAGGGGGCCGGCTCAGAGGCCGAGAGACGGGGGGAGACGCTCGAGGGCAGAGCATCCCCCAGCCCCTTCCTGAGAGGAGGGAACCCCCTCGCAGGCGAAGGAATCGGCCGGGCGACCCGCCTGCCCACCGTAGTCTCTCCAGCCGAGGGAAGGTCCCGGGCCCGACTGGGGCAACTGGGGGAGGGGGTGCTAGCCGAGCCGGCCGGAGGCTTTGGCTTGGAGCTGCCATTGGGGAGCTCGGGCGGGTCAGGTTCTAATGGCTCCGAAGAAACCCCAAGCCCGGAAGCAGCGTGGCCCAGTGTGAACGGCCGTGGACCTGGGAGTCGGAGGGCCTGGGTTCTAATTCCAGCTCCGCCACTTGCCTGCTGTTTGACCGTGGGCGAGTCACTTCATTTCTCTGGGCCTCCGTTTGCTCATCTGTAAAACGGGGATTCGATACCTGTTCTCCCTCCCCGCCAGACTGTGAGCCCCATGTGGGACTGGCATCGGGTCCGATCTGACTGTACTGTATGGTACTGTATCTATCCCAGCGCTTAGGGAAGTGCTTAGCCAACACAACTGTTATTATTCCAGAGCTTAATGAAGCTCGGGGCTGAGTCACGTAGATTCTTTCGACTAGAAAAAGCCACCGTTTCAGCTCCTCCGTGCACACGGTGGGAGGCTCCCAGGACCAGGGCTCGAAAGAAATACGGTGACGGGCAAGAAGGGTCTTTAATGAAGAAATGAAACTGGGACACGGCGTTCCCGGGGCTCAGCTGTTGTCCGTCACCCCGAGCGGCGGCATCTCGGCAGGATCTTGTCAGGAGGGGAGAGGGCCGGTGGAGGAGCAGCTCCAGTTTGGAACCTCTCTGTAGCCCGGGGAGGTTTTTCGGGCCTTTGGGATTTGGGAGGAAAGTGAAACATCAAACTGAGAAGTTCACTCTAGTCGATGAGTTTGTCTGTGAGTCTCTGAGTTTGCCATCGCCCTCGAGCTAATCGAGCGGTGCTGTATACTGAGAATTTACTGTGTGCAGAGCACCGAGTTAAGCGCCTGGGAGAGTATAATAGGACAGAGTTGGCAGACACGTTCCCTGCGCACAGTGAGCTTATAGTCTAGAGGGGCTAAGCGGGTCCCCTGAAGTCTGCCCCATTAGGGAGACGGTGCAAAGGGAAAGGAGGGGGCTGGGGGTAGTGTACGGGGCGCTAGGTCGGATCCCCGCTGGAGCCCCTGAAACCAGAGACCCGTGGGACCCTGCCCGCGGCCACGCCTCCTACCTTTTCACCGCCTCCACCTGGTCCTGGGTGTAGCCCTTGGTGCTCTCCCCTCCTGCCTCGCCGTTGGTGGACGTGGATTCTCCTGGGCCTCCTTTCCTGAGGTGGGGGTTGGTCGCGTCCTTGGCCTGGGCCTGGCCGTTGGAAGACTGTCCGTTCTGTGTGAGGGAGTCTATCATCTCTGGGTGGGGGGCAGAGAGGCAGGGAGAGAGGAAGTGTGTTAAGTTGCCATCCCCGGAGGCCCCAGTTCTCTGCCCGCGGGACCCGGCCGGTCTTGTCGATAACCCCGGGCCCACCTGGCGGGGCCTGCCGTTCCCGCCTGGTGGCTTCACGGCCGGGTCCCTGGAGAAGTTCGCTCCGGAGTCCCAGCTGCCCGGGGCGGGGGCCGGCCTGAGGAAGGCAGCTCTTCCAGACCCCTCCAGGACGGGCTTTATAAACAGGCTCCCAGTCGGCCACGGCCCTGTTTGGTGACTCCAAGATCCGCTGGGTAAAGAGCTCAGCCCTTAGGGGTCCGCTGCACCCATCTTACAAAAAACTGGGCGGGGGGGGGAAGCGAGAGAGGGGGTGACACCCACAGCTACAAGCCACCTGGTCCGGGGCCCTTGCGGGCATCGGGGGGCGGGGAGGCAGGCCTTCACCCCTTCGACCCCAGCAGGGCATCAAATCCCGTAGGACCCAACGGGAGCCTCCGAGGACATGAGCTGTGTGGCTTGGTCCGTGTACGGTTGCGGGCGGAAGAAGAGAACAATCAGGGCAGGGTCGGCCTGTTCTGAGGCGCCCGCCCCTTTCCTCAAACTACAACCACGAGGATCCTCTGGAGCCGGCCGGCTCCGAACGGCCAGGTCCTCCTCCTCACGGAAGAAAGCCCGATCAGTCAACCACGGTATTTATCGACTCCTTGCTGTATACAGAGCACTGTACGAGACGGTTGGGAGAGCCCCATATAACAGAGTTGGTAGACACGACCCCTGCCCACCAGGAGCTTTCATTCTACAGGGGGAGAATGAAAATAAATGAAGGGGATGTAGATATGCCGTCAGGTGGCTCCAGGTCGTTGTTTTGGTTAACTGTAAGTCGGGCCGTGATCAACGTGGTCTGACGGCTGGGGGAGGGGTCAGGGGCTCTCCAGCTCAGGGTCGGCAGGGACTGTCTCTATCTGTTGCCGACTTGTTCATCCCAAGCGCTTAGTACAGTGCTCTGCACATAGTAAGCGCTCAATAAATACTATTGAATGAATGAATGAAAAAACTCAGGGTGGGGGCGGCGACAGCCAGAGCCACCCGGCCAGGGGACCTCGCGGGCACCGGTGGGGGCGGCGGGACCTGACCCTTTTGATTGTAAATTCTTCCACTAGACTGTAAGGTCCTCAATAATAATTGTGGTATTTGTTAAACGCTTACTATGGGCCAGGCACTGTACTAAGCACTGGGGTTGGACACAAGCAAATCAGGTTCGGACACGGTCCCAGTCCCATGTGGGGTGCTCGGTCTCAATCTCCATTTTACAGATGAGGTAAGTGAGGCACAGAGAAGTTAAGTGACTTGCTCATGGTCAGCTTGTTGGGGACAGGGCATGTATCTGTTTATTGTTGTACTGTATTCTCCCAAGCGCTTAGTACAGTTCTTTGCACATAGTAAACGCTCAATAAATACGAAAAACTGAATGAATGGCAAGTGGCAGAGCTGGGATTAGAACTCATGACCTTCTGACTCCCACGCCTGTGCTTCCTCCACTACGCCATGCTGCTTCCCTACTCCTCACTCTAGGCTTCAAGGCTCTCCATCACCTTGCCCCTTCCTACCTCTCCTCCCTTCTCTCTTTCTACCGCCCACCCCGCACGCTCCGCTCCTCCGCCGCCCACCTCCTCACCGTCCCTCGGTCTCGCCTATCCCGCCGTCGACCCCCGGGCCACGTCCTCCCGCGGTCCTGGAACGCCCTCCCTCCTCACCTCCGCCAAACTGATTCTCTTCCCCTCTTCAAAACCCTACTTAAAACTCACCTCCTCCAAGAGGCCTTCCCAGACTGAGCTCTTCTCCCTCTACTCCCTCTGCCACCCCCCCTTTACCTCTCCGCAGCTAAACCCTCTTTTTCCCCTTTTCCCTCTGCTCCTCCACCTCTCCCTTCCCATCCCCACAGCACTGTACTCGTCCGCTCAACTGTATATATTTCCATTACCCTATTTATTTTGTTAATGAATTGTACATCGCCTCGATTCTATTTAGTTGCCATTGTTTTTACGAGATGTTCTTCCCCTTGACTCTATTTATTGCCATCGTTCTCGTTTGTCCGTCTCCCCCGATTAGACTGTAAGCCCGTCAAACGGCAGGGACCGTCTCTATCTGTTGCCAACTTGTTCATCCCAAGCGCTTAGTACAGTGCTCTGCACATAGTAAGCGCTCAATAAATACTATTGAATGAATGAATGAATTCTACGCTATATTGCTTCTCTTGATGGCAGGAATAATCCCTACGAACTTCAATGTATTCTCTTAGTTCAGTTCTCTATTCTTATATATATTATTATATTATATAAATATTACTGAGTGATTGATAGGTTGATTTTCCAACTCCAAGCAACCCCAGGAGCATAGTTATAGATCTTTGTAAATCAGTGGTATTTACCGAGTGCTTACTATGTGCAAAGCACTGCACTAAGCGCTTGGGAAGAGTACAATAAAACAGTTAGCAGACAGTTCCCCGCCCACAACGAGCATACAGTTTAGAGGGCTAGCTTGGGACTTGGAGAAGCCGCGTGGCTGAATGGAAAAGAGCGCGGGCTGGGGACTCAGAGGTCATGGGTTCAAATTCCGGCTCCGCCGCTTGTCAGCTGTGTGACTTTGGGCAAGTCACTTCACTCCTCTGGGCCTCAGTTCCCTCCACTGCAAAATGGGGATGAAGCCTGTGAGCCCCACGTGGGACAACCTGATGATCTTGTGCCCCCCCCCCAGCGCTTAGAACAGTGCTTTGCACATAAATACTACTGAATGACTTGGAAATAGGATCCTCATCGAAGCGTCGGCATTTGGGACTTTATTTCCTTTCTGACCTCTCCGTGGCCACGAGGCCCCGGGCAATAACAGAAGCCATAAAGGGTCTCTGGTGGCCACGGCTGCCAGAACCGTTCTGGGTCCAGGACAGTCTCTTTCCTTCACTCTAGACTATAAGCTCATTATGGGCAGGGAATGTGTCTATACATTTACTCTACTCTCCCAACCCCTCAGTACAGTGCTCTGCACATAGTAAGCACTCAATCAATACGACTGACCGACTCACTCCCAGTCAGTGAGTCACACCTGTAGGGGGAAGAGGGGGATGGAGCTGTCTCCCCTCTTTAGCCTATTAGCTCTTTGTGGACAGGGAACGCGTCTGCTGATTCCATTATGTTGCATTCTCCCGGGTGCTCAGTACAGTGTTCTGCACACTAAGTGTTCGATAAATAGCGTTGATCGCTCAGCCCACAGCACAGCTCAGGGGGTGCCAGGAGGAGAGTTGGCCCCAACAAGGAAGAGAGTCAACGGAAGCGTGGCTTAGGGGAAAGAGCAATGGGAGTCCGAAGGCAGTGGGGGAGTCTAATCCCGATTCTGTCATTTGTTTGCTGGTAGCCTTGGGGAAGTCACTTAACTTCTCTGTGTCTCGGTTTCCTCAACTGTCCAACGAGGATGAAATACCTGTTGTTCTTCCCCCTTTAGACTGTGAGCCCCATGTGGGTCACGGACTGCGTTTGATCTGCATATACTCTATCTCAACACTTGGTAAAATGCTTGGCACCTAATAAGCGCCTAGCATACACCACAGGTAGCATGATTTTAAAAATTCTTATCATCACTATTAGTAGTGGTAGTAATATAATGAGCCATTCCATGAGCCTGGATTCTTCACTTCTTTCCAAGCCGGGTTGGGGAGTGGGATGAGGGGAGGAGGAGGAAAGTGGGGGAGGGGAAAGGAGGCAGAGTCACAGCATCAGCACGAGACCAACAGTGACGACGCTTTCTCTGGCTTCTCAGAAGAGGAAGCAAAGGGAAACGTGATGAGACAGCAGTGGAACGAATACTGGGTCGGGGGAGCCACGAACTCTGCCTCGCTCCCAGAGTTCTTTCAGGCAAATCATTTAACCTCCCACTGGACCCATTTATAGCCCCGTAAAATGGGATAACACCCATCCCAAAGAGATGGAGCCGGATCTCATTCGGAGCATTCGGAACGAGCGTAGAGCTGAATTCGTCCTCAGCTGCTCCTACCTCTACCTGACCTCCCGGAGCTTCGGAATTTGGTTTCCTCTGGCCAAGAGTTCCCTGACCTAGACTGAGTGTGGCCCCACCCCCTTGCCCCTTGCCACCGGGCCGGGAGGAGGGGAAAGCGGAGTCCCGGACTCTGAACCACCGTGGCGACCGGTGAAAGTTCAGCGCAGAGGAGGAGGCTGACGGTGGAGGAAAGGCGGGCGGCCTGCCGATTCGATCGGCTCCCGGGGCAGCGCCTGACGAGACCAGAACGCAAGCTGTCGGCTGGCAGGTGGGGCTCATGGGGTGGGGGGAGATCACACAGACCTTCTGAGGAAGGAACGGCAAGTCATCATCAGTGTGATTACCCCAAACCCCCTCCTCTCCACCCTGGACCGTCTCCCTAAGTTCGACGCTTGGCCTCCAATGAGAGGAGCAGGCGGAGATCTTGGGAGAATCGAGGTGTTTCGGGTGGCAGAGCTATCTCTGCGTGGTTAGGATGGAGCTCGGCCTCCTTGCCACCTGAAATGGATTATACGCGAGCCCAGTTTCAGCAGGATCTCCTTTAACCTGTCACGTCAAATGGATTCTCATAGCCATTCGATTATTAAGCGCTTACTGTGTGCAGAACACAGTGCTCGGGAGAGCACAATATAACAATAAACAGACACAATGCCGGCCCCGCTGTGAAAGACAGAGAGTGACGGAAAGAGAGAGTGAGAGATTGGCATGATCTCATGAACCAAAGGAACCACTCCTCCTACAACTGGTCAAGCCTCACTGGACTCGGCTAGGTTTTTTTGGCCGGGGACGAGGTTACATCCGCGCCTGACTCGGCCGGGGCTAGATTCTCACCGGCCCCAAATGCCCACCGCACCCGTGCCGCCCTGGTGTGCAGCTGATACAGTGGGCTAAACATCAACCAGAATAGGGCCTACGGGGGAAAGTCCAGGGTCGCTGGCGCTGCCTTTGCATCGAGAGGCTTCCTCTCGACTTCAGCAAAACTTCCCGTGCACCAATATTCGGGGGTGTGGGTCGGGCAATAACTGGACTTTACCGCTGCTCTTTAGTTTTCCCTGACTCCCTGGCCACGACGTCCGATGGATGACGAGACAGACCCTTCCCTTCTACTCTGGGCAAGTCGCTGAACTTCTCTGGGCCTCAGTCACCTCATCTGTAAAACGGGGATTACGACTGTGAGCCCTACGTGGGCCAACCCGCTCACCCTGCATCTACCCCAGCGCTCAGAACAGTGCTTGGCACATAGTAAGCGCTTAACAAACACCACAATTATTATTATTACTGGGGCTGTCACGTCCACTGCTGACACCGAGGGCGGTTTTGAAGCTAGGACCGGCACCATTGTGGGGCAGGGTCCCTCAGGGCCCCAATCAACCCATCGGTCAAGCGAATTTATTGAGAGCACTTTACTGTGTGCGCGGCGCTGTGGTAATCGCTCGGGAGAGTGCAACACAACACTATAACAGACCCATTCCCTGCTTGGCGGTCTGCCCCGGCCGGGTCAGTCCGCTTGGGAGCTGGTGCCTCTTCAGGCACTGCCTGGGGGAGGTTGAGTATCTTTAGGGCGGGCAGGAGAAGGAAGGCTTCTAGGAAAACTTGGGGCAGGCAGGGGAAGGAAGGCTTCTGGGTAAACCTGGGGGCGGGCAGGCAGGTGAAGGAAGGCTTTTGGGTAAACCTGGGGTGGGCAGGAGAAGGAAGGCTTCTGGGTAAACCTGTGGCGGGCAGGGGAAGGAAGGCTTCTGAGTAAAGCTGGGGTGGGCAGGCAGGCAAGGGACAGAAGACTTCTGGGTAAACCTGGGGTAGGCAAGCAGGAGAAGGAAGGCTTCTGGGTAAACCTGGGGTGGGCGGGCAGGGGAATGAAGGCCTTTAGATAAACCTGGGGAGGGCAAGAGAAGGAAGGCTTCTGGGTAAACCTGGGGTGGGCAATGGAAGGAAGGCTTCTGGGTAAACCAGGGGTGGGCAGGCAGGGGAATGAAGGCTTCTGGGTAAATCTGAGGAGGGCAAGAGAAGGAAGGCTTCTGGGTAAACCGGGGGTGGGCAGGCAGGGGAATGAAGGCTTCTGGGTAAATCTGAGGAGGGCAAGAGAAGGAAGGCTTCTGGGTAAACCTGGGGTGGGCAGGCAGGGGAATGAAGGCTTCTGGGTAAACCTGGGGCGGGCAGGCAGGGGAATGAAGGCTTCTGGGTAAACCTGGAATGAAGGCTTCTGGGTAAACCTGGGGCGGGCAGGCAGGGGAATGAAGGCTTCTGGGTAAACCTGGGGCGGGCAGGCAGGGGAATGAAGGCTTCTGGGTAAACCTGGAATGAAGGCTTCTGGGTAAACCTGGGGCGGGCAGGCAGGGGAATGAAGGCTTCTGGGTAAACCTGGGGCAGCCAGGCAGGGGAATGAAGGCTTCTGGGTAAACCTGGAATGAAGGCTTCTAGGTAAAACTGGGGCGGGCGAGCGGGCAGGCAGGGGAATGGAGGCTTCTGGATAAAGCTGTTCATGAGGGAGCGGGGGAGGGGCGTTCCGGGGTCTTAGGTCAGTGTATTCCAGCGAGTGGCTGGGCGAGGGGGCTGGAGGCTGCCGTGCCCGGCTCCTCTCCTTGGCGGAGAGGGGGAGGCGGCTGTGGAGCTGGGTGGGCGGTCGCCACGGCCGGGCCTCTGGGCGTGGGACGCGGAGGGGAGAGTTATAACGCTCCCCCTCCGCCATCGGGCCGGGCCCCCTCCGCCGCGCGGCACGCTGGGGAATGTAGTCTCCCTCCCCCCCCCCCAGCGTCCCGCCCGCTCTCTATCTTCGCAGACCCCCGCGCCACGAGGCCGGCGGGGCTTCCTCCACCTCTGCGGCCCCTCGGACGAACCGGCTCAGCTCTCCGGAGGGATCGGTGGAGGGGAAAAAAAGGGAGGATTCGGGGGAGGAAGGAGGCGAGGGAGCCAGAGGGAAAACTACAACCCCCGGCATGCACCGCGGCCGCCCAGTGCGCAGGCGCAACGGGGCCCGCTCTCTCTTTCTCCCCCCGCCCCTCCCCCACAACCGCTGGGCCCCGTCCGTTCGCCTCTTCCCTCCCCCCCCACCCCCTGCCGCTCTGCCCCGCTTTCCCCGCCGCCCTCCGCGGCCGCCCCGCACTCACCGCGCACCCGCGGCGTCGGGTAGAGGCGCTGGGCCTTCTCGAGGAAGCGGAGGGCCCGCTCGGGCTGGCGGTTGCGGATGGCGCCGAGGGCGATGGAGATGCACCGTTCGGCCTCATCCTTGTTGGATTCCATGGCGGGGGGCCGGGGGAGGGGAAGGAGGGAGGGGAGGGGAGGCCGGGCAGCGCCAGCGGCCGGGGGCGACGCGCTACGGGCGGCGCGCAGCGATGACGTAACGGCCCCCCCTCCCCCGCGGAGGAGGCTACCGTATTACCCAGAAGAGAAGGGCCTCACGCTCGCAAACGCTCGCGAGAGTTCAGAGTTGGGGGAACGTGATTCAGCCCGACGCCCCCGGGACCCTAGCGCCACCTAGTGGAGATTGCGGGGACTGGGAAGGCCGAGGACCCGGATTCTCCTTCCTTCCTTCCTTCCTTCCTTCCTTCCTTCCTTCCTTCCTTCCTTCCTTCTTCCTTCCTTCCTTCCTTCCTTCCTTCCTTCCTTCCTTCCTTCCTTCCTTCCTTCCTTCCTTCCTTCCTTCCTTCCTTCCTCCTTCCCTCCTTCCCTCCTTCCCTCCTTCCCTCCTTCCCTCCTTCCCTCCTTCCCTCCTTCCCTCCTCCCCTCCTCCCCTCCCTCCTCCCCTCCTCCCTCCTTCCTTCCCTCCCTCCTTCCTTCCCTCCCCTCCTTCCTTCCCTCCCCTCCTTCCTTCCCTCCCCTCCTTCCTTCCCTCCCCTCCTTCCTTCCCTCCCCTCCCCTCCCCTCCCCTCCCCTCCCCTTCCCTTCCCTTCCCTTCCCTTCCCTTCCCTTCCCTTCCCTTCCCTTCCCTTCCCTTCCCTTCCCTTCCCTTCCCTTCCCTTCCCTTCCCTTCCCTTCCCTTCCCTCCCTATGGAGCGCTTATTGGGTGCAGAGCACTGGGCTAAGCGCTTGGAAAGTACAATTGGGCACCAGGTAGAAACCATCCCTACCCAACAACGGGCTCACAGGCTAGAAGGAGGGGGAGACAGACCACTAAACAAGTGGACAGGCATCACTAGCATCAAATTAGATAAATAGAACCATAATAATAATGTTGGTATTTGTTAAGCGCTTACTCTGTGCAGAGCACTGTTCTAAGCGCTGGGGTAGACACAGGGGAATCGGGTTGTCCCACGTGGGGCTCACAGTCTGAATCCCCATTTTACAGACGAGGGAACTGAGGCCCAGAGAAGTGAAGTGACTTGCCCACAGTCACACAGCTGACAAGGGGCAGAGCCGGGATTCGAACCCATGTCCCCTGACTCCAAAGCCCGTGCTCTTTCCACTGAGCCACGTTGCTTCTCCATAGATAAATGCACCATATTCATAAAAGAAATAGAGCAATAAATATAATAATAATAATAATGTTGGTGTTTGTTAAGCGCTTACTGTGTGCTAAGCACTGTTCTAAGCGCTGGGGGGATACAGGGTGATCAGGTTGTCCCTCATGGGGCTCACAGTCTTTATCCCCATTTTACAGATGAGGGAACTGAGGCCCAGAGAAGTGAAGTGACTTGGCCAAAGTCACACAGTTGACAAGTGGCGGAGCCGGAATTAGAACCCATGACCTCTGACTCCCAAGCCCGGGCTCTTTCCACCGAGCCACGCTGCTTAAATATATACATATACTTAAATGTATACATACACAATACATTCCCCTCTCTCACACTCTGCTCTTCCCCCTTCCCCTCTGCACTGTGCTTATTTGTATACATTATTTATTACCTTATTTATTTTGTTAATAAGATAAATAGAATCATAAATGCACCTTATTAATAAAAGAAATAGAGCAATAAATATGTATAAATATATACACATACATAAATATATACATATACAAATACATCCCCCTCTCCCACACTCTGCTCTTCCCCCTTCCCCTCAGCGCTGTGCTTATTCGTATATATTATTTATTACCCTATTTATTTTGTTAATGAGGTGTACAGCTCCATGATTCTATTTATCATGATGACGTTGACTTGTTTTGTTCTGTTTTGCTTTGCTATCTGTCTCCCCCGTTTGTTCATTCAATCGTATTTATTGAGCGCTTACTCTGTGTAGAGCACTGTACTAAGCACTTGGAATGGACAATTCGGCACCAGATAGAGATAATCCCTGCCCAATGACGGGCTCACAATCCAACCGGGGGAGACAGACGGCAGAGCAAAGCAGAACGAAACAGAAACAAGACAACATTATCACGATAAATAGACTGTGAGCCCGTTGTTGGGCAGGGATTGTCTCTATCTGTTGCCGAATTGTCCATTCCAAGCGTTTAGTACAGTGCTCTGCACATAGCAAGGGCTCAAATACGATTGAATGAATGAATATACAAATATAAATATACTAATCCTGACTCTGCCCCTCTCCCTCTGCTATTCCCCCTTCCCATCCCCACAGTACTTGTGCGTATTTGTATGGATTATTTATTACTCTGTTTTATTTTATTATAGAGAAGCAGCGTGGCTCAGTGGAAAGAGCACGGGCTTTGGAGTCAGAGGTCATGGGTTCGAATCCCGGCTCGGCCCCTTGTCAGCTGTGTGACTGTGGGCAAGTCACTTCACTTCTCTGGGCCTCGGTTACCTCATCTGTAAAATGGGGATTAAGACTAGGAGCCCCACGTGGGACAACCTGATTCCCCTGTGTCTACCCCAGTGCTTAGAACAGTGCTCTGCACATAGTAAGCGCTTAGCAAATACCAACATTATTATTATTATTTTATTAATGATGTATATATATCTAAGATTCTGTTTATCTTGATGGTATTGTTGCCTGACTACTTGTTTTGCTTTGCTGTCTGTCTCCCCCCATTCAGACTGTGAGCCCGTTGTGGGGCAGGGACCGTCTCTATCTGTGGCCGAATTGTCCATTCCAAGCGCTTAGTACAGTGCTCTGCACATAGTAAGCGCTCAATAAATACGATTGAATGAATGAATGTGACCTTGGGCAAATCACTTCTCTGGGCCTCAGTTCCCTTATCTGCAAAATGGGGATTCAATGCCTGTTTTCCATCCTACTTAGACTGTGAACCTCACAGGGGACCTGAGGAATATACCTGTAATTTATCTGTTTATTTATTTACATTAATGTCTGTCCCCCACCTCTAGACTGTGAGCTCATTGTGGACAGAAATATGTCTGTTGTTAAATTGTACTTTCCCAAGTGCTTAGTACAGCGCTTTGCACACAGTAAGCGCTCAATAAATACGATCGAATGAATGATCTTATATTCATTCATTCGATCGTATTTATTGAGCGCTTACTGTGTGCAGAGCATTCATTCATTCAGTCGTATTTATTGAGCGCTTATTGTGTACAGAGCACTGTCCTAAGCACTTGGGAAGTACAATTCAGCAACAGAGACAATCCCTGCCTACAACGGGCTCACAGTCTAGATGGGGGGGAGGCGGGGGGAGACAGACATCAAAACAAGTAAACAGGCATCATCTATTCCAGCGCTTAGTACAGTGTTTGGAACACAGTAAGCACTTAAACGCCACAATTATTAGCGTGGCTCAGTGGAAAGAGCCTGGGCTTCGGAGTCAGAGGTCATGGGTTCGATTCCCGGCTCCGCCACTTGTCAGCTGTGTGACTGGGGGCAAGTCACTTCACTTCTTTGGGCCTCAGTTACCTCATCTGGAAAATGGGGATGAACTGTGAGCCTCACGTGGGACAATCTGATGACCCTGTATCTGCCCCAGCGCTTAGTACGGTGCTCTGCACGCAGTAAGCCCTTAACAGATACCAACATTATTATTATTGTTATTCCCTGTGCCTCAGTTCCCTCATCTGGAAAATGGGGTTAAGACTGGGAGCCCCATGTGGGGCATGGACCGTGTCCAACCTGATTATCTTGTGTCTACCCCAGCATTTATGACAGTGCCTGGCACAGAGTAAGCGCTTAAATACCATGAAAAAAGCAAACCAAAACCCCCCTCCCAGCACCCTAGAGCAGCAGTGTGGCCTAATAAAACGAGCCTGGGACTGGTAGTCAGACCCAGTTTCTATTCCCAGCTCTGCCACTGACCTACTGGGTAACCTTGGACAAATCACTGGAGGTGGCTGAGCCTGTTTCCTCACCTGTAAAATGGGGAGAAAAAAGGTGATGAGCCCTAGGTGCGGTAGGGATTGGGTCTGATCCGATTAACCCGTCCCCATCCCAGGGTTTAGGACTAATAAGTGCCATCATTTAAAAAAATAAATGCCACCCTCCGCCCAGAAATATCGGCAGCTTCAAGAGGGGTTTGGGTGAAAGCTCACCTCCTCCAGACGGAGCCCCCCTTTTCCTCTGCTCCTCCTCCCCTCCCCATCGCCCCGACTCCCTCCCTCTGCTCTACCCTCCTCCCCACAGCGCTTGTGTATTTATGTGCACGTATTTATTATTCTATTTATTTTATTAATGATGTCTATATAGCTATAATTCTACTGATCTATTTTGATGCCTGTCTACTTGTGTTGTTGTCTGTCTGCCCCCATCTAGCCTGTGAGCCCGTTGTTGGGTAGGGATGGTCTCTATCTGCTGCCGGGTTGTACTGCCCAAGCGCTTAGCCCAGTGCCCTGCACACCGTAAGCGCTCAATAAATAGGATCGGATGAGTGAATCAAACGATGGACGACGATGGGTGATGGTGGCGCGATGTGATGCAGCACTGGAGGACAGGTTAATCAGTGGGGCTCAGTGGAAGGAGCCCGAGCTTGGGAGTCAGAGGTCATGGGTTCGAATGCCGGCTCCGCCACTTGTCAGCTGTGTGACTGTGGGCAAGTCACTTCACTTCTCTGGGCCTAAGTTCCCTCATCTGTAAAATGGGGATTAACGGTGAGCCTCACGTGGGACAACTTGATTACCCTATACCTACCTCAGCGCTTAGAACAGTGCTCTGCACATAGTAAGCGCTTAACAAAATACCAGCATTATTAATCAGCCTAACCAAGAGGCCACGTGTCCAGGAGGGCAGCGATCCTCCCACCGTCCCTCCGGGTCAGAATCCCGTGCCGGTTTGACCGGACGTCCGTCCTAGCAATTCTGTTCCAGGTGGTCCGATGTTCTTATGCGTGGGTGTCTTAGTCCCTCAGTGCGTAAAATCGCAGGGCCACTCACTCCAGAGTGTCTCCCGTGGGAAATGTTTTCCTTTGGGAGCATTCCCGCTGGGGATCTCCCCCCTCTCTCACCCTGGTTTGCTCAGGGCCTGGGAGTAATTAACGAACACTCTTCCCTTTCGGCGGGTTTAGGACTTGAGTGTCCAAGTCGAAGCAGATTCATTCGTTCATTCAATAGTATTTATTGAGCGCTTACTACGTGCAGAGTACTGTACTAGGTGCTTGGAATGGACAATTCGGCATCAGAGAGAGACACTCCCGGCCTAATAAATAATGTTGGTATCTGTTAAGCGCTTACTATGTGCCGAGCACAGTTCTAAGCGCTGGGGTAGACACAGGGGAATCAGGTTGTCCCACGTGGGGCTCACAGTCTTCCTCCCCATTTTACAGATGAGATAACTGAGGCACCGAGAAGTGAAGTGACTTGCCCAAAGTCACACAGCTGACAGGCGGCCGAGCCGGGATTCGAACCCGTGACCTCTGACTCCAAAGCCCGGCCTCTTTCCACTGAGCCAGGCGGCTTCTCACAGTCTAATCGGGGGAGTTGGACAAAAACAAGACAACATAATCACGATAAATAGAATCAAGGGGATGGACACCTCATGAACAAAATAAATAGGGTAATAAAAATCTGTCCAAATGAGCACAGTGCTTAGGGGAGGGGAAGGAGCAGAGGGAAAGGGGGCTTAGCTGAGGGGAGGGGAAGAGGGAGGGAGCAGAGATCCCTCGAGGTCCCGGGGAGCTTTCCTCAAGACAGTGACCCTTTACATTTTGAAGCAGCAGCAACAGTGTGAGGACGTGCTGCTTAACCCCCATTTTGTAGATGAGGTAACTGAGACCCAGAGAAGAGAAGTAACTTACCCAAGGTCACGCAGCAGACAGGTGGCGGAGCCCCCATTAGAACCCAGGCCCGTGCTCTTTCCACCGGGTCACGCTAGTGGAATCCAAACCCTTCACCCATTCCTCCTTCATTCCCCCTTGATAATTCCCGAACTGATTTTCTTCTGAGGTGAGAGTGTCTCGTGTGTGTCCCCAGAAGCAGCGTGGCTCAGTGGAAAGAGCCCGGGCTTGGGAGTCAGAGGTCGTGGGTTCGAATCCCAGCTCTGCCCCTTGGCAGCTGGGTGACTGTGGGCAAGTCACTTCACTTCTCTGGGCCTCAGTTCCCTCATCTGTAAAACGGGGATGAAGACTGGGAGCCCTACGTAGGACAACCAGATGACTCTGTATCTCCCTCAGCGCTTGGAACAGTGCTCTGCACATAGTAAGCGCTTAACAAATACCAACATTATTATTTTTTAGGATCTGTGGCCTTGGGTTTTGTTTTGTTTAAAATGGTATTTTTTTCTAATGGTATTTGTAAAGTGTTTACCGTGTGCCAGTCTACCCCAGGGCTTAGAACAGTGCTCGGCACATAGTAAGCGCTTAACAAATACCAACATTATTAATAAGCACTGGAGTAGACACAAGCAGTGTGACGTAGTGGATAGAGCACGGGCCTGGGACTCAGAAGGTCATGAGTTCTAATCCCGGCTCTCCCACTTGTCTGCGGTATGACCTTGAGCAAATCACTTCTCTGGCCCCAGTCACCTCATCCGTAAAGTGGGGATTGAGACGGTGAGTCCCGCGTGGAACAGGGTCTGTATCCAACCCGGTTTGCTTGTAACCACCCCAGTACTTCGTACAATGCCTGGAACATAGTAAGCGCTTAACAAATATCATAATAATTATTATGATTCAAGCTCATCCGGTTAGGCGCACTCCATATCCCACAGGGGGGTTCACGGTCTTAATTCCCATTTTACAGATGTGGGGACTGAGGCCCAGAGAAGTGAAGTGATCTGCCCAAGGTCTCAGCAGATAACTGGCAGAGCTGGGATTAGAGCACACATATCCTTGTGACTCCCAGGCTTGCCGTTTATCTGCTCTGAACTTGGGCATGTCACTTCACTTCTCTTTGCCTCCGTCAACCTTTCTGTGCCTCCATCATCCTTTCTGTAAAATGGGGATTAAGAATGTGAGCCCCATGTGGGACATGGACTGTGTGTCCAACCTTGTATCTAGCCCAGCACCTGTGTATGTGTAATCGCAGAGAAGCGGAGTGGCTCGATGGAAAGAGCCCGGGCTTGGGAGTCAGAGGTCATGGGTTCGAATTCTGCCTCTGTCACTTGTCCGCTGTGTGACTGTGGGCAAGTCACTTCACTTCTCTGGGCCTCAGTTACCTCATCTGTAAAATGGGGATGAAGACGGTGAGCCCCAGGTGGGACAACCTGATTACCCTGTAACTACCCCAGCGTTTAGAACAGTGCTCGGCACATAGTAGGCGCTTAACAAATACCAGCATTATTATTATTAACAAATACCATAAAAAACAAACAAAACCCCCACTTTTGGGCTGCTAGTTGACTTGCTCCAGTCTGAGGCTGCCTCATTCCTGGCCCTTTGGTTGGCCCCAACTTCAGGTTGGGTCACCCGACCCCCTTCGCCTGGCTCTGGTTATCCCAACCCCCATAACTCCTATTAGCTTTCGGCTTCCGTTCATCTAGCGTCAGAGAATAATAATGTTGGTATTTGTTAAGCATTTACTATGTGCCGAGCACTGTTCTAAGCGCTGGGGTAGACACAGGAGAATCAGGTTGTCCCACGTGGGGCTCACAGTCTTCATCCCCATTTTACAGATGAGGGAACTGAGGCACCGAGAAGTTAAGTGACTTGCCCAAAGTCACCCAGCTGACAAGCGGCAGAGCCGGGAATCGAACCCATGACCTCTGACTCCAAAGCCCGTGCTCTTTCCACTGAGCCACGTTGCTTCTCCCGTCACCTCCTCGCTGCCTTAGATCGCTACTTTGGGGCTATTGTATCATCCCCTCCCAGTGGCTCCAAATCGCCCAGCCACCGCGTGTGCACATTTTGGAGATTCTGATTAAGGCGAGTACATCGCCATCTCCCAAACTCCATTCCGTGCCACGCAGCCTGTGCCTGCCACACGTCCACACACTCCAGAGAAGCCGATGTAGGGGGGCTTTCACCGGAGCCTGTCTCAGGACGGACACCAGCCGTCGATTCAGAGTCCCCTGGAGTGGCAGGGAACGGGTCTGTTTGATATATTGTGCTCTCCCGAGCATTTAGTGCAACGCTCTGCACAGTAAGCCACTTGTCAACTGTGTGACTGTGGGCAAGTCACTTCTCCGTGCCTCAGTTACCTCATCTGTAAAATGGAGATTAACTGTGAGCCTCCCGTGGGACAACCTGATTACCCCGTATCTCCCCCAGCGCTTAGAGCGGTGCTCGGCACATAGTAAGCGCTTAACAAATACCCACGTTATTATTAAGCCACTTGTCAGCTGTGGGACTGTGGGCAAGTCACTTAACTTCTCTGGGCCTCAGTTACCTCCTCTGTAAAATGGGGATTAACTGTGAGCCTCACGTGGGACGACCCGATTACCCTGTATCTACCCCAGCGCTTAGAACGGTGCTCTGCACATAGTAAGCGCTTAACAAATACCAACATTATTATTATTATTAAGCACTCAGTAATTACATTTGAATGGACGAATGAGCTCAGGACTCCGGCCAGCGGGGTGCCCGGCAGTACGTGACCTAGTGGATAGAGTCCGGGCCTGGGAGTGAGAAGGACCTGGGTTCTAATCCCGACTCTGCTACCTGACTGCTGGGTGACCTTGGTCACGTCACTTCTCGGTGCCTCAGTTCCCTCGTCTTTAAGATGGGGATTAAGAGCCCCAGGCGGGACAGGGACCGTGTCCGACCCTTGTAGTCACCCCAGCGCCTAGTACAGCGCCCCGCACAAAGCAAGCGCTTAACGAATAACATGATTATGATGATGATTATCGATGCTGATCCCGCTTGCCCAGCAGAGGGCACGGCGGCTCCGGCTGCAGGAGCTCCAGGAAAGCCCAGCTGAAGGAGAGTTGGCGGATCTGCCAAAGCAGGGACACTGAGAAGCCTCCCCCCTGAGAAGCTCAGCTCATCTGAAGGGCCTGTGAGGGGATGCTGCCTCCTGGGTGCCATCCCAGCTTCCCTGGGATCGGCTTAGCCCCGAGGACGGGGGAATGGAGGAGACGGAAAGGGCCGGCAAAGTCTCGGTCCCTACCCGAGCCCGGAGTGGGACACAGAGGCGACGAGCGGCGATCCAAGTGTCATCCGAGAACGGTCGGCCTCCTCCTGCCTCTCCCACCCACCGGAGGATGCGGCGGAAGTGGCCTCATTGTGGCTGGAGAACCGACCATCTCTCGCCTCACCGGCCCTCTCTGCAGCGGGCCCAGGCCCCTTGGGGCCTGCTGCCTTTTTTGGGGTTTTTTTCCCCCCTCGTAGTATTTGTTAAGCACTATGGGCCAGGCTCTAAGTGCTGGGGAGATAATAATAATAATAATTATGGTACTTCTTAAGTGCTTACTACGTGACAAGCACTGTTAGTGCTGGCGTAGATACAAGATAGGTTGGACACAGTCCCTGTCCCACCTGGGGCTCAGTCTTAATCCCCATTTTACAGATGAGGTAACGAAACCCAGAGAAGTGAAGTGATTTGCCCAAGGTCACACAGAAGACACGTAGCGGGATCAGGACTAGAACCCATGACCTTCTGACTCCCGGGCCCGTGCTCTATCCCACGGGCCACGCTGCTTGCTAATCAGGTTGGACACAGTCCCTGTCCCACATAGGGCCCAGAGTCTTAATCCCCATTTCACAGATGAGGTAATTGAGGCGCAGAGAAGTTAAGGTCGCCCAAGATCACTTCTTGAGGGCCACTGGAAACAACTGCTTCCCCATGACACGCTCACCCATCTACTATCTCTCCTGCACGCTCCCCACCTCATTCATTCATTCATTCATTCATTCATTCATTCATTTGTATTTATTGAGCGCTTACTATGTGCAGAGCACTGTACTAAGCGCTTGGAATGTACAAATCGGTAACAGATAGAGACAGTCCCTGCCCTTTGATGGGCTTCAGTCTAATCAGGGGATTACAGTCTAATTACAGTCTAATCGGGGGATTACAGTCTAATTACAGTCTAATCTAACCTCCCTTGATCTCACTGTAAATTATTTTATGTGAGCTCTGTTCGATTTTTTAACAGGTCACCAGTTCCGGGAAGAGACAGGGGACAGGCTCTGCCTTCTCATTAAGCCTCCTCCACTGACTTGCCTCCCTTCCCTCTCTGACTGTGATCCCTGGGAAAACCTAGGTCACCCGCAGGATGGGGACACGCGCAAGACACTCTAGCCTCAGAAGAAAAAGATCAGTTCAGGAATTAACAATGGGGAATGAATGGGGAAATGGGTCAAGGGTTCGGATTCCACTAGCGTGACCTAGTGGAAAGAGCACGGGCCTGGGTTCTAATCCGGGCTCCGCCACTTGTCTGCTGCGTGACCTTGGGTAAGTTACTTCTCTTCTCTGGGTCTCAGTTACCTCATCTATAAAATGGGGGTTAAGACTGTGAGCCCCATTTGGGATATGGACTGTGTCCAATCTGAATAACTTGTATCTACCCCAGTGATTACGGGAAGCGGCGTGGCTCAGTAGAAAGAGCCTGGGCTTCAGAGTCAGAGGTCATGGGTTCGACTCCCGGCTCTGCCACTTGTCAGCTGTGGGACTGTGGGCGAGTCACTTCACTTCTCTGGGCCTCAGTTACCTCATCTGTAAAATGGGGATTAACTGTGAGCCTCACGTGGGATGACCTGATTACCCTGTATCTCCCCCAGCGCTTAGAACAGTACTCTGCACTTAGTAAGCGCTTAACAAATACCAACATTATTATTAGTAGTACAGCGCCTGCACATACTAAGCACTTAACAAATACCACAATTAATATTTCCAGGGATCTCTGCCTCTCTCGCACTGAAAGTGGCAGGCCTAAGACTCAGTTGGCCCTTTGGGGGCAACCAAGTCCCAACTCTGCCTCGATGCCCCAAACTGATGAGAAGAGAGCAAGTGTGAAGGTGAAGAAAGGCCGGGAGCAAGGGAGTGCACAAAGGAGGTGGGATTTTGAGAGGGGCTGGGAAACCCCTGGGCTTTAAGCACCCAAGTCTTTGAAAGTAATTCCATGATCTTGTTATTTCCTAAGGTCCAGGGGATGGGCAGCTCAGCCCTCAGACCTTTAGGGGTTCATCTGGGTTCAGTGGGAAGCCATGGTTTCAAATTAGCCAGTGCTGGGGGGAGAGTGAGCGGGGGGGGGGGGGGGGGGCGAACGAGTAGACGGGAGAAGAGGAATGAGCCCTTTTCCAAAGAACCGCGGCAGTTACCCGGCAAGGATCCCTGGTAATAATAATAACGGTACTTGTTAAGTGCTGACTTTGTGTCAAGTACTGGTCTAGGCGCTGGGGGGGATACAAGGTAATCAGCTTGTCCCACACTGGGTTCACGGTCTCAATCCCCATTTTACAGATGAGGGAACTGAGGCCCAGCGAAGCGACTTGACCAACGTCACACAGCAGACGGGATGGAGCCGGGATCAGAACCCAGGACCTCTGACCCCCCAACCCCGCGCTCTTTCCACTAAAGCCACGCTGCTTCTAATAATGTTGGTATTTGTCAAGCACTTACTCTGTGCAGAGCACTGTTCCAAGCGCTGGGGTAGACACAGGGGAATCAGGCTGTCCCACGTGGGGCTCACAGTCTTCATCCCCATTTTACAGATGAGGTAACCGAGGCACAGAGAAGTTAAAAGTGACTCGCCCACAGTCACCCAGCTGACAAGTGGAAGAGCCGGAATTCGAACCCATGACCTCTGACTCCAAAGCCCGGGGTCTGACTGAAGCTGCTTTGTGTTTCCTCCGCCCCTCCTCTTCTAGGAGCTCAAAGCACTAAGCCTTTTAAACTGCATTCAAAGGGCTTCTGAAAAACCTTCTAGCCACAGAGTTGCTGCCCCTGAATTTCAATCGGGTTGCACATGGAGCCCTTAGGAGCTCGCTTTCTTTTCTAGTCTGGTCTCATCCTCCTCTGCCTGACTGCCTTGCCCAGGGGGGGCCCTGAGAGAAGTCACACTGCCCTTGGCCTGAGGCGGCTCAGGTGGAGGGAAAGAAGACACCACTCCCTGCCAGGGAGGAGGAGGAGGAAGGGAGAGGGCAGCTCAAAGCGTGGTAATAATAATAATAATAATAATGTTGGTATTTGTTAAGCACTTACTATATGCAGAGCACTGTTCTAAGCTCTGGGGTGGATACAGGGTCATCAGGTTGTCCCACGTGAGGCCCACAGTTAACCCCCATTTTACAGATGAGGTCACTGAGGCCCAGAGAAGTGACTTGCCCACAGTCACACAACTGCCAAGCGGCAGAGCCGGGAGTCGAACCCACGACCTCTGACTCCGAAGCCCGGGCTCTTTCCACTGAGCCGCGCTGCTGGTCTAAGAGGGTTCCCTGTTTCATCTCCTATCCATCGGCCCCCAGGACTTCAGACGGGAATGTCAACAGATGGGCAGAGAATCATAACAACAACACAGCGCTTATTATGTGCCAGGCACTATACTAAATACTGGCGTAGACGTTGGATACAGTCCATGTCCCACATAGGGCTCCCAGTCTTAATCCCCATTTTACAGATGAAGTAACCGAGGCACAGAGAAATGAGGAAACTCGCTGAAGTTCACGCAGCAGACAAGTGCCAGAGTCAGGATTAGAGCCCAGGTCCTCTGGCTCCCAGGCCCGTGCTCTTCCTACTAATAATGTTGGTATTTGTTAAGCGCTTACTATGTGCCGAGCGCTGTTCTAAGCACTGGGGTAGATACGGGGTCATCAGGTTGTCCCACGTGAGGCTCACAGTCTTCATCCCCGTTTGACAGATGAGGGAACCGAGGCCCAGAGAAGTGAAGTGACGCCCACAGTCACACAGCTGACAAGTGGCAGAGCCGGGATTCGAACTCATGACCAAGCCGCTTCTCCGTTTCCCTGGTTGTTTCACTGGGGGTGGAACCCAGATGCCAGGTGGAGTTTCTAGAGAATTTTAGTTTTAAGTGGCTCCACACTATTCTTTTTCCTATCCAGCATCCGGTGCCAGCTTCCGGCAGCTTAGCTACTGGATCAGCTACAGGCCGAGCCGGCTTTATTTCATTCATTTGAGAAGCAGCATGGCCTGCTGGAAAGAACGTGGGCCTGGGAGTCAGAGGACCTGGGTTCTAATCTTGACTCTGCCAATTGCTTGCTGTGTGACCTTGGGCAAGTCACTTAAGTTCCCCATGCCTCAGCTTCCTCCACTGAAAATGGGGATTCAATACCTGTTGTCCCTCTTACTTATGACTGTGAGGCCCATGTGGGACAGGGACCTAAGTGACTTGAACCCAGAGAAGCAGCGTGGCTCAGTGGAAAGAGCCCGGGCTTGGGAGTCAGAGGTCATGGGTTCGAATCCCAACTCTGCCACTTGCCAGCTGTGTGACTTTGGGCAAGTCCCTTCACTTCTCTATGCCTCAGTTCCCTCATCTGTAAAATGGGGATTAAGACTATGAGCCCCACGTGGGACAACCTGATTACCCTGTATCTACCCCAGCGCTTAGAACAGTGCTCCACACATAGTAAGCGCTTAACAAATACCAACATTATTGTTATTATTATTGGACCAGTGCTTAGATGCAGAGTAAGCACTTAATAAGTTCCATACAACAAACAAATAACGTGAAGAAAGGGCATGGCAGGAGAATCAGAAGACCCGGGTTTTACTTTTGCATTTGCAAGGAGAAAATACCTTTTGGGGCTTCGCCATCAGTGGTAAAGGTTTCTGACTGTACAAGCTGTGAGCTCGTGGTGGGCAGGGACTGGGACTGTTTATTGTTGTACTTTACTTTCCCAAGCATTTAGTACAGTGCTCTGCACACGGTAAGTGCTTAATAAAAATGATTGATTGAATGAATGGATGAATGAATGAATGAACTGCCTGGGACTTTCCGGGAGGGGGACAGGACCAAGCAGGCATCCTGAAAAATAGTGGGCTAGCACAGGTGGCAAAGACCTCGGTTGCCTGCTGGGCTCCGGCAAGGTGGCAGAGCGTCGACACAGTCCTGTAGTCCACTTTGGCCTGCACGCAAACAAACTTTGTGGGCAGCAGCCAGCTCGCCTCCTTCCTCATCGCCCTCCGGGCGCCAGCGGGAACAGGACTGCCAGGGAGGAGGGTGAGGGCCACGGCACAGATCACCATCGCTGAAATCCATTCCCTGCGCGTGTCCTCGGCACCCCCGCGTGTCAGGAGGGGGCCTCGTCTGGCCGTTCTACGGGAGAGGCCGTCATGGACATGATGATCACCGTCATAATAATTTTGGTATTTGTTAAGCGCTCACCCCCTGCCAAGCACTGTTCTAAGCACTGGAGTAGATACAGGGTAATCAGGTTGGACACAGTCCCTGTCTCACATGGGGTTCACAGTCTTAATCCCCATTTTACAGATGAGTTAACCGAGGCACAGAGAAGTGAAGGGACTTGACCCAAGGCCACACAGCAGGCAAGTGGCAGAGCCGGGATGAGAAGCCACAACTTTCTGATGCCCAGGCCCTTGCTCTATCCACTACACCATGCTCATCATCACCATTATCAGCCTCGGGGATCTAGGTGGCACTCTGTGAGGATCACGGGGAGGGAATGTGCTTGGGAGGCCATCCTTACCAAACCTCTCTGGGTTCGCAGGCCGAGGCGGCTGCAACTCGTTCATCTGAGATGCAGCGAGGCCTAGTGGATACAGCGCAGGTCTGGGGGTCAGAAGAAACTCGGTTCTAATCCCGGCTCCCCCCTTCGTCTGCTGTGTGACCTTGGGCGAGGCACTTACTTCTCTGGGCCTCAGTTTCCTCCTCTGCAGAAAGGGGATTGAGACTGGGAGCCTCAAGTGGGACGTGGACTGTGTCCAACCTGATTAGCTTGTATCCGCCCCAGCGTTAAGTATAGTTCCTGGCACATCATAAACACTGAACAAATACCATTAAAAAAAAATCCTCCCGAAAAGAGCAGAGGGCAGACTCCACGCTTCATCCGACACACACCACCTGACCCACTCTGCTCACTCCTAGGGAACAGCAGGTGCTTTCCTGGGTGCAAAAGGGATCCACGATAAAGAACATCTAGTGGGAGGGGTGGGTTACTTCTCCTAATGGTGGGTGGAGTCAGCCTCTGGTGCATGCCCTTGTCCCAAATGTCCCCCCCCCCCACCCCACTCGTCCCCTCCTTCCCCAGGAACTGGTCAGGGTAAGTCATTACCCTGTAAGATTAGACTGTAAACCCACGATTAGACTGCGAGCCCGTCAATGGCCAGGGATTGTCTCTATCTGTTGCCAAATTGTACATTCCAAGCGCTTAGTACAGTGCTCTGCACATAGTAAGCGCTCAATACTATTGAATGAATTCAATCGTATTCACTGAGTGCTTAGCGTGGGCAGAGCGCTGTACTAAGTGCCCGGGAGAGTATAATATAATAACAAACAGACACGTTCTTTCGTGCAGGTTAGGTGTGTCAGAGAGGCAGCTTCTTTCCAAAGAAGCCCCCGCTGGACTCCAATTGCAGGGGCCCTGCCCTCCCCAACAGGACCCTTCTGTCTGTCAGCCTTCCTGCTCTGCCCGGAGCCCATCTCACCAAGCTGGCTGTTTGGGAAGGGACACCGCAGTACTCTGGGCTGTGAGGGGGACGGCTTTGGGGCCGAAGAGAAGGGAGAAAGCGAGATCAGGGGCCAGAGACATCCCTCGTGACTTGGGGACACCGGGCCCCCTTCTCCACTCAGGCAGTGTCCCAAATACCTAGAGGAGCCCACCGTCACATGCCTGCAATACTCCCGTCTAGGTGTATTGATGTCTGTCTCCCGCCCCCTAGACTGTGAACTCGTTGGGCAGGGACTGTCACTCTTAATTGCTGCATTGTACTTTCCCAAGCGCTTAGTACGGTGTTCTGCACACGGTAAGTGCCTAATAAATACGTTGAATGAAAGTGAAGCCCCCAGTTCTAGGAAGGGATTCATTCATTCATTCATTTATCCCTTTATTAAGGAATAGAACAGGGGTGGGCAGGAGAGGCAGGGCACTCTGGGGCAAGAGCTCAGGAGGTTGGAAAGGCTTTGGGAAAACTAGGTACCTGCTCCAGTAGAGGATTCCAGAACGGTGCTTTTCAGAAAAGGTTTGGGGGAAAGCGTCCTTTTTGAATCCCCAACATTCTTCTGGTTTACTGTGGAGAAGCAGCGTGGCCTAGTGGAAAGAGTATGTGCCTGGGAGCCAGAGGACCTGGGTCCTCATCCTGGCTTTGCCACCGGTTTGTTGTGTGTGACCTTGGGCAAGTGGCTTCACTTCTCTGTGCCTCAGTTCCCTCATCTGCAAATGGGGATTCAATACACGCTCTCCCTCCTATTTAGACCACGAGCCCCATATGGGACCTGATTCTCTTGTAGGTACCCCAGTGCTTAGTACTGTGGATAGCACATAGTAAGCGTTTAACAAATACCACAGTTATTATTTGGGTAACATCATCCTTCCATTGTTGATGGGTAAGCAAAACCCGCTCACTGGAATATGAGAATCTTCAAGTGTTTTCTAAAAACACTAGGTGGTCAACTGAGGTTCCACAGAAATTAAAGCAATCCCGAAGAGTTTCCACAGCTCTTAAATAATTGAAAACCACTGAGTTAGAGGCTCCTTCTACAGCCTCTTTCTGACCCTTCGTCAGTCCTCCTATGCTGAGAGAGAGAAAGAGAGAGAATGTGCCTAAACTCCTAAGTAAGTTTCCTCTACACCTCTCATTAGTGTGAGACGCGCTGCCTGCAAAAGACTGTTGATTCCCTACAGTCTAATAGATTTAAGAATTGCAGTTACAAAGGTGACAGGAGAACCGGTGGGATTTTGTTGCAAACCAGTATAATTAAGACGATATTTTACAAACGTTCATGAGCTCGGTCACACCAATCCAAGCCCAGGCCGCTCAACGGAAAAGCAATCTAGAGGGGCGACTCCAGTCTGAAACGCGCCCGTTTAATAAATCAAACGGCACGGAGGATTCAACTAGGCAAAGTGCAGGAGGAGAGGAAGGCGGTTAAAAAAAAAAAAAAAGCACGAACCCGATGGGCTTAATTCTTGGGAAAGGTGGGCTTGAACCTAAACATCCCCCTGCATGCGCATGCAGGTCTCCTGTTAGCTAATCTGATAACCCCATAAAACACATCCTTAGTTTGGCTGGCCCAACCTAAACCAGGGTAGCCCAAGTCACCACCCTCCCAAGACCCAGTCCTGGCGGCACACTCCCGGGGGTAGGACTCACTCCGGCCTGCCAGAGTCTTCATACAAAGCTCTCTTAAAAACGCGAGCTGAAGTGAAAGCCGAGAGCGATGGGTCAGTTTTCACAGGGACGCTGACGGCACCTGGCCCGAAAAGCCAACCTGAGGTGGGCTGCCACCCCCCATCCTTTTTCTGAATTGTTCGTCCCTTCCTCCCGTCATTCTGGAGGCCATTCTGACCCTCTCACCCTCCGGCAGATCTTGATTTTGCACATACCCAGAAAGGGGTGGGACCCAGAAAGCGGCTACTCTACAGACCCCTCATCTTCGGGTCGGCTTTCCAGAGAGGTGGAAAAGAGTTAGAAACCAGTGGGAGATGAGATGCGCATTTCAGCTGAGTACCGGGCCTGAGGGAAAAGGGAGAGAAGGGAGCGGCAGTGACCCTCCCTCTGCGGGGGAATGGGGTGTGGGATGGCATAGAAGGTATCGATATTTCCGGGGGCCACGGGCTTGAGGCCCGTCAGGGGTCCATCTGCAGATCCTTGGCAGGCTGCCTCCTCACGGCCTGGGGAGGGCGAAGTCCCAGGCGGTGTCCTGAGCGCACTTCCACATGGCCCGCATGAGCCGGGTGAAACCCATGTCCTTGGGCTTCTCCAGGCCTCTCATCAGCCGCTGCTTCATGATGGACACGAACTCCTTGTTGCTCAGCTCCCCGTTCCCTACGAGGAAACACAGACGCGCATGGACCGAAGACCCAGAAAAGGGTAGGACGAGCCCCAGCCTGAAGGAGTCAGACAGCAGCGTTGACTGGCGCATCTCTGATGAGATTCAGGGCCCGGACGTGATTCACGGGCGCTGGCCTTCCTTTGTGTCCTAACCCCGCTGCTGGGAACTCCATGCCTTCGGGACTAAAGAACCGAGAGGTGGGTGCGGAGTCTGTTGCCTGGACCAGCCTCCCACCCTCTCCCAGATCACCTTTTAGAACATTAGGAAAGTTGGGTCTTCCTCCACTGGACTGAAAACTCCACGAGGGCAGGGAACATGACTACTAACTCTGGTACTGTACTTCCCCAAGTGCTTAGTATGACACTCTGCACGCAGTAAGCGCTCAGTGAATACCACTGTTTGACTGATTGAGGCAGTTTGTGACAGGATTCACTTCCTGGAGCAGGATTACGCCCTCCATGTACTTTTTCATGGATATATTTTTTACAGTTCATAGTTTCTCTTCACCTAGTGAGTGCTCAATAAATACCATTGATTGATTGATCATTGAATTTCCTCTATTTCTCTCCAGCGCTTAGGACAATGCTTTGCCCTTATGTGCTTAATAAATGCAAAAACGATACTGATACTAGAAAAAAAAACCAACTAAGAAGGCTTCATGCTTTTAACTCTGATTCAGGAGTAGAGATGACTTCTATCCCTTTGATTTGGCTGTTCCCCTCCTGCTGATCCAAAATGCCCAAACTACCTGCTGTTTAACTGGAAGTGCAACTATCTGCCTCATCCGTTCCTCCTCCAAACATACGGCCGTGGGCAGGGAACGTGTCTACCAACTCCCAAGTGCTCAGTACAGCGTTCTGCGCACCGTAAGCGCTCAACAAATACGATTAATTGCTGGATATAGGAGCCATGGTTCTCCGGAGCCCCATCTGCAGTGGAATAACTGGAGCCTCCATCTTACTTTCCAGCAGTTCTACAAATCATGTTTCACTTATCCCAGCTAGTGACCTCTTGGTGGTGACCTAATCATCATCATTATAATAATTATGGTATTTTGAAGTGCTTACTGTATGTCAAGCACTGTTCTAAGCCCCGGGGTAGATACAAGTTAATCAGGTGCCAACCAGCCTGCTCATGGAGACTGTACTGTGGTGCCTGGTCGCTACACCGGGCTGCCTTTCAAGGTTATCAAGCTTCATACTTCCACCTTGGGAACTGAGGTTGTCTCGGGTTAACAGTCTGAACAAAATCATGACTCTGATCGGCCCTTCTGAGTAGCAGTTGATTCCGAATCATTCGGGTGCCCTACGTGGACACATATCATCGACTAGACCTCTCAAGTCGAAGTCAAGGTTGAGCAGTTAGCTGCCGCCTTAATCCAATGAGTAATTATCCAATTCAGAAGCAGGATGCACAATGAAATTGAAAGAATGAAATCAAACAAACAGACCTACGGCTAAGCCAAATATAGGCAAGAGGCACACAGGACCCGAGAGGGGTCATTTTGTTGGGGGAGCTAAAGCAACGTTTACAGGGTCCTGCACTCATAAACGTGGACAGCCATTATCCGGTCTTTTAGGGAAGCAGCATGGCTCAGTGGAACGAGCCCGGGCTTGGGAGTCAGAGGTCATGGGTTCGAATCCCGGGTCAGCTGTGTGACTGTGGGCGAGTCACTTCACTTCTCGGTGCCTCAGTTCCCTCATCTGTAAAATGGGGATGAAGACTGTGAGCCTCAAGTGGGACAACCTGATGACCCTGTATCTACCCCAGTGCTTAGAACAGTGCTCTGCACATAGTAAGAGCTTAACAAATACCAACATTATTATTAAGTGGACGGAGTTGGTTACCTTCCTCCCCTAAGGGACCCTCTTCTCAAATTTACTGCCTTAAAAGTCAAGCCCTTCAGGTGGTCCCAGACTGAGTTTGCAAGTGACCACGCACTCGAAAGCCAGAATGGTCTTGAAAGAAGAAGCGGCACCAGGTGGTGTTTCATTCAATCTTATTGATTGAGTGCTTACTGTGTGCAGAGCACTGTACTAAACACTTGGGAGACTACAGTACAACAATAAACTTCTGCCCAACGTCTTGGGGAAGAGAGATCTCTAATGTTTGCAGAGAACCTCTCTGTCTGTGCACCCAATCTGCGGAGATGACCGTGTCTGGGAGCAGCACGCCTTGGCAAGAGCTTGTTCTCAAAGAATCGGGAGATGCAGTGTGGCCTAGTAAATACAGCAGGAGCCTGGGAGTCAGGAGCACCTGGGTTCTAATCTCGGCTCCGCCACTTGACTGCTATGTGACGTTAGGCAGGTCACTTCACTAGGCCTCAGTTACCTCATCAGACAAATGGGGATTAAGACTGTGAGTCCCATGAGGGGTAGGGACTGTGTCCAACCAGAGTTGCCTGTATTGATCCCAGCGCAGTGCCTGGCATATGGTAAGCGCTTAACAAATATCACCGTTATTAGCTGGTATCCACCCCAGAGCTTAGTACGGTGCCTGGCACATAGTAAGCACTTAACAAATACCATTAAAAAAAAAAAGATCTCACAAAATCATTCCGCACTTTCTCTCTGTGAACAGGAAGATTGAGAGGGCTACATTTCAACGCAGGCTCTTCGGGCTTGAGTTGGAGTCTGGCAGAGGGCCGGCCTTTCTCAGCATCCTCCCCGGGAAGAGCAATCCAATTTGCCAGGATAGTCAATCATGGTGGGGGAGCTGACCCCAGCTGGAGCTGAGTGTGAGGGGAAACTGAGGGAATAATTAAGAACTACATCTGGTCCACGCCAGTCACCCACCACACGGACAATCCATCGGATCCATTCTAGCTGTTTCTCACTCGCTCCATGGATATGGGACTGAGTTTGCCCTCTTGAAATACATCTGGGGACCTCAGAGGAAGGACTGTGACTGGTTGTGGGTGGGTGGTTTTAGAGAAGAGCATCCAGAAAAGGGAAAATCTCTTCCTTTGTCTTTGCTGGTGAACAGTGGCCACACTTACGCATTCATGGGTTCAACATCCAAAGTCCCAAGAAAGAGTGGGGCCTATTGGAAAGAGCACAGGACAGGGAGTCGGAAGGACCTGAGTTCTAATCCTGGCTCTGCCACTTGTCTGCTGGGTGACCTCGGGCAAGTCCCTTCACTTCTCTGTGCCTCAGTTACCTCATCTGTAAAACGGGGATTAAGACTGTAGGCCCCATGTAGGGCCAACCTGATAAGCTTGTGTCTACTCCAATGCTTAATACAGGGCCTGGCATATACTAAATGCTTAACAAATACCATTAAAAAAAAGTTTGGTCAGTCAGAATGACTTTCCTACAACACTAGCAAGGCTAACTCTCTTTAGCCCTTCTAATACTGGCAAGCCACCCCTGAGGAGGCCTCCCCCTGACTGCAGTGACAATAATAATTATAATAATAATAATGGTGGTATTTGTTCAGCGCTTACTATATGCTGAGCACTGTTCTAAGCGCTGGGGTAGATACAGGGTAATCAGGTCGTCCCACGTGAGGTTCACAGTTAATCCCTATTTTACAGTTGAGATAACTGAGGCACAGAGAAGTAAAGTGGCTTGCCCACAGTCACATAGCTGACAAGTGGCAGAGCCGGGATTTGAACTCATGGCATTTGTTAAGTGCTTTCTAGGTGCCAGACACTGTAGTAAGCGCTGGAAGCTACTGTGCTTTCTGTGAGTTTGGTTTTTCACCTCTGAAAGTCCAGAGCAGGCATGCCAGGGTCTGGAGTTAATCTCTGGATTTACCAAGCAAAGAGGAAATATTTCTCACCGCTCTGGGAGGATTATTGCCCTGTCTGGGATGTGGGCTGCCAAGGTCGCTGTAGCACTCTAAGGGGGAGAAATCGATCTTTGTTTAATTTCCCTGATTGATCTCTGGACTAATAAACAGTTGCAGCAGCAGCATGCTTTGTGGTTCAAAGGACATGGCAAACACCCTGTATGCATCCTGCCAACCCAGGCGGAATCCACAAATCCTCTTCAGCTCCACCCTGGAAGTCTGCTTGCTGCTTATTCTGCGATTGTCACCACTGTCATTTTTCTGGGCTGCTCCAACAGCTCCAGAGGGAAATTTTACAGGGAGGTAGTTGCTCTTGTCAGTTTAAAATGCTTCGCTTGGGAGAGAGTAGGGCGGGGCCCACGGGACTCACCCCAGGGGTCACAATTTCAGAAACAGTAAAAGCATTTATTCAGCACCCACTGGATGCAGCGCTTGGGAAGTACAAGTGAGTGACACATTCTCTACCCACATGGAGCTAACAAGTCTAATGGAAATGATAATGATGGTATTTATTGAACACTCACTATGTGTCACTGTGCTAAACGCCGGGGTAGATCCGGGATGAGATCGGACACGGTCCCTGTCATATTCTAAGAGGGGGGAAGGACAGGTATTAAATGCCGTTTTACAGATGAGGAAACAGTCAGTCAGTTATTGAGCATGGTTATTGTGCAGAGCCTGCTCTAACCATTTGAGATAAGTACAACAGAGATAGTGGACTTCATCCCTGTTCGCAGGGATCTTACAATCTGGCACGGAGGCAGATAGGAAAATAAATTAAAATAGAGTATGTATGTAAGTGCTTTGAAGTAGGAAGAGAGAGGAAGTGAGCATTCAGGTGCTTGGGCAATGTGGAAGTGCTGAAGTGGCAGGAGGGGAGGAAATTAGAGGAGCAGTGTGGCCTACTGGAAATAGCATGGGCCTGGGAGTCGGAGAACCCGGGTTCTAATCTTGGCTCTGTCACTTGCCTGCTGTGGGACAATGGCAAGTCACTTAACTTCTCTGCGTCTGTTTCATCTGAAAAAACTGGGATTTAATACCTGTTTTCCTTCCTACTTAGACTGTGAACCCCATATGGGACAGACACTTTGTCCAATCTGATTGTTTTATATCTCTCCAATGCTTAACACAGAGTAAGCACTTAACAAATATCTCTTATTATTATTAGTTTCCTGGTGGAGGTGTGAGTTCAGAAAGGTACTGAAGATAAGGAGAGCAGTGGTCTAAAGGATGTGAGGGGGAAGGGAGTTCCAGGTAGAAGGGACAGGCCAAGCAAGCGGAAAGCAAGCAGAACTGGAACTAGAACCTAAATCTTCTGACTCCCAGTTCCACTGTCTTTCCAATAGACAATCCCGTCTCCTCTGTTAATTCTTTCCAACACACCACTAAGTCCCGGAAAAACAAAAATTTACAGAATATCATCACTGCGCTGATGAAGCCCACTGTTAGCACGCTTATAGTGATTTCTGTACCTTAAAAGCCTAGATATTTTAACACTAACCTGAAATACTAGCGTGTGGCACTTCTGTAAAACTCATCAAAACCCCTGTGGCCCAAGTAATTCCTTATCCCTACTTTCGCCCCTCTGGACCACAGAAGCAATAAGCTGCAAGGATCCAAAACTGTTGGAAGTCCACCATGACTTCTAAGCCTTAACTGCTAATTTTCTCTCCACGGCAGTGTTCCTAGGGTGATGAGATTGATCTTCAGGTTCTCCAGAAATAAAAGTCCTGCGGCTGCCAGAAAATGAACGCCACACCATCACTCCGCGGCTCGAAAGGAAACTCGGCCTAGGTGGTGAGAGAGCCCTCGGAAGCATCAAGCCTGATATCAATAACGCTTTAATGGAGAACGATGAGCGCTCGGTAACGACCGTGGGCCCCCGGCAACGCTGGGCAGATCAGCGTGGGAACCGAATGGATCTCACCACTGTGTAATAGAGAACGCTGTGGCCGAGGCACAGACCCGTGGAGTCGAGACCTCATTAGCGGGCGGCTCCGGGGAGCTGAGCGGTAGAGGGCCAGAAACGACAGGGCTATTTAGCAGAAGCCCTCTAGACTATAAGCGTGTCTCTAGAATGTACGCCCATCTCTAGATTGTAAACCATCTCTAGAGTGTACAATCATTTCTAGACTGTAAACTCCCTTTTAGGCAGTAAGCTCGCCTCTAGACTGTATGCTCGCCACTACACTGTAAGTTCATCGCTAGAATAATAATAATAATGTTGGTATTTGTTAATCGCTTACTATGTGCAGTGCACTGTTCTAAGCACTGGGGTAGATACAGGGTCATCAGGTTGTCCCACGTGAGGCTCACAGTTACGTGAGGTAACTGAGGCACAGAGAAGTGAAGTAACTTGCCCACAGTCACACAGCTGTCAAGTGGCAGAGCCGGGATTCGAACCCATGATCTCTGACTCCCAAGCCCGGGCTTTTTTCACTGAGCTGCGAGCTCACCTCTAGACTGGAAGCTCATTATGGGCAAGGAACAATGCCTGCTTATTCTCTTGTACTGTATTCTCCCTTATTCTTAGAACAGTGCTCTATACACAGTAAGCGTTCAATAAATACCATTGATTGAAGGGGAAATCGGAATCCATGCAAGTCAGACCATAGCAACGGATCTTGGAGGCAAAGGAAGATTAGTCTGTTCTAAACCAACTTCCTGCCCGTCAACCGAAAATTCTCAGGGCTCCAAATTCAAGCAGCAAATTTGGTTCATATTTCCCCTTTCATCTCGATTACTGTGGCAGTAAATTATCCTCGGCCTACATGCCCGGGTCTGCAAGAAAATAGGGGCTGCAGACAGATTTTCTTCTTTTTTCTTTTATGGCATTTCTTCAGGGCTTACTATGTGCCAGGCACTGTCCTACAAGCTAACCAGGTTGGACGTAGCCCTTTCCCACATGGGGCTCATCCCCATTTTACAGATAAGGGAACTGAGGCACAGACAGTTAAGTGACTTGCCTAAATTCACCTAGCGGGCAAGTAGTGGAGCCGGGAATAGATAAGTTGAATTGGAGAAACATCTTTCTTCAGGTTACCAACGTTGACCAAATGCACCAGCCTACTGAGTGTAAGATTGTCAGGTTGTTACGGGCGGGGAACGTGTCTACCAACTCTGCTGTACTGTACTCTTCCAAGTGCTTAGTCCAGTGCTCTGCACACAGAAAGTGCTCAATAAAATGTAAGCCCGTCGCTGGGCAGGGATTGTCTCTATCTGTTGCCGAATTGTACATTCCAAGCGCTTAGTACAGTGCTCTGCACATAGTAAGCGCTCCATAAATACTATTGAATGAATGAATGAATAAAAACCATTGACTGATTGATTTTGACAGTGCTGGGGAAAGTCTGGTGGTCACTGGGCAGGATGGAAGATTTTTCAAACTACGCCCGACTGATTTAAGGCCGTAGAGATCACATTCTTGGTGGGAGCTGCGAAACACAAAGCGCAGTCTAGCTACTCACCATCACAGTCGAAGAGGGCAAACACCACATCGCACACGTGGTCCGAGAGCTCTACCTTGGCCACGGTCCGGGCCACTTGCTGCATTGTCACTGAAAGAGGAAAAGGAAAGAAAAATTCAAATATTCATGCATTCATTCATTCACTTGTATTTATTGAGCGCTTACTATGTGCAGAGCACTGGACTAAGCGCTTGGAATGTACAATTCGGCAACAGATAGAGACAATCCCTGCCCAACAATGGGCTCACGGTCTAAAAATAGCACCTTGTCAGCCCGATTCCTGGTGCCCAAAAGTCTTTTCAGGTTCTTTTAAAGGCAAACATCCCCAATAATAATAATAATAATAATAATAATGATAATGGTGGTATTTGTTAAGCTCTTACTATGTGCCGAGCACTGTTCTAAACACTGGAGTAGATACAGGGTAATCAGGTTGTCCCACGTGAGGCTCACAGTCTTCATTCCCACTTTACAGATGAGGTAATTGAGGCACCGAGAAGTGAAGTGACTTGACCAAAGTCACACAGCTGACAAGTGGCAGAGCCGAGATTAGAACCCATGACCTCTGACTCCTAAGCCCATTCTCTTTCCACCCAATAAGAGAAGAAGGTTGGCTTAGTGGATTGGGCATGGGCCTGGGAATCAGAAGGTCATGGGTTCTAATCCTGGCTCTGCCACTTGTCAGCTGTGTGACCTTAGGTGGGGCACCTCACTTCTCTGGGCCTCAGTGACCTCATCTGTAAAATGGGGATTGAGAGTGTGAATCCCATGTGGGACAGGGACTGTGACCATCCTGATTTGCCTGTATCCATCCTAGCTCTTAGTACAGTGGCTGGCAGATAGTAAATGCCCCAACCCAGACTTGGAGTTCAGATCAGTAGAGGGCAAATTTCCCAGCCCCGTTTTCTGCCTGTACTTATTCAAAAGAGGAAATGCATCAGGGCTCTCACCCGCTGACGTCTCTTTAGGAGATCCCCCAAATCTAATGATAATAATAATGATGATGGTATTAAGGGCTTACTTTGTGCCAGACACTGTGCTAATCAACCCTTAGCTGGCAAAAAAGGTCAATTGCTGAGCTTTTCACCCAAATAGTAAGTTCGTTATGGGTAGAGAAAGTGTCAGTTAATTCTGTTGCATTGTACTCTCCCAAACGCTTAGTGTAGTGCTCTGCACATAGTAAGAGCTCAATAAATATGATTGATTGATTGGGGCAGGGAGGAGGGGCCATTAGAAGAAATCAAACCGACTGCTAAATTTCATCATGCACAATGAAATACATCATCTGCTAGCGGTATGCTTAAAACACTGTTCTGCTCACAGTAATGGTCAATAAATACCATTGATTGACCATCTGAGTGATCTCGCAGGCCCAAACCACAAAGGGACACATAGAGGCTTATTGACTCTAGTGTACTGAACTCTTCCCAAGCACTTAGTACAATGCTCTGCACACAGTAAGCACTCAATAAATACCACTGATCGATAGAGAGACCCTGGTGAACTGGGCTTTCCCCACGTTTCTTCAATTTAGGTCCTTTCCCTAGTCCAGGCTACCTCTTCCATGATGCTTTCCCAGATTAGCGCCACTCAGTTCCAGCCATTCCATCCTCAGATATAGATATACCGTTCGTATTTTTGTGGTTTTTATCTCTTTCTTTTCTCCTTTTTATGCTTTAGATATCTTTATAGGCTTGTCTAGACTCTCTTCCCTGCCCCATTAGACCAACTCTTCAAAAATGTGGATTTTGCCACCTTCTTCCCTTTCTAAGGAAGTGTATTACACTGTTGCCGAATGACAGACTGGGCTTCGTCTATAATGCGAACCCCATGTGGGATAGGGGTTGTGTCCGACCTGATTATCTTCTGTCTACCCCAGAGTTTAGCGCAGGGCTTGGCACATAGTATGTGCTTAATAAAAACCACACGTTACTCTTATTATTAGGGTTCTACCCATCGGTTGGAGCGAAATAAAAGCCACCAAATTCCTGAACCTCCTCCTTTTCACCAAAGACAAGGTACCGGCGAATATCATGCCCCAGTGTGTGTGTGTGGAGGGGGGTTGGGGGTGTTTTCTTGTTGATTCACACTTGCTGGTGTGGGAGAGACATCACTGCAGGAGCTGAATGGGCCAATGAAAGCTGAGTCTTGAGGGTCCCCTTCTTCCCGTCATCCCAGCAGAGCCTCCAAAGTTCCCTGCCCTCCCTCCTTCCCAACTCAAGTCCCAAAGACACCATAGGGCACTGCCCATTTAGCCTGATCCATCCCCTACCCCAGGCCTCTGGCTAGTAGATGGATCCCGCGGCCACACGCAATTCCTCTCATTCATTCAATCATATTTACTGAGCACTTAATGTGTGTAAAGCACCGTACTAAGCGCTTCGCAGAGTATGACACCATAATAAACAGACACGTTCCCCACCCACAACGAGTTTACAGTCTAGGTAGACAGCCATTAATATGAATAAACAAATTACAGATATCAAATATACAAGATAGCTGGGAGGGGCTAGGGACCAACTGGCTCAATAGCTGATGGTGATTAAAAAAATAGGATGAGATGAATGTCTTCCTGCACCTTCCCGGTCCCTTCTTTTTCCATATTGGGCAGCAGGGACCAGAGATGGTCCCGAATGGGAAGGCTGGGAGAGGTTCCACAGTATTTCAGGTTGCTTGATGGTTCGGTATTGGGCTCTTGGGCACAGCCTCTGTGGGAAGATATTGACTGCCCCAGATCCAAAAAGAACAGGGCAGGGAAAGGAGGCCATTTTCTGTTGCATAAATGAGTTCTACCAACATGCAACCTCAAGGGAAAAAAAAAACCCATCCTACCGTGGACTAATCTGAAACAAGAAGGATGCTTAATTGAAGTTGTTTGGGTCACTTTGAAATCTGCAGGATTAAATCATCATTAGCGGGTTGCCTTTGGTTCTTTCAGAAGGAAAGCTGAGAGAAGGGAGCACTGAAACTAGGGAGGAATCCTGTGCCCTTCAGAGCAGCTGACTGAGCTTTGCTTTGATGAGACACGCTGTGAATGGCCCATATACCAAAAAGATGGAGGACCTGGAAGGTGAGAGCACTTACATTGTTAGAGGGAGGAATCTGGAGCCTACTGATTTCACTACTGTCCCGCTGTGAGACCCTAGGCTAGGTACATTCTCCCTCTTTGAGATCGTTTCTCCTTGAGAAAATGGGGACATTGTTACCGTCTGCTCTCATTCATTCATTCATTCATTCATTCATTCATTCATTCATTCATTCATTCATTTCAATCGTATTTATTAAGCGATTACTTTGTGCACAGCACTGTACTAAGCGCTTGGGAAAGTACCATACAACAATAATCAGTGGCATTCCCTGCCCACAATGAACTCACAGTCTAGAGGTGGGGAGACAGATATTAATACAAATAAATAAAATTACAGATATATATATCTGTATCTATCTATCTATCTATCTATCTATCTATCTATCTATCTATCTATCTATCTACATAAATAAATACTGTGAGGCTGGTGCTGTGCAGGGCAAAGGGAGCAAGTCAGGGTGACGCAAAAGGATTTCGAATCCTGGCTCTGCCACTTGTCAGCTATATGATTGTGGGAAAGTAATTTCACTTCTCCGTGCCTCAGTTCCCTCATCTATAAAATGGAGATTAAGACTGTGAGCCCCACGTGGGACAACCTGATTACTCTGTATCTACCCTGTATCTACCCAGCGCTTAGAACAGTGCTCTGCACATAGTAAGCGCTTAACAAATACCAACATTATTATTATTATTATGTGGGAAATGAGGAAAAGTGGAGCTTCGTCCGGGAAGGCCTCCTGGAGGAGATGTGCCTTGAAGAGGGGGAGAGTAACTGTCTGTCGCATTTGAGGTAGGAGGGCGTTCCAGGCCAGAGGTCGGTGGTAAGACAGGTGAGATCGGGGACAGTGAGAGGGTTCGCACTACAGGAGTGAAGTATGCGGGCTGGGTTGTAGAAAGAGAGAGGTGATGGAGTGCTTTAAAGCCAACGGTGAGGAGTTTTTGTTTGATATGGCGGTGGATAGGCAATCACTGGACATTTACCAGGGACAGGAAGAAAGGCCCTAGAGGAGAAGATTTTTACTACCGCCAATGCACTTCAGAAACCCCGTGTGCATGTGAAGGCAGACAAGTGCATTTGGGGTTTTTTTGGTTTGTTTGTTTTCTAAATATTTGTCAAGCTCTTACTATGTGCCAGTCACTGTACTAGCTAAACAGGTTGGACACAGTCCATGTCCTACATGGGGCTCACAGTCTTAATCTCCATTTTGCAGATGAGGTTACTGGCACAGAGAAGTTAAGTGACTTTCCCAAGGTCACCCAACAGACAAGTGGCAGAGCTAGGATTAGTACCCAAGTCGTCTGACTCCCAGGCCCGTACTCTATCCACTAGGCAACACTGCTGCTGCTGCTGCTTTATTTTTTATATTCATGTCTGTCTGCCCCTCTAGACTGTAAGCTCCTTGTGGGCAGGGAATATGTCTAGTAACTAATGAACTGTATTCTCCCAAGTGCTTAGTAGAGTGCTCTGCACACAGTAAGTGCTCAATAAATCCAATTGATTAATTGCTTCTGCCTGGATTCAGCCTATTTTGTAGTTAATGACCTGACAGCCCCAAGGGGACAAAGTCAGCTGAAAAAAAAAATCCCCCAGACCCTCAGAACTCCGTTTTCTCCCCATATCAATAAGAGGCCTCGAAGTTGGCCAAGGAAACCATTCCAAGGGCTTGTGAGTCATTCCGGCAGGAAGGCTGTTTACATGGAGTTTAGGAACTATGAGTCAGGTCTCGCTTGGGCGAACAGCAGAACGGCCTCACCGGATGCCTAACCCCCGCCCACTTCTCTCCTAGATTCCCTTCTGCCTCGCTGCGGGGGAGTGCGCCCCAAGGCAGCCTCCAAGTGCACAGCAAATCGAGCCCCACCAAGTCACCACGATGAATCCAAGTTTTCAAGACTTTAGGGGGAAAAAAAAACAAAACACATCTCACTGCCACCTCACATCTACCATTTGTGAGCCCTTCAACGTCCATGCGCCTTAGCACAGACTCCTTGGCATGAATCATGGATCCGAAAACGCAAACGCTTGACAGCTGTTGAGCTGGTGTGCCAGCGGGACCGGGGAAATGGGATGATGGCGGCTTTCAGTCACACGTCAAGAACACGACAGCCGGCCTCTCATTCACGCACGTCAACTTCAGACGTCAGTGACTCGACAGATCGTAATGAAAGGACAGCGGTGGTGCCTCATCTGCCTCCTCGTTCTTGCCCCTGCTTCAGGGGGCTGGGGGATCGATCGCCAACAACGGATCCCCAAGCTCCCCCATGCAACACTACCGCTCGGGAACAATGTGGGTTTCTCTAACCCTCTTAACAGGACCAGCCTGAAGGATGTCATTACAAAGTCAGAAGATGGAGTGTGCCCAAAGTCTTTCCCTCTTCAAACTACTTGTGCAAGGGCAGAGCAGAAGATGATGGTCCTCTTTAAGATATCTGGGGCCGCCCCAAGACAAGTCAGATGGAGGGAAAGAATTCAACTTAATGATAATGCTCCGGTTTTGGGTTTCAGAAGCTGCCTCCGTTTGGTCCCCCTCATTTGTGGAGAATCTGAGATGGAGTCTTCAGATCGCCAGGTGACGGCCTGGGGACCCTATAACCCAGTCAGTACAATACCCCAGAGTCACTCCCGCCAGGTTCCTGAGATTTCTGAACCAGGGGCTGTGCTCTAGGAAACCATCCATCAAGCCCACCAGCTAGTAGAAATGAAAGACTTCGACGTGCTGCGAAGCTCCAAACCCCCACTGTTTCCTCCGTTCGATTTCTTTGGATAATGATTTGGATCCGACGCGTTCCTAAGGCAGTTGACCTGGAAAAATGGGAAGACTTCTGCAAAGGAGAAGTAAACATCAACTCCAATGGCAAAGATGGAAATTTAAGCAGGCCAGCTGCAGGTCAATGTGGGGAAGGACAGCATTGGTATTTGAGCCTAAAATTACAGAAAGGGTGTTTCAGGATTGACTTCTCTTTGCTATGGGAAAGCAAACATCTCACTTGAGCATGCACAGTTTAGAGGTCATCGGGGAGCAGGTGCCTCTCTCTCTCTCCCCTATGTTGTAAAGCAGAGGGTAGAAGCAGATGTATTTCCCTAGAATTGCCCCTGATACATAATTGTTTCTTTGACAATTATCCCTCAGCTGGCCCAGTTTGGGGCCTCCTGCCTCTTTTTGGTGAGAAATGTCAAGAAAGGTGAAATACTAGGTGAAGCATGGTCTGGTGGATAGAGCACGGGCCTGGCAGTCAAAAGGACCTGAGTTCTAATCCCGGCTCCACCACTTGTCTGCTGTGTGACTTCACTTCTTAATGCCTCAGTTATCTCATGTGTAAAATGGGGATCCAATATTGCAAGCCCCAAGTATCAGATTACCTTGTACCTACCCCAGTGCTTAGAATAGGGTCTGGCTCATCGTAAGTGCTTAACAAGCAGTGTGGCTTAGTGGAAAGACCCCGGGCTTGGGAGTCAGAGGTCATGGGTTCTAATCCTGGCTCCACCACTTATCAGCTGTGTGACTTTGGGCAAATCACTTAACTTTTCTGTGCTCCAGTTACCCTATCTGTAAAATGGGGATTAAGACTGTGAGGGCCATGTGGGACAACCTGATCAACCCCAGCGCTTAGAACAGTGCTTTGCACATAGTAAGCACTTGAAAAATACCATAATAATAATAATTATTATTATTATTATTATTAACAAATCCCATTTTTTAAAAAAGCTTCCATTGTAACTGTGCCTGGATTGTTATTGGGCTGTTTATGATATTTTTCCACTTCAGCCCAATAACTCAGTAATGAGAAGAAGTGTGTTCTAGTGGATAGAGCACAGGCCTGGAGTATGAAGGACCTGTGTTCTAATCGTGGCTCTGCCACTTGTCAGCTGTATGACCTTGGGCAAGTCATTTCATTTTTCTGTGACTCAGTTACCTCATGTGTAAAATGGGGCTCAATACTGGGAGCCCCTTGTGGGACATGGTCTAGGTCCAATCTGATTACTTTGTAACTACCCCAGAGCTTAATACAGTGTATTGCACAGAGTAAATGCTTAACAACTACCATAAAAAACCAGAATGAAATAAAAAACAGTACGGTGCTCTGCACACAATAAGCACTCAATACATACCACTGATTAAAAGTGATTGATTGCTCATCATTTTCTAGTAAACCCTCCTTCTAGGATGAGAAATTCATCTCGGGGGTCAGATCAATAGTGACACTTCTGGGTAATGTTCAGACTACGTGTTCTTAGCCACTTATGCAGGGCTGAAAACGGGGTGGAAGGGGAATAAAATTTCAAAACCAATTTACGATTGAATTTACAACCACAGTTCATTTAAAAATTGGCTCAACTTTCACAGTTTAGGCATTCTAAATGTCTAATCCTCATTTTAACAGAACGTGACTAATTCTCCTGGTATCTAAATCAGGGAGCAAATTAGCAGCCTTGGGAAGAGGATTAACTCTTTCAGTCCACCAAGGAGCGATTTAGTGCACTGCCGCTTATACTGAGCACTCCCTGCTGAAATGCACTCAACAGTGAGGGGAGCCGAACACGAAATATGAAATACATATATCAATTGGGACGTGTATTTAAATTCACAGGGTGGACGGGGGACCAGGGAACCAGGGAGTTAGACAGAAAAGGTTCTTCGTAGGAGAAGGGCTTTGAACAGGGCTTTAGAGGGGAAGGATGAGTTTATGAAGTAGAGTGGGGTAGACATCCCAATCAGGGGGATGACGTAAACTCCTGATTTGGGAGGTGGGCGAGAGAAGAGTCAAGGGCAGGAGATGGTAAGGAGGTTAGCTTGGCACAATGTAGGGCAGGTAGTAGGAGAAGAAGTCAGGTAGGAATCGGGTGGGGTCGGGAGGTGTGTGGCAAGTGGAGGGTTTGAATCCAAAGGTCGGAATCCTCAGCTAGTGACAGAGAACCACCGAAGGCTTTCACGGAGGAATCTGCTTGACTGGAATGGAGGGGAGTGAGGTTTGGGGGAGTGGGAGACAGTGGGACTGGGTAGAGTCGGGTGGAGCCCAGGCAAATTGTACACAATCCTTTCGATTAGTTCCAAAGTCTTGTCACGTCTTCTTCAACTCCTCAGTCCCACAACAGGTCACAGATTTGCCCAATTTCTTCAGCATCTTTCTATTTATAAGAAAGATTTGGCAGTTTCTTTTTTTCCTCCTAGAATAGCAATTATGAATCCCAGAGCAGCTATTCTCTTCCCTCCTTGGGGAATTTACTAAATCACAATACATTTTGGAGGAGAAATACAAGGTAATCAATCTTTAGGGTTTCTATGTGACTTTAAATTTGGGAGCTAAAATGGGTCTCTGAAGAGAACTACTCCTTAAAGCATATATGATTCCTAACTTGTGTCACGAAGCACTGCATTTTTAAAAAAATCAGTACATTTTGCATTAATTGAATGATGCATGATGGCATTTACCTCCAATGCAATTCGAAGCAAAAAAGCAGATTATCAATGTTTCAACTATTACATAGGGGTGGGGTGGAGTGGGGAAGAGAGGAAGAAAGGGGAAAAAAGAGGAAGAGTGCTTTTTATTCCTCTAGACTGTAAGCTGGTTATGGGCAGGGAACATGTCTAACAATTCTGTTGTATCGTAGTCCCCCAATCACTTAGTACAGTGCTCTGAGCATAGCAAGAGCTCAGTAGATACCACTGATGAAGATGGTGACACCAAAGATCTGCAAAGACCAATCCCAGTATTGTCACTTTTCCAAATGAGGCACCTGAATAAACTGGTCAATAAAGATGCCACTGGAATGAGTTGGAGTCTAAAACAGATGTCAAATTTCATAAAAACAAACTAACTCACAATTCTCTTTCCTCTCTAGGATTTATCAACCTTGTTGCCACCTCAGACTTGTCACCTTGGTTGAATTTTTCCCCCATGTATTTCCCTATTTCTACCCATAATTTTCTCCAACAAAGATGCCTGTGGTTGGACTGCCTCTTTTCAGTGCACTGGTTGTTTAAGTTCTCAGGTGCAAAGTGATGGGGTGAGGCTGGTGGAGAATCACGCGGTAGCTAATGAAATATGAACCAAATGAATATCAAGCATTGTACTCTCCCAAGTGCTTAGTACAGTGCTCTGTCCATAGTAAGCACTCAATAAATTCATTCATTCAATAGTATTTATTGAGTGCTTACAATGTGCAGAGCACTGTACTAAGCCCTTGGAATGTATAATCTGGCAACAGATAGAGACAATCCCTGCCATGGATTGATTGATCAAAGTCTATCAGAGCTAGAGAATCAATCAATCAATGGTACCAACTCAGAGACCCAAGCTTCAAAACCCCTCCCCAACTGGGCAGTTTTGCTCAATTTTTAATCCATCGGAGGTATTACTGAGCATTTACTATGTGCAGACCACTGATCTAAGTACTTCATTCAGTCGCATTTATTGAGCACTTACTGTGTGCAGAGCACTGTACTAAGCGCTTGGGAGAGTACAATATAACAATAAGCGGACACATTCCCTGCCCACAGTGAGTTTACAGCCTAGAGGGAGAGCACTTGGGAGAGTATAGCAGAATTAGCAGATACGTTCCCTGCCCGTAACGAGCTTACAGTCCAGAGGGACTAGAGTCAAGTGCTGAACAGAGAGAAAGCCACCCTACAGGAGCATGCTTTTATATTTTACAGCTAGAGGGAAGGATGATGTTTCAAGGATCAGAGTTTAGCCAGATTCTTCTTTCCCTCCTTGGGAGCTATCACTCTAACAATAGTTGAATGTGACAGGAAATAACCTGTGGGGCACCTCCTCCGTGTAGGACCATTTATCCATCCGCTTTTATCTGCTAGAATGAGTCTCGGGAATGACCCCTATCTGGCTCCCCCTCTAGGCCCCGAGCCTACTGTGGGCAGTGAATATGTCTCCCAATTCTGTTACAGTTTACTCTCCCAAGCACTTAGTATAGTGCTCTGCACACAGTAAGCATGCAATAAATAGCATCCATTGATTTACCACTGAGTTTGGGGAGCAGCAACTAGAGGAGGTTTTTCATGGCATGGCGGGACCACAGAAAAAAGGCCAGGATAATAATAATTATAACTATAATACATAATCATAATATTATTATGGCATTTGTTAAGTGCTTACCATTTGTCAAGCACTGTTCTAAGCGCAGAGGTAGATACAAAGTCATCAGGTAGTTCCATGTGGGGCTCATAGTCTTAATCCCCATTTTCCAGATGAGGTAACTGAGGCACAGTGAAGTTAAGCGGTTTGCCCAAGGTCACACAGCAGACAAGTGGCAGAGCCGGAATTAGAACCCACGTCCTCTGACTCCCAAACCCATGCTCCTTTCACTTAGTCATGCTGCTTCTCCAGGACGTCTGGGTGTGGCTTCCCAGAGACTGGGTGCATGTGAATAATTACTGAATTATTATTTATAAGGTCATTATTAGGTACTGCTCACCCCACATTTTAGGAAACAAAATCAACTTCCTGCCAAAATTAACAATCACCGACTCAGAGACCAAAGATTCAAAATACTGCAAACTGGGCGGTTTTGCTCAAATTGTAATCAATCAGCGGTGTTACTGAGCGGTTACTGTGCCCAGACACTGTACTAAGCATTTGGGAGAGCACAATACCACAGAGTTAATCGTTAGACACATTCCCCTGCCACGAGGAGCTTACAGTCTAGAGGGGAGAGATGGACAATGATATAAATCACAAAGAGTTTTAAGGAAAACTCTTGCAATAAAATATGTTTTGACAGCATGTCATCCATTTTCCTGCTCATTAAAAATGAACGTGTCATGCAACTGAAGCTGAAAATGGAAGAGTAAGAGAACAAGGCGTTCTGGACTGGCTTTTATCATCCACCTTTCTATTGGCCAGCCAAAAACAAAGCGTAAGATTTCCAGCTTTTATTTCTCTCCCAAAAGCTGTAAATTCTAAAGCTTCTGGCTTCCTGTCTGAGAAAGTCAGAGCAGCAGGAGTTATGTCCAACTTTCCATTACTTTCTTCAGCTGCCTTCTTAAATGGCCTAGAGGGCCTTGGGCTGGTTGGGTCGTTCATTTTATACCCACTATAATGGAAGATGCAGCACTGGTTCTAACTGCTGGGAGGTTAGCGGTAGAAGTACAGCCCCCAGGAGGTCAGGATAGAATAAATGATGATCGAGCACTTCACTGATGATACTTAGACTGTGGGAGGGACTGTATCCAACCTGATTATCGTGCATATACCCCCGAGCTTAATACAGTGCCCAGTACATAGTAAATGCTTAATGAATGTCATAATTATTACTGTTACAAGGGATTTTTTTTAGGTAGGCAGTCACCCGCCTACTAAGATAAAAAAAAAGTCCTAAACACCGCTTGGTTCCCACAAAATGAACAGTAAAGCTAACCCAAGGAAAATAGCTCTTGGGCTACAGAAGTAACCTGGCTCAATTTGTAGTAGTAGAAATAGTATTTATTAAGCACTTACTGTGTGCGGGGGACTGTACTAAGTACTGGGAAAATTATAATAATAATAATAATTGCGGTAGTTGTTAAGCGCTTCCTATGTGTCAGGCACTATACTAAGCGCTGGGGTGGATACAAGCAATTTAGGTTGGACACAGTCCCTGTCCCACGTGGGGCTCACAGTCTCAATCTCCATTTTATAGTTGAGGTAACTGAGGCACAGAGAAGTAAAGTGACTTGCCCAAGGTCACCCAGAAGACAAGTGATGGAGCCGGGAATAGCACCCATGACCTGACTCCCAGTCCCGAGCTCTATCCACTACGCCATGCTGCTTCTCACTACGCCATGTGGCTTCTCTACGCAGGTGAGAGATCCAAACTTTGTAAAAATAAGGGGTACTGGGCCCTCGAAAGAATAAACAGGCACAGCTGCAAATGAAGGCAGGCCTCTCAAATAGCAGTTATTACTGCAAACCCAGGGACGGTCTTTATGAGTAATCTGGGGTGGAAGGAACTATTGGTCATATATCGTTCTTTTCTGCCAATTACCATTTTTCAATGACCAGATCTAGCTGCAGTAGGAACACTTCTCAAATGCAACACTTTGCAGTCACCAGCCAGCATTTCCCCTTTTCAATACTTATAGATCAATTAAATTCATTGAGTCCCTATTGTGCAAAGAGACACTGTTCTAAGTTGGGAGAATATCATAGAACGAGTAGAGCTGATTCCTTCTCTCTAGGACCTAAGGATCAAGCAGGGGAGATGGACACTAAGAAAATGACAGATAAGAGGGTGTGCTACATGATATTTAATTGCTTAGGTGGTGCAAAAGTGCTGACATGGAAATTATGGGATATCAAGTGAGGAGGTTAGAAATTAATCTAGAAGAGATGTGACTTCAGAAAGGTTAGTGTAACCATATTCTATGACTTGGCATAAATGTTGATTTATCATTCCTATAAATGGTTATATTGTACAATGGTGCATTTATTTCACTGAAAAGCCAAGAGAAGCAGCAGGGCCTAGTGGAAAGAGCATAGGCCAGGGAGTCAGGTTCTTATCCTGACTCTGTCAATTGCTTGCTGTGTGATCTTGGTCAATTCATAACCTCTCTGTGCCTCAGTTTCCTCAATTATAAAATAGGGGTTAAATACCCATTCTTCCTCCTACTTAGGACTGTGAGCCCCATGTGGGACAGGGACTACGTCCAACCCGATTAATCTCTACCTACCTTAGGGCTTAGAATGGTGCTTGACACAGAGTAAGTGCTCAACAAATTTAATAATAATGACAATAATGTCATAATAATATTTTCAAACTGAAGAGGCACTTCCCAATCCCAGCTTCAACCCGCCTGGGTTGGCAAGTCCACCCAAAAGAAAAACCAAGAATCGGAGTGATTCTTACTTCTTGCAGGAGAAGTAAGCACAGGGCCCTGACCTCATCAGGCAGGGGACTAGGGTTCTGGCCTTCGCAACTGTTTCCAGTTACCATTTACCTATTTTAGTTGGATTCTGAAAAGGTCACAGCAGTCATTTTCGTATTTTAAAAAAAATTAATGCAATTAAAAAAAATTATGTGTGTTTGAAGAGCTCTTCTGGGAGAGTCACTGAGCTGCCTACTGCACCTCTCAGGAGGAAATCCTTCTGGGATTTGCTGTGAGCACATCAACTTTATTCCTCAAGTTCAGCTTTTAGCTTTTAAAGAAATGCAGCTTGTACTGCTGGAAGATTAAAAATTAAACCATTATAGCATGCTCCAAGCACCCATCCTGACCTTTCAGAACATCTTAACATCTTATACCTGGGCATATAGTGATGGCATTTAAGTGTTTACTATGTGCCAAGCTCCGTACTAAAGCACTGGAGTAGATAGTGCTTAAGAGAAGCAGCAAGGTATAGTGGATAGGGCACGGGCCTGGGAGTCAGAAGGTCACGGGTTCTAATCCCAGCTCCACCACTTGTCTGCTGTGTGAACTTGGGCAAGTCACTTTACTTCTCTGTGCCTCAGTTACCTAATCTGTAAAATGGGGATTGAAACGGAGAGCCCCAAGTGGGACAGGGACCATGTCCAACCCGATTGGCTTGTAGGACAGGGCCTGGCACATGGCATGGTATTAACAAATACCATAATAATTATTATTACATACAAGATAAACAGGTTGGACACAGTCCCTGTCCCACCTGGGGCTCACAATGGAAGGGGCATTTCACTCCAGGTGCAGAGACTAGAGTACTGAATTTCTATTTTCTGTTTTGCCCAACTGGATTCTCAACCGCTGTATGTCCATAGGCTGGGGGCTTCAACCTGCAGGGAGCTCAGCAGCTTGGGGGGCATCTACTTCAGGGTCTGCCAGTAGGCAGTACTGGAGAGTAGCAAGTTTTCTTTACCCCTCAAGCTCCCTTCTGTAATGGATCTAAACCTGTCTGCTTGATATTGAGCCTGTGGCACTAGGAGAAAGTTTCAGAGGCGATTTCATGTGAAATTTATGGACTAAAAGAAAAATAAGTCATCTTTGTGTTACATTTCTGGCAAGAATGTTCTTTTCTGTGAACTTAAGATAAGCACTTTTCAAGATTTTTTTAATTTATAGGAAAGATTTTCTCATTCAATTAAGAAAAAAAATCAGGAGAGCAGACAGTAGCTGCTCTCTGGAAATTAGCAACTTTTCATCTCAATTTAACAGACACTCGGAAAATGCAACTCACAGGTCCTACTACCCTAACTTTGTATTTACCAAGTATCTTTGTGTGCAACATTTAAAAGCTTACATTTTAATGTCAAATGGTGCCAGCCAGATGAGCTAAATAAATTTTTCCACCGTAGATTTTATGGTATTTTATTTTGTTGACCCTTGGAAGCTGCCCAAGGATTAAGACAGATCAGCTACTATGATAGAGGGGGAATATAATTTACATCGCTTTATGGTTTGGAAGCTGACTCTGAATTAATAAACTTTGGTGTGATCTAAATGTAAAATGCTCTGGCACCTGTGACAGATGGAGGCAGTCAGACTCTAGGTAAAAACCTCTCTACATTCAAAAGATGTTTTCCATTTTAACTGCTTAGCTTCGGTTACTCAAAAATCTCTCTGGAGATGTTAGCTAGCCCAGGGCTAATAATTATGGCATTTGTTAAGCGCTTCCTATGTGCCAACCACTGTACTAAGGGCATTGGTAGACACAAGCTAATCAGGTCAGTCGCAGTCCTTGTTCCACATGGGGCTCACAGTCTAAGTAAGAAGGAGAACAGGTATTGAATCCTTATTTTACAGTTGATGAGGTAACTGAGGCACAGAGAAGTGACCTGACCAGGGTCACCCACAAGGCAAGTGGCTGAGCTGGAATTAGAACTCAGGTCCTCTGACTTCCAGGCCTATGCTCTTTCCATTAGACCATGTTGCTTCTCAAAGAGTTGAGCTCCCAGGTCTCAGGTGCCTTACCAATAAATACTTTTAGGAATGGGTTTCTTTTAAAATTTCCTTCTCCAAAGAAGCATCCAGAGAGTGATAAGCAGGAAACTTAAAATTTTCTTAGTTTATCTTAGAGGAGCCCTAATAAGTCGCTGAGTGTATCCCACTGCAGGATCATATCTAAACCACCCTAAAGAAATGAATAATTTGTTTTAATTAAAGCCCTTCGAGGGAAAAGAAGGCTGCAACTTCCCTTGCTGACCCACTTTGGAATTTAAAATTCTCACTCACAGGAAGTCCTTTTATGTTAATTAACAGATACAACAGAAAACTACATTATGAAATCAAGTGAGTCTTTCAGACCAACAACCAAAACAAGCTACGGACCACGCTTTGATCTTTAGGGTGGAAGGAGGGTACAACCTTGTGGAAATATGACTGAAATCCTTGGCTTCTTGAGTAGTTAACATTATATTAAGTGGCGAGATGGAATCCTAAAGAGTGAGGGCTGAGCAAAAAAAAAAAAGAATAGCAGTAATAGTGTTTACTGTGTGCACAGCACCATACTAAGTGCTAGGAAAGAATACACCAGTGGGAATTAGTAATAATAATTACTCTCTCCCTGTTCAAAGCCTTATTGAAGGCACATCTCCTTCAAGAGGCCTTCCCAGACTAGCCCCCACATTTCCTCATCTCCCACTCCTTTCTGCATCGCCTTCATTTGCTCCCTTTGCTCTCCCTCCTGCCCTCCAGCCCCTCAGCACTTATGTATATATCTGTCATTTTACTTATCTGTATTGATGTCTGTCTCTCCCCTCTATAGACTGTGAGCTTGCTGTGAGCAGGGAATGTCACTGTTTATTGTTGTATTGTACTTTCCCAAGTGCACGGTACAGTACTCTCAACACAGTAAGCCCTTAATAAATACAGTTGAATGAATGCATAATAATAACCGTGGTATTTGTTAAGCCCCTTTTTGTGCCAAGTACTTCACTAAGAGCTGGGGTAAATACAAAATAATCAGGTCCCCCATGGAACTCACAGTCTAAATAGGAGGGAGAACAGGTATACAAAATAATCAGGTCACATATGGAGCTCACAGTCTAAACAGGAGGGAGAACAGTATTCAATCTCTATTTTGCAGAAGAGGGAAACTGAGGCACAGAGTTGTGAAGTGAGTTGCCCAAGGCTGCACAGCAGACAAGAGGCAGAGTGGTGTTCTGACTCCCGAGGCCTGTGTTCTTTCCACTTGGTCATGCTGCTTCTCATTGCTCATGATATACTGCAGTTCTCTAGGCAAGGCACATAAGGAGGATGAAGGAATCATAAGCGGCAGCAGGTGACCACGGGGAATCCTAGGGGGAGGGGACCCAGGGCTTACTGTGGGGTGGTGTGAGGAGGAAGCAGCGTGGTCTAATGTAAAGAGCCTGGCACTGGGAGCCAGAGGACCTGGGTCCTAAACCCAGCCCTGCCACTTGTCTGCTGCTTGACCTGGGGCAAGTCACTTCATTTCTTTGTACCTCAGTTCCCTTATCTGCAAAATGGGGATTCAAAATCTGTTCTCCCTCTTATTTCGACTGTGAGATCTTTGACGGACTTGATTCTTTTGTACCTACCCCAGAGCTTAGTATAGTACTGGGCACATAGGAAGCACTTAACAAATACTGTTTGATTTGATTATGATTATTATTATGTGAACTGAAATGGCAGTAGCCATTAACAGGGGTGGTAGCAGAACGACGCTAGTAAGGACAATAATTAGACTTGGGTTGGCTCACTTTAAGAAGAAGCATGCACTCTGAGTGAGGCAAATCGCAAATAGCAACTGCAAAATATGATAGCTCTCTGAATCAGTCAACTATGAGTGTACCCAGTGAAGGACAGGAAAGCTGATCATGAACAAGGCTTCACAAGCATATGCCATTATCATTGTTGACATCTTGGAATACGGAGGACTGAAAAATATTCCAGGAAGCATCGATGACTGGCTATCAGCATTACCTTTATCCAGAGAAGCTCCAGCCATATGGTAAAAGCTCAATGCAGTGTCCACATCATTTATGTTCTTCAGAAAAGTAAAAAAGTTTTCCACCTCTTCAAAGGTCAGCCCCTGAAAGAAACAAAGGAGAAAGCTTCTTTACTTAAAAAAAAAAGAGCACAGGAACAACCAAGAAGCTCTTCTGGCTATAAAAGTGAAGAAGTATACCTATGCCTGGTACAGGTATTGAGTGCATATTGAAATAAACAAAAAGCTACACTGGTTCTAAGAGCCAAAGGCAAGCCAATTAACAGCTTCATATCAGCATTTAATCCCATATGTACATATTTGGTGACAGTCAAATATCTTAATTGAAAATATTTTTTTCCCCTCTGCTCTCCAAATGATCAGTGGTAAAAGCGACTCTTATTTAGAAGAACTTCATTTTCATAATCCCATCAAAACCCCTCCAGAGATAAGGTGGGCCTAAAGTAAAGAATTCAAATAAAAATGCACTGAGGAACTGTTTTTGTAGTAGATAAAGCTCACTTAGGCATTCAGAAAAGCTGCTTGGTATTTCAAGCTCAAAGAACCACTGTACCTCACAGCTGAGTAATATGAACATTAACTCCTTTCCAATGAAGTTCACATGAGGAAATCTCATCAGGTTCTGGTCAAATTCTTGAGATACCCTTAATTCTACTTTTGGTGGAAGACAAAGTAGGAGATGATGAATATACAAGCAGAAATAACTTGATGGTGCCAGGGGGAATAGGAGTTGTCTTTAATCTCTCCATTTTCCATCAATAAAAAGAGGTAAACTGATTGATTGGCACCAGGTCTCTGTCTGACAAGTCTAGAATGAAAGCCCGAGAGTCCTGTTGAAAAGCCCTTTTGAGACGTGGGAAGAAGGAGGCCCTCAGGTCCTAGTAAATGGACTGGCTAATTTTTGCTTTCATCTTCAGTTATCTTTTTATCCCCCCAGATACTTGGTGTGACTGTATACACACATCTATCCATCCTTTGGGTAGAAAATAAAACCACAGACAGTGAGTTCATCCACCAGTGTGGGTGCCGATTCACCCTTCGACACTGGTGATTATGGGTCTTACATGATGCCGGTGGAATTTCTGAAGTAGCTGGATATTTCATCCATGGTATGTACCAGGTCCCAGAGCCACATAGTAGGTAGGACACCACCACAGCCTTTCAATTTGGTTATAAAGCTTGACACTCTGATGCAATGGGGTGTTTTGAGATTAGATAACATAAGTATTTGAGAAGAGATAAAGAAATCCTAAAAAAAATTCTGATTTAGAACTTGGAGCACTTAGCTTTACTTTTTTTAAAAAATGGTACCTGCTACGCACTTCCTCTGCTTAATCTACTATATTTAACTTATACTATACTTATACTATACTTAAATTACTACACCAAAAGTACACAAGTGCATATGTGTGTGTATATATGTGCATATACACACATATAAAAGTGCATGCATATTTATGCATGTACTGTAGCAAAAGCACTGTACTAAGTGTTAGGGTATACAAAAAATAACCAGGTTGGACACAATCCCTGCCCCTCGTGGGACTCCCAGTCTAAGGAGGCGAGAGTAGGATTTATTCCCCATTTATAGATGAGGTAACTGAGGCACAGAGACATTAAATGATTTGCCCAAGGCCACAAAACAGACAACTGGCAGAGTTGGGATTGGAACCTAAATCCTCTGGCTCCCAGGCCTGTGCTCTTTCCACTAGGCCACGCTGCTTCCCCCAACTACCCAATTTCCCTAAATTGTGGAATGCTGGAGATCATTTCCAAAATGTTCTAAATTGGTTTATTGCTTAGGGGGTTTAGGTTGGGAGGGGTAAATGCAGAAAGAACAATTTGAACACAAGAAATCTTGTGGAAATTACATCTCTGCTGAACTGTTGAATCCAGAGATGAAATAAGTCACAATTTGTAGTATTTTACCTTTCTTACGGTATAATACATGGATTCCACTTGGGCCTCCTTAAAGAAATGCTGACAATTTATAAAACCCTGCTCTTTCGCAATTTAGCTGAATCAGAGCTGGGGTCTGTCAGAATGAAGATAGAGCATGACTGCAAAAGGAGAGCACTCAACTGTGAAATGAAGACTTAACTAAAAAATTTACTTTCTATAAATGTGTAAACTTACTGCTCTCCGCAGAGAGAAAGATACTGGGGTAACTGCAGAGAGGCTGATTAAACCGATAAGGGACCAACTCCTCTCTGGAACCAATGGTTGTCCACCGATCCTCTGGCAGGGTGACAAACATTTCCGCAACTACTCAAAACCAAGTCACCAAGATACAGTGTGTATTTGGTCAGATGCACTCCCAGGGACTCCCTCCCTCTCTAGACTGTAAGCTCACAGTGGGCAGGGACTGTGTCTGTTATATTTTACACTCCCCAATGCTTAGGACAGTGCTCTGCACACAGTAAGCACTCAATAAATATGACTGACTGTCAATCAATGCACCATATTTATTATTATTATTAATAATAATAACAATAATGGTATTTGTTAAGCACTTACTATGTGCTGAGCACTAAGTGCTGGGGCAGATACAGGGTAATCAGATTGTCCCACGTGGGGCTCACATTTTTTAATCCCCATTTTTACAGATGAAGTAACTGAGGCACAGAGAAGTTAAGCGACTTGCCTGAGGTCACACAGCAGATAAGTGGCGGAGCCAGGATTGGAACCCACAACCTTTGACTCCTATGCCTGTGCTCTTTCCACTAAGCCATGAGTGCTTACTGTGTGCAAAGCACTGCACTAAGTGCTTGGGAGAGTATACTACGATGGAGTTGGTAGACATGCTCCCTGCCCACAATGAGCCTGCAGTTTAGGGACAAAAAAAGGGTTAGATCCTCAAGACCAAGGAAAGAAAATGTTGCAGGGAAATTTCTCTGACAAATCTGTAGCAAGACTGGAGGAAATGATTCTTATTTTTAAAAATAAAGCTTTTCTGCCATATAATGAAACTCTAATATTTTAATAACTTCAAAGAAAGCCAGCAAACATAAGGTAATTATCTGGTGTTGGCTAGAGTAGAATCTTGGAAACTTTGTGGAGAGGGTGAGAAGAAAGAAAACAGAAGAATCATTTCTCAAGTGAATTGTGAGGTAAGATATTCAATGTGGGCAGGCAGTGCATGAGCAAATAGACGGGATGCAATGACTCTTCTGCTTTGACTTTTAATTAGTCACTGTGCTGTTTAATCCATTAATTAGTTGTTGAACTGCCATCTGCCAGGAATCAACCAAGCTGCCCAAAGTCACATCTGTGGCCCAATGAAAAGATAACTTGCCACCTCCACCCAGATGTTCCCCTTCTCTGCCCACCTTCATATTTCTTAGAAGCATTGCTGTCAATAAAATGGCCATCCTAACCTTGAGCTTCCTTCCAACAGTTGGGGAAATTATACCATTTCTTGAAACGGGTGCTTTCCAACTGTCCAGACTCTGAATTTTCCCTCCAAAGTCCTTGTAGAAGCCAGGAGTAGCTGTGAGTCTTCTTGTCAGGAACAATGATCATAAAACAAATGAAAAGGGTAGCTGACCTATTTTTCTCTGCTTCAAGCCCTGTGAGTCCCTCTGCCTACATGAATCAGTGATATTTATGATTGCCTACTGTGTACAGAGCACCATACTAACTGCTTGACAGAATACAATTGCATTAGTGGTCACAATTCCGCTCCAGCAGGAGCTTACAAAGCTCCTTCAAAGCCTAATTAAAATCACATCTCCTCCAAGAGGCCTTCCCCAACTACACCTGAATTTCTCCTATTACATCGCCCTCTCTTCTACACTTGGATTTATGCCCTCTAAGCACTTGATATTCAGCCCCACAGCACTTGTGTACATATTTAAATGTCAGTCTTCCCCTTTAGTCTGTAAAGCCCTTCTGAGCAGGGAACATGTCTACCAACTGTGTTGTACTATACTCTCCCAAGCACTTAGTACAGTGCTCTGCACGCTGTAAGTGTTCAACAAATACCACTGTTCAATTGATAGTGCTTTCACTCCGATTTTAGTTGAATGATTAACTGGAACCAAAATCAGAAGCGGAACTGTTGTCCACTCACCGTAGTCAATCGATCCATCATATTTATCGAGCACTTATTGAGGGCAGATAATAATAATGTTGGTATTTGTTAAGCGCTTACTATGTGCCGAGCACTGTTCTAAGCGCTGGGGTAGACATAGGGGAATCAGGTTGTCCCACGTGGGGCTCACAGTCTTAATCCCCATTTTACAGATGAGGGAACTGAGGCACAGAGAAGTGAAGTGACTTGCCCACAGTCACACAGCCGACAAGTGGCAGAGCCGGGATTTGAACTCATGAGCCCTGACTCCAAAGACCATGCTCTTTCCACTGAGCCACGCTGCTTCTCAGATGAAGGAGCCAGGTGTGGAAAAGTGAAAGTGAGGAGGCGTAGATTCTATGTGCGGCCCCCACCGAGTCTCTCCGGTGACTGGTCTCAAATATCCTTGATCCCACGAGGAAGGCAGCACTGGGAGCGTCCTGGCTCAGGGGACGAATCTGTCATGGGCTTATAGAGAACAAAGGGGTGCGTTTGAAGTGCACTAGACCCCCCCTTTCCCTATATCAATATCCGGCTTCAGCAGCATGGCTCAGTGGATAGAGCACGGGCCTGGGAGTCAGAAGGACCTGGGTTCTAAAAATCCCAGCTCCGCCACTTGACTTCTGTGTGACCTTGAGCAAGTCACTTCTCTGGACCTCAGTTACCTCATTTGTAAAATGGGGATTAAGAGTGTGAGCCCTACGTGAGCGAATACAAATCTGTAATTGTATTTATTTGTATTGATGCCTGCCTCCCCCACTCTAGATTGTGAGCTTGTTGTGGGCAGGGATTGTCACTGTTTATTGTTGTATTGTACTTTCCCAATCACTTAATGCAGTGTTCTGCGCACAATAAGCGCTTAATAAATATGATTGAATGTGAATGACAGTGACTGTGTCGACCTGATTAACTTGTATCTACTCCAGTGCTTAGAACAGTGTTTGGCACATATTAAGTGCTTAACAAGTACCGATTATTTGTGTACGTGCTCTATTATTACCAATATTTGTGTACGTGCTCTATACACTAGTATGTTGGCTGATCCCTTCTTTTGCATTCCAACCTTTCAAGCTGAGGTGGATCATACTATTGTACTGATTCCTGTTAAACTTGGTCCATTGAGATGCCACTATGACCGATACCGATGTGGGTCTGTTGGGTTCTGTGCGATCCTTTCAAGCGGAAGTCGGCAACTCCCTGCAGTGATCGGGGTGTGAGAATGTGTCCCTAATAAATCTACTTAATAAACGTTGCCTTTGCGTGCCTTGCATCATTGGAATTTTTACCAACTGTATCATGTCCATGTACACTTACTATCACTGCGAACTGCATCTTATTCACTTATAGCAGAGCATTCATTCATTCAATAGTATTTATTGAGCGCTTACTATGTGCAGAGCACTGTACTAAGCGCTTGGAACGAACAAGTCGGCAACAGATAGGGACAGTCCCTGCCGTTTGACGGGCTTACAGTCTAATCGGGGGAGACGGGCAGACGAGAACAATGGCAATAAATAGAGTCGAGGGGAAAAAAAACAGAGCACTGTACTAAGTGCTTGGGAAAGTGCGATTCAACAGATTTGGTAGACACCTCCCCTGCCCACAGCAAGTTTACAGTTTAGAGGGCAAGCTCCCTAGGTTGGTCCATTTCTGTCACAACTCCCTGAGTTTAATCTGAATAGTCCTGCTAGGGACCCTCAGGGAGATATGGTTTGACTTTGGAAGACACTTGACCTCCAGAGTCACCGTGAGCTCCTAAGAACAGTGACCTGAAACCCAGGAAGGGCCTAGACAATCCAAACTCATGGTGCCTTTAGTTGGACTGGTGCTGATCTTAGGAAGCACAGAATAAAGAAATGGCATTTTCCTCTAGACTGCAAGCTCGTTGTGGGCAGGGAATGTGTCTAACAACTCTGTACTATTGTACCCCCCCAAGTGCTTAGTGTAGTGCTCTGAGAGCAATAAGCGCTCGATAAATATGATTGATGGGGGTGGTTGTATGGAAGGCAACCTAGCCCTCCTTACAAGTGTCTTTGGGTGGTAATTTCAGAGACGGTATACTGGACTGCTTGGTTGATGCAGCCCGATAGTTTTTATTATTTTTATGCTCTCATGACAACCATTATATATATTGATCACTTACTGCGTGCAAGCACTGTACCTAGCGTTTGGGAAAGTACAATATAATAACAGACACATTCCCTGCCCACAACAAACACAGTCTAGAGTCCAAAATCACTCTTTTAGTGGGAAGAACTGGCAGTCAGAAAATTCTGCCTGGGTTTCTGAACTCAATTCCAGTATTGGCCTGCTTGAGTTTATGAGTCCATCCTGACATTTGTAAAGATGTGATTAAAGTCCTTTTAAAGTTGTTGGGGAAAAAAAGTGTTTTATATGGCCATGCAATACTACGCTTAAAAATACTGCTGACTTTTTAGTTTTTTCTTCTCTTTCTAATTTACCAAGCCTGTCGGGTTTAATACGGTGCTATTGAGCCTCACATATAAATGCTGCTAAACATTAACCAAATGAAAAGTACTTTTCCTAGTTAAACATGCAAGTTTCCCAAAATGGAATTAAAGCAATTAGAAAGCAGGTGGTAGTTCCCCCTAAATGAGCGATAGTCCTAAAGAGATGGGCTGCTGGCCTCAGGAGCAGAGGCCTTTCATTAGCTTTCATTTTACTTAATTGCTCTGCTCACAAACTATTTAATCATAATGAGAGACCAATCCATCTCAATCTTTCCACCAAATCAGACTTGAAATCCTAAGCCAGAAGTAATTTAACCCCCCCCGGCCCCAGATTCTCATCATCATATTAAAAAAAGTCCTTTCATTTTCAAGGTTTGCTTCAAGGTCTCTAGCTCCTACTAAAGTAACTTCTAATAAAGCTGAATCACTCTTTCTCCCCATTTACAAGCCTCCATCACCAATTCCTTTTCGGACCATAAATTTATAAATAATCATGCATTTAGCACATCATAATGGACAATTAATTCAAGGGCAAATTAGAACATCTCCTATTTGGTAAAAGAGTTCTTAGGAAAGGTTTTCGATAGTTTTGTTATAAGGACACCCCCTCACTTTGAAATTCTTTTTCTAACACATATAAAATAACAGCTACAAAGCGTGATTATAACATCGGTGTCGATGTTCTTCAGGGTACCGAAAATTTTACTATCAGCTTTCCTTCTGTACTTCCTCTTAATGATGTGTTTATCCTTTAGAAGCAGTGGCATTCCCTAAGGTGTGAACAGCTTCGAGGCACAGGGCAGCTGATACTTCTTGCTCACCCCACAGCAAATCCAACTTCTACCAGATCTCATCTTGGGGTGGCAAGCCCATTTCAGGGCTGAGTCCTTTATTTATTATAGCATTTGTTAAGTGGTTTTACTGCGTCAAGCACTGTTCTAATCTCTGCGGAAGGTACAAATTCATCAGGTTGGACAGAATCCCTGTCCTACACGGGACTCACAGTCTAAAGAGGAGGTAGAACAACAGGTAATGAAGCCTCATTTTGCAGATGAGGGAACTGAGGCCCAGATAACCTAAACTACTTGCCTAAGGTCACACAGTAGACAAGTAGTAGAGCTGGAATTAGAACCCAGGTCCCCCAACTCACAGCCCCGAGCTCCTTCCACTAGGCCACATTGCTTCTCTAGTTTCAGAACCAGAGATAAAAATAATATGGGCGCTTATGAGGGAGCCAGTCATTAACTAAGAATAGGGTCTTTCAGAAGAGATTTTTCCCTTTGGAGACCAACTTCCCTTGCAATTCATATTCTGCCTTGGCAATCCTCCTTTCTCAAAGGTTGAATAAATCAGAAAATCTTCTATTCGGTTTCCCTCGGCTCTGGACATTTGATTTCTGCTCCAGGGGACTACACCCAGCGTTCTCAAAGCTACTCACCTCTCCATCCTTGAAGTGCTTCTTGAGCTGCTTCTGCAGGACTGTCAGTTTCTTGGACTGCACACCACTGTACGCCAAAAGCATGCCACCAAACTGCCTCTCGGTGATCCGGCCATTCACGGGGTCTTGGCGTTCAAACTGGGGAAGAGCGATACAAGAGGAGACACAGGCAGTGAGGTGGGCAGGCTGATTTTGCTTTGTAAAAGAAAGAGAATGAGGATAGGGCTGGTATGCTCAGGGTGATAGCACTGGAAGAAGAAATGCATTCTGTGGGAGGGACCAAGGCAGGGTGTCATGTCCATCTCCGTTTCATTTTTAAAAATGGCATTTGCTAAGCCATCTCCCTCCTACCATTTCTCTCCAAACTTGTTGAGAGTTGCTTATATCTGCTGTGTCCACTTCCCCTGTCCTCCAATTCTCTCCTAGATCCTCTCCAATCTGGCTTCTGCCTCTTCAGTTCTGTCCTCTCTAAGGTAACCAGTGACCTTCTTCTCACCAAATCTGACAGCCTCTATGCTATCTTAATCCTCCTAGACCACTCGGCACGTCTTCGACACTACAGACCACCCCCTTCTCCTTAACACTTTATCCAACTCTGGCTTCACTGATACCGCCTCTCTTGGTTCTCTTCCCCTCTCTCTCCTTTGCTGGCCCCTTTACTGCCTTCCACTCTCTGAAAGTGAGGGTCCCCGCGAAGCTCAGTTCTAGGTCTCCTCCTCTTGTCCATCTACATCCATTCCCTTGGAGAAATCATTCACTGCCATTCCCCACAACACATATACATATCTTTAAAATACATATAATACATTATTTCTTTACATTAATGTCTGTCTCCCCCTCCAGACTGTAAGCTCATTATGGACAGGGAACACGTCTACTAATTCTGTTGTACTGTACTCTCCCAAGTGCTTAGTACAGTGCTCTGCATACAGTAAGTGCTCAATAAATTGCATTGATTGACTGACTGATTAATAACTTACAATGGGCCAGGCTCCATATTCAGTGCTGGAAATAGAAAAAACTAATCAGGTTTGACATAATTCATGTCCCTCATGGGCTTACAGTCTTAATCCCCATTTTGGAGATGAGGCAACTGAGGCACAGAGAAGTGAAGTGACTTGCCCAAGGTCACACAGCAGACATGTGGCAGACTCAGGATTAGAATCCAAGTCCTCTGATTGCTCTCTTTTTACTAGAACCACACTGCTTCTCTTAGCATGAGGTGGACACTCAATAAATGTCCAATGAAATCATAATATTTAAGGAATATCTTGGTAGAATTCCATTCCCTTCCCTTATGCTTTGGTCTTAGAATTGACCTACCTGGAACAAATTATGATTTCAGTATAACACTAGAAACACCAGCTCCTCAGTCTACTTTTATTAATGTAATTAATTGGATTAGCAAGTGTCTAAACCAAACTTCAGGATATTCAACTCTTATAAAAGTTCAACTACTTTACAAAAGTTTCCTTTTTCTATTAACGTTGTTTCTAAAGAGGAAAACAAGTAGATGTGGGTCTCAATTCTGTTCTCCTTCCTGAGTGCTGCGGGGAACCGCCAAGTGCATTTTAAGATGCAGTATGGAAGATGGAGCTCATCAGAGCCCCCGGCCAATCTCACTGAATGGAACAAGACTTCCAAGGATTATGAAAAAAGAGGGTAGTGAAAGAGGTTTCCTGATCTCCAGTTGCAAAGTTCACATCAATATCATCTATGCAAAGACAATATAATGGCCCCAGGCTTGTCCAGAAAGCAATTACAGTATGAAAACCTATTATGGGTCTGAGATGATGAAATTCTTCATTAGTTCATCATGAGATTCCAATGAGTATCTCAATTAGAGCAATTTTAGATTCTTTCTTCTGCTCTGACAGAAAGGGTGTGTAAAGACAGGCTCATAAATCTCTACCATTTCTAATTTCCAAAATTTGGTACAATAAGAAGCCATCTCTTTTCTTGCTGCAGTGAGTATTCATTCATTCAATAGTATTTATTGAGCGCTTACTATGTGCAGAGCACTGTACTACCTCCCGGCTGGGGTTGTGGAAGGGGGAGGGGTGGAGATAAAGGGACACACTCTCTCCCTTTAGACTGCAAACTCCTGGATGACAGCATCCATCTTATTTTGGATTAATTTTTGTACAGTGCCCAACCCATGGTCATCCACACATCAGCACTTTAGAAATTTGTCTTCCATTTGCCACCAAATTCAATGTCATACTCTGTTGTTTCTTCCTCAGAGTTATTTCACAGCTCCATCCCTTCCTCTCCACTCTTGCCAGACTCTAAGTACAAGTCCATCCACCCCCTCACACTAGTTTACTGAAATAGCTTTTTGTTCTTCTTGCTTCTGGTTTCTTCCCGTTCCAAGCTGTCCTACACATGGTGTTTCAGAAAGACGATCAGATCACATCAATCCCTTCCTCTGCACATTTCAGTGGCTCCTTAAGGCTCCTGACAATCAGGCTCAAGGTGCTTCTCGGCTTATTCTTTCCTGCTTCACTCCAGATCGCCCTTTCACTTGTTCCTGCTGTCACCATCACCATCATCAGTGGTATTTATTGAGCGCTCACTGTGTGCAGAGCACTGTAATAAATGCTTGGGAGATGTCTTTGAGCCATCCCATACACTATTCTCTCCATCTGGGACAAGCTCCTTCCTTCATTGTAATGTACTCTCCCAAGCTCTTAGCACCATGCTCTGCACACAGTAAGCGCTCAATAAATACCAGTGATTAACCCACTTCTCTCCCTCCTACCAAGCCTTAATAAAACTTCACTTCCCGGATTAAGCCTTCCCTAATTAACTTCCTACTGCTTCAGTCAAATTAACCACTCCAGTTAATAGTCATGATGCATGTATTTATGTGAAATAATTGAAGTTTCTACTTCTGTGTTTCCTTCCCTTCCCCATTAGATGGGCAGCACTTCAGAGGCAGGGCCCTCGTTTTGTTCTCTCTGCACAAGTATATGTTCTGGGCCATATACACTGCCGAGGGTGGTCTTGATCAGTTACAAAGAAATGAAATGTCACCCAGTCTCTATATTAATCAAGAGCTTGGAAGCTTTACAAACTCTCATTTGAATAAATGGTCACAAGCCTTATCTTATTTCAGCCTACAATCCTACTGCTGACTGAAGTAGAAAGAAAAGTTCATTCTTCAGAGATATCAGGAAAAGCAGAGACATGTTTTTGCCAAGGGTTTATGAGCTATGTGAAAAGTCTGCAATTCAGGGCTCTGTGGAAACATAAAACTCCCCATCAGCTGTAGTTCTAAAGCCAGGCTGGTTTCCCCAGCAGCTGGCTCAAAGCTATAATTTAGCAGTTTTGGTAAATTAACAGTTTGCAGCAGCTCTCTAAAACTTTGTTCCATGCTACTGATGCTTGTCTACTTGTTTTGTGGTCTGTCTCCCCTCTTTTAGACTGTGAGCCCGTTGTTGGGCAGGGAGTGTCTCTATCTGTTGCCAAATTGTACTTTCCAAGTGCTTAGTACAGTGCTCTGCACACAGGAAGCGCTCAATAAATACGATTGAATGAATAAATGAATGAATCAATGACTTCCCCTAGACTGTACGTTGTGGCCAGGGAACACATCTACCAACTCTGTTACATTGTCCTCTCCCAAGTGCTTAGAATAGTGTTCTGCACACAGTAAGCGCTCAATAAATATGACTGATTGATGACTCAAGTTTTCTTTATAAAGTACAACTGAAAAGGGCTCTCAAGCTGTCGACGCTACAAGCAACATGTCCTTCGGTAAAATTCATCCTTTTGAATGTTTTTCATTCTTTGTGATTTTCTGAGCAAGTCTGATCTCCCTGCAACGGTAGTTATGTTTGGTGGGCAAAAACCTTTCACTTTCAAAATCAACTGTACAGAGGCTGAGTTTCATCAGGCCAATTTCCTATGGCACCAGGGCTCTATGTTCAAATTCCATGCCTTCAGTCTGAGGAGTGACAATTTAAGAGGTTTCCACTGGACTTTAAGTGGTGTTGATGCAGAGCTGCAAGAGTGGGATTCACATCAATGAGGAGATCAAAGATACCAAAAGAAAATGAGGGATTTTTTTAAAATGGTATTTGTTAAGCACTTACTAGATGTCAGGCACCGTTCTAAGCACTGGGGAAGATCCAAGATAATCATGTTTGACACAGTCCCTGTTCCATGTCGGGCTCATAGTCAATCCCCATTTTACAGATGAGGTAACTGAGGTATAGAGAGGTTAAGTGACTTGCCCAACATCACGCAGCAGACAAGTGGTGGAGCTGGAATTAAAACCCAGTTTTTCTGACTCCTAGGCTTGTGCTCTTTCCATTAGACCACACTGCTTCTCATTTTGACTACAGTTAGATAAATGATCCCCGTATTATTGCTAAGATGAAAGCTATTTGAATAAAATCTCGAGTGATCCGGAAACAGTGTGTTCTCCCAAAACACATTTCACCACATGCTTGGGATAGAAAGCTGTTTAGGAATTAGGTAATACCTTCCAATAACATCCATCTATCTGGATAGAATGCAACATAATAGTAATAATAATAATAATTATGGTATTTTATGGTATTTGTTAAGCATTTGTGTGCCTGGCATTGTACTAAGCGCTGGGGTGGGTACCAGCAAATGGAGTTGGACACAGTCCCTGTCCCACGTCGGGCTCACAGCTTCAATCCTCATTTTACAGCAGAGATAACTGAGGCTCAGAGAAGTGAAGTGACTTGCCCAAGGTCACACAGTAGACAAGTGGCAGAGCTGGGATTAGAATCCATGACCTTCTGAGTCCCAAGCTGGTGCTGTATCAACTACACCATGCTGCTTCCCCAAGAAGAAATAGTTGTGCGCACGGGTGTAGTGTTGGTCAAAGTGACTGTAAAATAAGTTCTCCAAAACATAAAATTCATCAAGACTATAACCACTGCCTAGGAGAACAGGCTGTACCTATTATCTAGTGCTCAAGGTCTAACTCCTCCAGGAAGCCTTCTCTGATTAACTTCCCCTAGGCCGCAAGCCCACCAGCACAATCCAGGATCTATTCTCTCTCTCAAGAGATTTAGAAGCAGTAGGGTGTAGTCGATGAGCATGGGCCTGGGTGTCAGAAGGTCATGGCTTCTAATCCCAGTTTGCCACCTGTCTGCTGTGTGAACTTGGGTAAGTCACTTTGCTTCTCTGGGCTTCAGTTACATCATCTGCAAAATGGGGATTGAGACTTTGAGCCCCACATAGGACAGATATTGTTTTCAACCCGATTTCCTTGTTTCCACCCCAGCACTTAGTACAGCGCCCGGCATAACAGTAAGCGCTTAACAAATACCTCAAATTGAAATGATCAGGACCACTGATACAGCGTGTCCATTTATACTGAAAAAGGGGTGTAGGCTTGTTGACCCCAACCTGAACAGTTCCTCAGTCTCTTCTTTTTACCTAATTTAAGTATTTACTATGTGTCAAGCACTGTACTAAGCGCCGGGGGTAGATACGAGCTCACTGAGTTGGACATAGACCATGTTCCACATGGGGCTCAAAGAAGCTTGGGAACAGATCTGACTCTCAGTTGATCAGTATTTTTATTAACTGGGTCTGCCCAGTCCCAAGACATGCCAGATAAGAAGGAAGTCACGTGAAAGCTTACTATGACCATGCAATAATATTATATGGTGCTACAAACCACTAGGCTGAGGCAATTCAGCCTGCACCATATTTGACTTAAGAAAAACATTAAAAATATTACTATTCTATCTTCCTAGGTAACCTCCATAAGGCTACACTTATCCTGTAACAGAAGCAAGGTGGCCTAGTAATATTAATGATAGTATTTGTTAAGCGCTTAATATGCACCAAGCACTGTTCTAAGAAGGAGATTGGCCTTGGAGTCAGACGGCTGCAGTTCTAATCCTGGCTCTACCACCTGCCTGCTGTTTGACCTTGGGGAAGTCACTTATCTGTGCCATTTTCTCATCTGTAAAATGGGGATTCAATACCTGTTCTCTCTCCAATTTAGACTGGGACTCCCATGTGGGACAGGGCTTAGGTCCAACCTGATTAACTTGTGTCCACCCCAGCACTTAGTCCAATGCTTGGCACATAGTATGCGCTTAACAAATGCCATAATTATTACTGTACCTAACCAGTGTTCCAAGAGCCTAATATATCTTGTGTTACTATATCTTCCAGTCCACTTGTTAAAAAGTGACCTCTCTCTATGGATGCCTGGTGGGTCCAGAGCTAAAATGCTTTTGGCTATTTGGCCAGAGACTGAAGATGTGCCCAGGTGGGCTTTTTCTTATCCTTAAAAATCTCGCCTCTTGGGGCTGTGGAAGAGAGTAGGCTTCCTCGATCCAGTTTTGGCTGACAGTGCTGGATGATGGTTTAAGAAATCCTTCTGGCTACTATCCAGCTTTTAGTCACTTTTCTAAATTATGTAGCCTGAAGCTTTTACCTATGTTCCTCTTGTTATAACTCAGCCCGCACCCTTCGCTTTCTAATGCCAACCTGCTCACTGTAACTTGATCTCATCAATCTCACCATCCACCTCTCGCCCACATCCTGCCTCTGGCCTGGAATGTCCTCCCTCTTCATAACTTACAATCACTCTTCCCCTCCTCAAAGCCTTATTCAAGGCATATTTCCTCCAAGAGATATTCCCTGACTAAGCCCTCTTTTCTTCTTTTCCCACTCCCATCTGCATCATCCTGATTTACTTCCCACTCCCATCTGCATCATCCTGATTTACTCTCTTTATTTACCCCTCCCTAAGCCCCTCAGAACTTATGTACATATGCGGACTTTATTTATATTAAAGTCTGTCTCCCCCTCTCAACTGTGAGCTTATTGTGGGCAGGGAATGTGTCTACCAACTGTTACACTGTACTCCCCCGAACACTTAATATGGTGCTCTGCACACAGTAATCACTTAATAAATATGACTGATTGATGCTCTTCAGTTGCCTACGGTTTCTGTTTACTCGCATGTTTTATATTACCTGTCTCCACCCTCGATACTGGGGACAGGGGCATGCCTGGTTGGTCTTTAGCAGTGCTCCACAGTGCTGAGTGTGGGTGAGCACCCACACTCTTCTCTAGTCTCTAATCTCATTGTGGGCAGGGAACCTCTCCCAAGCACAGTAAGTGCTCAATAAATACAGATGAGATAACTGAGGCCCAGAGAAGTTGAGTAACTTGCCCAAGGTCATAGCACACATGTGGGGGAGCCAGAATTAGAACACAGGTCCTTCTGATTCCCAGGCCTAGCTTTATACACTAAGTCCTGTGGCTAAGCGCTTAGTATGAGCCAAGGACTGTACTAAGTGTTGATTGATTGATAATATTATTAGATGAAAATTTAATTCCCAGCATCAGTCAAGAGCTTCTTTCATATCTCTCCCCTTGCGCCCACAATAAGTCCTCACATGGTGGTGATAGTAGTTTCTTTTAATGGTATAATAATGTTGGTATTTGTTAAGCGCTTACTATGTGCAGAGCACTGTTCTAAGCGCTGGGGTAGACACAGAGGAATCAGATTGTCCCACGTGGGGCTCACAGTCTTAATCCCCATTTTACAGATGAGGGAACTGAGGCACAGAGAAGTTAAGTGACTTGCCCACAGTCACACAGCTGACAAGTGGCAGAGCTGGGATTCGAACTCATAAGCCCTGACTCCAAAGCCCGTGCTCTTTCCACTGCGCCACGCTGCTTCTATATGTTCAGGGCTTACTATGTGTCATGCACTGTGCTGAGCACTGGTGTGGGTACAAGATACTTGGGTTGAACATGCCCTGTGTCCTCACAGGGGGCTCACGGTCTACGTAGGAGGGAGTAGGATTTAATCCCCATTTTACAGATGAGGAAACTGAAGCCCAGAGAAGTGAAGCGGCTTGCCCATGGTCACACACAACAGCAGACTAGTGACAGAGCTGGGATTAAAACCCAGATCCTCTGACTCCCAGGCCTGTGCTTTTCCACTAGGCCACACTGCTACTTGTGTGCAGCTTATTAGGCACTTACTGTGTATAGAGAACTGTTTTAAACACTAGGAAAGAATACACAGGTGGGAATTAGACCCGATCCCTGGCCCTCATGCTCTTCACCAAAAAAGTCCAAAGGCACCCTCAGTGGTGGCCTGCAGCTCTCTCTTGTTTCAAGGTGACCGGTTCATGTGACCTTCTACCTCTGCAAGTGAACAGAGTACAACTGAGCCCCAGGGCCGTGACAACCTAGTCTGCCCCAGGCCTGGCAAGAGCAGGAAGGGGACCCGAGCTTCGCTTCCAGAGCTCAGTGGAGGCCATTTCTTGGGCACGGACACTCCATATGTACACAGCAACGTCTCACTGCTCTCGTCAAAGTTGGAAGGGGATATTGGATCTTCTCTTCCTCAACCCCTCTGCTCCTTGAAGCGCTTGGGTGAGAGCCATCCCATATGCCACGCCCCTGTGGGCGGCCGAGTACAGGGGGAGGAAGGCCATCAGTAGAGGCTCACACTCCCCACTTTACCTCTCCCCCACCTCCAACCATACTTCTTGCAAGAGGGAACTACTATTTTACTGCTACTTCAATCGATTGATCAATCAATCGACGGTATTTATCGAGCACTTCACTCTACTAAGCACTTGGGAAAGTACAATACATTGCTACCTCTGAAATGTATATTACCACTTGTAATACTCTGAATTATGGGAAGCATTGTGGCCTAGTGGAAAGATCATGGGCCTGGGAGTCAGAGGACCTGGGTTCTAATGCCAGCTCTGCTACCTGCTTGCTGGATGACCTCAATCAAGTCACTTCACTTATCAGTGATTCAGTTTCCTTATCTGGGACTCAATACTTGTTCTCCCTCCTACTTAGACTGTGAGCTCAACAGGGACAGGGCCTATGTCCATCCTAAATTGCCTTGTATTTACCCTAACATTTAGTCCAGTGCTTGGCTCATAGTAAGTGCTTAACAGCAGGGTGCCTTAGTGGATAGAGCACGGGCCTGAGAGTCAGACAGACCTAGGTTCTAATCCTGGCTCCGCTACATGTCTGCTATGTGACTTCGGGGAAATCACTTAACTTCTCTGTGCCTCAGTTACCTCATCTGTAAAAAATGGGGATAAGCATGTGAGCCCCACATGGGACAGGGACGGTGTCCAACCTGATTAACTTGTATCTACACCAGCACTAAGAACGGTTCTTGGCATATAGTGAGCACTAAACAAGTATCATACTTATTATTATTATTAGTAATAATAATAATAAATACCAGCATTATTACTTTCATTATTGCTGAATTTAGCCCACCAACTTTTTTCCTGGGTGTTGGTCCTTTCCCCTCTTAAGACTGTGAGCCAGAAACCCTGTCAACCCTTAGAACAGTGTTTCACACAAAGCAAGCATTTAATAAATATTATTGATAGAAAATGAACCTTCAGGTGGCATAGACAAGCCTCGCATCTGCAGTTAGAACAATTTAGGAGAGAAGCAAAGTTAAATAAAAATGCACAGAAGTAACACGTTTTGTATATAGAGGCAGAACACTGGAGGATGAAGAAAGGCTAAGGGAAAAAAAATCAGATCAGTAGCGAAAGGATGACAACACCCTTGAGAAGGTGGCAGGCAAAAATAAAGTGGTGTTTCATTCTCTTTTTCACTCTGATGCACCCCTCTTTCAAGACACTTTGTCATCAAAGAATTGCATCCCCTGAACAAAACACCACAGCTTCAAAATGATCATATAGATTAGCCTTTTCTAATCACTCAACTACACCACTCAGAGCAGTGAATAATCCCAAATCACTGCGCCGAATACATCTTTGTCTTTCAGTTTGACATTACTTGGCCTTCCAAATCCTAACTATGCTGTCACCGCTATTATCAGAAGTCCCAGAACAACTGCCTGCTGTACCTTTCAAAAAGAAAGATGACTGCAGCCGAAGCTCTCCACTCTAAACTCCCTGCGTGTGGTGCATGCACACTGCACAAATTAAATGTGAAATCTCTACTTTATAATTGGCAAGGGACTCCAGAAAATCCCAGCCATCTAGGATAAAGCTCTCTCGATCCGTGAACGCCACAGAGATCTTCAGCACCGATACGAAGGCGGCTCTCCGTCAGACCACCGGCTCTTATCAAGGTCTCTCTGGTCCCTTTCCTCCAGGGAAGAGACTTCCCAGCCCAAGCCCAACAGGAAGGTTGAAAGAGAATCTGATAGATGTTAGGTCAGTGTACTTGCAATTTGCTGTCAAAAAGAAGTGAAACATTCCCATTTCTGAGTAAACCCTAGGGTGCCCCTCCCAGGGCAGAAGCATATTAGGCTGGTCTTAAACCATCAAGTGTCAGGAAGTCATTGTGACTTTGTTCAGCATACGACCAGTCTAACACATATACTGTTCATTTGGATGTAAAGGAAAGAAAAAAAGTCTGTGGAAGCAGCCCCAAGTTCTGGTTGGTACATCTTTTCTATAGAATTTCTGGGCTGAAGCCATCATAATTCTGGATCTCAAAATGCTTTATAAACTACTGACTCTAACGGTGCTGCTAAGAGACACAGTAGCCATTTGGCCAAGGGGGAAACAACATGACATCAATAGAAAAAGTTGAGTTGAAGGTTCTGGACTGGTCCTGAAATGGAAGACAGGGTAAGACTCTTCTGAAGGATTAAACAAATAGTCAGGCTCATCATGAAAAACCAACTGAATTGCTTACGTCTCCCAAATTTCATGTATCATCGACCAATCTATAGTATACACATTGTTTCTCTCAAATTCAGACTTGACTTCTACCTTCCCCTCCTCAAACCCACCTCCCCCTGCATTCACCTAAACTCCTTTTCATTAATTTTAAGGCTCTCCACCAGCTTTCTCCATTCTACATATTGTCTTTCCTCACCCACTATTTTCTAGCTCACTCTTTTCACTCTCCTCAACTCTGCCATCTAATATGCCCCGCTCTCTTCTCACCTTTTTTTGATTCCTTGATTATGCTGTCTCTCTGGCTTTGGCCACCCTCTCCCCAAATATCAGCCCACCCCTTCAAAACCCTGCTAAAATTCCACCTCCTTCAACCAACCTTCCCTAACCAATTATTGACACATGGCCAGGGTTTCGTAGAAACATAGCATTAGAAAGTTAATTCCCAATTATTTTAACTATAAAAACATGAATGCTTCAGAATAAGGGCAGCATTAAGGAAGCAATGTGGCCTGGATAGAGGATGGGTCAGGGAGTCAGTAGGACATGGACTCTAATCCCAGCTCTGCCACTTATCTCCTGTGTGACCTTGGGCAAGTCACTTAAATTCTCTTTGCCTCAGTTACCTCATCTTTACAATGGGGATTAAGACTGTGAGCCCCAAGTGGCTCACATAGACTGTGTCCAAACTGATTAGCTTGCATCTATCCAACACTTAGTATAATGCCCGGCATATCATAAGTACTTAACAAATGCCAATAAAAAAAAAGCAGTGCCACTCTGTCTAAAAAAGCATCTCTAAATTGACCTAATTGCTAGTATGAGAATTAAATGAAGCAGATTATTGCATCTGTAAAAGACTCCCTCAAATATAATGAAGCACATTTGAAATGAAACCAAATCAATTAATCAACCATAGTTATTGGGAGCTTACTATGTTCAGGACACTATTAAATGCTTGGGGGAGTACAATACAATGGAGTTAGAAGACATGTTTCCTGCTCAATAACAAGCTTAGGGTCTAGAGAGGGAGAGAGATATTAATATAAATAATTTATAATATATAATGGGAGTTTGGATGGAAAGAGCAATGCACATGTAGTTGAGCCTTACAAGTGGGAACTGGCTCTCACTGACCTTAATATAATTACATTCTCCCTTGGTTACATGAAAAATGGGAAAAAGAAGAAAAATTGGCAAGAATCTCATTAGACATTAAAGGACTACACATTGACCTCCTCAGATTCTCAGCAGTCGACCTACATGAGGCAGGACAGTTATTACTATCATGCAGTTATTTTAGTTCTTCAGACTGGAGAGGGAAGAAATGGTTAAAGAAAGATTCCCGCCTCCTTAGCGCAGGGTGAGGCATATATCTGGAGGGCACTGGAAGAATCCTGATTATATTTTTGATTTCTAAAATTGCACTCATCTAGAACACTTACAAGTTCCACTAAATTGGGGGCTAGCTAGAGTATTAAAATTTGTTTTACAAAAACTCCAAGGCAGTAATGTTTAAATTCTAATAAGATATAAAACACTCCATCATAACAGTTTTAAAATTCTCCAGAATGATGGGCTTGCCACTAACTGTTCCCATACCCATGATGTCCTTTAACATCTACCTTCATTTAAATGTAAGAATAAGCCATGCTGTCACTCACAAAGTTCCCATTAACCTAACCAGAAAAAAAATCACCTATTGCTCCAGAAGGGAACAACTCATATTAATTTCTGAAGCTGCTGACATTCCCTAGTTGGTAGCTACAGTACTTGCTCTCCTTGGCCCTCCTTGGCTCTGTGATTTTTATCTCCAACAGAAATATGGGGCATTTTTATGAGGGGGAAAATTGTCTTGAAGAATGGAAAGCAAAATAGAACAGTCACTTGGATTTCCCAATGATCAAACCATAACCCATGGAATACGAACGCCGCCGTGTTGTCATTTAAATGCATGGCATTTAAGAGTTTATTTTCTCAAAGTGATAACTGAGGAAATACTGGCAGGTACAAACTCTGGAGAAATGAACTTACATTTACTATTCAAATTGATCAGAAAAGTTAATGATGCCCAATATCTTACAGAATGAGTGGGTGACATCACTTTCAAGTTGTCACATCTATTTTCCCTTAGGGGACAGTCTCATCGGGATGGAGTCTTGAAGATTTTTGCTTTCTATGTCCCTTTCATCCCCCTCTTCTTTGTAATAATTAATCCCACACAAAAAAAGCTGTCTTCCTCTGAGATTTAAAAGACAGGCTCTTTTTCAGAGATCAAGGGCATTTTCCTTTCACCAAGTTTCTCTCGGGCCTGAAACTTAGGAAACTAAGCCAATATTAATTGTGGAAGGGTACTGGAGTGCTAACAGCAACAGAAAACCAAATAGAGAATTTCAAGGATCTTTAAGAAGGGAGTTAAGTTCCTTTTCCCACCTTCTGAACTTACCTCTTTGCAGCTATGCAAAAGCTGATCAGATGTTTGAACTACCTTCACTGACATCGTATCAACATCAGCACTGTTCATTAGTCAACATTAGTAATCATTATTAGTATTATGGTGGCATGGAATGTTAACATTTAAGCAACTTTAAACTTCTATAACTGATAAATAAAAATATTTAAATGCTTCTTAAAAGTATAATTTATACAGATCGCTAATGCATTAGTGGACTCAACTGAAAACCAAGTACTTTAAACAGCATTTTTTTAGTTCAGATCTCAGACCTGTAAATATGGACATAAAAGAGTATGTTTTAAAAAGTCATTTAAATTTTTTCTGTCGAGCCAATAATTAAGTTTAGAGTAGTCCACAGGTATACCCCTCATACTTTTCCGTATAATTCTCTCCTTGCTGACCTACAGACCTCCTCCTCTTCCCACTCCAGTCCATCTTCACTCTGCTGCCCAGATCACTTTTTTTCTAAAAAATGTTCAGGACATATCACCCCATTTCTCAAAAAACTCCAGTGGTTGCCTATCCACTACCATATCAACAAAAACTCCTCACCATTGGCTTTAAAGCCCTCTACCACCTTGCTCCCTCCTACCTTACCTTGTTACTCTCCCACTATAACCCGGCCCACACACTTCCCTCCTCTAATGCTAACCTTCTCACTGTGCCTCGATCCCGCCTATCATGCTGCGGACCACTCTGGCCTGGAGCACCCTTCTTCCTCAAATCCAACAGACAATTACTCTCCCCCCCATCTGACCTTCAAAGCATTATTGACAGCACATCTCCTTCAAGAAGGTTTCCCTAAGACCCCCCCATTCCTCTTCTCCCATTCCCTTTTGCTTCACCCTGACATACTCTCTTTGTTCTTCCCCCAGCTCAGCCCCACAGCACTTATCTACATATCTGTAATTTATTCATATTGATGTCTGTCTCCCCCGCCCTCTAGACTATAAGATTGCTGTGGGCAGGGAATGTGTCTGTTTATTGTTGTACTGTACTCTCTCAAGTGTGAAGTACAGTGCTCTGCACACAGTATGCACTCAGTAAATATGACTGAATGAATGAATTGCCCCATTTTACCTACTTTTTGCAACATGAAAACAAGGGCAGAGAAATATTATATAGGGTCATATGAGAATTATGTTTAGAAATCAGGGGAGCAGGAGAAGAAACAAAAAAGGAGGAGGAGGAAAGGGTGGGAGAAAGAAGAAAAAGGTAGGATGACCCTTGATGCTATCTCTTCTGTTGAACTTTATCCAGAGCTACATATATTAATAATAATGGTATTTGTTAAGTTCTTACTATATGCCAAGGACTGTTCTAACCACTGGGGTAGATACAAGGTAATCACTTTGTGCCGTGTGGGGCTCACAGTCTAAATCCCCATTTAACAGATGAGGTAACTGAGGCACTGAGAAGTTAAGTGACTTGCCCAAAGTTACACAGCTGACAAGTTCATTCATTTACTCATTCAATAGTATTTATTGAGCGCTTACTATGTGCAGATCACTGTACTAAGTGCTTGGAATGTACAATTCAGCAACAGATAGAGACAATCCCTGCCCAATGACGGGCTCACTCTAATCAGGGGAGACAGACGGACAAAAACAAGACAACATAATCACGATAAATCACAAGTGGTGGAGCTGGGATTAGAACCCATGACCTCTGACTCCCAAGCCCATGCTCTTTCCACTAAGCCACGCTGGTCTCATATATACTCATTTAGTCCATATATTAGGCATTCAATGAATCCAACCTTTGCTTCCTTCTCCTATCCCCAACTGGACTATTGCATCAGCCTTCTCCTCCCTGCCTCCAGTTTCTCTCTTCTTCATCCCATACTTCATTCAGCTGCGCAGATCATTTTCAAAAACATTATTTGGTGCACATATCTCCACTCATAAACTTCCAAAGATTGGATATTATTCTTTGCAACAAGTAGAAACTCCTAACCACTGGCATTAATCAACCAATCCATAGTATACATTGAGAATTTACTGAGTGCAGAGCAATGTATTAAGTACTTGGGAGAGTACAACAGAGTTGGCAAATATGTTCCCTATCCACAACAAACTTACTGTTTACAAGGGGAGACAGACATTAATATAAATAATTCTGGACATGTACATAAATATTGTGAGACTAAGGGAGGGGTGAATAAACGGTGCAAATCCAAACGCATAGATGAGAGGCAGAGTGGAGAGGGAGTCAGGGAAAAAAGGCCTTAATTGTGGAAGGCACCTGGGAGGAGGTGGAACCTTAGTAGGTCTTTGAAGGTAGGGGGGAAGTTGTGGTCTGGCATATATGGAGGGGTAGGAAGATCCAGGCCAGAGAGTGGATTTGGGAAAGGGCTTGGCAATGAGATAGATGAGACAGAGACACACTGAGCAAGCTGGTGCTACAGGAGCAAAGTGTGCTGAAGTGGGAGATCAGTGAGATAAGGCAGGAGGAGGTGAGCTGATTAAGTGCTTTAAAGCTAATGGTACGGAGTTTCTGTCTGATGTGGAGGTGGATGGACAGTCACTAGAGGTTCTTGAGGAATGGGGAGATGTGGAATGAATTATTTTTTTTAGAAAAATGATCCAGGCAGGAGCATGAAGTATGGATTGGAATCAGGACAGACAGGAAGCAGAGCGGTCAGTGAGGAGACAGATGCAGGAGTCAAGGTGGGATAGGATAAGTGCTTGGATCAGAAAAGTAGCAGATTGGAGAGGAAAGGATAGGTTTTCGGGATGCTGTGAAGATAAAACTGACAGGATTTGGTGACAGAATGAATATGTGCATTGTATGGGAGAGCTGAGTCAAGGATACCGCCAAGGTTACAGGCTTGTGAGACAGGGAAGATAGTGGTACTGATTAGAGTGATGGGAAAGACAGGGGGAGAACAGGGTTTGGGTGGGAAGATATGAGGTTTGATTTTGGAAATCAGTCAAGTGTATTTACCGAGAGCTTACTGTGTGCAGAGTACTGTACTAAGTGCTTGGGAGAGTATGATATAGCAGAGTTGGTAGACACATTCCCACTCACAAAGATCTTATAATCTAGAAGGGGAGGCAGATGTCAATATAAATAAGATAAATTATTTATAGTAAGCTCATCGGGGGCAGGGAATGTGTCTGTTTATTGTTATTTTGTTTTCTCCCAGGCGCTTAGTACAGTGGTCTGCATACAGTGGGTGCTCAATAAAGATGATTGAATGAAATTAAATTATAAGTATGTAAGTGCTATGGGGCTGCGGGAGGGGTAAATAAAGGGTGTAAATCCTAGTGCAAAGACGATGCAGTAGGGTGAGGGAGAAGAGGAAATGAGACCTTAGTCGGAGAAGGTGTCTTGGAGGAGGTGTACTTTAAATAAAGCTTCAAAACTGAGAAGGGTGAAAGTCTGTCAGATATGAAGATGGAGGTCCCAGGTCCGGGTGAGAACCAGTGTGGCTCAGTGGAAAGAGCCTGGGCTTGGAAGCCAGAGGTCATGGGTTCAAATCCCCGCTCTGCCACTTGTCAGCTGGTGACTGTGGGCACGTCACTTCACTTCTCTGTGCCTAAGTTACCTCATCTGTAAAATGGGGATGAAGACTGTGAGCCCCACGTGGGACAACCTGATCACCCTGTATCTACCCCAGCGCTTAGAACAGTGCTCTGCACATAGTAAGTGCTTAACAAATACCAACATTATTAACAAATACCACAATTGTTATTATTAATGAGTTAGGATCACACAACAAAAAAGTCCTGGAATGCACAATAACACATAGGAGATATAGTATGAGCAAAAACTGGGAAACTAAAAGGAAGATAGAACATGGAAACATTTTGAGGATACATCATAACAAAGCTTCAGGCAACATTACATTCCACCTGAAAACTCAACTGTCATGGGCAAACCAGAGTGGTAAAGTGCAATCAGGAAAAGAAGGGCTCTTTTTGAGCAGAAGCTTCAAAGAGATCAAGAAACAAAGAGGCAGAAATGAGGACTTCAAATATGACAACTCGGCAAGGGCCAGTCTTTTTGTGGGCACGCTGCAGCTGGGATTGTGGATTCCCACAATGCCCTTTTCAGTCACACATGTTCCCATAGATGAATTTTACCACCTTCTTCAAGTGCCAAAGATAATTATGCATCTCCAACCTGATCAGCCAGGAATGCAAAATATAACCTGGGAAACAAGGTAATAATAACAATAATACTATTTGTTAAGTGCTTACTTTGTGCCAGGCTTTGTTCTAAGAGCCAGGGTGGATACAAGCAAATTGGGTTGGACATAGTCCCTGTCCCATGGGGGGCTCATAGTCTCAACGCCCAATTTCAGATGAGGTAACTGAGGCACAGAGACGTGAGGTGACATATTCAAGGTTATACAGAAGACAAGTGGTGGAGCTGGGACCAGAACCCATGACTTTCTGACTCCCAAGCCCGTGCTCTATCCACTACGCCATGCTGCTTCTCAAAAGGTGGGTATGACTCACATAACTTTATAATCAACTAATTTCTATAGTTTAGCAATGTAACATGCTTTGTTACAAATGAGTCTCGAAACAAAGTAAAATTAATGGTCCTACAAATAAAGATAAAATGTCAGGACATAATTTATTTCTGTGAGAAAGATCACCAACTAAAAAGGGTTAATTATTAGGTGCTTTGGTTTATCATTTGTAGGAGGACTGTTTAGCCTGGAAAGCAGTGCAAAATAAATCAGTTAGGGCCCAATTAAGAAAAATCTATCTATTAATCTATTTTAAAAATCTATCTAAAAATCTATCTATAAAAATCTATTACAGAATCTAACATCCTATTGCCCTCTGCCTTTGAAACCAGAACATTTTGGGGAGCAACGTAAACCTGGGTTGTAAAACTTGTTTTAGAACTGTTTTGTTAGGTCTAACAATTTATTCTTACTAACTTCCAGAAAAGGATTTTTAAAAACCGTATTTGCTTAGATCTTACTATGAGTCAGGCCCTGTACTAAACTCCAGTAGATACAAGCTAATCAGATTGGGGACAATCCATGTCCCACATAGGGGTCGCAGTTTTAATCCCCATTTTAGAGATGAGAGGACTGAGTCACAGAGAAGTGCAAGGTCACTCAACAGACAAGTGGTAGAGCCAGGGTTAGTGCGGGATTAGAACCTAGGTCCTTTAGACTCCCAGGCCAGTGCTGTAGCCACTGGGCCATGAGCTGAAGTTGATGGTTAAAACATGCTACTCAGTGCATTTTGTAACTGACATAACAGCGATCCCCGAGAGATAGCTTAATTCCTAGATTATTAATAACTTCTCTCTAAAATTGATTCTATCCTTTCTACAGGAAAGGTCAGAACCACATTCTGCGTTTTACTCCTCTCTCATCTTGATAGTATTGGTTATCCCTTGCTTGGCCTTGGCATCTCTCTTTTCTGTTTAGTTCAGTTATGTTGACATGGCCCAGGCTGTGTGACTCCACTGAACTGGCATTGGACTTTTTCCCCGGCCCTTGGGAATCTGTCGGCATTCAAAAATCATCAGACGACATCAATGAAAAATGATGAACAGGGTAGACCCTCTAAAACAGTACTCCTCCTTTTCTGATTTTCCTCTGATCTCTTTGACTGCTCCTTCTCAGTTAGGTTCACTGGCTCCTTCTATCTTTCTCATCACCATACTTCTGTCTCTCAACTCCACTTTCAATGCTCATATCCAGTCAGTCAACAAAACCTACTGGTTCTTTCTTCACAACATTTCCAGGATCTGTCCTTTCCTCTCCATCCAACCTGCCACAAGCATTTGTCATATTCCAATTTGAATACTTGAATATTCTGAGCCTTTCCACAAATCTTCCTGCCTCCAGTCTCTCCCTTCTGCAGTCCATACTTCTCTGATGCCTGAATCATCTTTTGCCTCAAAATCCTCCAGTAGATTCCCATTCCTCGCCACAATTTCTTACCACTTTTAAGGTACTCAATTAGTTCCTCCTCCCCTACTGATCCTTGCTCCTCTCCCTCTATCTCTTAGTTCGCAATTTCACTCCTCTCAAGCCAATCTGCTCACTGTGCTTCATTCTTCTCTCTCTCTCAAAATACTTGTTAAACACTTACTATGTGCCAAGCACTATACTAAGCACTGGGGTGTAGGAAGGATAATTAGATTGGACACAGGCTCTGTCCCACACAGGGCTCACAGTCTAAGTAGGAGGGATTAGGATTGAATCCACATTTTAGAGATGAGGAAACAGGCACAGAGAAGTTAGGTGAGTTGCCCAGCAGACAGATGGCAAGCTGAGATTAGACTCTTTGTCCTCTGACTTCCAGGAACACACTCTTTCCACCAGGCCATGCTCCTTCTCTTGTCATTTATCTCTTCCTCACTCCCTCCCTTTGTCATTGGAATATGACAAATGCTTGGGGCAGTTTGGACGGAGAGGAAAGGACAGATCCTGGAGATGTGAAGAAACATCCCTTCCTATCCAACTCTCTGCCCCTTCACATCTGACAAACCACTCTCCCCATCTTTGAAGCCCTTTTGAAATTATTTCTTTCCTTCAGAAGGCCTTCCCTGACTAAATTCTCAACCTCTCAGCTACTGAAACTTTGGCACTTCTGCATCATCTGAACACTTCGATCCTCCTTTTATATCATTTGTTAAGTGCTTACTTGGTGCCAGGCCCTGTACTAAGCGCTGGGATAGACACAAGGCAATCAAGTTGGAGACAATCCATGTCCCACATGTGGCTCACAGTCTTAATCCCCATTTTACAGATGAGGGAACTGAGGCACAGAGAAGTGCCTCATGTGTGGATGACTCCCTGGTCTACCTCTCTACCTCTGACATCTCATCTAACCTGCAACCGCACACCTTTTCCTGTTTCTATGTCATCTCCACCTGGAAGTGGTGCCAGCACTTCAAACTTAACGTCTAAAAAACAACTACTCATCTACTTTCCTAAGTGCTCTCCTCTTAACTCTCCTAGTCCCGGAAGCCTGCAACCTCTCTGCCATCCTTGATGACACCCTTCCTGCCCTTTGCTCTCACATTCCACTGCCAAATCCTGCCAGTTCTTCCTATCCAGCATCTCCCAGATCCCCTATATCCTCTCAATTCAAATAGCTACTAGGTATTATAAGCTCTGGTTTTACAAGGGCTAGATTATATGTTTCCTCGTTAATCCACTTCAATCTATTCTAGATTCTGTTGCAAGGATCATCTTCTTGACATGTCATCTGTGCTACATGTCTCCACTAACTTCCTGTATCCCCCTCATCGAGCAAAATCTCCCCTCAGTCAGTTTCCACAGTCTCCATTGACTCACCCCATGTAACCTAACTGAGCATTCTCAGTTCACTTTATTTGTTCCTCCCCAGCTAATTTAACTACTCTCTACTCTCCTGTCTCCTTCCCTTTGTTATAAGTTCCACTAGCTTGGAACTCCCTCCCAACCCAAATCTGACAGACCTCAGCCCTGCCCATATTCAAAGCCTTGAAATTCCATTTCCTCCAATAAATTCCTTGGGGTCAGGGAATGTGTCACTTCTATGTTTTGTAAATGCCCAAATGTAAAGTAGAGAGCACTGTGTCTAGAGGGAGTGAGTTCAGTAAATGCTATCACTACTATGCTGCTGTTGAACCTTTCCACGAAACAAATACTGGTTTATAACTCGAGTGTGGCGGAGTGATCTGTTTAGGGGTGTGGCTTGCAAATCTGGAGACTCGCAATTATGGTACATTTGGCAATCCCCTCCTCCCCACAACTCAGAAGTCATTTAGGAGGCAGGACTGGCTAGCTGAACCTTGAATGTTTTCCACGCCTCTTGGTGGTTCCCAATCTAAGAGTTATGGGGAAGTAGCAAAAAACCACTGGGGCAATCTTGGGGCACCCCCTTGCCTCCCCCGGAACCAGCACCAGTCCTCCTCTGTGTCACTGAGATGACTCCATCCTGTCTTTCCTTCCACCATCCCAGTGGGAAAGGGTTAAGCAGCTGCAGTGTGGCTTGGGCATCCCGCCGCCAGAGAGCCAGCCAAGCCGTTTCCCAGGGAATGGGCACCAACTCTCCTCTATGTCATCGAGGCAACTCCAGCCCATCCTGCCCTCCCCCACCGTGACCAGAAAGAGAAAAGCAGTTGTAGCCTTTGGTGTCCCCTCCACAGGGCAGCCAGCCAAGCTGCTTCCCACATCACCGAGGAGTCTCCATCCCTTCCTGCCTCCCCCTACCCCAGCTCCAAAGAGAAAATCAGTCACTGCACTCCCCTTCTGCCCCCTGAGCCCACAGAGATCCAGCCATGCTGCCTCCCAGGCCTGGAGTGTGCTGGACTGGAGTGTGCTCTGCAAACAATAAGGCCTTAATAACTTTTCCCACTCTCTTCTGCATAGTCCTGACTTGCTCTCTTAGTTTCCCCCCCGCCCCCCCAGTCCCACAGCACTTATGCACATGTCTATAATTTATTTAATTAGTGTCTGCTTCCCCACCTCTACATTGTAAGCTCGTTGTGGGCAGGAAGTGTGTCTGTTGTATTGTTCTCCCAAGGGCTTAGTATAGTGCTCTGCACACAGTAAGTGCTCAATAAATATGGTTGAATGAATGAGTGAATATTACTACCACTATCATGGCCCCAAGAGAAGCCCTAACTAGCCTTGTATTGCCACGGTCACTAATACCCAAGCATTACAACTGGTTGTCCGATGACAAATGCATGTCTATTATTATAATGTATTCTTCCAAGTGCTTAGTACAGTGTCTGCATACAGTAACTGCTCAAAAAATACAACTGAACTAATGAATCTGGAAACTGCAAAGATGGAACCTAAGATGCCAATTAGTTCTTACTGTACAGCAACATTTTCTCAAAGACTTTAATAGGTTTAGAAAGTGAAAAGAAAAGCTTTTCTATACTCCTTAGTGATTCTCAAGCCTATTCTGTGATAACCACCAACCTAAAGGTGGTTCCCGGACCAAAAAGAAAGAAATTAGGAGTGACAAAGAAACTTCAGAGGAAAATGAGGGATCAAGAAGCCAGGAACAAGAAAAGGAGAAGAAGGGTGACGATTCAAGCTGGGCTCAGGAAGCAGTTGCCTCGCTCTACATTTGCAGCATGGATGGAAAAGGCTGTGATGGAGACCGGAAGGAAGGAATAAACTGGTTGTCAGTGTGTAGGAGGAACAGAATAATCATCTAGGTGCAGGACAGTAAGAGCATTATTCGCTCTATGATCTTTTAAAAGGGAAAAAATAGATTCTGCTGGGGGAAGATATGTTCCTAAGGGGAATAAGGAATCAACGGTACGGAAAAGGTGCTGAGTCATCAACAACTTTAGTGTCAACGGAAAGAAACTAGGTTCCTGCCCACCAAGGGGAGGTCAACTAGAGAGTGGGTACAGGCTCACTGCTATTGCTTTGCCAACTAATTACCTGAAGCAAGAAATGTTAATCCTCTTGGTACTGAGTCCTTTAAAAGTCACCAAAATTTATGATAAAGAAGATTTTCCAGCCACTTAGAGAGGTGTTCCTCAATTTCAACAAGCAAATTAGAACTGTCCCATTCAAGCTTGGACTCTTTCAAAGACGGCACTTAATTAGAACAATCTAAACTATCAATTACAAATACTCCAATTTGTAAGCTACAATTACGAATATTCATTCATTCAATCCTGTTTATTGAGAACTTACTGTGTAAATAAATGAGGGGGACTAACTGTCCACCTTGGAGAGACCGGCAATCATTGGGACAGTCTGGATTCAGGACAAACCTTACTGAAAAGATAGAAAGGGACCAGTAGCGTATTTACTTCTTCCAGAAACTAGGCTTCCAATAAAATGGTGGCATCATGGGCTGCAATTTTTGCCACCAGTGCCATCTGTGCAGGCTCTTTCAACAGTCTGACAGTAAGCCCTGACTCTGAACTCCCACTTTAACTGAGCCTTGAAGGTTGGGTGGTGACAAAAGAAGAGGGGTCAAGGGCTCTCCTCTCTTTCCCCACTCACACGTGAATTTTGCCTGCTGGTTGTAAGAGTCAGACAGGAGGCACCTCCTACTGGGAAATTATCGAGAGAGGACGATGTAGTCATGGGATCTGCAGTAGCAAAACTGAGTGGCAGAGGCCAGTCCCACTTAAGTGTTCTAGGTGACGCTGAAGCAAATTACTCAGGTTTGGGGACAGAATTAATCAAATTGCTTGGCCTCTGCTGTTCATCCAGGCAAAAAGAAACTAAAAGAAAACCTTTTTTATAAACAACCGCATTCATGCCAGTTGGGCTTATCAGGAGATACTAATGCATAGAGCTAAATATTTCCATTTCTTCAGGAAACTGCTGAATCAGAGCTACCCATTTAAAGAAAAAGGAAAATTGAGCAACGCTGTCGGTCTAACAATAAGGACCCCAAAACGCGGGAATAATAAATCACTATCTAATGTGTAGTTGAATGAGCCAGCACCTTTTGCCTGTCCTACAGACTCCAGGAGAGCCTATGCACTCTCCAAAGTAGGCATGTGAACTATTGTGGAGGATAAAGTGGGCAGTACGCAGAAAGCCCAGCCTTTTGGTAGTTCCCTATGTTGTCATTTCTAAATTCATCACGTTCCAATGAGTTTCTGGGCCCTTATCTCTAAATGAATGAAATCTAAACAACCTTGGGGAGCTCATCAATGCCCAGTCATACAAATGGCCTAGATAGATTTATCATCTAACTAGAGGAATTAAGTGAACTACATTAAAGTCACAGTTGGCAAACATCAACTTGGACAAATGTCAAATATGGGGAAATTCCATGCTATGGTTTCCATCATTATGAATATGGAATCTTAAAGATATCTTAAAGGTATCTTAAAGATAAATAGCTAAACAAGTTAAACCCCCAAAGAAGTATATGGATATATGTTTAATACTCCTACCAAGCAGTGCGGTCAATGGGTAGTCCTTGTTGAGCTGGGGAACTCGGGATAGCATGATGGTTTCTTACACGCGAGATTTGCTTCTAATTACTCTGCTTCTCCTCCTGCAGATGGGTGGTTCTGGGTGCCCATGGTGGTGTTTGTGAGGAGAGAGTCTTCTCTGGCTATCAGGCAGCCCCTGAAGAGCCTTGGAGTTTCTGCTACCCTGGGAGATTCAATCCCATGTGACTCTAAAGGTTAAGAACTCACATCTTAGAGATGAGGCTGTCCTTAAAGGACACCTTATGAGAAAACAACAGTCCAGTTGTGATTCTTAAACAACTCTGATTTGTAGTAACTCTCTCAAAACCACTTTGGCACTAATTTAGGAAACCCCTTCGTCTATAAAAACAGAGGTCTGCCCCACTCAATTTGGTTACACGTTTAATGAAATGAACAAGGAGTTTTCTGAAGGTCTCCGATTCTTTTTGAAACTGATGGAGGAGAGGCAAGTAGGATGTTCTTGAAAGGCAATGGAATTTGTTTCCATCTCCTCTTCGGATAGTGATATGAGGAGAGAAGAGATGGAGAGGAACTTGATCTGGACTTCTGCAATTTGAAATAACCTGAGGGACAGTAGTAGAACACAGCAGGTGATTTCTGTTCTGTAATAAATCCCAAGAGATTGCCCTAAGCAATAGGCTCTTCAAGTTGTCTCGAATGCCAGGATAAATGAGCAGAAAGCGGAACACTGTATAGCTAATGGGGACAATCCACAGGTGAATGTCTATATTTTACTATTACAGCTATGTCATAACAGAACTTGCTAAAATGGACTATGATTCTTTTGACAGACCCAATTCAAAGTATTCTAAACACACATTTTTCCAAAGAAAGTAAGTATAACAGGTGGCAGGGAAACGCATCGATCGGTCTTGACTGCAAAAATGCATTTTTATAACATGCACTAGGCTTCTGCCAGTAATGGAAGCAATGGAACACAGCATTCAGCATGAAAGGGACCAGGAAACATACTCAGGAAGCTGTCCCCAATACTCCAAAAGCTTCAAGGGAGGAGATACTTGGTTTTTGCTTTGTTTTTTAAATGGAATTTAAGTGCTTACTATGTGTCAAGCACTGATCTAAGCACTGGGAAAGATAAAAATTAATCAGGCTGGATATAGTCCCTGTCCCACATGGGGTCAGAGTCTAAGTAGGAGGGAGAATAGGTACTGAATTCCCATTTTGCAGGTGAGGAAACTGAGGCACAGAGAAGTTAAATGACTTGTCCAAGGTCACATAGCAGACACTAACTTTCTAATGCTAACCTTCTCATTGAACCTCAACCTCGTCTATCTCCGCACCAAATTCTTGTCCACCTCTTGCCTGTGGCCTGGAATGCCCTCTCTCCTCATATCTGATAATTACTCTCCCCTCCTCAAAGTCTTGTTGAAGGCACATCTCCTCTAAGAAGTCTTCCTTCACTGAGCCATTCTTCCCTCTTCTCCCACTCTCTTCTGCGTCACCCTGCTTTGCTCCCTTTATTAACTCCTCCTCCCAGCCCCACAACACTTACGCATATATCTGTTATTTATTTATATTAATGTCTGTCTCCTCCTCTAGTCTGTAAGCTTGACGTGTGCAGAGACCGTGTGTGTTGTTATACTGTACTCCCCAAGCACTTAGTACAGTGCTTGATGCACAGTAAGGATTTAACAGTTATGATTGAATGAATGAATGAATGAATGAAAGACAAATGGTGGACACAGCCGGCAAGTACTGTTCTCTGCTGGACATGAATTTAATACCCGTGTTTTTTGCAGAGGATATAGCACAATCAGCATTTGGATATTTCCTAGATTAAGACAGAAGAAGGCTATCACGTCAAGCATCAGAAAATACTTGCAAATCACTGTGTCACTTTTGGAGCTCAAACTAAAACTGAGCCAGTCAAATGTCCCCTCAAGAGGGGTCTCATCTTGGGTTAGTGGTTGCAATTGCCTTCAATCTCTTGGTGGCTGTCACTCACTTAAATCATAGAAATATTAGCATAAGATTCTGCCCGTAATGCCAGTTCTTAAGACTGTGAGCCTCATGTGGGACAGCGACCGTGTCCAATCTAGCATCTACCCCAGACCTTAGGACAGTGCCTGGCACATAGTAAGTGCTTAACAAATACCATTAAGAAAGAAAAGAGAAATAAGAAAAAGATATGAACTTTGAGATATGATACGATTATTGTAGGCAGGGAATCATTCAATCAATTTTATTTATTGCTCACTTACTGTGTGCAGAGCATTGTATTAGGCGCTTGGGTGAGTATAATATAAACTCATTGGTTAACACGTTCCCCGCCCACAGTGAGCTTATGGTCTAGGTGAACGTGCCATTTCTTTATTCTGTGCTTCCTAAGTACCTAGTACAGTACATGGCACCAAGAAGGCACTTAGTAAATACTGCTACTACTAAGGCAAAACTCCAGAACCTATGGGCTGAATCTTAGGGTCTCTACAAGGTAAGATCTTAAATTCCTATTCCTTGAAATAACAAATTCCCCACATGGAGCAAAACAAATCACATCCTACCCTCTCTAATAATTACCTAAAGGTGTTTAATCTCACTTTACAATTTAGTAGTCATGGTAATGGTATTTATTAAGTGCTTACCGTGTGCAGAGTGTTGTATTAAGCACTAGGTAAGGGTATACAAGTGGGAATCAGGCAAAAACTCTGTTTCTTGAGAGGTTCGCAATCTAGAATTTAGCTTCACTTTGTCTTCCCAATCCCTCTCAGGATTGCACCTGGAGAGTCTCCAGTACTCTACTAGTCTCAGCTACAGGAGGGAGAGTTAAGCAGCAGCGTATCCAGTCCATTCCTAGCTTGACCAGTGGCTAGCTAGTAGAAAAGGCCATCTGCTACAAGTCAAAACTCACCTGTGCTGGGCAGCAGCAGCGTGGGAGAGAGTTGAGGGTGGAGATTCAAATTTACTGTATGGAAGAAAGCAATGGTAAACCACTTCTACATTTTTACCAAGAAAACTCTATGGATTCAGTACCAGAACATTTGCAGATGGAGAGTGGGGTGTTCTGGGAGAGATGGGTCCATGGAGTTGCTATGGGTCGGAGACAACTTGATGGCATAAGACTGTCTTTTCAAGAGATAAGCAGAAATATTGAGTGAGTTCAAGGCAAGTTCTGTAACAGCAATACTTGGTTGCAGAAGTAAAGGAGCTTCTATCCTTCAAAATCCTTCCATTGGCACAAATAAAGAAGCAGTCTGACCTAGTGGAAAAAGCATGGCCCTGAGAGTCAGAGGACCTGGATTCTAATCCCAGCTGGGTCAAATGCTTGCTGTGTGACCTTGGGCAAATCACAACTTCTCGGTGCCTCAGTTCTCCTGTTCTCCCTCCTACTGAGACTTTGAGCCCTATATGGGACAGGGATTGTGTCCTGCCTAATTTACTTGTATTTACCCCAGTGCTTAAGTACAGTATTTGACACATAGTAAGAGCTTAACACATACCCTAAAAAGTATTTAGGCAGGAAGAAAGTTCATTTAGTAGTTGATATTCAGTACTGCGGCACCTTTTCCAGAACAAGCTGAATCCTGGAGAGCAGATTCATGTTAGCTCAAGAATCAGCTTCCTCTAGATGGATTTTGAGGCTTTGACTTCCCAATGAAAATGAGAAACTTGGGCTACAGTTCATTCCAAAATCTTAATGTACTCAAGAAGAGACTGTAAGAAACAAAACCTAAATTGACTTGAAAATACCATGATAGTGTCACTTCTTCCTGGAGAAGGGAACTTATATTTCAACATCAATGAAAAGCTACTAAAGTGAATGCTCTGCTCTTTGTCGCCTCTTGGACTATTAGTGAAGATAATACTGCTTTCAGAAAGAACAAATTTTATGCCCAAATTACACATTAATGAAGGTGATCTTGGCAATGATGGCTTTGGCAGCAAAAGCTTTGGACTGGGAGTTCCATGAAGAGCCTCAACTCGAAGTAACAAGACTCCCAAATTGCAGTCACTAGTTTGATTTACAGTTTTTAACAACACCCTTGATTTCTGGCTTTTTATCGCCGCTTTGTCATTGGAGATGGAAAAAAGCCCTCTTCACTGAACTACTGGAAATACTTCCTCAAGCATTGTCAGCAATCACTAGCCATTATTTTAATATTTTTTTTACTCTAGAAAATTGTTTATCAATATCCAGTCAATAAGCTCATAAGAAATATAGGCTGTTTGCCTTTCAGACTTTGGAAGATACTGAAATACTGAAGGTATTTTTAAAGCTATGGAACAACACAGCAGTGGTTAAAGTTCATATCGCCATGGAAATGAAATGAGATTAAGAAGGAAGACTCGAATGCCATTAAATCAATTATTTTCTTCCCGCCAGAGCATCACATAGGCCTTTTCAACTTTCGTCCACCTGGGCCCCCATGGACAGATTACGAGATTTTAAACCATTGTCTGATTTTCAGGTTCATTCCATTACATATGCAATCTGTGCCTTAGAAAGTGAGAACAGCCAATCGCAAGGTGGTCAATTGTCAACAAGGTGCATGAAGGTCAAAGCTCTTCTGTGGAAAACAAAGAGAAAAATGAATATGTCCCTGGGATGTATTTTCTAAGGTGATTTCAAACAGGGAACCCATATTCAGGGCTGGAGAGCTCATGGACAATCAATAAATCTTGTCAACTGATAAAAACCTCACCCTCAGCTACTGTAAACTCTCTGCTTCACATTGCAGGCCAGGAAGGGCAGAAGTAAAGTGTTGAATCTAAAACCCACACATTCTTTCACTTGCATCACTTATGGAAGAAACGCAGAACCTCTCTCTGGATTCACTATTAAACTGGGAGTCCCTGTCCCACATTGGGTTCACAGTCTTAATTACCATTTCATTTCACAGATGAAGTAACTCAGGCACAGAAAAGTTAAGTGACTTGCTCAGGGTCACAGAGCAGACAAGTGGCAGAGCTGAGATTAGAACCCAGGCCCTCTGACTCCCAGATCCATGCTCTTTCTACTTGGCCACTCTGCAAGTGATTGACTAATGGTGGATTTCCATCATTGGGCAACACTCCTCACCTTGTTGCATCTCACTTCTCTAACTGTAAAGAAAATCACAATCATAGTTGTATTTGTTAAGCAGTTGTTACGTGCCAAACACTGTACTCAGCACTGTGATGGATGCAATGTAATCAGGCCGGACACAATCCCTATGCCACGTAGGGCTCACTGTCTAAGTTGGAGAGAGAACAGGAACTGAATTCTCAATTTACAGAAACCGGCAGATGAGTGGCAGAGCCAGAATTAGAATCTGACTTCCAGGCCTGGGCTCGTTCCATTATTCCATGCTGCTTCTGGGGATTATATAAGGTAAAAGGATTGGGGAAAAACAAGGGGGGAAAACTGAGTTTGTGAAAAACCATTTTCTTTGGAGATGATCTCCCTCCACAAGGAAAATTGATGAAGCGATTATATTTCTGTCAGGCAAAAGCAGAAAACAATATTTCTTGTTAATGTGGTAGAAGAAAGGAATTAGGGGAATTTGGTGCATAAGTGAGAGGAAGAAACAACAGCAAACGCAATGCACAATGGAAAAGGTCTACAAATAATCATTTCTGGGTGTTAACTGATTTTGCTGAATAATATTCTGACTTGTGAAATATGACCCTTTAAAGTGTCATTAGCTCAAGACCGATTCAACAGGTTGAAATGCATTTCACATGCACAAAATCCTATAGAGCTAGCTTTTGATCCTGAGCAGCCAGAGGTTTAAGCTTGATGAAGGTTTTAAGTTTGGCCGTATGATGAATTTGCAAAAGCCGCCCCCCTTTCCATTAAGAAAGACCTAACAGAGTAACAATGTCAAGTGAGGCAACAGTAAGAAGTGAAACAGGAATAAAGTTGAACACAGATTCATTCAATTTTTGATTAATTATAACAGCTTCATAGACTATTTTCTTTGACACCCATAGACTTTTATAGGCTGGATGGGCAGGGTTACGCTACCTAAGGTTCTGGGTGGTAAAAGGAGAGATGAAAGAGAGGGTGATTCAAAATCCAAAATGTATTCTGTTGTACTTTACTCTCTCAAGTGCTTAGGACACTGTTTTGGAAACAACTTTAAGTAGTCAAGAAAAAACACTGATTGATTGATTTGGATTCCCAGAATCAAAACTTAGGAGAAACATTCTGAAAATCCCTTCTGAGCCCTTAGCCTTAAACCAAATAGTTAAGTCTTCAATTCAATCATTCCATCATATTTATTGCTTACTGTGTGCAAAACGCTTGGAAGAGTACAATAAAACATCAGACACATTCTATGTCCACAGTAAGCTCAGAGCCAAGAGGGGGAGACAGACATTAGTATAAAGGGATAAATAAATATACAGAGATACATACATATGTGCTGTGGGAGATGGAGGATGAATGAAGGAGCAATATGAGCGGCTCAGAAGGAAGTGGGAGAAGAGGAGAGGAGGGCTCAGTCAGGGAAGGCTTCTTGGAGGAGATGTGCCTTCAATAAGGTTTGAAGTGGGAGACAGCAATTATCTGTCTGATATGAGGAGGATGTTCGAGGCCAGGGTAGGATGTAGGCGAGAGGTTGGCAACGAGATAAATGAGAATGAGGTACAGTGAGAATTTTTGCACCAGAGGAATGAAGTGTGAGGGCTGGGTTGTAGTAGTAGAGCAGTGAGGTGAGGTAGGAGGGGGCAAGTTGATTAAGTGATTTAAAGCCAATGGCGAGGTTAATCATTACATTCTTAAAGGGAAGCTTTCCTAGAGAAAAACTTAGTGCGAGAAGAAATCTCCCTTGACAATCATCTTTCAACTGGAGCAATAATTGCAGACATGTCTTTGATTAAAAGCCCTCCGACCTCCCATGCCTAGTGGATAGAGCGTGGACCTGGGAGTCAGAAGGTCGAGGGTTCTAAACCCAGCTTTGCCACTTGTCTGCTGTGTGACCTTGGGCAAGTCACTTCACTTCTTTGGGCCTCATTTACAAAAAGGGGATTGAGACTGGGAGTCCCACGTGAAACAGGGACTGTGTCCAACCCATTTCCTTCTATCTACCCCAGAGCTCAGTACAGCACCTGGCACACAGAAAGCACTTAACAAATACCAAAATTATTATTCAATTGGACAAGGAAGAAAATTGAAGTTCACCATCTAATCTGCTCTCTCATGTAAGGGCAGGACTGATTTAATTATTCTTAAATCAAGTTTGATAGATGTATGCGTAGTCTCATCTTCAGTGTTTCCACAGAAGGTCTTTCCAAAAACTCCTTTGGGGCATCCAAGGACCAGGCTGTTATCGTAGTTTAAAAAGTTTTCCTTGATATTTAACTTAACCTCCCCCAGTGTGGCTTAAACCGTGTTACTCCTTGTTCTACTCTCTTACACTGAGGAGAACAATTAGCTTGTGGTGCTTTATTGCTGGAAATTACAGATTTGCAGAGGGTTATGTTTCCCATTTGTTTTCTTTTCCCACTGAAAATGTCTATTTACTTTCATTTTCCTTGTGTAGGTTGCAAAATGAGGCTTTTTCCCATTTTGCTGCCCTCCTCTGAATTCTATCCTATTTGTCTACTGTGCAAAATGCATGGTTCTCAATGTCAGTCTAAAAAAAGGGTATAATTCTATTACTGAGCCTCAATCCAATATTGTCTCTCGTTTCACTTTTCCTTTATTAGTTCTCTCTGCATGCTCCAGAAATTGCCAATTCCCTTCCTATAACCACCACCAAGTTTTCTCCTTTCAAGCTAACTTTCTAAGTGTTCTTCATTTTTCACTCTCCTGCTTTCATCTTGGCAGCCATGCTGTTCCCCCAGCCTGGAATTCCCTCTCTCCTTTCCCTTAATCCAAAAGACAACATGACACTTCCCACATTTAATTTCTTCCTAAAATCCCACCTCCTCCAACAGGCTTCCCTACATGAGTTCCCAGCACCCAAAGTCATACAACCGACCGGCAATCTCTGCCACTTATGCACTTATACCTCTCCCGAGCATTTTTATAAATAGGCTGTTCAATTACCTATCATCTCTGTTCTATTTGTAAATAGAAGAAAGGCAAGGAATTCTAGTGGAAAGAGCATAGGTCTGGAAGTCAGGAGACCTACATTTTAATCCAGCTCTACTACTTGCCTGTTGTGTGAGCTTGGGCAAGTCACTAAACGTCTCTGTGCTTATTTCCATTGTAAAAATGGGGATAAGATATTGGCATTTTTCTGTTAATGTTTATTTTCCCCAGTAGACTATAAGCTCGTTGTGGGCAGGGGATGTGTCTGCCAACTCTGCTGTACTGCACTCTCCCAAATGCTTAGGACGGTGCTCTGCACATAGTAAGCGTTTGATAAATACCAATTATGAAGATGATGATTGCATCTGTTAAACACTTACTGAGTGTCAAGCACTGTTCAAAATACTAGGGTAGACCCAAGGTTTGGACATAGGGGGAACAGGTATTTAATCCTCATTTTATAGTTGAGGAAACTGAGACTCAGAGAAGGTAAATGACTTTACCTTCTTGCCCAAGTTCACACAGCAAGCAATTGACAGCATGGGATTAGAATCCAGATCTTCTGTTCTCCTTCCTGTTTCCACTGTGAGTCCCATGGGGAAGAGGGACTGTGTCTTAACTGTTTATATTGTATACCTGTGCCAAAAACCTAGTACGTAGTGCATGGCACACAGTTAGTGCTTAACAAATATTACAACTCTTACTATTTTCATGACTGTCTCCATTAGAATGTAAGTGCTTACAGGAAATGTGTCACTTCTACATTTTGTACTTAGTATGGTGCATTGCATCAATGAGTGCTCAATAAATACTATTACTATGCTTCTTACTCCCTCCAGCCTATAATAAATTTCTTAAACAGTTTTTTATTTACTCAGTTTATCAGAAGGAGATTAAAATGAATTCTACTCTTCTAAAGAATCACCAACAACTTCCCGTCTTCCCACTTTGACACCCTTCTCTCCAGCTTTCTAAAACCAAATGCATCCATTGACTAGATTAAGATCTCCTAACTCTAAACTCTTTGTGGGCAGAGAAAGTGTCTACCAATTCTGTTATGTTGTAGTATAGTGCTCTGCATGTAGTAAGTGCTCAATTAAAGTGACTGATTGACCTGGAATGGACGACTCAGGGACCCCACTCAAAAATACCTCCTAGCCTTTATTTCCGATTATCTTTTAAAATTAGCTGGCTATTGCTTTTGAATCTGCTTCAATTAAGTTATCTTTTTTCCTAGCATACCTGGGAGGTCAAAAGTTGAAACCATAACAAAGAAATTCTTCAAGTATCAAGCAGTCTGGCCTCTAAATTTCCATATTCACCATATTCATATTCAAGCAGATTACCCTTATGAGGAAAATTTAATAATACCTTATTTGCCAAGCCCAGAAGAGCTTTCTCCCTCTCCATTTCACAAGAGGGTTCAACTTGAGCAAGGAAGGAGCTGGAGGGAGTCAAGAAGTCTGGATTTTATACTTATGTGTCATAGCTTCAACAAAATGAAGGTCATTTTAAGGTCTACCTTAAAAAAATAAATTCCCTCACCTATGATCCTAAATGATAACAATATAGGTGAAAAGATGGTTCAATATTTTACATAAGCTATTTGGGGAATAGAAAAAACATTGCCATATGTAAGAATCTAACACTCAGGAGACAAATCAGCAGCTATTAACACCTACACCTACATTTTACTTTTGGCTGTAGTTCAAAATTCTGAAAAATGATAGAAAAATATATATATTTTTAAATTCCTTTGATCCAACAGTTTCAACTCAAGGCAAGGTAAGTGGTTAAAGATCTCATAAGGGAAACATTTTTGAAGTGGAAGTGGTCATGGAATCACTTCAAATTCCCCAACGTGGGAGGAGGTGCAGCCCGGAGGACAAGGAACATTTTTTTTTCTATATGACACTGGAATGAGTCAGGATAAGTTCATTCAGGGGCTCAGATGTCATGAGGATTGAGCCTGGGTCTCTGAGATCAGAGACTTTCTTATTTGAACCTCTTAGCAAAGTAATCCAGTGGATCCTCCAGAGTACCTAATAATAATAATAATGTTGGTATTTTTTAAGTGCTTACTATGTGCAGAGCACTGTTCTAAGCACTGGGGTAGATACAGGGTAATCAGGTTGTCACATGTGAGGTTCACAGTTAATCCCCATTTTAAAGATGAGGTAACTGAGGCACCGAGAGGTTAAGTGACTTGCCCACAGTCATACAGCTGACAAGTGGCAGAGCCCGAATTCAAACCCATGACCTCTGGCTCCCAAGCCAGGGCTTTTTCCACTGACCCACGCTGCTTTTCTGAGCAGCGTGAGGCAAGAGGCTTTGAGGATCTGCCAGGACACTAGAAGGTAACCTTTCTGAGCTCATATGCGCACATGTTATGTTGAATATTCTAATTTTCCACTTCTGTGGGGATTTTAAAAGCAGTTGATGTCTCAAGGCTAATCACTCACAAATGGATGTGGGTCATGACCTACATATTACACAAAGAGGAGCTTCACAAAGGATTTTTCAGGTCAGACTGTCAGATCTGATTAACTTGTATCTACCTCAGTGCTTGACACATAGTAAACCCTTAACAAATACTATTTTTTTCATAGCCTAATACAAGAATAACTGGAATCCATTTAGGACTCATTATTGGACAAGTTAGCATTGTCTCATTAATCTGAAATGATGCATGGCTCCTTGCTGGATTAGATGTGAAAATAACATTTTTTTGGTATTTGTTAAGCACTTAAGCACTGGGGTAGATGAAAGATAAATGTGTTGGTCACAGCCCCTGTCCTACATATGGCTCATAGTCTCAAACCCCATTTTATATATGAGGTAACTGAGGCACAAAGAAGTTAAATGACTTGACCAAGGTCACACAGAAGACCTCTGATGCCCAGATCTGATCTCCTACTGGGCCACACCACTTCTCACATGAGAACATCTAATTCCTTTTCCCCAGAACATTTTGATTTTCCCTACAGGAATGTAAACTAATGCAACTGTACTTATTCACTAAACATTAGCTGTAGAAGACAAAAAAGTCATCAAGTCAAAGAACTAGCTTTGCATAAACTCAAGACTGGAAACACCTCTTTACCTTGTGGGTGGTAAACACATAAAACTTATTCCCGCAGGAAGTTGTCCAGGTGAAAACTATTAACAGGTCCAGAAGGGCTTTAGTCTAGCTCACAGATGAGTAATATAATAGATTATGGCTTCGGAAGGGAGCGTAACAGATGAGGGTTTAAGTCAAGGATGGGTAATGAAGAGAGCAACCAATTCATAGCTCATCCTGGTGCATTGATGCCAATGATAAAAACAGAATGCTAGCCTGGGTAAGCTACTGCTCAGGCCCAGTTAAGTGAATTTCTTATCTTTTTTCAGCTATTCCTAAGCAAGAATCACTCTTTCTAATCAATTACTTGGTCTTCAATAAGTTCAGAATAATTAAGACTGTTAAATGGCAAGTTTCTAGGACCGCTGGGGGTTAAGGCAAATGTAATTATTCTTGCTCTCCTTCAGTGAAGTTCTATACACAAAGAGCATTCTTGTCAAATTGCTTAGGTAAGGCAATATAAATTGTTTGGAGAAACAGAACAAAAACAATGAAAGCCCCCATGATTATAGTTTGAAGGGGATTGGATCACAGAGAGATTCGAATGTACTTGAGGGGTGATTAAATTATGGGTGAAGTTCAAAAAAAATGAAAGAAAAGAAATGTCTTTACTCTGAAAAATTAATCGAATTCAGTGAAATCTAAAGCCCAGCAAGAAAACCAGGCTAGCTGGAGAAGGTCTTTCCTTTATTTTGAGACTCTGCATATTCAGCTATTTTTTTTTCTTCTGGAGTGAATTCTGAAGATTTATCTCCTGCTTTTTTGCTGGTTTCCATGCAAGAAACTCTACTTAAAGCTCACCTCCTCCAAGAGGCCTTCCCAGACTGAGCTCCCCTTTTCCCTCTGCTCCCTCTACCCCCCACCCTTCATCTCTCCGCAACTAAACCCTCTTCTCCCCCCTTTCCCTCTGCTTCTCCCCCTCTCCCGTCCCATCCCCTCAGCACTGTACTCGTCCGCTCAACTGTATATATCTTCATTACCCTATTTATTTTGTTAATGAGATGTACATCACCCTGATTCTATTTATTTGCTATTGTTTTAATGAGATGTTCTTCCCCTTGATTCTATTTATTGCCATTGTTCTTGTCTGTCTGTCTCACCCAATTAGACCGTAAGCCCGTCAAAGGGCAGGGACTGTCTCTATCTGTTACCGATTTGTACATTCCAAGCGCTTAGTACAGTGCTCTGCACATAGTAAGCGCTCAATAAATACTATTGAATGAATGAATGAATGAAAGAAAGAAATTTGAATCAGGGCAAAGTGAGATTTGTTCCCATCTCCAAATTCATCAAACTGGCTAGCCTATGCAAGACAACTGTGAGCACATAAATCCTGATTTCTTCTTGCTCCCGTGAGATTTGGAAAAGGCATATTTTGATGTTTTGCACTTTTTTCCACTATGAGTTGTGCCTGAATGGTAGATCACTGAATAGTTTAAATCAACTGGCTCCCTGAAGAAGAAAGAGGCCATTGATAGTCCATAGACTTAATTCCAATTCCACTCACTTTGCTTTAAACTCAGGGAATAGTCTATGTATGGAATATCCTCAATAGGTCCAATAATACTCACCTCTAACTTCAGAACATCATGCTGAAGTTTGCGCTGAAATTCTAAGAAGTTTTTGATTGTCAGCTTCCCTTTGAGATCGGCTCCAAAAAAGTAAGTGGTCAGAGCTGAACACAAGCCAGATTTGAGGGTGTTCCCAGTGGTGGAACGGTCTCTGTGACGCATCCCCATGCTGGTTTGGGAACGAATGATGCTCTGAACCTAGAAGGGGAGACAAAAATCATCCAAAAATTATATAGTCAAATAGCGATGACACCATTACAGAATCAAGATACTAATGATAATGGTATTTCTTAAGTGTTTCTTATTTGCCTCCAGGCACTGTATTAAGGGTTGGGGTGGATACAAGCAAATCAAGTTGGACAAAGTCCCTGTTCCTCGTGCGGCTCACAGTCTCAATCCCCATTTTACAGACGAGGTAGCTGAGGCACAGAGAAGTGAAGTAACTTGCTCAGGGCCATATGGCAGACAGGTGGCAGAGTGAGGATTAGAACCCAGGCCCGTGCTCTATCCACTACGACATGCTGTTTCTCTAATACTGGGCAATAACTGGGAAACCAGACAGGAGGCAGTGGGTCTTGATGCCAACGAAAGCCAAGCTGGATGCCAAGCTTGTGTGGCTCATAGGACAACGGGTCACATCAGCAGAGGAGCTGGAGGAAGACACAGCTGAGGCACATCTCCTCTGATTATTATGATCATAATTTTATTTGTTAAGCACCTACTATGTCCTAAGAACTGCACTAAGCACGGGGATAGATACAAGACAATCAGGTTGGAAACGCTCTCTGTCGCACATAAGGCTCACATAAGAATCTAGTCTTGCTTCCTGTGCGCCTCTGCGGCTATCAGTGATGTGCAAAACTGCTAGGGCTCAGCTCTCCATGCAGTCCACATGCTGAAAATCGACGCAGCAACAACCGCTCCAGCTCAGAGCAAGCAGCATGGGTAGCTTAGGCAGAGAGGGAAAGATGTTCTCACCGCACCTCTCTGACCACGGTGTCCTTATCACAGGAGAAGTAGCGTGGCCTAGTGGATAGAGTACAGGCCTGGGAGTCAGGACGACCAAGGTTCTAATCCTGACACTGCCACTTGTCTGCTGTGTGATCTTGAGCAAGTCACTCAATTTCTTTGTGCCTCAGTACCTCATCTGGAAAATGGGGATTGAGACTGAGAGCCCCAAGTGGGAACCAGACTGTGTCCAATATGATTGGCTTGTATCTATCCCAGTGCTTAGTACAGTGTCTAGCACATAGAAGTTCTTAACAAATACTATTAAAACAAACAAAAAACAAACCGCAAAAAACAACACTTAAAAGACAGAGGGAACAAGAGTGAGAGAGAGAGTATGCCTCCCTGGCTCTCTCATTCATTCATTCAATAGTATTTATTGAGCGCTTACTATGTGCAGAGCACTGTACTAAGCACTTGGAGAATACAATTCGGCAACAGATAGAGACAATCCCTGCCCAATAATGGGCTCACAGTCTAAATGGGGGAGACAGACAGCAAAGCAAAACAGAACAAAACAAAACAAGCAGTCTAGCGCAGACAGCATCAAGATAAATAGAATCATAGAGATATACACATCATTAACAAAATGAATAGGGTAATAAATAATATATACACATACGCACAGTGCTGAGGGGATGGGAAGGGGGAAGAGCAGAGGGCGGGAGAGGGGGGAATGGGGAGGGGAGGAGGAGCAGAGGGAAAGGGGGGCCCACTCTGGGAAGGCCTCCTGGAGGAGGTGAGCTCTCAGTAGGGTTTTGAAGAGGGGAAGAGAATTAGTTTGGAGGAGGTGAGGAGGGAGGGCGTTCCAGGGCCGCGGGAGGACGTGGCCCAGGGGTCAACAGCAGGCTAGGCGAGACCGGGGGACGGTGAGGAGGTGGGCGGCAGAGGAGCGGAGCGTGCCGGGTGGGCAGTGGAAATGGAGAAGGGAGGAGAGGTAGGAGGGGGCAAGGTGATGGGGAGCCTTGAAGCCTAGAGTGAGAAGTTTTTGTTCCGTGCGGAGGTTGATAGGCAACCACTGGAGGTTTTTAAGAAGGGGAGTGACATGCCCAGAGCGTTTCTGCAGGAAGATGAGCCGGGCAGCGGAGTGAAGAATAGACTGGAGTGGGGAGAGAGAGGAGGAAGGGAGATCAGAGAGCAGGCTGACACAGTAATCTAGCCGTGATATTACGAGAGCCTGTAACAGTAAGACAGCCGTTTGGGTGGAGAGGAAAGGGTGAATCTTGGCGATATTATAAAGGTGAGACCGGCAGGTTTTGGTGACGGATTGGATGTGTGGGGTGAACGAGAGAGACGAGTCAAAGATGACACCGAGGTTGCCGGCCTGAGAGACGGGAAGGATGGTCGTACCATCCACGCTGATACGGAAGTCAGGAAGAGGATAGGGCTTGGGAGGGAAGATGAGGAGCTCAGTTTGGGTCACGTTGAGTTTTAGGTGGCGGGCTGACATCCAGGTAGAGACGTCTTGGAGGCAGGAGGAGATACGAGCCTGAAGTGAGGGGGAGAGGACAGGGGCAGAAATGTAGATCTGTGTATCATCTGCATAGAGATGATAGTTGAAGCCGTGAGAGCGAATGAGTTCACCAAGTGAGTGAATGTATATGGAGAACAGAAGAGGGCCAAGAACTGACCCTTGAGGAACCCCAACAGTTAGAGGATGGGAGGGGGAGGAGGAGCCCGCGAAGGAGACCAAGAATGACCTGCCAGAGAGATAAGAGGAGAACCGGGAGAGGACGGAGTCCGTAAAGCCAAGGTGAGATAAGGTGTGGAGGAGAAGGCGATGGTCGACAGTGTCAAAGGCTACTCTGTTCCTGGTTTATCTGTCTCTCTTTCCCCACCATCTTTGTCCCTTCTTTCAACCCCTGCAAGCTCTCTCCCGCTCCTTCCTTCTTTTTCACCTCTCTGTTCTTAGATTACTGTCCTTATCCTGCATAAAAGCCCCATCCGCTAACACTGTATCTGCAAAAAAATTATAGTCCCAGCCACCAAATTTCCATTCATTCTATTCAATAAGGCATTATGTTAATAATTTCCCAAATAATGCATCAGGAATTTTCTAATTTTAAAAAGTGCGCTCAATATATGAATGCATAACTCATAATGTGGTCCTTCCTGGAGATGAGTCTGACATGTCTACCTTAGAGAGATTTATTTGATTTTCTGATATCAACGTTTCCTCCTAACTTTGAAAATATTTTTTAAGGGGAATGGCAGACCCAGGGGACAATAATCATCCCCTAAAAGATGAAATGTATTATCTTGAAAGATTTTCCAAAAATTTAACAAGTCTCCTGTGGCGACTCCGTGGCTTCTGGTGATGAATCGATAATATGTTTGAAATCTCCCTGACCTTAGTAGGCAAGCACACTGGTTTCTCCAAGTACTGTGGTGAGCCACTGGAGTCCAGAGGTACATTTAAAGTCATATATATGGACAGCCGCTTAAATGTGAGATATTTTAAAAAAAGATCTTTACTGTCATCCAGTTCCCAGATGGCAAACAGTTCCTCCAACTCACAAGGTCTTTCTCCTCATTTCCAGATACGAAGCAAAGTAATTCCAAACAATTGTGAAAGATTGTACAATGTCATAATGAGGAACTACACCCAAACTGGGGCTAACCGTGCCTAAATGAACAAAATGAGAAAAACACAACCCACAGATTTCATTTTTTTAGTTTAAATGTAAAACGATGTTACCTAATTTGCTTAAAAAGATTTTTACAAGTGAAATGAACAAAATTTACAATTCAACACCTTTGCTACTGTTAATTTTATTTTTGGTTATATGCCCAATGCTGGGATTCTTCAATTACCACAGGATCCCACCCCCCCGCCCCCATGTTTTAGCGTCTGTTACCCACTTGGACGAATCTTCATAAGACAGGCTTTAAGTTAGTTGAAGCTCTTAACTACCAAAATACCCATACTGATCTGAAGCTGAATCTGGCACCACATTCTGTCGGTCTCACCTTTACAACATCGCTAAGACCTGCTCTTTCGTCTCCATCCAAAGCACTACCACATTAGTACAATCACTCATCCTTTCCTGCCTAGATTACTGCATCAGCTTCCTTTCTGACGTCCCAACCTCCTGCTTCTCCACTCCAGTCCATACTTCACTCTGCTGCCCAGATTATCTTCCTACAGAAACATTCTGGGCATGTCATTCTCCTCCTCAAAAAATCTCCACTGGTTGCCTATTCACCTGTGTATCAAACAAAAATGCCTCATTATTGGTTTCAAAGCTCTCCATAACTTTGCCCCTTCTTACCCCACCTTTCTTCTCTCCTTCTACAATCCAGTCCACACACTTCGCTCCTCTGGTGCTAACCTTCTCACCATACCTCGATCTCAACTACTTCGTCGCTGAACCCTGGCCCACCTCCTACCTCTGGCCTGGAACGCCCTTCCTCCTCAAATCCACCAGACGATTACTCTCCCCTCTTCAAAGATCTACTGAAGGTGCATCTCCTCCAAGAGGCCTTCTCGAGATTAAGCCCCTCTTTCCCTCATCTCCCTTCCATGTCACCCTGACTCGCTCCCTTTGCTCTTCCCCCACCTCCCCACTCCGCAACACTTATGTACATATATATAATTGTATTTATTTACATTGATGCCTGTTTACTTGTATTGATATCTGCCCCCCACTCTAGACTAAAAGTTTTCCCAAAAAAGGGCTGTAACTCACAGCTACTGAATTATTCTTAAACTCTTCAATCCACACTTCAGAAAATGGATCATCTGGGACTTAGGTTGAGATGTCAAGTAAGCCTAAAGGCCCACATTTATTCTGGAATCAGTGTGGCCTAGTGGAAAGAGAATAGGCCTGGGAGTCAGAGCACCTGGGTTCTAATCCCGGCTCCACGACTTGTCTGCTGTGTGACTTTGGGGAAGCCACTACTTTTCTGTGCTTTACCTCATCTGTAAAGTGGGGATTACAACTATGAGCCCTATGTGGGATATGGACTGTGTCTAACCTGACTGTCCCAGTGCTTAGTACAGTGCCTGGCACATAGTGAGCACTTAAACACCATAAAAAAAATCAATCAGCTGGAGAAGTTGGATATTTCAAGATCAGAAATAATGCAGCTCCTTTCTTTTCTGGACATTGGACTGCCCCTGCAGAAACAGTCTGGTACTGTCAGCCTATGAGACAAATATGAATATGTGATTCTAAATAGAACAAGGGAGTATTTTGAGGAAGGCAACCCAATGAGTGCAGGTCAGGGCCCCAAAAGACTTTCCTTTTTTTTGTATAAACGATTTGTTTGGCATGAATTCTTTTTTTTTGATGGACCATTAAAGAAAGTACTTCTACTTTTCCTAAAGTGAAAAATTGAGAAAGAGCTCTAATAGGTTTTTCAGAATTCCTTTATTGTCCACGTGATCACTTTCCTTCAGTGTTCGACACATTTTGGAAACAATTCTGTAGGACACCTGCTTTTTAACTTCCATTATTAAAAGTGAATCATGAGACTCCACTAAGAAAGACACATTAAAATACCCCATTTTCACCCCCTATCCACAAAAATGGTCAGTCCCCTTTTCCATTTATAATTAGAAAAGGGCTTTTTAGTTTAAGACTGTGTTCTTGTAGCCTGGTCATTTTAGTTTTGGTTTTCCTTATTTTCATATTTCCTTCTGAAATCTCTTTTTTTGCTTCTCCCATGTTATGGTCAGCTTCAAGATTTACGTTATTTAGTGTCATGATGAAAAAAAAATCATAAAGTTGTTGATTAATTCACTTTAGGATTTAGAATATGGTCAGTGTGATTTTGGAAAACCAGAATGAATGATTGATGTTTGCTGTTGGTTGGCTTTACATCAAGCTAATTTTGAAGGTGACTCATGATGAATGGATGATATTATTTATAGTGATTCTTTTGTCTTTCTTTTATGCACTTGGAAGGATGCTGCAGTTCCAGTGGTTAAACTATATTGCTTCCTGGAGAATTTCGGGAAGCAGTGTGGCCTAGTGGATACAATACAGGCCTGGGAGTCAGAGGATCTGGGTCCTAATCCTGGCTTCCCAACTTGTCTGCTCTGTCATCTTGGGCAATTCACTTTACTTCTCTGTGCTTCAGTTATCTCATCTGGAACATGGGGATTAAGAGTGTGAGTCCCTTGTGGAACATGGACTGTGTCTAATCTGTTTAGCTTGTATTTATCCCAGAATTTAGTAGAGTTCCTGGTACATAGTAAGCACTTGCACCACCCCCCCCTCCGCCGACACAGAATAAAATTCCTACAGCACAATCATCTTTGTAACTGACTATCTTTTCCATGAATATAAAAGGCATAGAAAAAGAAAATAAAGGGGAAAACAAGTTCTAATTGACACTATCTACTATGAACCATCCCTCCTGCCCCTTCCGTTTCCTTCCCCTCCTTAGAAGTCCATATCATGCACCTCTACCACTCCATCCAGATTCTTGTAGTCATCATCTACTGCCCCCCTTGTCCCACCTCCAACTTCTTTAACTATTCTGACCCCTTTTTTCTCACCTTCCTTCTCTCTTTTTCCATGCCCACTTTGATTCTTGGAGACTTCAACATCCACATAGATGTACCCAGTGACTCCTCTGCCACCCTCCTTCTATCACTTCTCAACTCCGCCAACCTCCTGCTTCACCCCACCTCCCCCACTCACCAACTTGGACACACACTCAATCTCATCATCTCTAACCGCTGCACAATCTCCACCCTCACCATCTCTGAAATCCCTCGCTCTGACCACAACCTTCTCATTTACCTCCTCTCTCACATTCCTCCTCCCTGTAAATCTGTACTATTCCCCCACAGAGAAGCAGCGTGGCTCAGTGGAAAGAGCACGGGCTTTGGAGTCAGAGGTCATGAGTGCAAATCCCGGCTCGGCCACTTGTCAGCTGTGTGACTTTGGGCAAGTCACAACTTCTCAGTGCCTCGGTTACCTCATCTGTAAAATGAGGATTAAGACTGTCAGCCCCATGTGGGACAACCTGATTCCCCTGTGTCTACCCCAGCGCTTAGAACAGTGCTCGGCACATAGTAAGCGCTTAACAAATGCCAACATTATTATTATTATTACCTCCGCTGTCTTGACCCAAATCCATCTCTCTCTGTGCATCACACCCCACCTAGTCTCTCTATCCATTCTACCCACTCTTGAAGACCAATCAGATGCTCTCAACTCCACCCTTCCTACTCAACTCAACTCACTCCCCTAACCTTTTGTCGCTCTCGTGCCACTAACCCACAGCCCTGGATTACTCACCTCCACTGTCTGCCTCCTTCGCTCTTATGCTTGAGCCGCTGAACGCTGCCAGTGGAAGTCTAAACACCAGGCCAACCTTGTCTACTTTAAGTTGTCATTTCTTGCCTTAATTCTGCCCGGCAAAGCTATTTCTCTTCCCTTAGTGACACCCATGTTCATTACCCTCTTCAGTTGTTTCGGACATTTAACTCCCTCCCCTCAGGTCCCCTGTCCCTTCCCCATCCCTCACTCCCAATGACCTAGCCCCCTACTGTCTCCCCCGATTAGACTGTAAGCCCGTCAAAGGGCAGGGACTGTCTCTGTTACCAATTTGAACATTCCAAGCGCTTAGTACAGTGCTCTGCACATAGTAAGCACTCAATAAATATATTGAATGAATGAATGAATTAGGAAAATTAACACCACCAGGTCTGAGCTCCCCCAAATCACCCTCCCCCTTCCTCATTCCCCACCCTTGATGCCCTCTTCTATTTTCTCATCCTTCCCAGCAGTATCTTCAGAGGAGATCTCCTCCCTCCTCTCAAGTGCCACCCCCTTCACATGCACATCAGACCCCATTCCCTCCCACTTCATAAAAACTCTCGTCCCTTCCCTGCTCCCCTCCTTAACTTCCATCTTCAACCACTCATTCTCTAATGGCTTCTTCCCCTCTGCCTTCAAACATGCCCATGTATCCCCCATCCTAAAAAAAACTCTCAACTCCACAGCACCTTCCCGTTACTGCCCTATCTCCCTCCTACCCTTCCTTTCCAAGCTCTTGGAGCAAGTTGTCTACACTCGCTGCCTCAAATATCTCTCTTCCAACTTTCTCCTGGACCCCCTCCAATCTGGCTTCCGTCCTCTTCTACCTTCTTTCTACTGAAATGTTCTGGGCATGTCACTCCCCTCCTCAAAAATCTTCATGGTTGCCTATCAACCTCCATATCAAGCAGAAACACCTCACTATTGGCTTGAAATCTCTCCATCCCCTTGCCCCCTCCCACCTCACCTCCCTTCTCTCCTTCTACATTCCAGCCCGCACACTCCACTCCAACCTTCTCACTGTCTCGTCCTCGCCTGTACCGCTGTAGACCCCTCATCCACGTCCTACCTCTGGCCTGGAATGTCCTCCGTCCTCAAATCTGCCAATCACATTTCTCCCTTCAAAGCTTACTGAAGGCTCACCTCCTCCAAGAGGTAATAATAATAATAATAATGTTGGTATTTGTTAAGCGCTTACTATGTGCCGAGCACTGTTCTAAGCGCTGGGGTAGACAGGGGAATCAGGTTGTCCCACGTGGGGCTCACAGTCTTAATCCCCATTTTACAGATGAGGGAACTGAGGCACAGAGAAGTTAAGTGACTTGCCCACAGTCACACAGCCGACAAATGGCAGAGCTGGGATTCGAACTCATGAGCCCTGACTCCAAAGCCCGTGCTCTTTCCACTGAGCCACGCTGCTTCTCCATACTAAGCCCCCCTTTCCTCTTCTCCTCCTTCCCTCCCCATCAACAAATCTAGAATTATATTTATTTGTATTAATGCCTATTTACTTGTTTTGATGTGTACATAGCTATAATTCTATTTATTTATATTGATGCTATTGAGGCCCGTTTACTTGTTTTGATGTGTCTCCCCCTTCGAGACTGTAAGCCCATTGTGGGTAGGGATTGTCTCTTTTTATTGCTGAACTGTACTTTCCAAGCACTTAGTACAGTGCCCTGCACTCACTAAGCACCCAATAAATACGACTGACTGAATGAAAGAATGAATGAATGTTTCCGTCTCAACAACCTCTGTGAGTTCACGATGGCCATCCTTAAAGAATTTCCCCCATTTCATAATTGGACAAACAGACAGAATTAGTATTACTTTGCAAATCTTAGCAGTTCAGTGGCAAAGCCGAATATAAAATCTAGGTGTCCTGATTCTAAATCCAGTTCCAGTTTCTAGAATATTCTACTTCATTAACTAAGGTGAAGTAATATGTTAGGTTCTAAAAAGGCAACAAATTGAATAAATGAATTTTGTGTATTAAATCATTAATGTGTATGAATAAGATATGCTTTATAATGCAATGCACTCAGTATTCGTGTTTGATTATGTTTTGGACTCTACTTTCACTTGTTACTTTGGAAATATATTAGAAAAAAAATCTACTAAATTACAAAAGACAGAATCATGGGAAACCAATTTGGACTGCTGGGTATAAATACTTAATTTTAGATTGTTTCCTCTGAATTTTGCCCTTTAACTTTCCAATCTCTTGACATTCCGACAAACTAATTACCTTCCCTTCCTGGGAAAGCATTACCTTTTTTTTAATCAGTGTTACAACTCTGGAGCTTTCCTATCATTTAGCAAGTAGATATTTCTTCTTGCAGTTCCAAAGCCTCACCTTTTCTTTAATCAGTGTTTCAACTCTGGGGGTTTCCTATCATTTAGCAAGGAGATATTTTTTCTTGCAGCTCCAAGCGGTTAAGGCTATTTTCCACATTAAGCAGCGGCCCACAGACATGTGGAGGAAAGTTTTGGCCATTCAGCAGCAAATGCCTGTCTATCCTTCCCATATGGAGGCTGTTGAAAAATTTTTCCCCTTCCAGGGGGCTCCCCAGGTCAACGTTAAATTGGGATAATAATAATGTTGGTATTCGTTAAGCGCTTACTATGTGCAGAGCACTGTTCTAAGTGCTGGGGTAGATACAGGGTAATCAGGTTGTCCCACTTGAGGCTCACAGTTAATTCCCATTTTACAGATGAGGTGACTGAGGCACAGAGAAGTTAAGTGACTTGCCCATAGTCACACAGCTGACAAGTGGCAGAGCTAGGATTTGAACCTATGACCTCTGACTCCCAAGCCCAGGCCCTTTCCGCTGAGCCACGGTGTGTCAAGCACTGTTCTAAACACTGGGATAGATACAAGGTTATCAGGTTGTCCCTCTTGAGTCTCACAGTCTTATCCCTATTTTACAAATGAGGTAACTGAGGCACAGGGACCACCCCAAGTGGCTTGTATGCAGCCCAGCGCTTAGAACAGCACATAATAAGCGCTTAACAAATTCCATAATTATGATGATTATTTAATAATCGTTGAGGTCTAATCTAATGGAGAGAGGCGTTGTATTGGGCAGTGCAGTAGCTGGAAGCACTAAGACCCAAGAAGCCCGCTATTTACCTTGTATTTACCATATTGCTTGGCATAAAGTGCTTAATACAAAAATGATGATAAAAATACTTTTCTGCAGACAAAAGGCGCAAGTAATTAGGATCCAGAAAAGCAAACTGTGCTCAAAATAATGATGGTTATGGTAGTGGTCTGATGGAAGCAGCCAGAGAAATGCAGCTTCCTGAATCCAGATATGCCTCCAGGGAGATGGAAATTTTTCTTTTCATGGGCATATCTCGGCCCACACCCTTTCCGAGCAATGAGAGTGCCTTGGAAAGATGTTAAGTGGAAACACGGAATTTAGAGTACAAGTCAGTGGGACAATTGCCTAACCTGGTTTTAAAATCTTTGGATCGCCAGAGTGACTCTTTTCAGGCTGTTATAAAGTTATTAAATTCAGTAAATAGTTTCTTCCCCGGCTCTAATCTGAGAATCTATTTTTAGATTTATGTCACTTGGTCTCCAGAACAAGCAAACTTCTTTATAAAACATTTCCCATCAAGGAAAACATTCACAGATCGTTTTAAAGTCTTTTGCGCTTTTAGCAGCTCCAAATTATATAGGTATTATTTTTACTCACCAGTTATTTCCCTTTTCAATTCATTCCTGATACCATGCTGTATATCTTCACCGAGAATCAATCTGGTCACCACATGTTTTTATTAGACAACAATGTTGTTTATTGACAAAATCTAAACATAAGTTTGTCTCTCATGTTCTGGACTTGATTTCTGCTTGCTCTCCCAGTACTGTCTCTCTCTAGAACATTCCCTTCCTAGTTATACTATTATAACTGTACACCTTGGAAAACTTCAATTTGGTTACATAAGTGATTCCTCTTTTTACCTGATGAATGAACGAACTATATATTGTAATAATACTAATAATACTACTAATAATAATATCTGTGATATTTGTTAAGTGCTTACTATGTGCTATGTTCTGAGTGCTGGGGTAGATACAAGATAATAGGGTTGGACACAGTCCCTGTCCCACATAGAGCTCACAGTCTTAATCCCCATTTTAGAGATGAGGGAACTGAGGCACAGAGAAGTGAAATGACTTGCCTAGGGTCACACAGCAGAGAAGTGGTGGATCTGGGATTAGAACCCAGGTTCTTCTGACACCCAGGCCTGTGTTTTATAATAATAATATGTGCCAAGCACTGTTCTAAGCACTGGGTTTTATCCACTCGCCCACGCTGCTCACATAACCAAACATTTTGGGTGCACAATAGATGTAAAATACATGATAAATAAGACTTTCTAGGAAACTTACCTGTTCAAACTCCTCCATATCCACTTCTCCATCTCCATTCAGGTCAAACATCTTGAAGGCAATTTCAAAATTTCTCTGAGGAGCTGTATGTAAAAAAAAATCATTAGAAGACAATGACCAACAGTTACATTTACTCGCATTTAAAAGCGGAAGAGCAGAAATGGCTTAGAAATTTGGTTTGGGTATTAAATTGCACCCTATAGGATCAGCACTATCACTTTTCTATAATCCCCTTTTAAAACAAGAATAGGCCTTGTAATTACCTTATATTTAACACACCCTTGGGATCAGGCACTTCAGAAGAGGCCTCCTTTGTTGTGATGCTTTCCTTTTAGTACTCTTTTTTGACAGAATCATTGGATTTTAACACCGATATTACAAACTCTGCTCTCTCACTTCAAGTAACATTGCGAAGTTTACCATGGCTTAAACAGTTCCCTTCAAAATATTTTGATTCGAATATAGGGAGAAGAGTTCATTTTGATCCAAGCATCGATGATGAGAGGTTTATTTAGCATAGTTGATGGCAGACTTCTTCTGTTGGACAGCCTTTTTGCTAGAGTGTGAAAGGTAACACATTGAAAATGGAGTACTGTATTACTATACGTACATCCCTAAAAGAGGCCCTGCTGTTGAGCGCTGCTCTGGGATGATGACGTTGGTATTTGTTAAGCGCTTACTATGTACCAAGCACTGTTCTGGGCACTGGGGTAGATACAAGGTAATCAGGCTCACAGTCTTCAATCCCCATTTGACAGACGAGGTCATTGAGGCATGGAAAAGTGAAGTGACTTGCCCAAGCGGTGAAGCCGGGGTGAGAACCCTTGACCTCTGACTTCCCAGCCTGGGCTCTTTCCCCTGAGCCACGTTGCTTCTCTGGGAGTTGGGAGGCCTGACTTCTGCTAGTTATGTTACTCAGTAGTGAAGATTTCTGATGAAAGCAACACCTACAACATTCTGTGAAATGAAGTAGCCCAGCAGGAATACCAAAGAATAGTGTCTGGGTGTACACACAACACTCACACTCATTCATTTGTATTCATTTAGCGCTTACTGTGGGCAGAGCACTGTGTTAAGCACTTGGGAGAGTACGATACAACAATAAAGACACATTTCCTGCCCACAACAAGCTTACAGTCTAGAGGGTAAGCTTACAGAATTAATAAGTGCTTAACACATCCCGCCGTTATGAGTGGGGAGGACCTTACTCATATATGTATACATATATGTATGTATATATATATATATATATGTGCAAATATATATATGTGCAAATATATATACACACACACACACACACATATAAACACACACATATATATAAACACATATATGGTCACTGAGTGCTTACAGTGTGCAGAGCACTATATCTGGGTGGCAAAATGTGCGGCAGCTACCAAAAGCAAGTGCCTGCTGGGTCATGGTGCTATGACCAAGCTCTGGCATTATGCTGTGGCCAGTTCAGTCTTAAATGAATTTTGAATGTTAAAAAAAAAAATTTTCTCAGGATCTTTGCCATATGCTACACTCCTGCTTGCCTATTCACTTGTGTCACTCTATGTCCCCGTGGGAACACGACAGACTGTGATGGATGCTGCCTAAACCACCAGCACCAAAACCTCCATGCAGGTTCTCGGTCCTGTAATTTCGGGAATGAGGTTCATCTATCCTCTTTGGGAGACTCCTTTGCACACACTAAAAATCCAATTCAAATCTTTCATTATTGGTACATATAATACAACTTTATCGTCATGGAGAAGCAGCATGGCTTAGTGGAATGAGCACAGGCTTGGGAGTCAGAGGGTGCTAATCCCTGCTCTGCCACTTATCAGCTCTGTGACTTTGGGCAAGTCACTTAAAACTTCTCTGTACCTCAGTTACCCCATCTGTAAAATGGGGATTAAGACTGAGAGCCCCACATGGGACAATCGGATTACCTTGTATTCTCCCCAGTGCTTAGAAAAGGGCTTGGCACATAGTAAGCACTTAACAAATACCATCATTATTATCATGTAACTACATTCACTGTGCTTTTTAATCACTGATTTTCAATATGCTTCTTTTATGGAGGTCAATTTTTCACATGTTGGGAACACATCTCTGAACTTCACAATACCACCTATGAAAACTACACTTAACTCTTTCACTTACCACTCTCTATTCACAGAACTCACTGAAGTGCTAACTAAGGTATAGCAGTACTGCCAATTTAAGTGGCAGATTAAGCTCTTGCCATGTTTTTTTTTCTGTGCATTAGTGACAGTATCTCTGAAGTTACTAACCCTCTTGGCTGTAAGATCATTGTGGACAGGGAATTTGCCCACTAACTTTGATGTATGGTAATACCTGTGGGATTTGTTAAGTGTTTACCATGTGCCAAGCACTGTCCTAAATGCTGGGGTAGATACAAGGTAATCAGGTTGTCCCACCCAGGGCTCACAGTCTTAATCTCCCTCTTATAGATGAGGGAACTGAAGCACAGAGAAGTCAAGTGACTTGCCCAAAGTCACAGAGCTGATAAGTGGCAGAGCAGGGATTAGAACCCACAACCTCTGACTCCCAAACCTGTGCTCATTCCACTAGGTCACGTGTATTGAGCGGTTACGCCTTCTGTTTCCAACCTATGGTCTTGACCTGTGTCACAGCTATCCATCAATCGACGGTATTTATTGAACACTTATTTGCAGGGCACTGTACTGAGCACTTGGGAGAGCACAATACAAATAACAAAAAGATAGAACAGCAAGCTGTTCCTCGTTACACAGTCCGTGCTTACAAGTTCAGCTCGTTTCTTTATTGTTTCCGATATTTAGCCTCCATTCATTTGAACCAGTTCTTTCTCTAAATAGTTGCAGATTTGTGGCACCAATCTGAATTCAACTCATCTACTGTCCAGAGAGACTTCTTTCCTCATTTTCATTCGGTCCGTGTTCTGACTGCTTCGTACATCAAGTGTTTGCGATCTGTTCGGCTGAACTGTCACACTCATTAAAGCGACATGGACTGACAGCTCTGAGGGTTGAGCTACTGTGCTCCAGTCCCACAGCCTGGAAAGTCAGGGCAGCTGCAACACGCGGGCTCGTGCTGCTTTGCCTATCGGCCACAGACGTGCTTGTCGAAGCGATGGGGTATTTCTTCTCACTCAATTGTCATCTGCGAACCTAGCAGCAAAATGCTCCATTTAAAACAAAACCAGGCTGTTTCTATTAGTAAAAAGATACTCATTCATTCATTCATAAATGACTGGGCCACGTCCTCCCGCAGTCCTGGAATGCCCTCCCTCCTCATCTCCGCCAACCTAATTCTCTTCCCCTCTTCAAAACCCTACTTAAAGCTCACCTCCTCCAAGAGGCCTTCCCAGACTGAGCTCCCCCTTTTCCCTCTGCTCCCTCTACCCCCCCTTCACCTCTCTGCAGCTAAACCCTCTTCTCCCCGATTTCCCTCTGCTCCTCCCCCCTCTTCTGTCCCATCCCCTCAGCACTGGACTCGTCCACTCAACTGTATATATCTTCATTACTCTATTTATTTTGTTAATGAGATGTACATCACCCTGATTCTATTTATTTGTTATTGTTTTAATGAGATGTTCTTCCCCTGGATTCTATATTTTGCCATTGTTCTTGTCTGTCTGTCTCCCCCGATTAGACTGTAAGCCGGTCAAAGGGCAGGGACTGTCTCTATCTGTTACCGATTTGTACATTCCAAGCGCTTAGTACAGTGCTCTGCACATAGTAAGTGCTCAATAAATACTATTGAATGAATGAATGAATTGAGCACTTACTGGGTGCAGAGCACTGTACTAAGTGCTTGAAAAGGACAATTCGGCAACAGACAATCCCTGCCCAGCAACGGGCTCACAATCTAGAAGGGGGGAGACAGACAACAAAACAAAACAGGTACAACAAGTAAACAGACATCAATAGCATCAATATAAATAGAATTATAGATTCATTCACTCAATAGTATTTATTGAACGCTTACAATGTGCAGAGCACTGTACTAAGCACTTGGAATGTATAATTTGGCAACAGTTAGAGACAATCCCTGCCCAATAATGGGATCACAGTCTAAACGATATATACACATCATTAATAAAATAAATAGAATAATAAGATGTACATATATACACAAGTGCTGTGGGACAGGGATGGGGGTAGAGCAGAGGGAGGGGGTCGGGGAGATGGGGAGGGGAGGAGGAGTAGAGGAAAAGGGGGGCTCAGTCTGGGGAAGGCCTCCTGGAGAAGGTGAGCTTTCAGTAACTTTCAGTAAAAAGATATTCCACCTGGGAAAAAAAATGGAAATAGTAGTACTGCCATTTCCTTCTCCCACAAACATGTAGGCTTTAGAGACAGAATTCTATTGTTCTCAGATTCATTTTTCAAGGTATCCATGGAGATTCTGGGAAACCCTAAATAAGTAATCAGTGCTTAACACACAATCCATCTTCAAGAGAGGCAATATCTCTTCCTAGAGAGCAGAGATGGCATTCTCTTGAATATATTTAGTATCCTAGCATCCAAAAGGCCTTCCCTGATTAAACCCCCTTTTCTCTGGCTCCCTCTCCCTTCTGCATCATCTATGCACTAGGATCTTTGACCTTGGGCTTTTGATATTCACCCCACCCTCAAGTCCAGAGCACTCATGAACATATCTTTAAACTATGTCATAAATTATTTATTTGAATTAATGTCTGTCTCCCCTTCTACTCTGCAAGCTTGTCGTGGGCAGGGACTGTATCTGTTGCTCTGTTGTATTGTACTCTCCTATGCGCTTAGTACACTGTTCTGCACATAGTAAGTGCTAAATAAATCACACTGATTGATCGACCAGGCAAATGCTAGACCTTGGGAGTTTCCAAAGGAGGGGCTTCTGGGGATGAATGACACTTCATGGAACATCACCAGGGCAGTGGGTTGGGTGATGCTAGGTATGTCACTGCTAGCTCTCATCCCCTTGGGAAAAGTGCAGGAAGGACATCTTATTCCTCCGATCCGGTCATGTGTTTAACCAATTCTGAACACATGGTAGGATATGAAGCCTTCCTCCTTCAACTTCTCTCCATGGAAAAGAGCTACACTCCACTAGTACTTAATCGCCATCAAAGCCACCCTTTGGCTCCCATCAACACTGTCGTACACGGAACAGATGCTAAGGGGTACTATAGGACTCCAGTAATTAGTAACTAGATCACATCATTTAGTGGATAGAGCACGGGCCTGGGACTCTGAAGGACCTGAGTCTAATTTTGGCTCTGCCACTTGTCTGCTGTATGACCTTGGGCAAGTCACTTCACTTCTCTGTGCCTCAGTTACCTCATCTGAAAAATGGGGATTAAGACTGTGAGCTCCATGTGGGACATGGGATTTATATCTATCCCAGTGCTTAGTAAAATGCCTGGCACACAGTAAGCACTTAAATACCATAAAAAAACCCCAAAGCAGTCTTGTCAATCAATAAATTCTTTAGGGCTGTGTTTTCAAAATATCAATCACCAGTAAATCAAGCAAAAAGTACGACTGCCCAGGACAGGGCAACTTTTCAAAATTAATGGGGAGGTCAAAAAGAAAGTAGGCGAAACATGGAAGATTCCATTACATCAAGGACATTTTCAGATGTTTCTTTGCTGGCCCCATAAATTCAGTTTGACTTACCTACTGGGGCTTCTAAGAACATTCAGTCCTGTTCTGATATTTTCTAAAAGGTAAAAATAATTGCCCCCTTTATTTGGGTAGCATAATAAGCACTGGAGACTGTTTAGAGGGTCTCTGGCTACTTGGGCTTGCTCTCACGTCTCAGTTGACATCCAATAGGTCTGGATTAAAAGTTAAGAGACCTGAACCACGTCCCCACCCAAGCCGCTGACTCACTGGGAGCCTTAGAATGAGCCAATCAATCCATCAATAATATTTATTGAGCACTTACTGGTGTGCAGAACACTGAACTAAGTGCTTGGGAAAGTACGATTCAACAGATACGATCCCTACTTGGGATTATAACCTGGGTTATAATCTTGGTTCTGCCACTTATCTGCTGAGAGACCTTGGGCAAGTGACCTAACTTGTCTGTGTCTCAGTTACCTCATCTGAAAAATGGAGATTTAAGACTGTGGGACATGGACTATGTCTTACCTGATTAATTTGCACCTACCCCAATCCTTAATACAATGCCTGGTACATAATAAGATTTTAACAAACAGCACTTTAAAAAAAAAAAAAGCCTCAATCTGTAGGGGCAGATTGACATTAAAATAAATTACAGGAGGGAAAACAGAAGACTATGAGGATATGACCATAAACTCTGTATGGCTGGGTTGAGTATCAAATCATAATAATAATAATTATGGTATTTGTTAAGTACTTACAAAGTGCCAGGCACTTTACTAAGCGCTGGGATAGGTACAAGTTGGACAAAGTCCCTGTCCCATGTGGGGCTCACAGACTCAATCCCCATTTTACAGATGAGGTAACTGAGGCACAAAGAAGTGAAGTGACTTGCCTAAGGTCACCCAGCAGACAAGTGGCAGAATTATGCCACAAAGTAGTTAAGGAGTGCACAGCCACATGCCTAAGCAATGCAGAGGGGAGGACAGGTAGCAGAAATGAAGGCGTTGCGAAGGTCTCTTGGAGAAAATGTGATTTTAGGAGGGTTTTGAAGGCGGGGAAAGTAGTGGACTGTCAGAAATGAAAGGAAGGTTTCATTTCACTTTATGTACTTCTAGTTCCTCTCTTACGTAAAAATAAAGGACCTAACAAACAGAAGTTATTTTCAGCTCTTGCACTTTTCTATAATGGGGGGGACTTTTCTCGGGATGCCATCCCCCCAAGTGGAACGGAAGAAAATTAAGAAGAGGGGAGGAACGTGGAGACAAACTCTCTTCCTGGGAATACCTGTTTACCACCAGTTCTTTTGATCTCTGTGGTGTCCCATGAATTGAGAGGGGAAAACCAAAGGTCACTTGGGGAAGGGCTTTTCTCATCTTTGGATGGAGGGGTCCTTTTTAACCATGATGCACAAACTCCAGATGCCCCATTCTAAAACTGGTTTCTATTTCAAGAAAAATGTTACATAAACTCAATGTATCATTAGCTTGGGCTATTTATAATGTTGAACTGCTAAAGGAGTCAAGTCATGTCAGCTCGCTGGAAATACATAACCCTCTAAGGATGCATTAGGGGCTCAGAGACAAAAAATTTTGAGAGACACCTGAGGGATTGCACACGTAAGTCGTGGCCCAAGAGAGCCCATGGTAAGATAACTTCATTGTTTCCTGTTTCTGTTCTCAGTGGTAATTGGAGTTACCAAGAAATTAACTCAGGGGTTACTGTAGTTTTGCATATAATATCAAAAATCAAACAACTACCAACTCTACTGTATTGCACTTTCCCAAGCTCATAATACAGTTCTCTGCACATAGAAAGTGCTCAATAATTACCAGACTGATAGAGCAACTCTGAAAAAAAAATTGTATTTATTGAGTGCTGACTGTATGTAGAACACTGTGACATTATCGTTAATGGCACTTATTAAAAACTTACTACATGGAGAGCACCGTACTAAGCACTTGGGAGAGTACAATAGGTCTGTGGACGGGATTTGGTAGATCTGATTTGGCCATAAACCTTTGGATTACAAAGATTTAGGAGAATGCTGTTTCCCCAAGGAGGGAATAAAAAACATCGGTTCATCAAAAAAAATGGTAAATTTCACATCTCGATTCCCACAGAAAGTGTGAGTGAGATTTCTTTGAAGAGAGACTGGATGCACATTGGCCAAACTATGTTTCCCGATCAGACAGTGCATCCAGGCAGAAAGATTCCATGAACATAAGGTATGTCAACCTTAGATAGTTAGGGCTACAGTAAAAAGATTACCTGCTTCTAATGGAGTGGGCCAACTCCTTGTTATAGGAAAAGGCTTTGTTTTTCACTTCAGAAGTCAGTACTTAGTCACCCATCAAGGCTCCTTTTGGATATCATTCGTCCCATAGAGTTTTGGTCAAATGTGACTAAGAATTTGCTTAGTATTTCAAAGTATTTCATCACTTTGGGTCTGGCAATGTAGTTGTAAGAGTGTGCATGAAAAACAGCATCGTGTAGGTGAAGAAGTTCAATGGGCACGAGTGAACTGACTTAAAAACCAGGTTTCCAAGATTATGTTCTGAGTATCGGAGGGATACTGAATAAAGCCCTTATAAATCTGGATACCACGGACCAGAATTCCGATGGATTATCCAACTGAAATCAGACTGATCTGTCTGTCCTCATTGAGTCTGTGGCTGAAATGGCCACAAGGCGGTCCGTGCTGCTGGAAATTTCCAAACCCACTGGAAAAAAGCTACAGGCCCAGCTATCAGGCCTGTATTACTCAATCAATCAACGGCATTTCTTAAGGGCTTACTGTGTGCAGAACACTGTACTAAGCAGCTGGAAGAGTACAATAAAGTTGAATTGGTAAACCCGATCCCTGCCCACATGGAGCTGAAAAGCAGCTTGGCCTAGTGGAGATAGCTCAGTCCTGGGAGTCAGAAGGACCTGGGTTCTAACCCCTGCTCTGCCAATTGCTTGCTGCGTGACCTTGGGAAAGTCACTTTACTTCTCTGTGCTGCAGTTTTCTCAACTGTAAAATGGGGATATAATAATAGTAACTGTGGTATTTGTTAAGCGCTTACTAGGTGCCAGGGACTTTACTAAGTGTTAGGGTGGATACAGGTAAATCAGGTTGGATGACACAGTCCCTGTCCCATTTGCAGGTCACAGTCTCACGCCCCACTGCACAGATGAGGTAATTGAGGCACAGTGAAGTGAAATGACTTGCCCATGGTCACCCAGCAGACAAGTGGCAGAGCTGGGATTAGAACCCATGACCTAATACCTGTTCTCCCTCCCACTTAGACTGTGAGTCTCATTTGGGACAGGAACTGTGTCTGACCTAATGACCTTGTCCCTTCCCCAGTGCTTAGAACAGTGTTTGACACATAATAAGCGCTTAACAAATACTGTAAAAGAAAATAAGTACAGGGAGTTTGCTGGACTTCCATGGAAGGAATGAGGTAGAGAAATAAACCCTGGCATCTTATTAAAGGAGACTCTCCATACCCCAGGAAAGGAGAGGAACTATTCTGAGTCCCCATCCCAGAGAATGAAAGGAGGCAACCTTCCATTTTTTCCTGGGGCTAGAATAGCAATGCTGTAGCTCCAAATCTTGCCAAGCATTCAGAGAAATAACTCTTTTCTGGTGAGTTTAAATGGCCCTGATGCCCACCGGGGAGGAGGAATTATTAATTCAACAACTACAGTCCTCAAACCACTATTCTTTGGGTGACTCTGGTTATGTTTCATTTTCTTACGCTCACTGTACTCCTTGATGTCTGATTTCATCCTTGCTAGGGCAAATTTCACTCGTGTTCTCTGATAATCTGGCTATCTCAGTAGAGGTTAAGATCACAGCAGTCTCTTCAATACCTTGCAGAAACTGTAGCGTAAAGGCCACGTTAGCACTAAATCAAATAAAATGCTAGAGAAGAATGAAATGCTATAAGAATTCTTAATGAACATCAAGTCAGGAAGTGGGCCCCTTTATAAAGTCAAGGGTGAGAGTCCATTTTATTCTGAAGGCATAAAGTAAACACATAAATGGTTTCTAGATAAATATAAATGTGCCCATGAACAAGCACAGGGATTTCACTGTTATACGCTCTGCTGCAGGAGAGTAACTCCACATTCACCTTTGTCTTGATCTTTCACATCTTTGGCTCATCTGTGCTCACCCCAAAGACAGAGGACAAACAACAACCTTTGCTAATCCTGGCCACCCGACCTCAAGGGGGATGTTGGGAAAGCTGTGGCACCCGACCCTGTCCTCCAGCCAAGGTTTGCTCCTGAAATTCAAGACTCGGAGTGGAAAAATTGCCAAGGATTCTCAAGAGGTGAGAGAGGTGAGGAGGACCCTATGCTAGAAAAGAAATGAGAAATCAATATGAGCTTTATTAGAATGGTATTATGTTCTTCCAGCTCTTGTACTATAATTTAAATTCAAGGCTAGCAAGCATTGTAATGTCTTTTTTCATCACAGAAGATTTTAGTTTCTTACAAGTAAGTTTTTCAATATGCCCAAAGTAGAAAGTGAATTAATGAGATAACTTTCTGAATAATACTTCTGTGCTTTAGACCACCATTAGTTGACTGAAGAGATCTTAAACCCCAGGTCCAGTTTTAATACCCATCCTACACAACTATCACTCTCAACAGCTGATTTTCCAATGTCCCATCATCTATTTGTGCTTTGAACTAACAGATTAGAGAGCCAAAAGACAGAAGAGTCTCCTGAAGACTCAAAGTACTGGTAGTAGGACAAATGAGAGGAGGCGAGGTCATAAGAGACTTCATGGTATGGTAAATCATTATAAAATGCCTTTGAAATAAGGAGAATACTTTATTTCCAAATCATTCAGAGGTTGTTTTTTTTAAAAAGTCTCTGGCATTTTTTCCCAGCCACTGTCCTAACCTTGAACCCCCTCCAATCTGGCTTCCGCCCCCTCCACTCCACCGAGACTGCTCTCTCTATGGTCACCCATGACCTCCTTCTTGCCAAATCCAATGGCTCCTACTCCATTCTAATCCTCCTTGACCTCTCTGCTGCCTTTGACACTGTCGACCATCCCCTCCTCCTCCATACCTATCTCACCTTGGCTTCACGGACTCCGTCTTCTCCCGGTTCTCCTCTTACCTCTCTGGCCGGTCATTCTTGGTCTCCTTCGCTGGCGCCTCCTCCCCCTCCCGTCCTTTAACTGTTGGAGTTCCTCAAGGGTCAGTTCTTGGCCCTCTTCTGTTCTCCATTTACACTCACTCCCTCGGTGAACTCATTCGCTCTCACGGCTTTGACTACCATCTCTACACAGATGACACGCAGATCTACATCTCCGCCCCTGTCCTCTCCCCCTCCCTTCAGGCTCGCATCTCCTCCCGCCTCCGGGATGTCTCCACCTGGATGTCGGCCCGCCTCCTAAAACTCAACATGAGCAAGACCGAGCTCCTCATCTTCCCTCCCAAACCCGGTCCTCTCCCAGACTTCCCTATCACCGTGGATGGCACGACCATCCTTCCCGTCTCTCGGGCCCACGATCTCGGTGTCATCCTTGACTCGTCTCTCTCGTTCACCCCACACATCCTATCCGTTACCGAGACCTGCCGGTTTCACCTTTACAATATCGCCAAGATCCGCCCTTTCCTCTCCACCCAAACGGCTACCTTACTGCTACGGGCTCTCGTTATATCCCGGCTAGACTACTGTGTCAGCCTTCTCTCTGATCTCCCTTCCTCCTCTCTAGCCCCGCTCCAGTCTATTCTTCACTCCGCTGCCCGGCTCACCTTCCTGCAGAAATGATCTGGGGCTGTCACTCCCCTTCTTAAACACCTCCAGTGGTTGCCTGTCAACCTCCGCTCCAAACAAAAACTCCTCACTCTAGGCTTCGAGGCTCTACATCACCTTGCCCCTTCCTACCTCTCCTCCCTTCTCTCTTTCTACCACCCACCCCGCACGCTCCGCTCCTCCGCCGCCCACCTCCTCGCCGTCCCTCGGTCTCGCCTATCCCGCCGTCGACCCCCGGGCCACGTCCTCCCGCGGTCCTGGAACGCCCACCCTCCTCACCTCCGCCAAACTGATTCTCTTCCCCACTTCAAAACCCTACTTAAAACTCACCTCCTCCAAGAGGCCTTCCCAGACTGAGCTCCCCTTCTCCCTCTACTCCCTCTACCACCCCCCCTTCATCTCTCCGCAGCTTAACCCTCTTTTCCCCGCATTTCCCTCTGCTCCTCCCCCTCTCCCTTCCCATCCCCTCAGCACTGTACTCGTCTGCTCAACTGTATATATTTTCATTACCCTATTTATTTTGTTAATGAATTGTACATCGCCTTGATTCTATTTAGTTGCCATTGTTTTTAGAAGATGTTCTTCCCCTTGACTCTATTTATTGCCATTGTTCTCGTCTGTCCGTCTCCCCCAATTAGACTGTAAGCCCGTCAAAGGGCAGGGACTGTCTCTATCTGTTGCCGACTTGTTCATTCCAAGCGCTTAGTACAGTGCCCTGCACATAGTAAGCGCTCAATAAATACTATTGAATGAATGAATGAACTCTCAGGCAATCAATCATACTTATTGAGCACTTACTGCCTGCAGAGCACTGTACTAAGCATTTGGGAGAGTATAGTATAACAGAGTTTGTAGACATGTTCCCTGCCCATAACGAGTTTACAGTCTAGATGGCAATCAGTCAATCACATTTACTGAGCACAATGTTTGCGGAGTACTGTACTAGGCACTTGGAAGAGTTCAATACAACGAAGTAACAGACACATTTCCTGAGCACAACAAATTTAGGGTCTAGAAGGGGAAACAGACATTCGTATAAGTAAATAAATTACAAGTACATACATAAGTGTGGTGGGGCTGGGAGGGGGCATGAATTAAGAGGGAAAGTCAGGGCGATGCAGAAGGGAGCTGAAGAAAAGGAAAGAGGGCTTAGTCAGGGAAGGCCTCTTTGAGGAGACGTGAAGGGGAGACAGACATTAATATAAACAAATAAATTATGGATGCATATATAAATGCTTTGGGCCTGAGGGAGAGGTGAATAAAGAGAGTAAATCCAAGGGTGGTGCAGGGAGCGGGAGTAGGTGAAGAGGAAATGAGGGCCTAGTTGGTGAAGGCCTCTTGGGGCACAGTACCTCCTATATGGCTTTGATGGTGGGGAACTCTCTGTGTTGCAAATGGCCCATCCAGTAATTCCACTGCACAGGGACTTAGCCCTGGGCATTATTCCAGAACCCCTGCACCTCTTAGTGGAGAGGTCCAGGAGGGATGCTCCCCCTGCCAGCCTCTTGATCATGCCCTCCCCACTCATAACAGGCAGATCAGAGTTCTCCCCAAATAAAAAGCCCTTCAGAAATCACATCATCTCCTTCCAGTAGGCCTTCCCCCAATTAATCTCCACCATTCATTCATTCATTCATTCAATAGTATTTATTGAGCGCTTACTATGTGCAGAGCACTGTACTAAGCGCTTGGGATGAACAAGTCGGCACCCCACCTTACATGCCCCAAACGCCATTTCAGCCCTTCAGCTCAACCGTAGCACTTAATAATCATAATAATAATGATGGTATTTGTTAAACTCTTACTACGTGTCAAGCACTGCCCTGGGTAGATACAAGTAATCGAGTTGGACACAGTCCCTGTCCAACATGGTGCTCACAGTCTTAATCTCATTTTATGGATGAGGTGATAATTGAGGCCCAGGGAAGTTAAGTGATTTGCCCAAGGTCACAGCAGACAAGTTGTGGAGCTGGGATTAGAACCCACAACCTTCTGACTCTCAGGCCCGTGCTCTACCCACTATGCCATGCTAGTACTTAAAGCCTATATACTTACATGAACGGGCTAATACTTCTTCCTATCTGTACTTTATTTGTCTGTCACCCCTGCTAGATTGTAAACTCCTTGAGGGCAGAGATGCATACTAAATCTAGTGTATTGTCCCATGTATTTAATACAATGCTCTCACACAGCAAGCAAGCACTCAATACATACCACTGATTGATTGGCTTAATGATTGATTGGGAACAGAATGAGTTGCAGTAAACTGGGACTGCACTGAATCAAGAGCCCCTTAAACTCGAAGCCAGTCAGGAGCTCGGGAGTTGTCTGGGAGTGAAGGAGAGCCAAGACACGGGTTATTAGCTTCTTCTGTACCCACCATCGTTCACAGTTTTCCTATCCTTAAAAATGTGAAACTGTAAGCAGTTTCTTTCATTAATTTTCTGCCCAAAGATCTAGTGCTGTGTGGAGTAGAGCAATTTCCTCAGTGGGGAAGGCTAGAATGTAGTTATAGGTGATAAAAAAAGCAATTACACTTATTGGTTTCTTTGAGCTGTTCTTCCTTAGGGTTTTTTTGGGGGGGGAAGTTAGATAAATGTTTCCCTCTGTCCCCTGATACTTGCTCACATTCTAGGGCTGTCTATAACCAAATATAGCATGATCCTTATCTTCTAAGGTGAGGGTGAAAGGTAGAGCACTAGGATCTCAGAAGGCACCAGAAATTACCATCTCTCCTTTTCAAAATTTCTTCAGGAATGCAGGCTAGGAAGCCAAGTTGAGAAACAGGCTTTTATTACCATAAATTCAAGCAGCAAGAAAACATAAACAGAAGAAAACTCTAATATTTAAACTAACCTAATGCTATTTTAAAAGCTATAGGAAAAAGTAACCAAGGTTTTCAGGTTAAGCTCTCTAACTGAAAAGGGCAATTGTGCTTTTAAATAACAAGTCATTCGAAAACTCCCCAATGTACTGCATTAAAGTAATGCATTCTACAGGGCAGAAATTCTGTGTGCGACCAGAAGGAATGAATCACTGTGCTGATTGGGAGAAATATCCACTTCCTTTTTCTCCCCTCTGGTTTATTTTTCTATTCTGGGACTCGCATAGCCTTACCACACTAATATTTTTAATTCCATTTGATAGAGCACATACCAAAGTGCAAAGAGTAAACGTCTAATATAAACAGCTACGTTAGAAGGGGAAGAGGAAATCTCTGAGCCAACTGCCTCCCAATTCTCCTCTCTGCCCTTCCCCCTTAGCCTGACCAGAATTTTCCTTAGTTGTTTTTCTGCTAGTTCTCTGAATCCAGCCTGCCTCTCCACAAGGGAAAGGGTAAGCACAGTGCTGACCTTTCCTGGGATGTGCTATGAAAGGCTGAATGGATGGCTTGTGAGCAAATAATGAGAATTAATTTCACTTACAGTGTTCCATGCTAGACTACAGACCATTTCTGGGTTTTTTTTTAAATTGATAAAATGATTGAAAATCATAGGCTCTCCAAAAAAACTATAAACAGGCTCTCAAGAGTTATAGCAAAATTCGGTTTGTACTGTGTCTACTTATGCTCTGAAGGGAGATTCTAAGATTCAAAAGGCTCCTGCTTCATCCTTTAGAAAGCATTCTCATCTTCCTCCATGACCACATATTCCCTACTCACCACATCTGAGTGAGTTGAAACTAACAAGGAGGCCTATTACGGGTACAGGAAAGTAGCCACAACCCCAAACCTACCTCATATGAGAATTCTGGCCTAACAGCCTGAGCACGCTTCCCAGAACAAAGAAAAATTTATCTTGATCCTGTTCCTTTGTCAATAAAAATGAAACAATTAGGAGGCGTTTTTATTTAGTGAAGGAACCTTATATCAGCTTGCTTTTAAATTAGAATTCCAGTTGAAATAAAAGTAGCTTAGGGCATCAATGATAGCACTGCAATCCCATCAGATCTTTAGGTGACTCCAGACAGTTGACAGACTGCTGTAATTGAGAACTATGCTCCCCCTAAAAGTCCTGGGTTTTTGAAAACAACTGCTACTCAATCCATTCCCAGACCATTACCAGGGAAGAGACTTGAGGAACGGAAAATTTAAATTACAGACAATACATTTTACAAACCCCTAAACTTATATGTCAGACTCATCTTGTGTTCAAGGCCCTCTAGTCTGCCACCCAACTCTTCCTATTTCCTTCTCACTCAGACTGAAGTCTTCCGTTCACTTCTTCCTGCCTTTTCCCTACCCCTGCTGCCTGCGTCCTCTGTTTTTATTTTCCCACTCTCTCGCCTTTCAAGTATATTGTTTGTCTCGCTTCCTTTTTTGGAGAAATAAACAATACAAATAAAACATTTTGGGGAATGGGAGAAATTAGGACATTGAACAAAATGCCTCCTGTTATATTTTATGAGAAAACTATTTCTTAAGTATTTATTTTGGGAAGCAGTGTGGCTGAGTGGAGAGCAAATGGGCCGGGGAGTCGGACAATCTGGGTTCTAATCCTGGCTCTACCACTTGGTGGCTGTGTTACTTCGGGCAAATCACTTAACTTCTCTGTGCTTCAGTTCTTATCTGTAAAATGGGATTCAATACCTATTCTGCCTCCTTAGTCTGCATCTACACTAGCACTTTCATACAGTGCTTGGCACACAGTAAGCGCTTAACAAATATTACCATTACTTTAAAAATTATTATTAAAATGTAAACCTGTCGAAGGCTTTTGTCACCCTCACCCTAATGATCCTCAAAAGCATTTATTGAACACCCAATTGATATAGAGTCAAGTATCAGAGGCTGTGGAGAACTACAAGTGTAATATATACCTTTGGCCTTAAAAAGCTTAGATTTTAAAAGGAAAGACTTGGCATACATACACAAAATAAATTGAATAAAAAGTCCCAATTCCAAGAGTAAAAAGGCTTGAGAACAATAAGAAAACCACAGATGGAAGAGAAAAGGGAAGAAATGAAGATCTGCTTTATAGTGGGAGAGTTTCAGTGGTGCTGAAAACAAGCACTTTTCATTCATTCAATTGTATTTATTGAGCGCTTACTGTTTGCAAAGCACTGTACTAAGCGCTTGGGAGAGTACAATGTAATATCAGACACATTCCCTGCCCACAATGAGCTCACAAGTCTAGAGGGGGATTTAGTTAATCCCTTTTCCAGGGACTAACTACTAAAATAATAATAGTAATAATCATAATGATAATGGTACTTGTTAAGTGCTTCCTATGTGCCAAGCACTGTTCTAAGCACTGGGGTAGATACAAATTAATCAGGTTGGGCACAGTCCCGCATGGGGCTCACACTCTTAATCCACATTTTACAGATGAGGTAACTAGGGCCCCGAGAAGTTGTGACTTGCCCAAGGTCACACAGCAGACATGTGGCAGATCCATCCTTCTCCCTCCTAGGCTCACGCTCTATCCACTAAGCCATGCAGCTTCTCAGCTGCTCTGTGGCTTCTCAGAGTCGGGGGAGAGAAACCAATTCTGGCTGTGCTCACATACAGCTCCGGGGTTCCTGACTTGCCGTGCAATGGACGAGAATTTGTTTATCACCCCTCCTGCCCATGGTGAAAAGGTGCTGGGGCTCCTGAGAGACCTGAAGCTTCTGTCAAGAAAGAAGCAGCGTGGCCTAATGGATAGAGCACGGGCCTGGGAGTCTGTAGGACCGGGATTCTAATTCCGGCTCCTCCACTTCACTCAGTCAATTGTACTTGTTGAGCACCCACTGAGTGCACAGCACTGTCCTAGGCGCTTGAGAGAGCACAATACAGGAATGAACAGACATATTCCCTGCCCACAACGAGCTTACAGTCAAGATGAAAAGGTCTCACTTCTCTGCTGGGTGACCTTGGGCAAGTCGCTTTAAATCTCTGTGCCTCAGTTACCTCATCTATAAAATGGGGATTATAGCTGTGAGCTCCACGCAGGACATGGACTGTATTCAGTCAATTGTATTTATTGAGCGCTCACTATGTGCGGAGCACTGTACTAAGTGCTTGGGAGAGCACAATACAGCAATGAACAGATATATTCCCTACCCACAATGAGCTTACAGTCGAGATGAAAAGGTCTCACATCTGCTGGGTGATCTTGGGCAAGCCGCTTTAAATCTCTGTGCCTCAGTTACCTCATCTATAAAATGGGGATTATAGCTGTGACCTCCACATGGGACATGGACTGTATCCAACCTGATTAGCTTGTATCTACCCCTGCACTTAGTACTCATTCATTCATTCATTCAATAGTATTTATTGAGCGCTTACTATGTGCGGAGCACCGTATTAAGCGCTTGGAATGTACAATCCAGCAACAGATAGAGACAATCCCTGCCCAACGACAGACTCACAGTCTAAATGGGCGAGTACAGTGCCTGCTGGCCTACAGTAAGCACTTAACAGATACCACTAAAAGAATTACGTTCTGGAAGAGAGAAGAATTATGTTCTGGAAGGTGGGTTTCGGGTGGAGTTTTGAAGAACAGAAAAAAACGTGATTTAGAGAGTGGAAAGGGTATGGCTAATGGTTTGGAGGGAAGTAATGTCTGGTATGAAGAGGCTAGAGTAGAGTCTTGAGTTGGCATGAGGGAATAAGAGAAAGTAGTTAAGTAAGACCGTATTCAGATGTGGTAAAAAATGGATTGGATAGGGGAGGGACTTGAGGCATGGAGATCAATAAGCAGGCTGTTGAATAATCCAGAGAAAGGGATTTGTATTAGACCTGTGATCATGAGTATGACAAGGGAAGTAGCCAAGAAATTATAACTGAAGAAAATTGGACATAACTTGAGTAATGGATTGCCTGAGTAAGGAATCCAAGATGACTCCAAGGTCAATACTGGTGTCGTAGACAAGTTGGAGGGAAGGAAGATGAGTGGTTTTGTCTCCACGTGATAAGGTGGAGGGGGTAGCAGAACATATAAATGGACACCAAAGAAAATTTTTGATGGAAAAGAAGGTGAGATAACAGAGCTAGAAATTTAGATTTGGGAGTCATCTACACAAAGTGGAACTGAATCCATGAGAGATTTGAGTTCTCCATGAAACTGAATATAAAGCAAGAAAAAACAAAACACATACAAATTGTGTGTTTCAGGGACCCAACACATGCAGAAAGCTAAATTCGAGGTAAATGCCATGATGCAAAAATTGTCCTTACAATACTGCACTGAAAAATAAAGCTTCTTGGTAATGCAAATGAGAACAGGATGTCAAGATGACTAATTACATTTAACACATTTAGGAATCAAGGGAGAAGTCACTTCCTCGGAGAATGCACCAGCAAGAATCATGATAGTCTGGCTGAAGACTCCCAATGCTCAGATGCAAGCCAAGCAATGCACCTGTTATGATAATGATTGTGCTATTTGTTAAGCACTTACTGTGTGTTAAACATTGTTCTAAGCATTGGGGTAGATACATGATCGCCAGGTGGGATGCAGTCCCTGACCCTTATTGATAATAATAATGATGGCATTTAAGCACTTACTGTGTGCCAGGCACTTTACTAAGCACTGGGGTGGATACAAGCAAATCTGGTTGGACACAGTCCCTGTCCCACGTGGGTTTACAGTCTTGATCCTCAATTTACAGATGAGGTAACTGAGGCACAGAGAAGTCAAGTGACCTGCCCAAGGTCACACAGCAGACAAGTGGCGGGGATTAGAACTCATGACTTTTTGACTGCCCCCCCCCAGCCACCTCCCCCCTTTCACTTTTCTGTGAAAATAATTGTATTCCATTAAGTTGGACTACTGGTTCTCTGCATTTTTCTGAATACTGTGTTCTTTCACTGTTCCTGTTTTATTTCTGCTATGCCATTCGTGCTCTTAGCTCTGGAAAATTAGATGTTTCCTTTAAAAATGGCATCCACTACGCCCTGTTGCTTCTCGAGCCTTGTGAGGCTCACAGTCCAAGTAGGAGGGAGAACAGATTAGTTCCCCTGAAGCACAGAAGAATGAGAAAAGGAAAGGGATTTGGGGGAGAAAAGGAAAGGGATTTGGGGGTTATGAAGTCTATGATCTGTAGGACTTAGCCACAGGTTGTCCTGGAGACTCTTTTGGGAATTAAGGGTGTCATTCTAAATGATGGGAGCAAAAGGCAAGTCTATCTGGTAAACTGAATGACTCATCAGGAAACACTATCAAGGAAGAGTTGATGCTGAAAAGATCAATCTCCAGAGAAAGTGGAGATAAAACAACTAATGGGTAGTTAAGAATGATTTCACTGCAACAAACGATGTTGGAAAGAGAAGTATAATCACAAAATCCCTTTCTCTCAGTCACTGGGGGAAAAAAGTCACATTACCAATTCTAAAATGGAACCTGGCAAGACGCTAAAATAACATTATCTTCCAATGTCTTTAAAGCTACCTAGACTAGGCTGGGGATGTGCCAATATTAGCATGGTCATTTTTAAGAAGGGCAAGTGGAAGAATTTCTATTCTTTTTAAAAAATTAGCCAAGACCGATTAGGTTAAAAGATCTAGAAGAAGTAAATAGCTCAACCACAATTCATCATTCAAAATTATATGACATTTCTTTATGATAATGAGGATTCCTGGTAATGATAATAATAATAATAGTGGCATTTGTTAAGCACTTACTATATGTCAGGCACTGTACTAAGTGCCGGGATAGATACAAGCTAATCAGGTTCGACACAGTCCCTGCCCCACAGGGGGCTCAGTCTTAATCTCCATTTTTCAGATGAGGGAACTGAGGCCCAGAGAAGTTAAGTGACTTGCCCAAGGTCACACAGCTGACAAGCGGCAGAGCCAGGATTAGAACCCATGCCCTCTGAATTCCAAGCCTGGACTCTTTCCACTGAGCCGCACTGAGGCCCAGAGAAGTGAAGTGACATGCCAGAAGGACCTGGGTTCTAATCCCAGCTCTGCCACTTGTCTGCTGTGTGACCACTGGCATGACTTAACTTTTCTGTGCCTCAGTTAGCTCCTCTGGAAAATGGGGATTGAGACTGTGAGCCCCAAGTGGGACAGAGACTACTTCCCACCTGATTAGTTTGTATCTACCCCAGCACTTGGTACATTGCCTGCCACACTGAAGGCACTTAAAAAATAGCATTAAAAAACAACAATAAAAACCTGGTTTACATAGTTGTGTTCAATGCTGTGCTGGGCAGGTATATTAACTAAATTGCAAGTGCTTGGTAGAGTGCTTTGCATACAGTAAATGCTCAGTAACTACGATTGAACTGAATGAATGCCAGGTGTCTGTATTTTTATTTTAAAGGAATACTATAGTCCACTTCTTTATTGCTAGTAAAATATATAGAAATCCCAGAGTGTAGCAGGTATTAGGATCTGTGATTAGACTGTAAGCCCATCAAAGGGCAGCGACTGTCTCTATCTGTTACCGATTTGTACATTTCAAGCGCTTAGTACAGTGCTCTACACATAGTAAGCGCTCAATAAATACTATTGAATGAATGAATGAATGATTGAAGGATAGATTATACCAAGTGGAGAAATGCAACGTTGATTATAGGGGTTGTGCAAGTCAAGGTCATTAGTGAAGTCTGAAGGATAGGAGACTGTATCACTCCCTTACAAGGAAGTACAAGATAAGGAGTATCTCCAGTACATTACTATTACAGTGCTCAACTTCCTTCCCCTATAGGAAATGGAGAAAAACTGGCAAATTCATTCATTCAATCATATTTATTGAGCCCTTACTGTGTGCAAAACACTCTACTAAGCACTTAAGAGAGTACACTATAACAAAAGACGCAATCTGCCTACCATGAGCTCACAGTCTAGAGGGGGAGACTGACATTAATATAAATAAATAAATAAACTCCAGGTATATACATATGTTCTGTGGGGATGGGAGGGAGGATGAATGAAGGAGCAAGTAAGAGGGGGAGAAGAGGAGAAGAGGGCTTAGTCAGGGAAGGCTGACACATAAAACCCATAAAACAAGATAGGAAATTTTCACCTCTACAGGCAAGAGCTGTACAGAGCAGATCATTGTGTTAACTGTGCTTTGCATGCCACACACCTTTCAAGCCACTAGTCAGCTGTGTGACTGTGGGCAAGTCACTTAACTTCTCTGTGCCTCAGTCACCTCATCTGTAAAATGGGGATTAAGACTGTGAGCCTCAGGTGGGACAACCCGATTACCTTATATCTACTCCAGCACTTAGAACAGTAATCTGCACATAGAAAGCGCTTAACAAACACCAACATTATTATTATCATTACTTCTTCAAGCACCCAGGTCTGAATGCCTCTTGTGCTACAGAGAGTCTCACACTAGAGAAAGCTATGGACAGAATTTCCTTACTGTAACTCTGAAGTTCTTATTGGCTGGAGTTGTAGGCCAGACCTCGTTCCCTCTGTTTCCCGTTAAAGATCCTCACAGATGTAAAAATGAAGGAACTGTATCAAACCTCGGCAATTCGCGGTTCATTTTAAGATGTTTGCTAACCACGGAAACTGCACACAGGGCTAGTTGTCCTTTTGGAATACTCTACTAAGGCTGTGAAACTACAGGAGATGGAATTGTAATAGGCCAGCTGGGCTAAAAGGATTTCCCATATTGGAATAACTGAAATGGAACATGGCTTTGTTCTTACATGCCCCGGGGTTATGTGTTCTTGGGTTATGCTATTGGTAAGAACTGCTAAGCAGAGCAAGACTTTTAGATATTACTACTGAAAACACAATTCCCCCTGTTAAAACTGGATGGTGAATACATCTAGTGATAATTTAGCTGAAAGGAAAGCTCATGTTTGCAGCTATTCCTTCCTTCCCTTTCAATATCGGGGGGGGGGGGGGGGAGGGGGGGAAGGATATTCTTAAAAAATCTTGAAGAACTTTACATTTCAATAAATGGGGTGTAATTTCAGATCTGAACCAAGTGGGCAGCTGTAATTGCTCAATAAATACAACTGACTGATTGATTGATCACCAAGACGACAACACACAGAACCTACCTTTTGCTCTCAACTCACAACACACTCAATTCCTGGCTGACCTTCCAAAAAACTGCCAGAAACACAAAGATCTTCATGTTAGCTGCTTTTCTCCAAACAAGTTTGACAACTCTGTTACTAGGAAGTCTGCCCTTTGTCCAAATGACCAAAACCCCTGAATTCCCTAGGAATCCCTTGGATTTTCTGACAGTGAGAAATATTAAACTTTTTGGCAAAACTAGCCCCTCACCCTGTAGTTGTTTTCTGCTTTCTGGATACCTTTATGTTCTAATCAATTTATCCAGCACCTGCTGTGCAGAAATGTGAAAAAGGTGTGGGATTGATTTCTTGTTACCACCACCATGTTGTAGTTCCACCTTCGGGGGCGTTTCTGTGGACTACAGTCACCGATCCATTTCTCAGTTCTCATGGGTTTCCAGGGAGGTTGGGAACATAATCTTGAATGCGTCGACTGGGCCGCTGTTGAAAAGAAGGCGGCTGCCACACGGGTCACTCAGGTGGCAAAATGGAACCTTGAAGCCTGAAACCTGAGGAAACGTGCATTGGGTCATCTATCACCTATACTGAGGGGAACAGGCCAGTTGGCTGGAACAAACCGTAAGCCTGTTGTGGTCAGGGAACGTATCGACCTACTCTGTTACACTGTAGTCTCCCAAGTGCTCGGAACAGTGCTCAGCCTACAGTAAGCACTCAATAGATATGATCGTCTGATTGATTACAACTGACGGGGGAAACAGCGTGGCTTAGTGGACAGAGCACGGTCCTGGGAGTCAGAAAGACCTGAGTTCTAATCCGGGCTCCGCCATATATATGCAGTGTGACCTTAGGCACGTTAGTTAACTTCTCTGTACCTGTTACCTCATTTGTAAAATGGGGATTAAGAGTGTGAGTCCCATCTGGGACAAGGACTGTGTCCAACAGTGCTTGGCACATAGCAAGCGCTTAACAACTACCTTAATTATTATCTATGGATTACAAGGTCCCGGTCGGGCTGGCTGTGGGGGTTTGTGCTAGCCGTCCCAATCAGCAACTCCTGCTATAGGCTATCTCTTTGGAGACAGCAGCTGCACCCCACCCACCCCATCTTACTCTACCCCAAGATCCAGGTATCTTCTTCAGTGGCTGATTCCCTGCAGCCAAAGTCTTTCCGTTTTTCCCTGTAGCCATCACCACTCCCACTCTCCTCCCTCCAAGCTGAACACCTGCTCATCTCTAGGACAGGAAGGAGGGCAGTGGGGTGGTGGAGGCTGTGGCAATCCAGGTGCAATGATTTTTTTCCCTTTATTTTTCAGCCCTGAGTGACAGAGCAGGAGAAAGTAATGGAGTTCAGGGGAGGAAATAGGAGAGCAATTTAGACAAATGGGGATGGGGCAATGGGAGAATGACAGGAGAAATTCTATGGTGAGAGTTTGTTTTAAAAGAAAAGACAAGAAAGCAAAACTGACAAGAAGGTACTAGGAAAAGCCCCACAAAAATCTTATTCATCTACACAGATCTTTTACTGTATATTTGAGATATCTGTCATGAATTTAAAACATGGAAACTACATTAACATTTATTCTTAAAATCCTGAAGAGATTTATTTTCCTCTGTATTACTTCCTCTGTAAACACAGCTTATTAAAGCTTTTCTAAAGTTTACCATCCCCTTACTACTCCAAATCCTCACATCTGAGGGGAAGTTTCCACCTATTCATAAGAATTTCTTGTTTTATATTTAATCTACTAGATTGTATGCTTCTTGAACACTGAAATTATGTCCACCCACTCTATTGTACTCTCCTAAATGCTTAGTGCAGTGCTCTACATACAGTAAATGCTCAGTAAATACGCCCATTTTTGATGAACCCTTTTTTAGGAGCTAAAATGCATTAAATACAGATGAACAAATCCACATCTCCTCCCCTGTTCTCTCTCCCTCCCTTCAGACTCGTATCTCCTCCTGCCTCCAGGACGTCTCCACCTGGATGTCTGTCTGCCACCTAAAACTCAACATGGCCAAAACTGAGCTCCTTATCTTCCCTCCCAAGCCCTGTCCTCTTCCTGACTTCCCTATCACTGTGGATGGTACGACCATCCTTCCCGTCTCTCAAGCCCGCAACCTTGGTGCCATCCTTGACTCAGCTCTCTCATTTACCCGACACATCCAATCCGTCACCAATGCCTTTAAAATATCGCCAAGATCTGCCCTTTCCTCACCATCCAAACAGCTATCTTACTGGTACCAGCTCTCATAATATCCCGACTGGATTATTTTGTCAGCCTTCTTCTGATCTCCTTTCCTCCTGTCTCTCCCCGCTCCAGTCTATTCTTCATTGTGCTGCCCGGATCATCTTCCTGCAGAAACAATCTAGGCATGTCACTCCCCTCCTTAAAATCCTCCAGTGGTTGCCTATCAACCTCCACAAGAAACAAAACTTTCTCATTCTGGGCTTCAAGGCTCTCCATCACCTTGCCCCCTCCTACCTCTCCTCCCTTCTCTCTGTCTACTGCCCACCCCACACGGTCTGCTCCTCTGCCACTCACCTCCTCACCATCCCCCGTTCACGCCTGTCCCACCGTCGACCCCTGCCCCACGTCCTACCGCTGTCTTGGAATGCCCTCCCTCCTCACCTCCACCAAACTCTCTTCCCCTCTTCAAAGCCCTACTGAGAGCTCACCTCCTCCAAGAGACCTACTCAGACTGAGCTTCCCCTTTCCCCTCTTTCCCTCTGCTCCTCCCCCTCCCCTCAGCACTGTGCTCATTTGTATATATTTTTATTACCCTATTTATTTTGTTAATGAGGTGTACATCCCCTTGATTCTATTTATCGTGATTAAGTTGTCTTGTTTTTGTCTGTCTGCCTCCCCCGATTAGACTGTAAGCCCGTCAATGGGCAGGGATTGTCTCTATCTGTTGCTGAATTGTACATTCCAAGTGCTTAGTACAGTGCTCTGCACATAGTAAGTGCTCAATAAATACTATTGAATGAATGAATGAACTAATTTTCCTCCCATTTTCTGTCCTGAAGTTTCACCTGGTTGAAGATGCAAATATTTAAATTCTTTAACTATGGGGAGCAGGTGGAGGAACCCTAATTGTGAAGCAACCATCAAGCCATCTGGCTGTAATTGCATTTAGTACTGCCTATGAATTTTTGATGCATTTTTAAAAGACTGCTTTTATTACATTTGAAGAAACCTCTATTTTTCAAAAGACCACTGAATGAACACCGAGAACTGACTGGACTAAAGAAGGAAACTGCATGTCAAAAAAAAACCAACAACAAAAAACTCAACAACCATAAACCAAAAAAACAGCACCGGAGTATTTTCGAATGTTTCTGCAAACAGGTTACTTGATTTCTAAAAGGCAATTCAATAATCTTTGTACTTGGTAACAAATAAAATATTTTTTCTCTTTGTTGTATTAGTCTTACTCTTCACAACTGTAGTTGAAGGCTTGGGAGCACTGTCTCCTGGAAAACAATCACAAACCAAACCAAGTTTTCATCCTATTCTCTTCCTACAATGGGAATGAGTATGACAATGGACATATTTTGACTGGACTGGCAGAAAATGCCAGTTTTAGATTGTGAGCTTGTGAGCAAGGACTGTCACTCTTTTTTGCTGTATTGTACCTTCCCAATAGGACAGTGCACACAGTAAGCGCTTAATAAATATGACTGAATGAACAAATGAACGAAAGTTAGCTAAGCCTCTAGGAAAAGAGCATTCACAAATTACCAGGTCTACAAGCATTCTATTTTGCTGACAATATTTACATAAGTTCCACCCACATTTGCCAAAGTCGTTTCTTTTTCTTCCAATCATTCTGGGGCCAGGAGAAATCAAACTCCTGTCTACAGCAACTACATCTGTTTCCCCTTGCAAACACAGATTCTTTCAAAAACCAGGATAGAAGGGATTAACAGAAATAGGATATTCAATTTATAGTGAGCCTGCTGCCTAATTTCCTCAGCAGACTCTGGGCAAGGGAACTTATGCTGATTATCATACAATAGTCCTCAATTTTGCCGGTGTATCACACCAAATAATTCGGTCACTATAACATAGATTTTAAAGACATTTTCCTACAACTTCATTTTTTATCATCTTTTGATGTCCTCAGTACCAGTTAATTTCATGTTGTTAGCCTGCGTGATATTACTTAGCAGCTACAGATTCATGATTTATGTACAAACACCCCGCATGACAGCTTTTATTTAATGATAGAGCTTACATTCAGCAGAAAACCTATAGTTCTATCCATCACTGCAGACACACAGAACATTCGGTGGTCATTTTTTGCCAACGTGGTTGACAGTTCTTAATCACTCAATCCATTTTAAAATGAGAAGCAGTTTAAGGATGAATTTTTGCTGGCCAACAATTGTTTTTGTAGTGTCTTCCCATACAAAAGTTTGGGCCCTGACCTAATATTGGAAGCAGCGTGGCTCAGTGGAAAGAGTCCGGGCTTGGGAGTAAGAGGTCATGGGTTCAATACCCGGCTCTGCCACTTGTCAGCTGTGTGACTGTGGGCAAGTCACTTAACTTCTCTGTGCCTCAGTTCCCTCATCTGTAAAATGCGGATTAAGATTGTGAGCCTCACGTGGGACAACCTGATGACCCTGTATCTACCCCAGTGCTTAGAACAGTGCACTGCACATAGTAAGCGCTTAACAAATACCAACATTATTAATATTGGTAGAAATTGCTGGCCGACAGGCCCAACATTTTTGAAGCTTCGTATTCCATAACCAGCCTTCGAGCCCTCTAGACTGTGAGCTCGTTGTGGGCAAGAATGCAGCTGTCTGTTGTTACACTGTACTCTCCCAAGCGCTTAATACAGTGCTTTGCACACAGTGAGTGCTCAATAAATACAAGTGAAAGCATGAATAAAAGCCCATAAGTGCTTTTGCCTGGAGGAGACAGACAGCATTTCAGGTCTTTCCTCTTCCCTGCCTTGTCTCTTCACTGGCACCTTGCATGGTCCCACAGTATTACCCACACCCCGGGCAGGCTGGAAGTGGAGATAGGGAGCAGCCAGGCAGCAGCCAGGAACTAGAAAAGCTCCTAGAACAACTTGCAGCCCACAGGAGAAGCAGCATAGCCTAGAGTTAAGAGCACAGGTCTTGGAGTCAGAGTAACTGCACTGGAATTCTGGCTCTGTTTGCTGTGTGACCTTGAGTAAGTCACTTGAGTTCTCTATGCCTCAGTTTCCACAACTGGAAAATGGGGATTCAAGACCTGTTCTCTCTCCTACTTAGACTGTGAGCCATATGCGGGACAGGAACTGTGTCTGACCTAATTGACCTGTGCCTATCCCAGGGCTTAGAACAGTGTTTGACACATAGTAAGCACTTAACAAATACCATAATAAAGGAGAGTACAATCTCAAAGCAAAAATATTCTTCCTGAAAAACCTCACCCTGAATATGACTCTACTCTTGCACTGAAGCACCTGTATGACATTCCCTTAATGTTAATTGGTTAGTCATGTATCACTTGTGTTGTCAATTAACCTTGGGATTCCAATAATTTTTATGAATTTGCTAGTTATAGGTTAGTTTTATAAATTAAAAACTATCACCGGGAAGCACATTTAGGTTTTGTTTTACCTTGCCTAGAATGAAATTGGGCTGATTTTAGTTTCAAGCTTTTTCCTAACAGATGTTCATATTCTGAGATACGGGAATTAGTATTTAATATTCTCTTTGCTTCTGCTGTCTTGGCACATTTTGAAATTTCACATGTGAATGGCAAAAATGAGTTGGGAGTATGTAAGTCAACAGCATTTATGAATGAGGAAGAATACAAACCATGGGGAACAATTTCTGAATTATCAGACATGTTGGAAAACGTTCTGTTGGAAAAGATACATTCTCCACACCCCCTAGTACCATCTGGGAACAAGAGATACCAACAGCTGCACAAGTTGTCCTTAACTGGGATATAAACTGTGAAGACAGAATCAGCCTTAGTTTGCTGAAATCTCCTTGGATGAAGTGTAAGAATTCTACAAGGATCAATGTCCTAAAATGCCTTTTGGCTTACGTCTTACCACTCCTCAAAAATCTCTACTGGCTTCCCGTCTCCCTTCGCAACAAACAGAAATTCCTTACCGTTGGCTTTAAAGCACTCAATCACCTTGCCCCTCCTACTCTACATCTCTATGATTTCCTCCTACAACCCAGCCCACTCACTTCCCTTGTCTAATGGCAACCTCCACACTGTACCTCGATCTTGTCTATCTCGCCACCAACCCCTTACCTAGATTCTGGCCTGCAATTCTGTCTCCCTTCATGTCTGACAGACGACCACTCTACCCACCTTCAAAGCTTTATTTAAAGCCCATCTCCTCCAAGACGTCTTCCCTGACTACGCTCTCATTTCCTCTTCTCTCACTCCCTTCTACGTTGCCCTTAAACTTGGATTTGCACCCTTTATTCACCACACCCTCCGCCTCACGATGCTCATGGGCACCTCCGTAATTTATTTATATTAGTGATTAGAGAGTCACCTCCTCTAGACTTCAAGCAGGGTACATGTCTACCAACTGTTTTGTTGTACTTTCCCAAGCACTTAGTCCAGTGCTCTGCACATAGTAAGCACACCATAAATATGATTGACTGATTGTATGCCCCAGAACAAAAAAGTCTGGGAAGTCTGCTTCGGTTGTTGAGGTCAAGCTTCTTCTAAATGCATTTTTCAGCTCCCCTGGGACAACCTCTAATATCCTGTACAAATAATACCACCAGAAGGGCAGGGTCAATAGCATTCATTTTTTGTTTTTACTCATGATAGTTCTTAAAGAGTCAATTCCTTGTAGGTAATCTCTTATTTGAAGAAGGCCATAGTATCATTAAGATGCAGCAATAAGAGTTCATTTTTAAACCACAAACCTTGGGGAATTATAAGTATTTAACTTCGAACTTCAGGAAAGACTCATTTTTAATAAGAGAGACATGCAACTCCTGCCTGTAAGCTCATTCTCTAGACTGTAGGCTCATTATGGGCAGAGACGGGTCTGCTAATTTTCTTGCATTCTCCCAAACATTTAGAACAGTGTTCTCCATATAGTAAGCACTGAATAAATGCCACTGATTGATTGATATGATAAAAACCACTTCTGACCCAATTTTCTCTTTTGAACAGGAATGATCATACTTCCAGAACCAGTTTTGTACTTACTGGAAAGGACGGTAGTGAGGAAAATATAGTCGGAAAAAGAGATGAGTCCGCATTCTCCAAGTGTGTAAAATATGCTGCCTTCATCAGCAAACTTCTCTCGTTCCTGCGATATCTTCTATTAAACATAGCAATCCCCCAAAATAGAAAGAGAACATAAATGAATTAGATCCTAAACACGAGATAAAAATACATTATTCATATGTCTGCCTAAAGCTGTTTCTCGTAAGCACTCCCTTCCTTCAGTATTTTTCTAAGTCAATGGATCCTTTACAGGCTTTTAGGCCATCAAATGACAGTTTTGAGAACACCCCTTTCCAGTTTCAATGCGGTCTAAAGAATAATTAGAAAATTATTTTAAACACATCATTTGGCAGAGAGCAGTATTTTGACCACAGATTTTTTTTTTTAACAGCCCACCCTCACTCACACATAGTACCTACTTGTAAAATGAATGAAATTAGCAGTTTTTAATCATCAGTGTACATATTTAATAAAAACAGGTGAATAGTTGAGTGGCCATTTCCAAACCTGGCACAGGCACAGAAAAAAAAATTCTTGGGTTATATGTGTTTTCATATTTGACATGAAATGCCCAGAGGAAAGTCTCTTTTGAAGATGATATCAATATGAAAGTTATTGGGCTCTTGGAAGGGAAATCGCAAATGGCACTTGGGGAATGTTGCCTTTAATCTTCATTGCTTTTCTTTCATCAAGCGCTTTAAGTACAGTGCTCTGCACACAGTAAGTGCTCGATAGGGATGATTGATTGATGGAACTTGGTTTATTTCAAGGATTTTAAAACACAGTCTCTTAAAATATGCCTGTAAAAAGGAGTGTCTGAAGAGAATAGTCAATACTTCAAAACCTTCCTGCGTTATGTTAATGACTAACTTTGTTGAAGAATTTAAACACATTCCTGTGCAATAACCTTCTGATTTCTTTGCCAAGGTGAAAACGATTTGATGACCTTCTAATACTGAAAAGGATCCATCCCAGAGTTAGATTGAATGCTGAACTTCTTAAGCACCCGGCCACTTGAAGATAGTCAAAAACATCATCAATAGGGATAGAAAATTAACAGTGTTAAAAATGAAGCGCAATTTAAGTGAAATCATGCAAGCACAGAAGCACAGCTCAATACAAGCCATAATTTAGAAAGAGTATCCAGAAACAAAACTAATCCACGCCACTGCATCAGGGAAAGCCAAAAAGCTGTCCCAATGGGTTACCTCTGTCTAGTAGACATCCCATCATATACGGGAGAAAAGAAAGAAAAGTAGTTAACCAATGAGAATAAAACACACGAAGCATTAATATATCACTGGGCTCAGTTATGCTTGCAAAAGGGAAGGCAGATTTGGAGCACTTTCAGCACAGAAGGATCTCATTATTAAGCCATTCTGACAACAACACTGCTTAGAATCCCTGCAAATCAGAAAGATTCTTAGTCAGTGAACTCCATCAAGGGCAGGTGTTCTCAATTGACTCATCGGGACAGATGTGTCTTACCTGACAGTGGCCTGGAAATTAATTATTTTTAATTGACAACAACAATTTCACCTGTCAACTTGAAAGGGGGGAACAATCCCCTGAAAATCCTAATTAAGCTAAACTTCATTCGACTCATTTCTTTCAGGAAAATCAACAGGAGAGATTCAGAAAAAGAAGGAAATAGAATGGGGTTTCAAACTATGAAGTATCTTTGGGATGTTTCCGATTTTGGTTTTTCAAGATAGTATAATTGGATAAAACTATTCAAACACTTTAATACTGTAAAAGAGTCGGAAAAAACAAACCGATATACTGGGAGAAAATAATTTAAGCAAGCACCCATCAGGCACTAAAGGAGATGTTGTACATTAAGAACAAAAATGCAATAATTTAATTATTTATCTACAGCATTCAGAATCTGAGCATACCACCGACATCACCTCGGGAATAATGAGGACAAGAACTATCCTTTTTTTATATATATACAGACAGAAAATCTCAGAGGTTGAGTAAAATGGGAGACAGAAGAAAGAGCCCTGCCTAATAATATCTCAATAAAAATTCTCAGGCAAGTTAGTAGAAACCCTGAGAGGAAAAAACTATTGCCTACAACAGCTATTTCAGACTTTTAACTCCCTGTCCCCGGAATAACCTAGTGATATCTTAATTTTGCCCAAGAATCTGATGACAGAAGCGAACAAAATGCAAGCCTTGTTTCTACCATCTCTTGACAATGGAAAATTTATATGTGCAATTTACTACTTCTTGAGTTTTCCATAACTGCCTCCCCCCGCCATGTTCATTTTGTTCTAAGTAAAACATTACATTTTTTAACTGCCAGTACCCCTAATTTCTAAGCAACTACTCGACATTGTTTTGGCCAGGAAGAGTGACCTCTCTCTTTTATTTTCATTTATTAATTATAAGCTCCTTCTGCTTTCCTCTTCATGAAACCTAATGAAGGATATGATCATTGACATTTAAGAAGACAAATTTAGGGTGCTGAATTTCAGATCTCTCAAAATTAAATCATAAATTATATAAGTGATAAATTCTAAGTGCTTGCTCTATACAGAGCACTGTGCTATGCACTTGGGAGAGCAAAACATAACAGAGTTGATAGATATGTTCCCTGCCCACAAGGAGCTTACAGTCAAGTGAGGGAGAGACATTAAAATAAATTACAGCTATATAAGTGCGTTGGGGCTAAGAGTGAATAACAAGTGCTTAAAGGGTACAAATTCAAGTGCAAGGGTGACACAGAAAGGAGAGAGTGGAGGAAATCGGTGGTTAGTCGGGGATGGCCTCTTGGAGATGTGATTTTAATATGGCTCGGTCTGTCAGAAGTGATGGAAGAGGCAGTTTCAGGCTAGAGGCAGGATGTGGGCAAAGGGTCAGCGGTAATACAGACAAAATCGAGGTACAGTGAGTAAGTCGGCATTAGAGGAGCCAAGTGAGTAGGCTGGGTTGTAGGAAGAAATCAGAGAGGTGTAAGGTAAAATGAGGCAAAGTGATTAAGTGCTTTAAAGCCAATGGTGAGGAGTTCCTGTATGATGCAAAGGTGGCTGGGCAATCATTAGGAAACCATGGACTGAACAATTTTTGAAAAATTATCTGGTCAGTAGCGGGAAGTACAGTATTATTTCTCATTTCTTTAAAAAAAATATCTGAAATAGAACATTTTAATTCATTACTATGCTAGAAAGGTTGATTTTCACAAACATGAATGAAACGGTTTATACCAACTGGTGAAAACCAATCATTATAGTTTTAATTTTGGATGATTCTATTTGATATATCTATGTTTTAATCCACAGACAAATCATTTCTCCCAAAAGAGAGTATGCTTTGGTTGTGTTGGGTTCTTAGTAAAGGATGCAACTTTACATATTACACCTCAAAGACTAAATGAGAAATTGTGAGGCTCAAGACTTTCACCAAGATAGACTTTCCTTCTTAGGGACCAGGAAATTATTTTCCCTAACTCCTGAGATTTTAGTGAGTACCCTGAAGTGGTCATCTGGCCACTTATTTGACTTACTTATTCTAACTCCTCTCTTCTAATTAAAAAAAAACCCATACAACTACTTAATTTTGGATACTAGGACTGCCAAAGACTTATTGATCTGATGTGAAAATAATTTTGTGATTCCTATATATCTGGAGAAAGAAATCATGGATAATAAACCTCAAGACTCCTTATCTTGTGTCACCACAAAAGTTTACAAATACTTAATCTGATATCAGAAAGGCAGGGTAGTCACAAGGTCGATTAAACTGGGTAATGACACCTGTAATTTAAAAGGCGTGTTGACACCATCGAATTCATTTTCAGTCCCTTCACAGCTAGAAATCAGTTCTAATAGCCCTGACAGGACTGAAAAACATATTTCTTCCAGCCTCTTTTGGATTTTGGGTTACTTCTTATCTGGGCTTGATTTGTCACAGATTGCTTTGTCGGATCAACTAACTATGCCATAGGGAAATTAATAAAAACATAACTATCAGTCTGATAATGGATATAATGGGCTTTTGAAAAAGTAAGATGAGTTTAAATTGGGGGTGTGAGGGGTAGCCATTGTTCTCCCTCCCCTCAAATGAAATCATTTAATCAGTTTTTGAAGTCAAGGGTTGTAGATGATAACAATTGTGATGCAGATTCAGCATAATACTAAATGATCTCAGGGAGTACAAAAAAATAGTTTTGGAACTTCAAATACTGAGAAATTTATTGGATGTCAAAGGCAGAAAATCAATAAATAATTCTCTCTTTATTAAAATCCTCTTATCTGTAAGGTTTCTTTGGCTTCTAATCAATGCCAATACAACCTCATCAACCCTAAAATATTTACTATTTCAACATACACTATATTCTTTACAGCCTTTGAATTAATGATGGAAATAATGGCAAAATAAAAGCCAAAAAGAAATGATTCAACAAGTAAAGAATGAATGATTAGATGGAAATATTCTACACTCCATGTTAAAGAAAATAAGCCAATCATTACAAGCTCCTTGATAAATTACACATACAGCTTCAACTTCCAAATTACATTTCTAATCATTTTCTATTTAGAATGCCAGCAAAAATTCAGATAAGCCTCCACTCAAATGCTTGGCTCATTCTCAATTAAATTTAGTCCAAGCTTAAATGTTAACTCATTTTTTTCTGTTCCAAGTAAAGCCCATTTGAGTGGTTTGGAATACTAATTGGGAAGGGGGTGAGGGGGTCTCTACCAAGAGGTTCAGACTCTTCAGCAGACTAATGAAGAACAGTTTTACAAACTGGCTCTAACTTCACTAGGCTGATTAAAGAACATTTACATTTACTGATAAAAATAACTAAAATACCATAAAAAGTTCCATATTTAGAACAGGGACTTAGTAAAGGGAAATAATCACTCCCAAGACAAATAAAAGCAATTCTGATATATTAAAGAAAAAAAATCAAACCAATTTATGTTGGGATGTAAGTGAGACTTTGTATACACAGTAAAATAGTTTTCAAACTAAGATGGAGAAAATACTCAGAAATCTAAACAGCATTTCCAAAAGAAAGCGCATTAAGTCTCCCATTTCATTGCACAGAAACATTAATTTCAAGGACTCTACATGAGATGGTCTTTAAGCTTGGCAGGGTAAGGATTGTGAATGTAATAAAAAAGTAATTTATGGGGAGTTTAAGAAAATTAACATTTTTATTATTCCAGGATCTATTGAAATGAACTAGATGTAGGTTTTATTTATTTCAATTTTATTACACAGGTTGGCTTTACCTAAAGACAAGTACAAATTATACTTTCCCATTATGTCCCTGCTATTGAAATTGAGTGCAGAAAGCATACTGAAACCCAGACTAGGAACCAAAGACAGAGTTCTCATTGGACATTCATTTAGTGTTACATTTTGCCCTAGTTTTCAACTCTCCCATCAGTATGGATACAGAAGCAGATGCATTTTTGTCTGGTTAATCTATTTTTCATGGCTGAGCCTCCTTCTGCCAAATTCCATGGTGTCCAAAAATCACATGTACCTGGGAAGAGAACACAAAGGCTCTGGAATGTGTTCGTGTGTGCATGTGTGGTGGGAGGGGGGAATGGTGAGGTATAGAGAGGAGAGAGGGAGATCACCATACCCGGGAAAAACTAAGTCTGGGTACATTAAACTGGGAATAGAAAGACTTTCACAGAAGTGGCATCCACAGGACATCTTCACCAAGTGCTCTGCCCTGGCATAACGTGCAACCTCATGTGAATTTTGGAGTCATTGTCACTGTTGGCAAAAAATAGAAAGTAAGGGTCTACGGTAAATAAGCTGCAGGATCACGATCATGCTGTAAATACTGTTTACTGAAACTGGAGTGGTATGGGGTGGAACGTGTCTGCTAATTCTGTTTTATTGTGCTCTCCCAAAAGCTTAGTATGGTGCTCTGCACATATCAAGTGCTCAATAAATAAGACTGATTCTGGATTAATTTGGAAAAGGCCATTTGTATTTTTCAGATGAACACCAATCAGAGTTGAACCCTTCGACTTTTGCTGCCCTAATATGAACTTCGAATTCTGAGTAAAGGGTTCGGTATTGTCCCTGCCAGGTCTTCAGGGGACAAGTAGATAGATACAGAAGCAGCACTTTGGCTGCCTGAGCCTCTTAACCTACATGCTATTTTGGCAAAGAACATAAAGCTAAACTAATAAAGGATATAGCTTTGCAAATGAATTTATGATGTCATCCTTGTGTAATCAAAGCTACCTGTGAATTTTAATATTGGCAGTTAGTCCTAGTTATTTTGTGGCTTTTAAAAACCCCTTCTCCCTGAAGCACCATTTAGTTTACATTTCAAAAACAAATGAAATGAAACACATTCAATATGCTTCTTTCAATAGGAAGCAACTTTGACATATTGCAAATTGCCAGGTGGAAACCTAGGGAAGGAAAAAGTCAGCCAGTCATTTAATCCATGCAACTAATGCTTGTGCTTCAGAACTTGTTTGATGCACAAAAATATGCAAATATTCCAGAAAGTCTTTGATCTTAAGCCATCACTACATTTCCAGGTAGAAAAGGCTGCACAAATCCAACAGGTGGGGTTCCTCAATACTCAGAAAAAGGCTCTTGCTTTTAAGTATCTCGAGAGCTTTGTTCCCACAAATTTCCTCCTTTTCCCCCTGCCATTTAATCTTTTCCTACACTTTTAATGAAAAAAAACAAAAACTAAACAATACGGTGCAGCAAACTCTGGAAGGTGAATACTTAAGATCTTGCCAATGTCATCCTACATAAAAGCAATTCTCTTTTCAGTCCCAACTCCGACCACCTTTGGATCTCTGAATTTCTCTGAAAGCATATGCTCAAATTTTTTTTGTTTTTTTAACTAGGTGGTTGTACACGAAATGACTACAAACATCATTTTATAAACATACACACACAGTCCCTCCAACTTTGCCCCCCAATGGACATGTACAAACAGCTTTAATAATGGCAAAGATCTTTATTCTAGAAATAAATTAGGGGAAATTCATGATGCATAGCTGCTGCTATATATTTAACTTTAATAACAAAGGAGATGACAGATGCCTTATAAATGTAATTTAATTCTATCTCTTGGCACCCTTAAGTGGAATTATCCCCATTTTGCAGATAAAAACCAAGACTAAAGAAGATTAATTGATTTTCCCAAGTTAAAGGTCAAGACAGTGGCAGAAACAAATCTTGGGTTTCCAGGATACTTAACCATGTTGCATCAAAAACTCAAACTAAAGCTCTAGTTACAGAAGTTTCTGTAGTTCAGGTGATTCTATCTAATCAAACAAGGAACAATAGGAAAAATCACTTAGAGAGGTGGCTTGAAATCTGAAAGGTTTGGAAATTTAACTCAGACCCTTCCTTTTCCCTTTTCAAAGTTTACATTTGATTTTCTAAAATTTGTAGTTACGATTCTGTAGTTCCATATTTCTAGGCTCACAAAAGCCTGCTGTTTCTCTGTCAGCTAACTACAAATAGGAACCCAAGCCTTTGTCTTGTAAGAGCCCCTTGGACTGCAGAAACAGTTTCCGGATGTATTTTGAAAGCCAATTTGATGTGCAAAGCTGCTCTTTCTTCCCTTCTGAAAAGAGAAACAATATAACGAAAGAACGAAAGCCTTTCAAAATTAAGTTGGAATGGGCAGAAACATTTTGACAAGGATATCTCATTTTTTTAAATGGTATTTGTTAAGTGTTTACTAAGTGCCAGGAGCACCAGCCGTGGAGTGAGGGAGCAAACTCACATGCTTCAGCAGTTGAGTCTAGGACAGGTAGGGTGCTTAGGTCCCCATGAACTCCAATGGGACCTCAAGTTGGATGGACCCTCTCTTCCCTTGCAGGGCTTTGGCCCCCTAGACCCCGTCCCGCTTTTCAGACAGTAAACCCGGGTCTGTGGACCTTCTTGGCTGCCGAATTGGAGGTGGGGATGGGGAGGGGGTGTGTGAGGAGGAAGGATAGGGTTCAGAGGTCAGAGAGAAGAGAAATGAATGCTCTCCTCTCTCCTCTTCCCTTCCTCCCTTGTCTCCTCTCCACCTTTCCCCCCTCTTTCTCCCTTTTCTTTCCTTCTGCCTTTTGCTCTTTCCCTTCATTCTCCTTTCAATTTTTTTTGAGTGGTATTTATTGAGCTCTTACTACATGCCAACCACTGTACTAAGCGCTAGGGTTGATACAAGCTAATCAGGTTGGACACAGTCCATGTCCCACATGAAGCTCAAAGTCTTAATCCTCCTGAGGGAACTGAGGCATAGAGAAGTTGTGAGTTATCCATGTGGCACAGCTGGGATTAGAACGCAGGTCCTCTGACTCCCAGGCCTGTGCTCTTTCCACTAGGCCAGGCTGCTTTCCTTCTTTATTTCCTCTTCCCTTCTCTCTATTTTCTTTCCCTTCTCTTTCCCTTCATCTTTCCTATTGTGCCCTCCCCCATCCTCCAGCCCCTAGGCTAGTTACCTGTGAGAGATCAAAAGGCTGCCACTTGAGAGCTCTATTTGAACTGTCAAAGTGTAAAATTAACTCTAATCAATGGTGTTTTAAAAAACCATTCATTATTCAAATGCTCTAATCACAATCCCTGCACAAGTAGTGCATGGATTTCTAATGTTCAAATGCGGCACTTTTATAAACCAGTAGCTAAACTCAGAGAAGGACACTGTCACACACAAGGCATCACCAGTATAGTATTCTCTAAAAATGGGCTTGAAAAATGTGGGTTTCAACATTCCCAAAACAGACCATATTCACCAAATTAAATGTCCGCTTAGTCTTTCAAATCTTACTCTCTACATTCTTCAATGCTTTCCTTTGGATTTGTTTCACTTAAATCACCTTATGGTTGAAAAAAAAGGATTGATCTGGACTTCCTTAGATTTCCTTCTAATGGATCACATTATGAAAATTATTTGTTAAAAATATTCCTGTAGTAATTTGATAGGCATTGTAACCCAAATTCACGTAGTCTTAAGTAATCCACAACTGGGAGAGTTTTTAAGGACTTGTGTTTGAACCAAAAGATGTACCTCTCAAGTGTGGATTTTATATCTGCAAAACTCATATTTTGGGGGGAATGAATGTATGCTAGAGGGTCTATATAAATCTATGTGAGCCTTTTTTTAAATGGATCTGAAAAATTCATATTACAAAATTAAAAATGGACTTTTAAAAACATTTGGGCCCAATTTACTTTAGTTTGGCCAATGTTTTTTATATTAAGGCTCCTTAACTTGTTTTTGCCAAAATATCGGAGAACAGAAATTATTTTTGAACTTTCTGGTGACACAGTGAATTATAAATCTCATGAAAATGTTAACACTCATAAAGCATGGGCATGGAAACCTGTATTTCAAAACTGACAAACTGAACCACTGATGATTGAAAATTTATCAACATTAGATCTTAAAATCAGATGTTTAAAATGGTCCTACTATTTGAAGTTTAGACAGTACATCTACCTTACTTTGGAGTACATATTCTGGAAATTATCCTAAGAAAATTTTGATTATTATTTTCAAACCAATCAGAATTTGCAGGAAAACAAGTCACAGTATTCGCCAGTGGTGATATTCTGAGACTGGAAAGAGGCATTAAGAGACATATTTCTCCTAGCATTCCAATAAATATCCATTACCATTCACAAGCTGCACCTGAAATGCAAGACTGACATTCTGTATGATGAGGTGGAAAAACAGCCGGCAACCCAGACTTTCCACAGGCAGCAGGAACTGGGCATGCAAGGGAGGAATCCTTGCAATAAAAGCAAACAAGAAAGGCCTCATCTAATCTGGTGTCCCAGGAGTTCATTAAAACCTGCTGGGGGTTATGGAGATGCAGGCTTGAGTTCCAACAAGATTTACATTAGTAGAGGTTACATAACAGAACTGTTCCCCCACTTCCTTTCCCAGAGGAAGAGTGTTCAAAGACACTAAGCAATTTGGCAAGAGATCCTTAAGAATACAGTTGGGTTAGAGCCCCTACTGAATAAGCATGATTTCAACATGAGCTAGGAGGGATTTGACATTTAACAAAACAAACAGAAGACGAAGACTAAAACAAATCTAATCTATCTCCTGCGATGGCTGGATGTTATTCCATAATGCAAAGGTAATTACCTGAGGCTGAAAGCAGGAGGGATTCTCTCAGGAATTACATAAGATTAAAAATATTCCGACAGCTACAGGAGCCTCTTTGGATCTTCAAAACTTTCAGACTCTGAGTTTCAAAAGAGAATCTGGCCTAAAGGGGGGGGAAGGAGAAATGATGGGGTAGGGGGGGAAGACATAAAGGGCAAAAGGAGATGAGATGAAGAAACAAAAAGATTGGAACTAGGAGGAGGGGCACTTAACACCATTACTCCTTCCTCCTCCCCCTCTTCCATTCTCCACTATCAACCACAGAGGACCAACGTTTCTGTCCAGGTCGGCAGCCATTAGTGATACCTCCAGAGGCAGGAAGCAGTGGGTAGTGGCAAGCAGAGGGCAGCCACAGCCACCCAGTCGTCCTAAAACTGTCTTTTCCGGGCAAAAATGGGATTCCAGAACACATGATGACACCTCTACCTACTTTGGAAATTTCTATTATTGGCCCAGGCAGATTTAGGATTAAAGACGACAGTACCAAGAACAGCTGCAATAGTCATTGCTGCATAGTTAAGGTGTTCTCTGAACTGAACCAGGACATTTAATGGGTCCTGACCTTGACTTTTTCAGTGGGGGAACAGAACCCCCATATGTGTAACCACTTAGAAAGTGCCAGCTGGTCCCACTCTCCCAAGTGCTTCATTCAGGGCTCTGCACGCAGTAAGCACTCAATAAACATGATCGATTGCTTGAAATAGTACAATCATCAGTTAGCCAGCCACAGAAAATATGGATGAGTTTTATCTCCCTTCATACACTTTTACCTTTATGGCCTTGATAAGTTGAACAAATTTCAAAGGATCTGGAATAGGAATATATCTGTTTAAGAGGCTATTTCACACCCCCAATAAGATTTCTTATATTTTATCTGATGCCCACTGAAATGAACACCCTAATGGCGAGTTCAAGGATGGCAGTGTCTATTCTCTGCAGATAATCTTGATCTGTAACCTTACAGCACTGCTACAAACTGAGCTATGCTTCTGGGAGGATAGGAATCAGAAAAAAATTGAGAACTGCAACCAAAATTATTGTTCTTCTTAAGACTAATGATTTTTGTTTGGTCTATATATTACTATTACTATCATGGTATTTGTTTAGCACTTACTGTGTTCCAAAGACTGTTCTTAAGCGCTAGGGTAGGTACAAGGTAATCAGGTTGGACACAGTCCTTGTCCTACATGGGGGCTCAGAGTCTTAATCCCCATTTTACGGATGAGGTAATTGAGGTACAGAGAAGTTAATTGACTTGCCTAAGGTCATCCAGCAGGCAAATGGCAGAGCTGGGATTAGAACCCACATCCTCTGACTCCCATGCCCATGCTCTTACCACTAGGCCATGCTGCTTCTATATATGCTAAATACATTCAGAAATATTAGGGTGTGCTCCTACAATCTTTGATCAATACCACAAATAGGTGAAACAGAGGAATATACGTTATAAACAGCCAGTTCTTCTCACACGTGGGGGCTGGGTTCCTGAAGAAATTAGCTTGACAGAAAACTAGTGCAATGGCATTCTTGTGCTGACTGACTCTGCTGCATACACAAAATTGTTTCTTCCAAAACCACATCGAATTGTAACCAAGCACAGGATCAGAGTGGGATAGACTTTTCAAAATTCCCTAATAGTTGTCCTATCCCAAACACTGAATGAAAACACACATTATGGAAGAACTGACAGTATAAAAGAATGAACGCCAATAGCAGCCTAACCCTCTTATTTACTCTCCTCAGTAAATAATGATTTTTCTTGAAATCCTGCCACATGAATAGAAGGTCCACTGTCATTGTTTTTTCCCTCTGCTCACTAGTTTACCAAGTACAAGTTTCCATCTGTTCATTAAAGTTAAATAATGCTTCTTCAATGCATTTCTTTTTGTCTCCAAGTTACTGTCTTCTCCTGTTTCTGTCATGAACATGGCACCAAGGTGAAAATTCCATGAAAATCCTAAATAACAATAATGATAATGATAATATTGTATTTTTAAGTACTTACTAAATTCAAAGCACTAAACTAAGCCCTGGGCTAAGTACAAGATAATCAGATCAAAGACTGTCCCTGTCCCACAAGAGGCTCACAGTTTGAGGGGTAGGGAAAACAAGTATTTCATCCCCACTTTCAGATGAGGTAACAGGCACAGAGACATGACTTGTCCAAGATCACACACTGGACAGATGGCAGAGGAAACTAACATGCTGTCTCCCCCTATACCTGAAACACTTTCTAAGCAAATTGAAAGATTGCTCAAAAGATCTGATGAATAGAACATCACTTCTAGAAAACTAAAGAACCCAGCCAAGATTTTCTTCTCCATACAAATATGGCCTCAGCGATGTAAAGCCCCCTTTAAATTGACCATAATTACTGTATTCTCAAGGTCTCATTTTAAATTCTAGTTTTCTTTATATTCAAGATAAAATTAGACAACTTGCAAAAAGATGTCATTATGACTTGAATCAATTTAAGGGAGTGGGGGAAGGAAACTAGCATGCACTGTCATTTTTATTCCCCCAAAGCATAACTATGGATTTGGAAAATGGACTAATTTTAAAAGCACATGCTGTCGAGTCAGTACCTGCCAGAAATCCTGATGAGAGAGAAGAAGGTTAAAAAGAAGGGGGGTGGGGAGGAATGGGGAATGTTTGATTATATGAAAATAGAACAAAGAAAATTTAAAACCAAATATATATAAATGCATCATGAAACGTTACAACACAGAATAGACCCAATTAACACCTATGACAATCAGCAGACACTTGGAAATAAGAAACAAGACAGAGTCACAGAAATTAGTAACATCTGAAATATCTACCAAGAACAATAAAAGGGAAACCCAATTAGTAAATCAAAAAAAAACCACAAAGAAACGAAAAACTAGCAGCACGCTTATTTCCGCATAAAGTAAATACCTGTAAATTCATAAGGGGATTTAATAAGAGAAAGGAATATAGATAAATATATACCACACCTTAAAATGGATGCTTCAAACAGGGCTTTCATGTCATGCGCATCAATTATTGAATGAAAATGAAATTTTTCAGCCTGGCAAAAATCAGTTCTTTTATATTTATGTTTACTTATTCATATTTAAATATAATCGCAATTTTCCCTCTTGTATGGGACTAAGTACTATATACACAGGACAATCCATTTATAATGCTTAAATGTCACAAAGTCCTAATTAACCCATTCTAGTTGTCTTAGATGATACATGATGACTGGTGGAGCAGTTGGGTCCATATTACTGCAAGTGCGATTTACTTGAAAACATCTCCAGGTATCAAAAATGTTTTAATAATATTTCACACTTAGCTTGCCCAAAAGGAATTTCTTCCATTGTACTGAATATGAAGCTTTCAACTGAAATGTGGAAAGCATGAGTTTTCACTTACCTTTCTCCACAACTTAAGGGTAGTGGTGTGTAAATGGCTGAGAATGAGTACAGGAATTCCTTAGACTATTTCACTGGATTTATGCCATAGATAATACTGCAAAAAGGCTTCGAAGTATAGAGGTGAGATGAATCTCCAAAAGACACAATAGCTCAGATGTCAAACAAAATTAGAGTTCACTGGTTACTTAATGGGCTACCCAATTAACTCGGCCAATTGCTATTTATGTAAAAGGCATCAAAAGAAGGTCACTCTGAGAAAGAACACAGACAAGTGACTTGTTTTTTATTTGTTTTCTGTGGTACTTGTGAAGCATTTACTATGTCCCAGGCACTGTACTAAGTGTGGGGCATATTTAAAATAATGAGGTTGGACACAGTCCCATCCCAGACGGGGCTCAGGTCTAGGTAGAAGGAGGAGAATTTAATCTCCATTTTACAGATGAGGTAACTGAGGCGTAGAGAAGTCAGGTGACTTGCCTAAGGTCACAGAGCAGACAAGTGGCAGAGCTGGGATTAGAACCTAGATCCTCTGATTCCCAGGCCCATGCTTTCTCTAGTAGGCCACTCTGCTTCTGGAAAATAGGAAAATAACCAGGCTGAAAGAGTAGTAGCTGTTTTTCTGCATCTATTCAATACCTTTTTGCTCTTTTGGATACACTTTATTATCAAGCTTGCTTTCTAACGCCTCAAGTAAAGAATGCAGAACTGCAGTTCTTCATAACCAATTAATTTTAGTTATAGTCCATTGGACACTCACTAGTTAGCTCTTAATGTCAATTATCCCAGATATAACTCCTAAAAATGAACTGTCCAAGAAACATGCCACTGCTAATGTGGGGGTGGAGACACATCAGGTCTTGAACCTTTACAATTTCTGGGGGCGAATCAAAGACCAGAGATTGGAGACCAGGTGCAAAGATTGGAGATTGCTGGTTATTGGTGAGAAAGGATAAGGGGCAGGAAAATGGGGGGAACCTATGAGTAAAAGTGAATGGGGGAAAAAATTCATTTTGTTTCTTATTAAAATCAATTCTGTATGCTTTAATAAATAGAAATGTAATAGCCTTCACTTTAATATCAACTGAGAAGTTTCCAATCCTTTAATCAAATAAATTAGATTTCTTCTAGTCTAGAAAAGAAAAGTGACAATTGTGAAATTGTTTTTTCAAACAATGAACTATGTAAGCAATAACTGAAACATACATTATATCAGTACCTAAAGAATTAGGTACTTTTCCATCATAGATCTCATATCAAATTTGAAAAATAATTCTATATGAACTCCTCCATAAAAAAAAATGTTTGGAGAAAAATTTTAGCCTGGAAAACTCAATTCCCTAAGAAGAGCAGCGTATGATGACTAACTCATCACGGTGACTGTAGTTTGGGGATTTCTTGATTTTGGTAGTGGTAGTAGAACAGTGACTGTCCCGGTCAACCTCAGGAGAGGTGGAGGTGGCCTCATTCCAGCAGCAGGCCTTCCTTGGGATAGAAAGCAAAAAATAATGCCTGACTGACAGAATCAATTTAAGGCTCAGAATGGATTTTGGAAGTCAGGAAAACACCAAGGATCAAGTTTAGCTGCTTTCTGTAGGGTACATGCACTCATAACTCTGCTTGCCTTCTTCCTGGTTTGCCAAGCTATTTTTCTTCTTCGGCAGGGAAAGTGGGGTGAGGAAAGTTCAAGAGGGGGAAGGAAGTGGCTGTGAAGCCTGGAGAAAGGAGGACATTTGTTCTGTGGAGAGAGCAGTCTGCTCCTCTGCAAGTGGGAGAGGTGGGTGAGAATTCCAATGGGCTTTTAGATAAAGCAGCCCCTGGAAGCAGGCCACTAAGGGACCCCCAAGAGCAACTACACCCTAAAGTAATGGAAGCCATTTTTCAGAAGGAGGAGAAACAGCAGTGACTAAAACACTATGAGTCAAAGTTGGGATTTAGCTCTTTCTTCATACCTGTCACTCAAAATTAATTCCTGAATGTTCATTCTAAAAGTGATTTTTCAGTCAATAAAGTGCTGCATTCGAAACCCCGAAAGCCTGCACTGAAAATCAATTAGTCCTGAGTAGGGAATTAAATTTCTTTCTGGGGCTGCTCAAGCCAACACTTATTGGATTGACAGAAATTTTCCTGAGATGGATTTTATCCACATACTTAAACAAAAGCTTATTTTAAAATTCATATTAGCAACATTTCGACCACATCTTCACAACCACTATAGATTATCAAAAAGAACAAAACTTGCCTTCAGTTTTAAAATTAATCATTCAACGCTTCAGTTTTTAAACATTATTCACTGTCTCAATTTCTTTTGTTTTTATCTTTAGGTTATAAATAATAAACATTTTCCCCTTCTGAATTTTTACCACACGTTTGGCTTCCCAACATAAAAATGAACTCTTCCTCATTTTCATTTCACATGCAGATGCTGAAACAATGAACCAAAGAAACCATTCTCTCCTTTCAAGAACATGACCTCAACCATACTACCATTAGTACAAATTACAATGGAATCCTAAGAGAATTGTCTTTAAAATATAACTCACATAATCAATAATCCAACAGGTTGTATCTTTATAATATAAAGACAGTCAGAAGTGTCTAGTAAAGAACATATTTCATCTTAAAAAACCACAAGTATACAACAGGTTTAATGCCATTAGTCAGTAGGTCTCTCAAAATAGACTTTTCTGGAAAAACGAGCACAAAGAACAGTGGTCATAAAAGAGTTAAACTACCAGTCCAAAGGCATGCAACTCAATTTCTGGCTCTTCAAATCACATTTACACAGAACTTACAGATGGTTGGATTTCATATTTTAAGAAAGTAGAGTTTTGAAAGAGTTGATGAGGTGGTTGCATTACCAAATGGATTTCCCACAATTTATTTAAAACCCAAAAGATGGTGAAGAAATGGAAGAATGAGAGAAGCAGGAGGGAAGGAAAATTAAATTAGCACTTAAGATATACTAAAAAAACCCTCAGAATCTGACAATACCAACAATTGCACATACTCCTTTTCAAGGAAAACATGAGACGTCAAATCATACAGTGAAAGAAAACCATCTGAAAACTATAAGGATCAGGACTCATTTTAGCATTGACTCCCTTAGCAGTTTTTCCCCAAATGCATCTACCCCAAAGGATGAAAAGAGTTATGAAAACAGCTATGGTTTAGTTAAAAGAAAAATTGAGTTAGATACCCTTAAGTCAAATTTTTCAAGATGATTTCCTTGCTAGTATGAATAAGAATCATATTTGCAAGACTGAATGGATAAGGAGAACAAAAAATAGCACATGAGCATTAAAAGAAAGATTTTAATCTACAAGACACTGATTTAATTAAAAACCAAAACCTGATATTTTGTGCTAGCACTCCCAAGGCATAAGTCCTAGGCTGGTTCCACTAGCAGATGGATTTACGTGTTTCCTTTAGCTCACAAATTGAGGTGTTGATATATTCTTTCATATGTTTGTACCAGTGTTGTTGATCATATTAGAAATTGTGATATGGCAAGAACTGTGCTTTACTTTGCATGTCACCTTGCACAAAAGGGGGACAATGAAATGCTTGGCTGTGACAGTAGGTGGGGAAGATAAGGTTCTTAAAATACTCTGGATCAAAGAATGCTATTCAAAATATGACAGCCTTAGTTTCTCATTTAAATACAAACCACTAATTCCTTTCACCTCTCCTCTGAGGAGCCATTTTCCATCTTCAAAATCACTTTTATTGCTCTCCTCTGGATCACCCCCACACAGTTTTTTCCATCCTTTTCAAAATTTGGTGGCAGTAGCTGGACCGAAAACGTTGACAATATGTTTTGCTAGTAAATTGTAAAATGCAAGGGCCCCTTTCTGACTTGCTGATACAACTTTATCTTTATGTTAAAATACCTGGGAATCATGTTGACAGTCTAAAAAGTAGCACTATGTGGCTGACATTCAGTTTCTGGCCACATTTAATACTTTAGGTGATAGATTGAATAAATTATCCACTATTTTGTATTATCTGCACCACTGCTCCCAATTTCTCTATATAGCCTTTTGACACTTTTTAAAATGGTATTAATTTAACCCTTATTATGTGCCAGGCACTGCACTAAGTGCTGAGGTAGATCCAAGTTAATCTGGTTGGACACATTCCATATCCCACTTGGGGTTTACAGTCTTAATTCCCATTTTACAGATGAGGTAACAGACACAGAGAAGTTAAGTGACTTGCATAGGGTCACATAGCTGACAAGTGGTGGATCTGGGACAACTGAGAGTGTCCTGTTAGAATTTTGGTTGACTAGCATGACAATATTACATTGATTGGAAAGGAGAGTACCCAGCCCCTAAAGCTTCCATCACCTTCATGCAAGATAGTGCAATTTTTTTTTTTTAAAAAAAAAGCAAACAGACCCTAAAGCTCATTCCTCCAAAGGGCTCCAAATGTATTTTTCAAATTAATTTTTCAGATAGTCTATTTATTACAGGCCTTATAATTTCTGCTGCAAAAAATTTATTTTCTCCAACCAGTGGTCTTGGAATTCATGCACCTGGAAATAATTGTTAAGCAAGATAGAAAATCATTTTTTAAAGCAGCTTTAATCATTAAAGGAAAACAGAAATGAGTGAATATCCATAGCTGTAATGGAAATTTTTTCTTCCTTAATTTATGCTAACCAGTTTCCATAACAACAAAATTGTCAGGTGAGGGTCCTCTTGCAGTGCTAAAGGAAAATTCTTAAGTTGATTATATGTACAGAAGATGTTGCACTCTTCATTATTAGATCTAAAAACATGAGTTTTAAAATGAAAGGTTTTGCATTTCTCAAGTGGCAATTAAGACCATAGTTGAAGAGAAATTTTCAAAATCTTTATGCTTGACATAACTTCGGTCTACAAAAGCCACCTTAAATCTTTCACCTTCAAAAACTGAACACTCTCACTGCATGTGGAGCCTGTGTTTGGCACAGTGTTTTAAATGGCACTAGTCAGGATAGTTGATTTTACAGAAATTTGGAAAATATGAAGTTTCTCTAGGATCTCAAAAAAGCACAGGTGCCTAAGTACTCAGTAATGGAGTCATCAAGCACTTCAAAACAAAGAGATATGAGCAACTCTACAGAATTTTTCCCATCTCCTTGATGTGAACTGGCTGCCGCTGAACCAGCTCTCGCCCCCTTGGCTGTTTCTTCTACAGTATCTCTTCATTTGGATTTGGGATCAATCCTTAATTCCACCAACTCAGCCTTCTAACCTTTCTAGCCCATTTTTTAACCCCATCCCCACCACTCTGCATCCCTGTCAAATGTTGCTTTTTCTTGCTCTCTCTCTCCTTTCTGCATTCTGCTCCTGGCTCCATCTCATCCTTATTCTTAATGGTATTTGTTAAGTATTTACTACATGTGTCAAACATCCCTGCTTTCCCTGCAATTGCCTTTTTTCTTCACTTCCTTGCCCTTCTTCTCCTCTTCTTTCCCCCTCTGTGTTAACATCAACAAAAGCTTTAAGAAGAGAGGGGCCAGGGTGAGGCTTAACTTTAAATTTGCAAAAATGAATTGATGAGATTTTTGAAGGTGGACTGATGGTGATTAGAACTCTCGACATTTGAAACAGGCTTTTGCAATGTCTTATTGAGTGGTATTACTTTAAAGGAAAGACAGGGAGTATTTTCATGGCAACTATCACCATAGCTCCTATCTGGACTTTTGGGTTAGCACGGATAAAAATATTAAATGATCCCTCAAGAAATATGAGTCAAAAAACAGACATTTCTTATGTTCATTCAGATATGTCTACTGTGTCTACTTGATCACTTCAAGCACATTTTGATATTACTAACAGTGAGGCACTATTCCTCTCTTGAGTCTTCTTGCAAGGATAGCCATTTGGCTCCTGATGCTAAAATAAAATAGGCTTTTTAATATTCTGTGTACAAAGTATTCATCTCATGTCCCTTCCTTTTCCATGCAGTTTTAATGAAAATACAATTAGGGAGTTTTTAAAACCAACAGTGGTACATGAACCCCAAAGTTATAATTCTCTCACCTTTCCATCGAAGCGCTTCACTATGTACTGATCCAGTCCCAAGTCTGTGGAAGAGGGGAGACAAATTCAGGCTCTGAATACAATTCACACATTCATATGACCTAGCTTACAGCAATGAAGACATTCACAAACTTGCATTATTCATTCATTCAATTGCATTTATTGAGCACTTACTGTATGCCAAGCACTGTACTAAGCACTTGGGCGAGTACAACATAATGATAAACAGACACATTCCCTGACCACAACAAGTGCATTAAGTGGAGAAATACCAGTTTATTCCACTCTTACTACTTAGTTATTTAAGTAGCCTGCACTCATATGATGGAGACCAAAACAAAAAATTCAGTCCAAGTTCAAAGAATATTAGGAAGCAGGTCTAAATTTTTTTTAATAATTCCACTTTTTCTCTCTACACTACTGTTTGGTTTATATGATAGGTATCTGTGGGGAACCTGAATGCATTTTCCACATGCAGAAGCTAGTGTTTTCCTGACCATGAGATATGACAGTAATAATAGTAAGAAAAATAAGAAGAAGAATGATGGCATTTGTTAAGCACTTACTACATGTCACACACTGTTCTAAGTACTGGGGTAGGTACAAGTTAATCAGGTCTGACACAATCTGGGTCCCACATGAGACTCACAGATTAAGTAGAAGGGAAGATGGGTATTGTAGGATATTGCTCTACTGTACAGAAGGTGGGAATGAGGAACAGGAAGAGGCAAATTTGTGGTTTGGGGAGAAAGTATGGAGGGGGCAATTTTTAGGGGGGTAAGGGCCAATTTTTTTAAAATGTATGTGTTAAGCACTTACTATGTGCCAGGCACTGTATTAAGCACTGGGTTAGTTACAACATAATCAGGTCAGGCACTGTCCATGTCCCAGATCTGGAGAGCTGTTGATAATTTAGGTACACCCAAATATTTTATTAAAATTTATCTGAAGGGCTGATGTAACCTGTTAGAAAAATATTACCAACTATTATGTTGGTATAATAATGTTGGTATTTGTTAAGCGCTTACTATGTGCCGAGCACTGTTCTAAGCGCTGGGGTAGACATAGGGGAATCAGGTTGTCCCACGTGGGGCTCACAGTCTTAATCCCCATTTTACAGATGAGGGAACTGAGGCACAGAGAAGTTAAGTGACTTGCCCACAGTCACACAGCCGACAAGTGGCAGAGCTGGGATTCGAACTCATGAGCCCTGACTCCAAAGCCCGTGCTCTTTCCACTGAGCCACGTTAGGATTCATCAGGCAGAAACTTCTGAAATTGCTCCATCTTTCCCTCACTGTTCCTCAAGAGAGGGATTCACCTGTTTTCTAAATTAATCTGGGCTTCTGACCCTGTCCCAACTCTAACTCCCAGGCCCGTGCTTTTCCTATTAGAACATGCTGCTTCTCTAATGAAGCAGAAGCTTGTAGTGACTTTTAAAGGAATACTTTTAGAAACCAGATGTGCTTTTCACACTTGAACTCTTCCCCAAATATCAATCCTGGTATATATTGAGTGTTTACTGCAAGCAAAACACTGTACTAAGCGCTTGGATGAGTATGATACAATAGAGTTGATAGACATGTTCCCTGCCTACAGGGAGTTCACACACTCGATGGGGAGACAGACAATAAAATAAATTGCAGGTAAGTACACACGTGCTGTGAGGTTGAGCATGGCATGAATATCAAGTGATTAAAGAGTACAGAGCCAAGTGCACAGGTGATTTACAAAGAAGAGGGAGTAGGGGAAAAGATGGATTAATTGGGGAAAGTCTTTTGGAGGAGATGTGATTTTAATAAGGCTTTGAAGGTAGGGAGAATGGGAATCTGTCAAAAATGAAAGAGGAAAAGGTAAAGTACCAATGTTCCCATATGTTTACATTCCTTATTGAATTCCTTATTCATCTCCCTAAGTCAAAGCAGAATTTGACTGTTCCTTTACCACCCATATTGTTGGTGCTTGATAAAATGCATATTAGTAGCTATTATAGATTCTGGTTCTTACAGAGATTGCTCTGATTTACACCAGACAAGTTTTAAAAAGCTATTTAAGAGCAAAACTCACAAAAACTTAGACTTCTCAAAAAAACTGAATGAAACATTTAGCAAAGCTTATCAATCCAATATTTAGCTTGCACAATAAGAATAGGGCAAAGAGGGAACATTTTCAAAACTAAGCAGGCAAACCAAATAAATTACTTCCGATTTTTTTTAGGTTGATAAATTATGCTCCATTCAGGAACCCAAACATCTATTAAGACCACCTTTTTTTCCCAAATAAAGCCAATTGGCTCCAAGCAAATCTAGTACTAAATAAATGGGTTGACTAGGAAGACAACAGGAACCACCCAGAGCCACCAGAAGGAGTGTGGCCTAATGGAAAGAGCATGGGCTTGAGAGTCAGAGGAGAGTCTGCCAATTGCTTGCTGTGCAACCTTCTTCAAGTTATTTAACTTCTCTGTGCCTCAGTTTCCTCAACTGTGGAAATTAATCAAACGAGGATTCAATACCTGTTCTCCCTCTGAGTTAAAACCGTGCGACTCCAGGTGGAACAGGATTGGTTCCAACATAATTAACTTGTACATACCCCAGTGCTTAGAACAGTGTTTGACCTATCGTAAGCACTTAACCATAAAATAAACAAACACCCAAATCAGTAAATAGATGTATTCTCCCAATTCAACTGAAATTTGGTCAGAGTTTTAGCAATGTCTTTTTTTTAATGCACTGCTATTTAATAAGCACTCAGTATGATGAGTTGCAGAGCCTAGTGGAAAAAGCATGGCCCTGGGAATCACAGGACCTGGGTTCTAGTCCTACCTCTACCACTTGCCTGCTGTGAGCTTGGTAAAGTTATGCAATTACTCTACTCTGGGCCTCAGTTTCCTCACCTGCAAAATGGGGATGAAATACTAGTTCTCCCTCCCCCATAGACTTTGAGTCCCATATGAGACAGGAACTGTGCCTGATTGGATTATTTTATAAATAAATAAAATTAAATAAATGTTGGTATTTGTTAAGTGCTTACTATGTGCTAAGCACTGTTCTAAGCGCTGGGGTAGATACAGGGTGATCAGGTGGTCCCATGTGGGGCTCACAGTCTTCATCCCCATTTTACAGATGAGGGAACTGAGGCACAGAGAAGTGAAGTGACTTGACCAAGGTCACACAGCTGACAAGTGGGGGAGCACTTAGTAAAGTGTTTGGCACAGAACAAGTGCTTAACCAATATTTTAATCAAATTTATTGAAAGCTTAACTGTGTGCAGAGCACTGTACTAAGTGCTTGGGAGAGTACAATAAAACAGAGATGATAGACAAGTTTCTGCCCATAACGAGCTTCAATTACTATTATGAACAATAAGAACAATAATAAGGACAATAAAGATAAGCACTCACTATGTGTCAAGCACTAAGCTAAGCACTGGAGGCGTGGATACAGATAACCAGGTCAGACACAGTCTCTGTCCATATGCAACACACAATCTAAGAGTTAGGGTGAGCAGGTAACATCCCTGTTTTATCCATGAGGAAACTCATCAGTTGGGTGACAAGCCCAAGGTCATAGAGCAGGGCAATGGAAAGATGGGATTACAGCTCAGGTCTCCTAATTCCATGTCCTTTCCTCTAAGCCACTGGGCTTTTCAAATTTCAGTATCACCAAATAAAGCCAGAGAGCTCTTCCTGTATACCTGCTTAACAAGTTCAGACATTTATGTTTCCTTTAAAAGTCAACAGCTCTTTGCGATTCATTACAACTACCCATTTAGGGCTCCTAGCAATCAATGTTATAAAGGCATAAATCTCAAAACTCTGGGCTGGGGCAAAATGGGGAAGTTAACCTGTCTCTGGCTCAGAAATAAGATAAACATAGGGGGAATGAAAATGTGAGTATTTACAGAAACAACTACTGCACTGTTAAAACTGATTTCCTCTAAAGGATTTCAGAATTGTCCATTTCAATTTCTAATTCATCTGTTATACCTGCACTAGTTGTACCTCGAAGACTGGTCACAGGAACTTACCCCCAACTTGACAATTCTCTTTATTTTGTCTTAAGCAATTGACTTATTTAAAGTATGACATGGTAGTAGTAGTAGCATGGTGATTAGAAAGACTATTAGAATTTCCAGGGGTTGTACCTATCTGGAGAGTTTCTGGGAATTTATATAAAAATCAAACTGACTTCAGTTTGGTTTTATTACTTTTTATCACTGAAGAAAAAAGATGCAGACAGAGAGGCTATGCTTAGCAGCAGAAGTTCAAATATAAAAGCAGAAAATTGTTAAAAAATGCCATTAGAGAAATTTCACAAATGTCTCTATTCCCAAAAACCTAGAGAAATCTTGGATTTACTTAAATTCATCACCTGTGAATATTTTTGCAAGTGCCCACAGAATGACAATATATGGAAGGTTATTAATTTGTAACAGTTTTAATATGAAACTTCCATACTGCTATGAAATAGCTTTTTAAGAAGTTCAGAAACCATTTGTGATGTTTCATTATGATAGTAATAATGATAATAGCACTTATTAAGCTATGTCCTAAGTGCCAGGGTAGACACAGTTTATGATATCTGACACAAGTCCTGTCCCTCAATCTTTTCCCCACTTTACAAATGAGGAAAACTGAACTGAGGCACAGACAGATTAAGTAATTTGTCCAAGGCCAAGCTGAAGGAAAGGGGGGGAGTTGGGATGCAAATCCAGATCTTCTCACTCTTAGCCCCGTACTCTCTGCAGTAGGTCATGCTGCCATTTCTGAGATCCGTATGCAGCAAATATTGTCCCTACTTTGTGCAGAAACCGAAGCCCAGGAAACAGGAAGTGAAGAAATGTGCATAAGATCACACAATGACCTGTCTGTAAGAGATATGAAGCATTTTAAAGGAATTTCATTTTTGGCCCAATTCCACATGGTGCAAACCAAATGTTAGGCAAAAGAACTTGAGCAAGGATTGTGCTGTGGGCAATACTTTTGCTTTTGGAGCCCAGTAATAATAATAATAATAGTAAACTGGAGCATTTGTTAAGTGCTTACTATGTGCCAAGCATTGTTCTAAGCACTGGGGTGTATACAAGCAAATCGAGTTGGACACAGTCCCTGTCCCACATGGGGCTCAGGGTCTTAATCCCCATTTTGCAGATAAGGTAACAGAGACACAGAGAAGTTAAGTGATTTGCCCAAGGTCACACAGCAGACATGTGGCAGAGCTGGGATTTGAACCCAGGTCCTTCTGATTCCCACACCCATGCTCTTATCCACTAGACCACGCTGCTCCTCCATTCCAGTCAATTCAAGTCTATCCCCTAGTCCAGACTCCCTACCCCATTGCTGACCCTGTGAGCCTGAAGGTAGTACTGGGCCTAGTGGAAAAAGCAGGGGCCGGGGAGTCAGAGGCCCTGGGTTCTAATCATCACAGCTCTACTATTTGCCTGCTGCCTGACCTTGGGCAAGTCATTTAACTTCACTGCACCTCAGTTTCTTCATCTCTTAAATGGGGACTGTACACCTGCTTTCCCTCCTATTTTGAGCCCCTTGTGGGACAGGGACTGATTTGATTATCTGGAATATACCCCAGTCCTCAATAAAGGGCTTAATATGACAAATCATTTGATACAATGCCTCAATTATTATAATTATTATTAGTCCCAGTTCACAGCCCACACTTTGTGGGTGAGGAGGGCATGTTTAAACAGTAGAACTATCTGCTGTTACCATAGTTTTACTTCTTAAACCACCCCTTCCCCAGATGGAGATTTGGGAACTAATAGCTCTTGGATTCCACCTGAAGTGATAACAGTTCAAGGAGCAGAACCTTTGGAATGGCAGAGAATTCCACTCATGACCCACGTTCTTCTTCCTTGGGCCAGGAAATAAAAGCTTGTCTATGATTGCCCAGCTCCTTGCGTGAGCCCTGAATATTGCAGTCTACCTGGCCTAGCCACCTTCTAATCCCAGCTCCGCCACTGTGTGTGACCTTGGGCAAGTCACTTAGCTTCTCTGCGCCTCTCTTCCCTCATCTATAAAATGGGGATTAAGACTGTGAGCTCCATGTGGGACAACCTGATTACCTTGCATTTACCCCAGCACTCAGAACAGTGCTTGGCACATTGTAAGCGCTTAACAAATACCATGATTATTATTATTATTATGTCAAGTGTTCACATAAAGGATGGGAATTTGCCCCAGTGACTTCAGATGGCAGTGTGATCTAGTGGAAAGAACGTGGGCCTCAGGGTCTGAGGATCCAGGTTTTAATCCTGGCTCCGCCATTTGTCTGCTGTGTGACCTTGGGCAAGTCACTTAAGTTCTGTGTGCCTCAGTTAGCTCACCTGTAAAATGGGGATTATAGCTCTGAGCCCCATAAGGAACATGGACTGTGTCCAACCTGATTATCTTGCAGCTACCCCAGCTCTCAATACAAAGACTGATTCATAGAAGGCACTTAAACACCATAAAAAAGATACAAATCACTTTACCATCCAAGAGATGTCATGGCAAATATCAGTATCATATGAAACACCAGTGATTCTTCAAGTCAAAAATGAGCGATATAACACATACGAGCAATGTTAACTTCATACTAACTAATGTACTACCTTTCAAAGAAAGAAAGCAGTAATCATATCACCACACCTGCTGAGCATCAGACCGAGAGAATAAATGCAGCATTCATTTCAGAGAACTGTCAAAAGAGATCAAAGCAGTTTCCACACTGGATAGATTACACAAATATCTGTCTCAGCAGCACATCTCATGGTGAGCTATTTCAACAGAAACCCAAACTAAAAAATGTTAAAATAAAAATTCTTCTGAAGCAGTGGTTAGCAGGTAACTTAGAAGGCAGCAGGGAATTAACACTCCCATGAGCACATGTCTGCTAACCATATGCTGCTCTGGTCCATAAAACAACCAGCAGGTGGGCTATGGCTGAGTAGTTGCGGGAATATAAAGTAACGAGCGTGTTAGAAAAGAAGGACCATTTTCTTGCTGTGCCACAAATAACTGGCTAGAGCACCTATTCTCCAAAAGAGATGAAAGAAGAGCATTCAAGAAGAATTTCTAAAAGCTATTTAGAGGGAAGAAAGAAATGCCGACAAAGAATTCCAAAATAAAATATACAATTGCAAGCAGGTGGTCCTAAGTAGCCTCAGGACCACACTATGAGCCCACTGCTTTCTTTTACTTTTTATACAGGTTTTACAATGCTCTAAAATGGAGCTTTTCTTCCATTTACAAGCAAAGCACTCTCGAAGAGATCCGAAGTTGAGGAGAGAGGCTTATACGATACACTAATAAATACCAAAGTATGAAAAGGCTAAGAGAACAATCCAAAATACATTACAAGTAACTATTCATATTTGCCTCATATTATCCAACAGCAAAGTTCCCAGACCTGCTTCATGAGCGGGACCAAGAAGAAAGCTTAAGAACCTTTAGGCCACCCAAAAAAGGAATGGGAGTCCACTAACAAAAATGGAGTCAGTTACACATATTCCTTTTCACAGATTTTCCGCTTCAACACAGGCACGTTACTGCCTTGAGAGGACATGCCAGCAAGTTGAGTGAAAAGTCCCTCAGAGTTGCATCGCTATGCTCTGAGGTAAGTTCACTGTGTCTAGCCAAATTTTTATTATCAGCAAGTGCAACTGTTTTTTATGCTGCTTGATTTACTTCCACTAAAGAGAGTGGTCTTGAGCATTCTAGTAAAATCAAAATACTGGTTTGAAAGCTTGGGATTTTGCCCCTTGCAGTAGACACTGCAGACCCTCAATAAGGTCTTGAAGCTTCCAAAATCAATAAACCGTCGCTGTACTTAACAATCTTGTCTCTTCTTTTGACAGGTTCTACATCAAATCTGGTCATCCTGTATCTATTCCAGGCTTAGCAATTAATCAATCAAGCACTGGTTTTTACAGAGCTCTTACTGTGTGCCGAGGACTGCTTTAAGTGCTTAGGAGAGCACAATACAACACTCTTGATGGACATGTTCCCTGCCCTCCAGGAGCTTACAGTCTTGAAGAAACAGACATTAACATAAATAAATAAAATACAGATACGTACTTTCGTACTGCGGGGCAGAGGGTGGGGTGACTATCGGATGCTTAAAGGGCACAGATCCAAATGCATGTATGAAGTAGAAGGGATAGGGAGTAGGGAAAAAGAGGGCTTAATTGGGGAAGGCCTCTTGGAGGAAATGTGGTTTTAATAAGGCTTTGAAAGTAAGGAGAGTGGTGGTCTGTCAGATATAATAATGTTGGTATTTGTTAAGTGCTTACTATGTGCCGAGCACTGTTCTAAGAGCTGGGGTAGACACAGGGGAATCAGGTTGTCCCACGTGGGGCTCACAGTCTTAATCCCCATTTTACAGATGAGGGAACTCAGGCACAGAAAAGTGAAGTGACTTGCCCACAGTCACACAGCTGACAAGTGGCAGAGCAGGGATTCGAACTCATGACCTCTGACTCCAAAGCCCACACTCTTTCCACTGAGCCACGCTGAGATATGAAGAGTGGGAGCTCTGGGCCAGAGGGAGAATGTGGAGAAGGGGTCATCAACAAGACAGATGAGACTAAGGTACAATGAATAAGTTGGTGTTAGAGGAGTGAGATGTGCAGACCGAACTGAAGTAAGAAATCAGCAAGCTAAGGTAGTATGGGGTGAGTTGATGGAATGCTTTAAAGCAATGATAAGAAGTTTCTGTTTAATGCGAAGGCGGATGAGCAACCACAGGAGGTCCGTGAGTAGGGAGATGAGGTCTCCAGAGTTTAAGAAAAATGATCCAGTCAGCAGAATGAACTATGAACTAGAGTGGAGAGAAACAGGAGTTAGGGTGGTCGGCGAGGAGGCCAATGCAGTGGACAAGGTGGGGTATACTAAATGCTTGGATACTTGTAGTAGTACTTTGGATGATGAGGAAAGGGTAAATTTTAGTGATGTTGTAAAGGTAGAACCAACAGGATTTGGTGATGGATAGTGAGAAAGATGAGTGGAAGATAATGGCAAGGTTAAGGGCTTGTGAGATGGGGAGGTTAGTGGTGATGTCTACTGTGATGGGAAAGCCACGGGGATGACTGTGTTAGGGTTGGAAGATGAGAAGTTCTGTTCTGGACATGTTTGGTTTGAGGTGTCAGTGGGACATCCAGGTAGAGATGTACTGAAGGCCAAGGAAATGCGAGACTGCCGAGATGGAGAGAGGTCGGGGCTGAAGAGGTAGATTTGAAAGTAAGTCATCTGCACTGAGATGGTAGTTGTGGTAGTGAGTCAGTTTTCCAAGGAAGTGGGTGTAGATGGAGAATAGAAGGGAACCCAGAACTGCACCTTGGGGTCCTCTCACAGAAAATGAAAGACAGGAGAGGAGCCTGTGATAGAAACTGAGAAGAAACAGTGAGGGAGAGAGGAGGAGAAGTAGGAGAGGACAGTGTCAGTTAAACCAAGGATAGATAAAGTTTTAAGGGGAAGGGGATAATCAAAAATGTCAAAAGTAGCTGAGAATTTGAGGATTAGGATGGAATAGAAGCTGTCAGACTTGGCAAGAATAAGGTCACTGATGCCCTTAGAGGGAGCAGTTTCCATGGAGAGAAGGGAGCAAAAGCAAGACTGGAGGGAATTAAGGAAAGAATTGGAGTCAGCAGGTATTGAAAACTCTCTCAAAGAGTTTGAAGAGGATTGGTAGGAGAGAGATGGAGTAATTACTGCAGAGGTCAAGGGATAGTGTTTTTAAGATATGGAATACATAAGCATAGTTTGAAAACAGTGGGGAAGAAGCCATTGTCAAGTGAATGGTTGAAGATAGTGGTCAGGGAGGAAAGAAGAGAGGGAGCAAGTGTTTTGATAAGGTGCGAAGGGAAGGGATCGGAGGCACAGGTGGAGGGGTTAGATTTTGAGAGGAAGCAGATCTCCCCTTAAGATACTGTTGGGAAAGATAGAAGAGGGGGCGAGAGGAGGGAGAGACTGGGGAGGAGCACAAGACAGGGAGATCATGCCTCATGGTTTCTATTTTATCAATAAAGTGGCCAGGTCATTAGCACTTGATAAATACCTTAATTAACTCTTCAAGTGATCTGGATGCTGAAGAATGGTATCAAACTGAAAATGGCCCCAAGAGAATCTCTTCCTACCTACCTTTCCTCACCCACTTTACTCTGAGCCCCTTCAGTCTTCAACAATATTTAGCGTCTGAAAAGGATAACTGATCAAAACGGGAGTTTTGGGACAGAGAAACCACTGAAGGGGACCTAGTCTTGCTGTCCTCCAAGAAATGCAAATGTGGGGAGGTTTCAGCTTTAAGGGTAGGTGAAAAGCCCTTTAATCACATAGGAACCTTGAGCCTAATGTCAGGTCTTGCTTAAAGCTTTTTGAGCCGATGCCCAAGGTCAGGGTGATATGGTCTCATCTTATTTTCTGCATCCTTTTCCAAGAACATCATGCAGTATGCATATTTGGCCCTTGTTAAATGTTAAATTAAAATAATATTGCTTCTCTGCAGACAGTCCACGCTAAGTCTTAATTTCCAATAACGTCAGGGAAATCATTCCGAATCCCTTTTTGTTGAGGGGTTAAAAAAAGTCACTGGAACGGTACACAAAAGCTATGAAAATCATGAGGGCTAATGATACTGGACCAAGGTAGAATACTACATACGCCTGCTAGCATCCTATGATATCCTGGACAATTTCAAAATATTTTTCATCTGGTTGGCTTCTTTTTCTATTGATATAGTTATTATTATTATGGTACTTGTTAAGTGCTTACTATGTGTCAAGCACTGTTCTAAGCGCTTGGGTGAATTCAAGTGAGTCATGTTGGACACAGTCTCTGTCCCATAAAGGGTTCACAGTCTTAATCCCCATTTTACAGATGAAGTAACTGAGGTCCAGAGGAGTGAAGTGATTTACCCAAGGTCACCCAGCAGATATGTGGAAGAGCCAGGATTAGAACCTATGACCTTCTGACTCCCAGGCCCATACTCTATCCACAAAGCCACGCTGCTTCTCTAATTGCTGAACTGGATTATATGGGGAGGGATGGGGGTTTAAATAGCTTCACTCATCAGCCCCATTTCCCTCTAAAAACTCAACCAAGTACAAATCTAGTCAAAGGATTTTAAGAAAACATGAAATTTAAGAATCAAGTTCCTTCTCTCCCCCTCACATATACCATATATTATGTGTCAACTATATGTTTATTAAATGTAATATATGCATACAAACATTTAGATATACACAATTAATATATGTGCAATACTGAATAACTGAGGCACATATTAATGAAAGCTTCTCAGCCAGATCCTCCTATATCGCTCTTCCAGCTCCCTTAGAATTGCTTACCTCAACCTACCTATTACACAGTGCAGCCATTTTGTAGCACATCCCTCTGTTCACCTGATTATTCTCCATCCACTGCCAGACTGCATCAATTCTGACAGGACCTCTTTAGTCACTGGACAAAAGGGTATCTGCCGCAGGGATACTGCCCTTTGGGGAAACACCAATATCGCCCAGATACAATACTCATCTCTACTACAACCACCACCCGACTAAGAAATAAGCCCTGACATATCAGTCAATCAATCACTGCTATTTTTGAGCGCTTACTATGTGCAGAATGTTGTACTAAGCCCTTGGGAGAGTACAATACACCAGAGTTAGCCAGAATACTCATGTATTCTGAAGAAGGCAATGGGGGTTGGTCTCCAGGCTATGGAATCTCCTTCTGCTGACAGATTTATTTCAGTCTTAATCTGGCCTGAATCTCAGAGTGAATTTCTCCTATTCTGTTATTGTATTTTCATGATTCTACCTCTGAAATGAAATTCTTTACATCTGTTGGGCATCCTGGTCTAACGGTTGATTTCAAAAATGCTACTCCAAATTAAAACTGCATTATGCTACCTGGAATCCAACCATATTTCAACAGTGAAAAATGTTTTAATCTCATTTTTCTTTGGACCACAAAATTTGTACAGAAGTAGTACTTTGCTTTCTATACAGAATTACTGTAAAATTATCATGTGAAATGAAACTAAATTATCTGATGCTCCTCTATTAAATAAAACTAGATCCATGCTATATGCATATATTCCATGATGATACATAATTATTCAAGACTCGACCTTTATAGCAAACTAAAACCATGCGTACATAACACTTCACACTGAGTGACTATGTACTCATTTCCCAGTTCCTTAATATTTACAAAAAAAATTGGGTTTCAAGGAAAACTATTCCAGTAGGAAAACATCTGGGTGCAGTGGGAATCATAATTCTCAGCAAAATAACCTCATTATGATCTTAAGGACAACTTTTATTTTCAAAGTCACACTGGCATTCTCCAAGATGGGTGGGCTCATTCATTAACAGCAAATAATACAATTTTATCTATCTATTAGTGATTTAAGGGTGTTTTTATTTAAAAAAGGATATTACAGGACTTTCTCCATTTTACAAACCAAACGTGATTTCCCAGCGACATGCCCCAATTTCTCAAGCATTCTCTCTTCTTCACACAAAAATGTTACTGAGTCTGTTTATCAGTTTGGCACAGTGAGGGGAAAGCCCTTCAAATTCATTATAACTCATATCTACCAATTTTCCCCCCGAAGTCTAAAAATTCATTTATTCATTCAATTGTATTTGTTGAGTGCTTACTGAGGGATCACTGTACTAAGTGCTTGGAAAGTACAATTCAGCTATAAAGAGAGACAATCCCTGCCCACAATGGGCTTAGGGTCTAAAAGAGGGGAGTCAGACAGCAAAACAAGTGAACAGGCATCAAAAGTATCAATATAAATACATAGAATGACAGACATATAAACATCAAAAGTAAAAGGCATTAATATAAAATAAAAATTATAAATAGGTACATATATACACAAGTGCTGTAGGGTGGGGAGGGTGGGGAGAGCAAAGGGAACGAGTCGGGGTAATGGGGAGGGGTGGGGGAGCTGAGGAAAAGGGGGGCTTAGTCTGGGAAGGCCTCTTAGTCTGGGAGGTGACCCTTCAGTAGGGCTTTGAAGGGGGGAACTATGATTGTTTGGCAGATTTGAGAAGAGAGGGCATTCCAGGCCAGAACTAAGACATAGGCCAGGGGTCAACAGTGGTACAGGCAAGAACGAGGCAGAGTGAGAAGGTTAGCTCCAGAGGAGCGGAGTGTACGGGCTGGGCTGTAGAAGGAGAAAAGGGAGATGAGGTAGGAGGGGGCAAGGGGATGGAGAGCTTTGAAGCACATAGTGAGGAATTTTTGCTTGATAAGGAGGTTGATTGGCAACCATTGGAGATTTTTGAGGCGCGGGGGTGACATGCCCAGAATATTTCTGAAGAAAGATAACTCGGGCAGCAGAGTGAAGTATAGACTAAAGTGAGGAGACACAGGCGATTAGGAGGTCAGAAAGGATGCTGATGCTGTAATCCAGGCAAGATAGGATGAGTGACTGTACTAACATGGCAGCGATTTGGATGGAGAAGAAAGGGCGGATCTTGGCAATGTTGTGAAGGTGAGACTGGCAGGCTTCGGTGACGGACTGGGTATGTGCGGTGAATGAGAGAGCGGAGTCAAGGATGACACCAAGGTTCTGGACTTGTGAGACGGAAAGGATAGTAGTGCCGTCCACAGTACTGGGAAAGTCAGAGAGAAGGCAGGGTTTGGGAGGGAAGATAATGAGCTCTGTCTTGGAGATGTTGAGTTTTAGGCAGGGGGAGGACATCCAAATAGAGATGTCCTGATGGCAGGGGGAGATGTGAGCCTGGAGGGATGCAAATACATTAGGTATTATTGTGTTCCATAGAAGGCTAAAAAAAACTGCCTCTGGAAGTAATGATAAAAGAGTCTTGTTGCTACAGAGCAAAGGAAAATACCATTTCTAACAATGGACGAACACCAAAAAATGATGTGGACAAGTGAAATGTAATTATTTTCTGCATGCAGAGTCTCAATTTCAACAGTGTGAACAATTCTACCCTAATGTTATGGAAGACATAAGGCTGAAAATGCTAACTCCGTCTTGGCTTAGTTTCCCTGTTAAGTCACATCAGTTGTAGTTTTCGAGCGCTCACTCGGTGCAGAACACTGTGTTAAATGAGCACTGAACTACAATTAATACCAATAAATGCTTGACAACGGGTTTCCACAGGGCGCCTAAAGTAAAATCCCATTACGAAAGATGTGTTTAAATGACAGAGTCCTTTTGGCTGCCACTCAACCACTGTTCCTCCCAACATCTAAAGATGCAAATACAAAGAACCTGCAAAGGGCTATTGAAAATCAGCATAGCCTAGTGGAACGAGCACGAGCCTGGGAGGCAGAAGGATCCGGGTTCTAATCCCAGCTCTGCCAACTGCTTGCTGCATGACCTTGGGCAAATCACTTAACTTCTCTGTTCCTCTGTTTCCACAACTGTAAAATGGAGCTATCTTTTCCCCCTCCTACTTAGACTGGGAGGAGAGGACAGGAGTCCATGGCCGATCTAATTAACTTATACCCCAGTGCTTAGGATAGTATTTAACACATAGTAAGCTCTTTACAAATACCACAGAAAAATAGCTATTGAAATTCCAGAACCAAATTTCAAACCAAACATTCTTAGTGTTTGAAATGGGAGTGTGGCACTGGCATTGGGTGGCACTCTGCTAATTTGGCCATGCAAGTCACCTTTTTCCCTCATCTGTGGAAACAGGCAGGCCTTTCAAAAAAAAATCAACCAGCAAGATGACTCTATTTTCTTCCTAGGACATCTCCCAAATCATTCAGTGATGCTGTAACCTGGAGGTGGTCAGTGAACTTCTACATGCCTAGACTGCATTTAAGGTCTTCAAGTTCATGATGGATTTACCATGCAGGGAGTGGGAAAAAAAAGAGTCTTCATTTCTCCTGTGAACATGCAGAGGGAGCGGGATTAAACTACCACACAAAAGATAGTTTGGAGATACAGGAGAACTTCCTATGGGTTTTTCTCAACAATACAGTGGAGCAGCAAAGGTAACAAGGGTTACCAAAGGAGAGCTTCTCATCTGCCAAGGATAATGTTGCTTTTGCCTAAAATCAAAGGGATAGACTAGACTTCTGCATCACCCTCCTCACTGACCTCCCTGCCTCCTGTCTTTCCCTTATCTGGTCCACATACAAGGTTAATTAGGTTGGACACAATCCATGTCCTGCATGGGCTCACGATCTAAGTAGGAGGAAGAACAGAAGAACTGAGGCACCAAGAAGTTAAGTGACTTACCCAAAGTCACACAGCAAGTATTTGGCAGTCTACAACTCACTCCCCACTTATTAAAAACCTCCATTAGTTGTCCACCTATTCCTGCATCAAACAGAAATGCCTCATCTCTGACTTTAATGCACTCCATCAACCCTTCCTGTCCTGTCTTACTTTGCTGACTTCCTACTACAACCACACTTTGCTCCTCTAGCGTCAACCTGCTCACTGTGCCTCGATCAAATCTGTTTCCTTGGCAAACCCTTGCCCATGTCCTCTCTCTAGCCAGGAACTTCTTCCCCTTCTTATCTAACTGATCCCCACTCTCCCCACCTTCAGAGCCTTGCTAAAATCATATCCCCTCCGAGAGGTCTTCCCTGACCAACACCTCATTTCCTCGACCTTGGATCACCTATGCTTTTGGGCGTGAACCCCAGAATAATATAATACAATGTTATACTCACCCCATCTGTAATTTATTTTAATTTCTCCCTCCCCCTCTAGATTGGAAGTTTCTCGTGGGCTGGGATCACGTCTACCAACTCTTTTGTACTGTATTCTCCCAAGCACCTGTACTCTCCCAAGCACTTAGAACAGTGCCCTGCACACAGTAAGCATTCATAAATATCATAGATTAACTGCTTATATGTGTTTTCAATTTAACAGCTATTTATTTAGGTTCCACTCTTTGTATATATAAATATATCAGCTCCTCCATTGGAATGTGACCTCCTTGTGGGCACTATGTCTTGTGCTCCTGTTGCACTCTCCCATTTGTTTAGTATAATACATTGCACTTCATACACAGTCAATAATTTCCATTACTATTACCGTCAATGTCCCTATTTTTCATAGAAGTGTGGTGAGACTAATTCGCTAAAATGTGTGCAACGCCCTTTTAAGTTCTTTGTGGAAGGAGCTAGATAAGATTATTACATATGTTGAATATTGAGAAAAACATTTTTTGTAACAGCACACCAGCTAATTTAATCTAGGGTAACCAATAACTTACGTTCCGGTTGTTTTTCATTGGGAGTTATAGATCTCACAAAATCTTGCGGGGTCATAAACACTTCTGATTCACCGTGCTCATTAATTACTTTCAGAGTAGCAAAGTATCGGAAGATTTTGTCTGGAGTAGAATAAGCACGAATCCGGTTCTCATACTCCATTACCTGAAAATGAAGTTGAAGAATCGTTAGCCCGCCCGACACGAGCGCATTCTCTCAAATACTCTCGGAGTTTTCTTATATAATTTATTGCAACTGCTTTATGGCTTTCAAATTAACACTTGGGCTTTTCAGAAGAACTGAAAAATTGAGGCCGTTAATTCTACTTAATTTACCCAAAAGCAAAAATGCACTCCTAAACTTGGTGAGCCAGTATTCACATAACTCCTGTGCTAAGAGTTCCCAGTTTGGGTTTGTTTTTTTTAATGGCATATGTGAAGTGCTTACTATGTGCCAGGCACTGTACGAAGTCCTGGGGTAGATACAAGCTAATCAGGTTGGACTCAGTCCATAACCCATGTGGCGCTCACAGTCTTAATTCCCATTTTACAGATGAGGCAACTAAAGCATAGAAACATTAAGCGTGACTTGCCCAAGGTCATACAGCAGTCAAGTTTTGGAGACAGGATTAGAACCCAGGTCTTTCTGACTCCCAGGCCTGCGCTCTATCTACTACCCCATGATGCTTCTCAAAATCTTTGGCAATGGGACTGAGCCACATCTGGAATTTTACTATGGTTATTAGCATAAAATTATATCTCAAGTTACAGTAAAAGTAATGGCTGAAATACGAAGTTCTGAAATGAATATCAGATACCAGACAAACTCAGTTAACATACATCTGGAGCAACAAATCTGGAGCACCATGGCCAAGTGAAAAGAGCACAGACTGGAGTCCAAGGACCTGTGTTCTAATCCCAGCTCCACCATTTACCTGCTGTGACCTCGGGCAAGTTATTCAATTTCTCTGTGCCTCAGTTCCCTCATCTGCAAAATGGAGGTTCAATACCTGTTCTTCCTCCTACTTAGAATGTGAGCCCCTTGTGGGACTTATCTTGTATTTACCCCCATGTTTGGCACTTAGTGCTTAGCGCATAATAAGTGCCTAACAAATTATTATTAATAGGCCAGGTTCCTAACACCTTTAACTTCAGAACAAATTAACAGTTTACTTTCTTATGATTACCTAGAGGGGAGATGGTGAGGACTTGTGCAAATATTTCAGTAGCAGCCAATCCACGAGTTGCACTAATTTTGGCAAAGTCTTCATAAGTCTAATGAAGACTCCCCATCAATTGATATTTTTGAGTGCTGTTGAATGTATGCACTCTAACAAAGCCCTTGAGCAATTTTCAAGTATTTTTATACACAAAAACACCGTTTCTTGATGTATATTCCACATCTATATTATTGAGGCTGAGAGAACCAGCTTTTTCAAGGTGACTATAACAGGCCTATAGTATAGAATTTATTTAATGGACTTATACCAGTTAATTGTTGATGCTAGTTGAAGCCTGTCATGTCAGACAGATTTTAAAGGAAATTTCATTAACTGTTTACTATTTCCTATGAACTCTACTGTCAATAAAACTGGTGGTGTGTGCCAGAGGGACATGTTTTGTTCCACCAGCACCAGCTGTTTGGTGACAGACTCAGTTCCACTACCAGATGTGCTTTGGGAAAAGGGTCAGTTAATTTGCAACTATGCGTGACTGAAATCTCCCTGAGGCTAACTTGCAAAGAAAGTTGATTTTTGATTTCAAGAGCTGATCCATCAAAGTTAGTGATATGTGGCAAACATACTGAAGACTTGGCCATTCCCTCTAGTTGTACAAATCCTCAGCTCCCTTTGGCAATGTCTCTGAAATCAGTGATGACGCTACTGACAATATACGAGCCCACTTGGGCCCAGGACACATGTGAAGGCAATTTTCCTGGGGCATTTTCTATTCCCCAATTTCTGTTCTCAAGTAGCAAGGGGCACATTTCATGTTAAGAGCCAAAGCAGCAGTGGGGAGGGTTTTGTCCTGCAGAGGGGCTAATTTTCAAGCTACAACACTGGATCCACTACAGAAGCATTGGCATTAGTCTGATTACCTAGTTGAAAGATGGTTTTGTAATTTTTCAACTCCCAGTCTCACCCTACCCTCTCTCTCTACCACTAATCTGGGGTGCTTTAGGGAAGTCCCCTTCAGAAAGGCTACAATGGGGTGATGGTGACAAGACTGCAGCATGGAGAAGCAGCATGGCCCAGTAGATAGAGCATGGGCCTGGGAATCAGAAGGTTATGGGTTTTAATCCCAACTCGGCCACTTTTATGCTGTGTAGCCTTAAGCTAGTCACTTCACTTCTTTGGGCCTCAGTTACCTCATTTATAGAATGGGGATTGAAACTGTGAGCCCCATGTGGGACAAGGACTGTGTCCAACCCGATTTGCTTGTATCCATCCCAACTCTTAAAACAGTATCTGACACATAATAAGCACTTAACAAATACTATAATAATAATAAAAACAATGATAAAAAATACAGGGTCAGGCACTAGCACCCCCAGGCAGCAGCCTCGGGGGATATATTGGTCTCAGAAGTTGTATGTGAAGAAGTACTCTCATGACAAAATCTTGATATCTCATCCTAGTCTCATCTTTAGCCTTCTTGAGCTGAATTTTGGCAAAAGTACAGCTATCAAATCTCTGTAGAAGCTTGCTCATCACCTATCAGTAGTGCTATGATTAAGAATGGATTCCATAAACATCTTTCAACCAGCAATGGCCATCACTTCCCTATCAGGGTACAGTCACCCAGAGGCAACCAAGGTAATAATGGAAATGGCTTCCATCAGACCATTCATATTCACATCCATACCCCTAGGTCCCAGGAGGGTAGAAAATGAGATATCTGGGAATGTTTAAGAATGCAATCTCTGGCCCTTTACAGGAAAACCTATGTGCATTTCAGGTAAGCACTGAATGGATGGGTGCAAAGGAAACATTTTGGCCTAATGGAAACTACATGGACCTGGAAATCAGAGGATTTAGGTTTTAATCCCGGCTCTGCCACTTGCCTGCTCTGTGACCCTGAGGAAATCATCATCCTCATCAGTGGTATTTATTGAGTGCAGAGTACTAAGTATTTGGAAGAGTACAATACAACAGAGTTGGCAGACATCTTCCCTGCCCTCAATGAGTTGACAATCTAGAGAGGGAGACAGACATTAATATAGATAATTTAGAATATATAATTGAAAGAGATGTGCATAAGTATTCTGGGGTTGAGGGTGGAACAGATATCAAATGGCCAAAGGTTACAGATCCAAGTGCAGAGACCACAGAGAAGGGTAAATCCCCTAATTTATCTAAGTCTGTTTCTTCATTTACCTGGAGATAATAATGTACCGGTTCTCCCTTCTGCTTAGACTGTGTCCAACCTGATTATCTTGTATCTACCCCTGCATTTAGCACAGTCATTTGCACATGGTGCTTAAAAATACCATAACTATTATTAGTGCTATTATGATTGTGCAAACCTCACAGCCATCAGACAAAATAATTCAAAAATCATCTGCAGTACTCTGCAATAATCTATAATTCTTGCCTGGTCCTGCATTGGTGCCAAGAAACTGACTGACATTTATCAGTCAAATCCCTTATCCCTTCAGGTTTTCTCTCCTGGAAATGATTTATTTTCTTTATATGGTTCACAGAGCATGTTGATATGAGGTATAATGCAACCGGCAGAATCCAATTACTGCTCCCACACTGATTTTAGTAAAACACTCAATGTGATTCACAAATACAACTCCAGTAAAATTGATGGCACCCTCTCAGGGTTGCACCTGGAGAGTTTCCAGTACTCAACCAGTCTCAACTATGGGAGGGAGAGTCAAGCTGAAGCATACCCATTCCTTTCCTAGCTTGGCCAGTGACTAGCGAGTGTTAGCTATTCTGCTAACACTCCTCCTCAACTCTGCCAAACTAATTCTCTTCCCCTCTTCAAAACCCTACTTTAAGCTCACCTCCTCCAAGAGTCCTTCCCAGACTGAGCTCCCTTTTTCCCTCTGCTCCCTCTGCTCCCCCTCTACCTCCCCTTCACCTCTACTCAGCTAAGCCCTCTTTTTCCCCCTTTCCCTCTGCTCCTCCTCCTCTCCCTTCCCATCCCCTCAGCATTGTACTTGTCCGCTCAACTGTATATATTTTCTTTACCCTATTTATTTTGCTAATGAGATGTACATCACCTTGATTCTATTTATTCCTCACTTTAGGCTTCAAGGCTCTACATCACCTAGCCCCTTCCTACCTCTCCTCCCTTCTCTCTTTCTACTGCCCGCCCCGCACGCTCCGCTCCTCTGCCGCCCACCTCCTCACCGTCCCTCGGTCTCGCCTATCCCGTCGTCTACCCCTGGGCCTCGTCCTCCCGCGGTCCTGGAACACCCTCCCTCCTCACCTCTGCCGAACTAATTCTCTTCCCCTCTTCAAAACCCTACTTAAAACTCACCTCCTCCAAGAGGCCTTCCCAGACTGAGCTCCCCTTCTCCCTCTACTCCCTCTACCGTCCCCCCTTCACCTCTCCACAGCTTAACCCTCTTTTCCCCCCATCTCCCTCTGCTCCTCCCCCTCGACCTTCCCATCCCCTCAGCACTGTACTCGTCTGCTCAACTGTATATATTTCATCACCCTATTTATTTTGTTAATGAAATGTACATCGCCTTGATTCTATTTAGTTGCCATTGTTTTTACGAGATATTCTTCCCCTTGACTCTATTTATTGCCATTGTTCATGTCTGTCTGTCTCCCCCGAGTAGACTGTAAGCCCATCAGACGGTAGGGACTGTCTCTATCTGTTGCCGACTTGTTCATTCCAAGCGCTTAGTACAGTGCTCTGCATATAGTAAGCGCTCAATAAATACTATTGAATGAATGAATGAATATTTGCTATTGTTTTAATGAGATGTTCATCCCCTTGATTCTATTTATTGCCAATGTTCTTGTCTGTCTCCCCCAATTAGACTGTAAGCCCATCAAAGGGCAGGGACTGTCTCTATCTGTTACCGATTTGTACATTCCAAGCACTTAGTACAGTGCTCTGCACATAGTAAGCACTCAGTAAATACTATAGAATGAATGAATGAATGCTACAAGTCAAGCCTCCCCTGAGCTGGGCAGCATCAGTATGGGAAAGAGTCAAGAGCAGAGGCTCAAGTTTACTGCGCAGAAGGAGGCAATGGCAAACCATTTCCATATTTTTACCAAGAAAACTCTATGGATCCAATACCAGAATAATTGCTGATGAAGGTGGGGCGTGCTGGGAGGGAGACATCCATGGTGTGGCTATGCGTCAGAGACAACTCGACAGCATAAGACAAGACAAAATTGATGAATTTACCATACCATTCAAACTTTTTGTTTGTGAACAGTAGTTTCCTGTCATTATGTTAAACTAATCACTATTTCCTTTTCTCCTTTAAAATCTGCACCTCTGACTTAATATTAACTTGGGATAAAATTATTTATACAAAACCAATTTGTTCACTTGATTTGCTATTTTTACATTATTTTCAATACTGAATATTTGCCAAAGTGTATGTGACTTCCCCTATTAGATTATAAACTCCTCTATGTCTTAACAAGCATTGAGGGGAGATTCAAAGGTTAATATAAAGTTCTTCTGCAGTCAGCTCCCTATTCAGTGAAGCGCTAAGCCTCTTGGGTTAAGTGAGCAGAGCCCTATGAACAAACCATGGTTGCTCAGATGCTTTCTCTGCACCAATAAAATAAATTTGGCCAGGAAATGAGAACTTTAATTGGTTTTTTTGTTTGTTTTTTCAGAATTTTGTTTGGCTTTTCTAACACGTCTTTTCTTATTTTATAATCTGTCATCTCTGCAAGTGTGACTGGCCTACGTTTTCATTGCACAAGTTAACACCATGGAATGAAAGGAGCCTGCTAGTTTAGCTTCAGATCTTTGGCCTCCTTATTTCAGATCTCGCTAAGTCAAGACTAGATTAGTCTGGAAAGCTGTGTCATAAGGAAAAACAAAATGTCACCTTCAAAGGACAAAACAGCCTTCATTCTGCCCAACAGCTGTGCCCTGCACAGCTACATCAAGTATCTCCTTGAGAATTCTTTGCTGATATATGGGGCCTTCAGAAGAGAGGTTCTCATAAAATCATATCTCCTGCATTAAATGCAAGGACATTAAACCCTTAAAATGTCTAATTTAAAGCTCTGGCTACTTTCTTAGATCTAAATATTAGACTCATTGAGTATGTAGAGAAGCAGCGTGGCCTAATGGAAAGAGCACAGGCCTATGAGTCAGAGGACCTGGGGTCTAATCCCGGCTCAGTAACTTGCCTGCTTTGTGATTTGGGGCAAATCGCTTCACTTCTCTGTGCTTCAGTTTCCTCATCTGTAAAATGGGAATTGAATCCTACTCCCTACCTAGACTGTGAGCCCCATGTCGGACAGAGTCTGTGACTAACTTGATAATCCTAAATGTATCCCAGCGCTTAAAACAGTGCTTGGCAGAGAGAAGTGCTTCACAAATACCATAAGTATGTGATCTGAGAGCTCTCCAACTTGAAATTGGCATGTCTTATTCTCAAAAAGTAAGGAGCTCAAGACTAGATCTCTTTCTCCACTTCAAGAATACTTGTCTCAATAAAAGCTTATTGAATATTTCTTCATATCCAGGATAGGATGAGCACTTGTAGCTCCAAGGAGTCCATATGATTTCCAAAAGTGTTGACACGGATTTGTACTATGCTTATATTCTCAACCAAATGCTTGCCATCTGGAGCCTGAGGTAATGCAGAGATAAACACATCTGGTTGGTTCAGGGTAATCTCAATCCTGTCTACATGGGTGGAAACTGCAATACTTTCCCAAGAAAGTGAGGTGATTATCAGGGGAACAACATGGCTCCGTCTTTCTCTCATGAGGGTTTATGTCCTTTACTAGTAATTCATTCATTCATTCCATCGTATTTACTGAGCGCTTACTGTGGGCAAAGCACTGTACTAAGCGGTTGGGAGAGTAATATAACAATAGAAACATTCTTGCCCACAACGACCTCACAATCTAGTAATGTACTCAAGGCAACTCCAGAGAAGCAGCGTGGCTCAGTGGAAAGAGCAGGGGTTTTGGAGTCAGGGTTCATGAGTTTGAATCCCAGCTCTGCCACTTGTCAGCTGTGTGACTGTGGGCAAATCACTTAACTTCTCTGTGCCTCAGTTACCTCATCTGTAAAATGGGGATTAAAAATGTGAGCCCCACGTGGGACAACCTGATTCCCCTGTGTCTACCCCAGCGCTTAGAACAGTGCTCTGCACATAGTAAACGCTTAACAAATACCAACATTATTAACTCCAGCCATCCCATTACAGTCACCTGGAGAAGATGATAATGGAGTCATCAATTCTGAGCCTTTAGGACAGAGAACCTGGGGAGAGGAATTGATTATAGTGCTGGTGGCTTTAAAAAAAAAAGATATTTGTTAAGCACTTAGTACAATGCTTGGCACATAGTAAGTGCTGGGATAGATACAAGATAATCAGATTGGACAGAGTGCAAGTCCCAGATGGGTCTCACAGTCTTAATCCTCATTTTAAAATGAGTAACAGACACAGAGAAATGAAGTGACACATGGCAGAAGCAGGATTAGAGCTCAGGTCCTTAGAATCCCAGGCCAGTTCTCTTTCCCCTAGGCCATTCTGCCTTTCTCATCAACACCTCTTGATCCACCTGACTCACACTCTCATCCCCGCCAGTGATATTCCCACTGGGGCAAAGAGAGCAACGAGCAGGAAGGTGGGCAAGGATGCAGCACACTGTGACGTGCAGGTGTGATTTTTGCCCACATTGCCCAACTACAGGCAGATTTGGGACTAGAACCCAGGTCTCCTGATTTCCAGAGCAGTGCCTTTCCCATGGGACCAACAGCAGGGCTTCATCTGGAGATAAAGCTGCTATTAAAGCCAATTCCAATTTAGCATAGATGTCTAAGGATGTTATTGTTAGAATACCATGTTCCATGAACACACCCAAGTGACCCTCCTGGGAGTTCCCTCAGCACACTTCTTTGGGTTACTGTCCCAAGCAGCATGGCCTAGTGGATAGATCATGGGTCTGGGAGTTGAAAGGACCCGGGTTCTAATTTTGGCTCCACCACATATCTGCTGTGTGACCTTGGGCAAGTCACTTAACTTCTCTGGGCCTCAGTTACCTCATCTGTAAAAATGGGGATTAAGACTGTAAGCCCAGTGAGGGACAGGGACTGTGTCCAACCTGATTAGCTTGTATATGCCCCAGCACTTAGAACAGCGCTTGATACACAGTAAATGTTTAACAAATACTATTATCATTATTATTATTATTAGCATAGGAAGTGGCAGATTTTTAATACCAGATACTCTTTGCTGACTGGGATGTGAAAGAAAATTAAGTGTTATGGCTACATATATACATTAAAAAATCTAATTAAAAATCCTTTATTATTGCTATGTATTTATATTGCTACTTGATCATGACACTATATTTATGGGATTTTATCAACTTTTTTGGATGTTGGGAACATATTAATGTACTTTACATTATATCCTATGTGAAACTATACTTCATTTAGCCCTCTTTCATTTAACACCCAATTTTCATAGAACCAATGACAAGAACAAAGTACAGGTACAGCAGTAATTGTATTTGTACCCTCATGATGGTGAATTTCTGATTTAAATAGGCTTAAAGACTTCAAGAGAAGAAGTTTGAGATCTGTTAATACACCAGATAAATAATGAGCATTTTTCAATAATATTAAGTTCAATTAAGTTCACTATGTTGGATTTGCACCCTTTATTCACCCCCTCCCTCAGTCCCACACTGCACTTGAATTTATATCCATAATTTATTTACATATATCTAGACTGTGAGCTTGTTGTGGACAGGGAACATGTGCATAAACTTTGTTATAACATATTCTCCCAATTAAGCACTCAATAAATGATTGACCGATGATATCATCCAGGAAGAGGATTAAATGTCTTCAAGCTCAGTAGTTGTTTATATTAAATGACTGACCTTAGTAAATTAGGTAGCTCTCTAGCCTGTGAAGAGATATAGCCTCCCAAATGCAGGTTTAAAAATAGGAAACTGATTGTGGGAAATGAACTGCAAGAACAATACATCATTACGCTATTCCCTCTGCCATTCCACATACCGAAAATGGCCAAATCAAAGAACCACCAGTTAATGGTGAAGTCTGGAACAGTTTTCCCATTAAAGATGTAGACGCTGTAAGAGCAGCAGGAGTTAGTGATGGTCTAACCTAATGGAGTGTTTGTTGCTCAAGCTTTCCTCATAGTTATCAGATGACATGGATATGAGGTAAGAACAACACTTGTGTATTGCTCTTTCATTCCCAGTTACAACTGGGTATTGTAGATATTCTCTATACAGAAACAAGAAGGTATTAACACCTTATCACTTTAAATTATATAAATCCAGGAAACAAAACAGGCGAACTTTAGTAGCATGGGGAAAGGTCGCAAGGAAGGAAAAAATAGTCTTTCTTTTATGATTTTTTTTAATGATATTTTGTTAAGCGCTTACTATGTGCCAGGCACTGTACTAAACTCTGAGTTAGGTGCAAATTAATCATGTTCAACACAGTCCCTGTCCAACATGGGACTCACAGTCTTAACCCCCATTTTACAGGTGAAAATTAAGTGCCTTGCCCAAGGTCACACAGCAGACAAGTGGCGGAGCTGGGAATAGAACCCAGGTCCTTTTGACTCCCAGGCCTGTACTCTATCCACTAGGCCATGCCGCTTCTCTTACTGCTTTAATCCAAAGTTGCAGGCCTTCAGCACCCTGGGTTCAGAGTAAGAAGAAAGGATAACTGTATTTGGAAGAGGGCAATATGTGACCTCAGGAAAAAAATCGAGTACCCGAAAGGATATTAAATGGGCAATCCTGCTTTGCACTACACCTACAATGCCACCATGACACCGGCACTGAAAACCAGCCCTTTGACAGAGGTCTTTATACCTTGCGGTCCCTGAATCCACATCGCTGTTTCTTCTTTTTCCCTTCTGGCTGAGCTTCTACACAGCTAGAGTCACCAGCCGTCCCTTCACTGTCATCTGTATCCTCTTCATCCTTATTCTTGTCTTTGTCATCTGGTTCAGCCTTTAGGTTCTGGTTGACTGATGGTGCAGATTCTGCATAAGCCCTGAATGTGCAAGAAGGGAAGCCAGCATTAATTAAGCAATCAGTAAGATCTATCGCATTAACCAAGCGATTACCCTGGAAAAAGCAGCAGCAATTCAAATGCATCTTATGCCAGTAAACTCTTGTCTTTTCTTATGCTGTCGAGTCGTCTCCGACCCATAGCGACTCCATGGACAAATCTCTCTCAGAACGCCTCACCTCCATCTGGAATCGTTCTAGTAGTATATCCATAGTGTTCTTGATAAAAATACGGAAGTGGTTTACCACTGTCTCCTACCGCGCAGTAAACTTGAGTCTCCGCTCTCGACTCTCTCATGCGGCGGTTGCCCAGCATAGCTGAGTTTTGAGTTGTGGCAGATTGCTTTCCACTTGCTAGCCACTGCCCAAGCTAGGAATGGAATTGATATAGCTCTGTTTGACTCTCCTTCCCATAGTTGAGACTGGTAGAGTACTGGAAACTCTCTCTAGCCTCCAACATGGTGGATTTCTTGTGTTTTCTTGGTCATTTCCATACCAGGAGCTCAGGGCAACTCGAAACTCACTCACCCGTGGAACAAGCTGGACCAACTAAGAGGAAATTTTGTTTGTGTTCTGGCCTGGTTTGAAACCCTGCACAGCCTCAGCACTCCTCTGCTGAGGCGACTGCAAGCCAGGGAAACCACAGCATGAACCCACAGACACAAAAATCAATCGGTAAATCAATCGGTCATATTTATCAGAGTGCTTATTGTGTTCAGAGCACTGTACTAAGCACTTTGGAAGAGTACAGTATAACAATACAACAGATTTGGTAGATACATTCCTTCCCCACGATGAGCTTACATTCTAGAGGGGGAGAGAGACATTAATATAAATAAATTATGGATATGTGTCTAAGTGCTGTGGGGCTGGGGGGGGGGGGGTGAATAAAAGGAGCAAATCCAAAGGGAGTGGGAGAAGAGGAAATGAGGACTTAGGGAAGGCTTCTTGGAGAAGTGCCTTCAATGGGGAGAGCAACTGTCTGTAAGATATAAAGAGGAAAGCCATTCCAGGTCAGAGGCAAGACATGGGTGAGAAGTCAGTGGCAAGACAGTCCTCTGTCGAGGTACAGTGAGATAGTTGGCATTAGAGAAGTGAAGCACGTGGACTGGGTTGGAGAAGGAGAGCAGTGAAGTAAAGTAGGAAAGGACAAGGTGATTGAGTTCTTTAAAGTCTACTGTAAGGAGTTTGTTTTTTGTGGATGTGGACGGGCATCTTGACTGGACTGGAGGTTCTTGAGGAGTGAAGCAGCAAGGTGTGACCTTGGGCAATTCACTTCACATCTCTGGGTCTCAGTGACCTTATGTGTAAAATGGGGATTGAGACTGTGAGCCCCACGTGGGACAGGGACTGTGTCCAACCCAATCTGCTTGTATCCACCCCAGTGTTTAGTATACTGGCTGGCACATAATTAAGTGCTTAACAAATACCATTATTATTATTATTGTTATTATTAAATGCATAACTGTGGCAATACTCTGAACAAGTGAGGCCAGAGCCCTCCTCTAAGTCTTGATCAGATGCAAGTTGAGCTCAAATTCAATTGGGGGCAGGGGGAGATTCAGAAGGGAGTGGGGCAAGTCAGGACTGAGCCCATTCAAAGGTTTTGTTGGAGTCAGAAGGGTGTGAGGGCTCACTAGCAATCAATCCCTCCCAACAGCAGTCCTCATCTGGGTTTCGACGATCAGGAAAGCACCACACTGGGGGCTGTCTTGAAGAACCTAAGAAAGGTCTTAATTAAAATGGGTCCCTGATGTTTCCATCTCCTCAGGGAGATGGGCAGCAAGAACAGCTTAGTTTGACCACCCTATTCCAGCCTTAGATGCCAGCAATGAATTTCCCAAAACGAGAACAGAAAAACAAATGATTTGATGATTTCGCTAAACCTTCCCTGTCTTAGAAAAAGCTCCTGAAAAACAAACAAGATTACATAAAAAAGCAGAGAGAGAAAACAAGACATTAACCTCAGCTTCCCTCATTCTCTATTCAAAAGCAACCACTTGACCTCGGTTCAGGTTTTCTTTCCATTCAGGTAATGGATTGGATCGTATTTCTTCCTTATTTTCCTCCCATCAGCCTCATTAATCTCAAAGATGAAGGATGATGGAAGTAGAAAACAAAGCTGTTTACCATTAAGTTTAGAACTTAGTTTGCAGGCAGGGGAATAGTCTTTTTATCACAACCCAGTTTTATGATTCAATATCTCAAGCTCTCCTAACGAGGGAAAATGTCAAAATTTTATTTTAGTTTTAAAGGATGTATTGAATAAATGAGGTGTTTAAAAGCAATCTGTATTGAATGTCCACATGTATACAGGCTTTAGCATGCTATCATATATTAAGTATGGTATTGGGATCTTAAGTATGGGATTGGGATCCTTTAGACTGTAAGCTCCCTCTAGATTGTAAGCCTACTGTGGGCAGGGAATGTGTCTGTTTTTCAATTGCATTTATTGAGTGCTTACTGTGTGCAGAGCACTATACTAAGTGCTTGGGGGAGTACAATATAACAGCTCAATTAACATTACTGACTGACTGACAGACTATCAAATATCTCGACGTCACACATGTCAAAGGCATTTAGGGAGTAGGGAGTCTCATGTCCCAACAGGATGCATTAGAGAAAAATGAAAAATCTTGACATTTTAAAACATCCTAAAAATAATGAATATATTCAAAATTTGTTTCATGCTGGGCTTGCCACCTGAGGAGGGAGAAAAGGAATTTAATCCCCATTTTACAGATAAAGAAATTGACGCACTGAGAAGGAACAAATACTGTCATTATTTAAATGTGTAGTTCATTTTTCAAAACCACATCAAGTTTAGTGAGAAAGTGGCTAAAAAATGGTTCCAATCCAAAGAGTTTCAGTGACTAAAGCCTACTTCAATTTGACATAGATAATGGCATCTATTCAATAATAATAATAATAATAATAATAATAATGTTGGTATTTGTTAAGCGCTTACTATGTGCAGAGCACTGTTCTAAGTGCTGGGGTAGACACAGGGGAATCAGGTTGTCCCACGTGGGGCTCACAGTCTTAATCCCCATTTTACAGATGAGGGAACTGAGGCACAGAGAAGTTAAGTGACTTGCCCACAGTCACACAGCCGACAAGTGGCAGAGCTGGGATTCGAACTCATGAGCCCTGACTCCAAAGCCCGTGCTCTTTCCACTGCGCCACGCTGCTTCCTCTATTTAGCAACGATAATAGCAGAGCTATTAGCACATGATGAATTTCTACTCAATAGGAGGTGAAAAATAATATTTGAAAATTAAATTCTGTATTTTCATTTGTACACCCCAGCACTAATTTGAAATCTTTCATTATTGGTATGTAGTCACATTCCTATTTGATAAGGTAACAATTTCTATCACTTTTAACATTTCTATCACTTAAAAAATATTCGTATTATTTGGTCAATTTTTTGAAACTTGGGGACACGTCATCCATGCACCTCATATTATTTCCTATTGGAAACAATACTTCATCTAACTTTTTTCGCTTACAACGATTTTCACTGAATCAGTTGAGAGCACTTGAGCAAGTCACTCCCTGAAAAATACACATTAAGTCAAAATGTAAGTCAGAACCAATTTTCTAATTGGAACAGTGTTATTACAGGCCATCAGCTCGTGAACCAAGGTTGAATGCACTATTTTTACAGATATTGCCTGGTGTTGCAAGAGCCACAGAGAAACGAGGAAACAATTTTGAAAGCCACGATGGGGCTGGGGGTAGTCTGGGGAAAGTTTCAAGAGGGTGGTAGGAGCAGTGTGAGAAAGGAAGAGGGGGTGGTACTCGACAGTCAAGTGGAGTCACCGGGAAGGGCTGACATTCATTTTCATTTCATGACCAGTTACCTGGTCAAATGTGGAACCACTCTGATTCAATATAGATGCATTCATGTGGCTAGATTCCGCATCCATAAGTGATTGAGAACACAACTGGAGTTGTTTCAGAAACCATCTGCCCATTTGCAACACTGTTCCCATGAGAAAATTGGTCCTGACTTGTGACACAATTTTTCAGGAACCAATTGTGATGTAAATCTGAGGATGCCTACAGTGCGTTTACTATTACCCATGAGGGCAACATACTCAGAAGGACTAAGGGCCTAATCCAAGAAAGTGATTCCATACTCTTTGTGGCTGGTTATGAGTATAAAATTTTCTATAAGGGAGATGAAGAGGGTAAAGGAAAATTCTGTCCTATGGTTAAGATGTCATTATAAAACTGTAACAGCGTGTACTCTTTGCAGTAGATTTCTCCATTAACGGATAAATGACATGCCATGATAACATTTATAAGCAACTGAATTTTAGTTCCACAGCAAAAAACTGCTTCACAAACCAGACAGAAATATACAGGTCATTTTACTCCAGAATTTTAAAAAGCTAAACTGGGGCATCTTGACTTGCTTTTCGGGTTATTTTCCTGTTAGATGAACTTTGAAAACAGATGTGCTACCTTTCATGAATAATTTATTACAGTAGGTTCCTTTTCTACTTTGATGATAGGGCTTATAAGCATCCTAACAAGTAAAAACCCCAAGATGTATTGTGTATTTAGAGCCATCTCCTTGAAAAAAGTACATCACAGCATAATGGCTATATCCGAACAACAACTTAGCATTTACATACATATTTGTCATTAATTTTCATCTGTCTCTTGCTCTGGACTGCAAGCTCCCTGTTGGCGGGGAATGTGTCTACCAACTCTGTTACATTATCCTCTCCCAAGTGCTTAGTAGACACAGTAAGCGCTCAATAAATAGTTGACTGATTTTGACCATTACTGAACACTCTCTCGGATGCCAAAAGTCTGCTTGAAGATGCTGCTGCCAACAGCGATCAGGTGTGAGCTCCTCAGAAGCCAAAAACAGAGGACATGGTCTTGAAGAACCCACTTTTTTGCAATTCCCTGGGACTCCTCGTGTGACATAAGGCCCAGAACAGGGTGGGTACTATCTAATTTGTTTACAATAATAATTATGGTATTTGTTAAGCTCTTCCCTATGTGCCAAGTACTGTTTATCCAGATACTCTACCTTTCATTCATTCAATCATAATTATTGAGCACTTACAATGTGCAAAGTACTGTACTAAGCATGTGGGATAGTATAATGTAGCAATAAACAGACACATTCCCTGCCCACAACAAGCTTATAGTCAAGCATCTCTAGATCTTAGAGTCTACAGTCTAGAGTCTCTTCCTGACTCAATTATTGTGTCTCATCTTACACATAAATGCCCAAAACGTTGAAATCTTTTAAAAACCCAAATAAATTTGTATTTTTGCTGCTTTTCCCAGTAATCATTTTCCTTTGTTCTTTTTTTTCCCTCAAATCTGGTATGAATTTTTTGACTTCTTTCCTACTACATTTTCATTTTACAATAGGAGTCAATTCACCTGGAGTTTATTCTCTACAGCAGACCTTGGAAATTGTTTTAGCAGATAAACCAAACAAAATGAAACCTTTGAGCAGTGGATGCACAAAGACCTGTAAAATTTATAGCCTCCCAAGTGACATCATTACACTGTGCAGCCTTTGGTGCAAAAATAATTAATAATAATTAATAATTATGGTATTTGTTAAGTGCTTACTATATGCCAAGCACTGTTCTAAGCACTGGAGTAGATACAAGGTAATCAGGTTGTCCCACGTGGGGCTTACAGTCTTTATCCCCATTTTACAGATGAGGGAACTGAGGCACAGAGAAGTTAAGTGGCTTGCCCAAAGTCACACAGCAGACAAGTGGCAGGGCCAGGATTAGAACCCACATCCTCCGACTCCCAAGCCTGTGCTCTTTCCACTATGCCATGCAATGTGATGACATCACTGCACTCTGTGTTAGTTTCATAGTAAAAGGAAAAGGGAGATGGGACAGGAAAAGAGAAGGGGGAAGAGGAGAAGAGAAAAAAAGAGGGGAGGGGAGAAAAAGGAGGTAAAGGAAAGAGAGAGGAATGGGCAACCACTGGAGGTTTTTTGAGGCTTCTTCCCCCAGACTAAGCCCCCTTTTTCTTCATCTCCCCCTCCCAGCCCCATTGTCCTGACTTGCTCCCCCCCAGCCCCACAGTACTTTTATATATATGTACATACCTATAATTCTATTTACTTATATTGTCTGTTTACTTGTTTTGGTGTGCGAGTATCCATAATTCTATTCATTTATATTGATGCTGTTGATTCCTGCTTACTTGTTTTAATGTCTGTCTCCCCCCTTCTACACCGTGAGCCCTTTTGGGCAGGGACTGCCTCTGTTGCTAAATTTTACTTTCCGAGCACTCGGTACAGTGCTCTGCACACAGTAAGCGCTCAATAAATACAACTGAGTGAATGAACGAATAAATGACGAGATGGGGAGACATCCAGTCTCTCCTTCTCCAGTCCACACTTCACTCCGTTCCCTGGATCATGAATGATGTTTCAGAAGAATGATTCATTCAGAGTGAAGTGTGGACTGGAGAGGGGAGAGATTGTGAGCAAGAATTAATTGGGGAAAAGTCTGTCAGGAGGCTGATGCAAGTAGTCAAGATATGACCAATCAGAGTTTTTGAATGCTTACTGGGTGCTGAGCATTGTACTAAGTTCTTGGGATGGTACAACGTAACAGAGTTGGTAGACACGTTCCCTGCCCACATACAACTCCTACTTAGTCTGTGAGCCCCAGGCGGGACAGGGATTGGGTCTGATCTCATTAACTTCTACCTTCCCCATTGCTTAGAACAGTGTTTGAGGCATAGAAAGCCTCAAACAAATACCACACAAAAGGAGCTCACGGTGTAGAGGAGGTGCTTAGCAGGGAGGCAGTCTGGATAGAGAGAAAGGGGAGGATTCTGGAATTGTTATTAAGAAAGAATGGACAGGATTTGCAGACAGACAATAAGCGGGTTGAAAAAGAGAGAGGAGTCAAGGATGAAATTAGAGTTGCAGACTTGAAAGACCGAGAACATGGTAGGGTTGGCAACAGTGTTGTGAAGAGAGGTGGGGGAAAGTATCTGGGGTACACATAGACCTAAAGACACTCTAAGATTCTCTTAAAGAAGCAGCATGGCTTAGTGCAAAGAGCCTGGGCTTGGGAGTCGGATGTCATGGGTTCTAATCGCGGCACCGCCACTTATCAGCTGTGTGACTCTGGGCAAGCCACTTCACTTCTCTGTGCCTTAGTTCCCTCATCTATAAAACGGGGATTAAGTCTGTGAGCCCCATGTGCACAACCTGGTTACCTTGCATCTACCCCAGATATTAGAATAGTGCTTGGCAAATAGTAAGCACTTAACAAATATTACCATCATCATCAGTTGGTTTCTCCTTCCTCTTATTAGCCCATTAGTGTTTCGTCTTCAAGACCGTGTTGCCTATTTTTCACATTTATTCCAACCCTGGTTTCATTTTATATATATATTTTTAAAAATAAATTCTGCTGGCTTTGAACATAAGACTTTATGCTGTAAAATTTCAAAAAATCCCCAAGATATTCCCCTTATGGCTCTGTTTTCCTCTCAATATTCATAAAAAATTATAGGATGCTTTACAGCTACGATATTATGATTCCTAAAGAAAAATCCATCTTGATGTACCTAGAGACTCTAACACAGGCAATCTCCGCAGTGGGTCCTTCAATGACTTCCTCTGATTCTCTTGGCTCTTTTTTGCCCTTACATCCTTGTCTAAGATTGGTGGTTATTTCTTTATGGCATTATTCACTGAAAAACTGTTCCATTTATTTTCAAGCCTTACTAATGTTGTGGAAAAATCCCCCAAAAGGCTTACCCCAGAACTGGTTATAGTTTTAGTTTAGTGGATGCGAAGGCACCCATCAGTCAATCAATCATATTCATTAAGCATTTAATGTGTGCAGAGCACTGTGCTAAGCAATTGGGAGAGTACAATATAACAAACACATTCCATGCCCACAACAAGCTTACAGTCTAGAGAGGGGGCCCATCAGTTACTCTTTTCCCAAAACACAGTCTTTTCCCATTATTAGGAGTTTGATTATCCAATTTAAGAATTAGCAAGACCTCGATCAATAATATTTCGGTGCCTAATGTGTGCAGAGCATTGTTCTAAGCACTTGGGAAAGTACAATAATAGTATATATGATCCCTGCTCTGAAGGATCTTACAATCTATCAAGGAGGCAGTTACTAAAATAAATTTATATTATAAATTCTTTACATACATTAATGTCCATCTCCCCCTCTAGGCTCTAAGCTCACTGTGGGCTGGGAACGTCTACCAACATGTGAGCAGGGAATGTGTGGCTTACTGGAAAGAACATGTGCTTGGGAGTCAGAGGATTTGGGTTCTAATCCTGGCTCCGCCACTTTTCTGCTGTGACCTTGGGCAAGCCGCTTAACTTCTCTATGCCTCAGTTACCTCACCTGTAAAATAGGGATTAAGACTGGAAGCCTTATGTGGGACAGGGACTGTGTCCAGCCCAATTTGCTGTATCCACCCCAACGCTTAGAACAGTGCGTGGCACATAGTAGGTGCTTAACAAAGACTATAATTATAATTATTACTTATTATGGGCCTTGGAGTCAGAAGACCTAGGTTCTAACCCTAACTGCAAGAAGCAGCGCGGCTCAGTGGAAAGAGCACGGGCTTGGACGTCAGAGGTGATGGGTTCAAATCCCAGATCAGCCGCTTGTCAGCTGTGTGAGTCTGGGCAAGTCACTTAACATCTCTGTGCCTCAGTTACCTCATCTGTGAAACAGAGATTAAGACTGGGAGCCCCACGTGGCACAATATGATCACCCTGTATCCTCTCCAGAGCTTAGAACAGTGCTTTGCACGTAGTAAGTGCTTAACAAATGCCATCATTATTATTATTATTAATCCTGGCTCTGCCAATTGCTTGCTGTGTGACCTTGGGCAAGTCCCTCCACTTCTCTCTACCTCAGTTTCTTCAACCGTAAAATGGAGATTCAACACCTGTTCTCCCTCTTACTTAGAATGTGAACCTCATGTAGGACAGACACTGTGTCCAACCTAATTCATCTGTACGTACTCCAGTGCTTGGAACAGTGTCTGACACATGGTAAACACTTAACAAATACAAAAAATAACTCTGTTGTACTTTTCTAAGCACTTAATGCAGTATTCTTCATACAGATAGTGCTCAATAAATACCATTGATGAATTGGTGTTATTCAGGCAGAACCAGGACTAGAACCCAGAACTCCTGATTCCCAGGACAGACCTTTTTCCACTGAGCCAAGCGTTAGGGTTCCAACTGGTCTAAATTTGCACATCAATCAATCAATCAATTGCATTTATTGAGTGCTTACAAATTTCTTGTCAGCAACGACCTATTCAACATTTTCCAAAAATATAAAATGAATCCTCAGCAACAAGCAGCTTCTTCTGGTTCTTTTGAAGGAACTTAACACACCTGCTGCCTCTACCGCATCATTGTGGTTCCCAGGACTCTGCTTCCAGCATTTCCTGTGCACCACTATCCAGAGCATAGTTCTGTGGAAAGAGCCTGGGCTTGGGAGTCAGAGGTCATGACTTCCTTCTTGCCAAATCCAATGGCTCCTACTCCATTCTAATCCTCCTTGACCCCTCTGCTGCCTTTGACACTGTCGACCATCCCCTCCTCCTCCACACCTTATCTCACCTCGGCTTCACGGACTCCGTCCTCTCCTGGTTCTCCTCTTCTCTCTCTGGCCGGTCATTCTCGGTCTCCTTCGCAGGCACCTCCTCCCCCTCCCATCCTTTAACTGTTGGAGTTACTCAAGGGTCAGTTCTTGGCCCTCTTCTGTTCTCTATTTACACTCACTCCTTTGGTGAACTCATTCGCTCTCACGGCTTTGACTACCATCTCTACGCAGATGACACGCAGATCTACATTTCCGCCCCGTCCTCTCCCCCTCCCTTCAGGCTTGCATCTCCTCCTGCCTCCAGGATGTCTCCACCTGGATGTCGGCCCGCCACCTAAACTCAATGTGAGCAAGACTGAGCTCCTCATCTTCCCTCCCAAGCCCGGTCCTCTCCCAGACTTCCCTATCACCGTGGATGGCACGACCGTCCTTCCCGTCTCTCGGGCCCGCAATCTCAGTGTCATCTTTGACAAGTCTCTCTCGTTCACCCCACACATCCTATCCGTCACCGAGACCTGCCGGTCTCACCTTTATAATATCGCCAAGATCCGCCCTTTCCTCTCCACCCAAACGGCTACCTTACTGCTACGGGCTCTCATTATATCCCGGCTAGACTACTGTGTCAGCCTTCTCTCTGATCTCCCTTCCTCCTCTCTCGCCCCACTCCAGTCTATTCTTCACTCCGCTGCCCGGCTCATCTTCCTGCAGAAATGATCTGGGCCTGTCACTCCCCTTCTTAAACACCTGCAGTGGTTGCCTATCAACCTCCGCTCCAAACAAAAACTCCTCACTCTAGGCTTCGAGGCTCTCCATCACCTTGCCCCTTCATACCTCTCCTCCCTTCTCTCTTTCTACCACCCACCCCGCACGCTCCGCTCCTCTGCCGCCCACCTCCTCACCGTCCCTCGGTCTCGCCCATCCCGCCGTCGACCCCTGGGCCACGTCCTCCCGCAGTCCTGGAAGGCCCTCTCTCCTCACCTCCGCCAAACTGATTCTCTTCCCCTCTTCAAAACCCTACTTAAAACTCACCTCCTCCAAGAGGCCTTCCCAGACTGAGCTCCCCTTCTCCCTCTACTCCCTCCACCACCACCCCCTTCACCTCTCCGCAGCTTAACCCTCTTTTCCCCCTATTTCCCTCTGCTCCTCCCCTCTCCCTTCCCATCCCCTCAGTACTGTACTCATCTGCTCAACTGCATATATTTTCATCACCCTACTCATTTTGTTAATGAAATGTACATCGCCTTGATTCTATTTAGTTGCCATTGTTTTTACGAGATGTTCTTCCCCTTGACTCTATTTATTGCCATTGTTCTTGTCTGTCCGTCTCCCCCGATTAGACTGTAAGCCCATCAAAGGGCAGGGACTGTCTCTATCTGTTGCCGACTTGTTCATTCCAAGCGCTTAGTACAGTGCTCTGCACATAGTAAGTGCTCAATAAATATTACTGAATGAAAGGTCATGGGTTCCAATCCTGGCTCCGCCACTTGTCAGCTGTGTGATATTGGGCAAGTCACTTAACTTCTCTGTGCCTCAGTTACCTCACCTGTAAAATGGGGATTAAGACAGTGAGCCCCATGTGGGACAGCCTGATAACCTTTATCTCCCCCAGCACTTAGAACAGTACTTGGCACATAGTAAGTGCTTAACAAATACCATCATTATTTCTGTTATTATTATTATTAATAATAAACCACTGCCTATTGCGACCCCAATCTCTCGACCAGAAGGTCGCACAATACATGCTGCCCTGCCAACAGGGTTCTCAAGGCCTTCAGCATCCTCCTCTACCAGATGCTACATCTCTGGGATTCCGCCCCAGGTCTGGTCCGCGTCTCTGAGGAACAACCCTTCAGATCGGCCCCGTACCATCCCAGAGACAGAGAAAAGCAGCTGCAGTGTGGCACTGCCTCCAAAAAAAAAACGTGGGAAGATTGGCAGCTGCTCCTACAGCAGTCACTGTACCCGCAGTTGTGGACTGAGTCACGAGGAGCCTGAAATTCTGCTCCACTAGCCGGGGCCCAAATGAGCTTTGTTTTTGCCTTAGTATATTTTTTCATGTCTCCTTATGTATCTGTCACCAATCCCCACTCCCTCTTTTTATTTTTAGCCTTTGAGTTCTCCAAGGGATGGGACTGTGCCTAATTTCCACCTGTGCATTCTTTCCCAGAAATACAGTGCTCCGCCCATAGTAAGGGCTAAATAAATACTATTATGTACACTTAAATACCAGAATATCAGTTGATGCCAGGCTACGTGCTCAGTTTTAAACAGCAGAAGCCCACACTGCCAGTACTTTATGACAATGGAGTCTGCAGCTGACAGTCTGCTGACAATGATTACTAAAAAGCTATTCCCATTTAGCTAGTGATAAACTGTCACTGTTTCAAGAGTTGACCGTTCAAGGTAAATCAGAATACTCCAAACCACACTCCCCCTATTATTGTCACATAGCATCAAATGGTGTATATGTCTTCGTATTAGGGGAAAGAAAAGCATACAGACTGTTTGGGATTGGATTAAGTCCCTGGAGCATGTTGGGATTGGACAAGCCAATTGCATTTTAGAAAGGGATGTAAAGAAGGGCTTCAAAATGGCTTATTTTACCATGTAAAATTAAAGCATCCTATAAAGGAGAAGGTGATGTACCTTAGTCAAGAGAACATGGGCCTGGGCATCAGAAGGACTAGGGTTTTAATCCTGACTCTTCCCCTTTTCTGCAGTGTGACCTTGGGCAAGTCACTTAACTTCTCTGGGCCTCCGTTACCTCATCTACAAAATGGTGATTAACACTGTGAGCCTCATGTGGGACATGGGCTGTGTCCTACCCAATTAGTTTGTAACTGCCCAGCACTTAGTACAGTGCCTGGCATTGGCTAAGCCTTTAACAAATACCATGCGGAAAAAAAAAAAGGCCACTGCTTTCTGAAAACTAGTAGACTTGCACAGCAGCATCACAAAATCAACTTTCTTTATATAATGCTTGTGAGTGGGATTATCCTTTCAGGATGCCCAGCATCCGTCAATCATGCTTTGAGCCATTTCCTCAAAGAAACGCTTCAGCCCACAAACCCAGGCCTTTCTAATAACAATAACTATGGTATTTGTTAAGCTCTTTTTGCCACAGTCAATCAATAACTGGAGGCTTACACTGTAAATATGTTGAAAATACATAATTGGAAGCCTCATTTCCCAATTACATACAAAAGATATCTTTTAGTAGTACTGAAAACCGTTCAATTAGGTCCATATAAGAGTACAATAAATAGTATGGATTGACCAACTGATTGATCATCAACAGTACTGAGTACTTATTGTCGATAGACCTCTTTATTATGAATTCGTATTCACAATGGAGAACCCTGGATAAGTGGAAGATCTGCCAGGTGCAGACCGAATAAAATCTTCATCTTTTTCAGGCTAATTGCCAGTCTTTAGCGCTTTCTTTCTGAACAGTGGTGTTCTCTTTGTGCCTCAATCTCGCCTGTCATGGCAGACCCTTGGCCCATGGCCTGCCTCTGGCCTGAATGCCCTCCCTCCTCAAATCCGCCAGACGATTACTCTCCCCTCCTTCAAAGCCTTACTGAAGGCACAACTTCCCAGATTAAGCCCCATTTTTCCTCATTTCCCACTCCCTTCTGCGTCACCCTGACTTGCTCCCTTTTCTATTCCCCCATCCCTGCACCACAGCACTTATGTATATAACTGGCATTTTATTTATTTACACTCCCCAGACAGACTGTGAATTCACTGTCACTCTTTATTGTTGTATTGCACTTTCCCAAGCATTTAGTACGGTGCTCTGCACACAGTAAGCACTTAATAAATACTACCGAATGAATAAATCAATGAATAATCATTTGCACGTCTCGTGTGTGCTACAGAAGCACAGACATCAGCACACAGTAGCTCTTGGGTATTACAAGGACTTTAAATGATGGTCTTAACCAGTTGAATTAAAAAAACTTCCCAGAGAGTCAAAATTGCATTCTGAATCCACTTCCCAGATTTCATGATGCATCCTTGGGCTTGGCTGAAATGTATAAAATGAACAAGACTCAATCTACTACACTTCCCCACTTTACTCCACTGATAAAAAAGAAAGGCTCAAAACCTCCCCCTTCAGATATGCTATTGCGGAATAATCTTAGAATAACCCTCACAAGGTTGCAGCTGGAGCGTTTCCAGTACTTTACCAGTCTCGACTACGGGAGGGAGAGTCAAGTGGAGGCATACCCATTCCACTCTTAGCTTGGGCAGTGGCTAGCGAGTGTCAGCCATTCTGCTACAAATCAAGACTCCCCTGTGCTAGGCAGCTGAGGAATGGGAAAGAGTCGAGGGAAAGAGTTCAATTTTACTGCGCGGAAGAAGGCAAGGGTAAAACACGTCTGTAATTTTACCAAGAAAACTCTCTGGATCCACTACCAGAAGGATTGCAGATGGAGGTGGGGTGTTTTGGGAGAGATCTGTCCATGGTGTAGCTATGGGTCGGAGACGACTGGTCAGCAAAAGACACGACGATCTCAGAATTCTGTTAAACTTTCAAGCTAACCTGAATTTTTTAGTAGTTGTCAGAACCCAAGCCTGCTGATGGGACTGAATGTTTTTTTTACAGGGCTCACGAACACTGTATAGATCTTGATTTGCCCTGAATTCCTCCTGTACCCAAAATGCATCAAACACCACACCCGTTGAGCCTCGTTAAAGCCTAAAGGTGCAATGAGATTCTGGGAACAAATCACAAGTAGTGTTATTCAGTAGATGGTCAAGTAGGACACTGGCTTGGATTTTGCCAAAAAAAAAAATGCAGAATAAAGGTAACCCATTCAACCACTTAGTACAATGCTTTACACACAGTAAGTGCTCAATAAATAAAACTGAACGAATGAGTTGCTGCGATCAGTTTGGTGACTTTTCTTCTTAAAGATAGTGAAAACGGGGGAGCTTTAAAATCCTAAGGCATTTCTTCAATATTTTGAGGGAGAGTAGACCACCGACCCTGACCTTTGCTACCCAAGAAGCATATTGCTCAATGATGCAAGGCTAGACCAGAAAGTGAAAACTAAATCAAGTAGGCTGTGGGAGATTAACAATGTAGTGTCAATGTGGCAAATAGCTTCACATCAAGTGAAATGTCTCTAGGAGAAACTGTAATAGTGTCTACATTCTAAATGACTGGGAAACCTGACCTACCACAGGTGACAATTGACTTCTAAAGTAATTCCATCAAGGACTATATATATTTACAATATATATATTGTGTGTGCGTACATATAGTGTGTGTGAATATACATGTATATGTGTGTATATATACACACAAATATATTTACAGTATATGACATATAGTGTGTATATAAACATATATATACACACAATATATGTATATTCCATATGTACAGTATATATTCATTCAATCATATTTATTGAGCGCTTACTGTTTGTAGAGCCCTATAATAAGTGTTTAGAAAGTACAATTCAGCAATAAAGACAGACAATCCCTGCCCACACTGGGCTTACAGTATATTGTACTCTCCCAAGTGCTTAGTACAGTTCCTGGTATTCAAAAAATACGACTGACAACTACATTCCATTCTTAACATTCAGTGGCAAGTCAGGGTCACAAACAATGAAGTTCCGGAATGCAATCGAGCCACCAGCACTGATGCAATGTTCATTGTATCAGACCTTCACTGAGCAAGCAGGGCTTGTGAGGAGAATAACAGCAGCAGGATACCAAATTGGCTGTGCCTAAAGGGGCTGAAGAAGCACTTTGAAGACACACTAAAGCCAAACCTCAGACAGTGTGGCATAGACATGGTCAGCTGGAAGGCAGCAGCAGAAAACAGATCAGTTTTAGTATACATGATTTCTCTCTTGAATGGATGGGTTGAAAAGATTATGACACAGAGGGAGACACAAAAATGAGACCAGACGCTCTGGAATATGAATGGTAATGTGACCCAAGGGGTAATATTTTCATGAACGCGATGTGGAAGAAATCATTGGTCTGATGGATCCAATTAAAGAAAACAACCCACTAGCAGACTGAGATGCTCTCATTTCAGGAGGCTGCGGGAGTGCTACACACCAGCCCCCCCAGTTGCCATCGCCATGGCTGTGTCATGACAATCCCTGGATACCCAAGTAGCAGGGAACCCACTGGGACTATCTGTGTCCTGGTATTGGGAGTAGGCAGGTGGTGGTGAATTGGTACTTGAGGCAAAGAGAGTTCAGGAGGAGGGTCTTGTAGTTGGCCCAGTTGACCCTATCATAAATCAGAGCGGATTTACCTGCAGGCTGAGAAGGGACTGCCGAAAAGCTGCAGAGGAGAGGCAGCTGCAGAGAGATCTGACAACAATTGGGGACAAGGCCCTGGATCCCATGTCTGAAAGGGTGAGGACTGTGACAAGCAAAGAGTTCCAAATTGGCATGAGCTGGAGCTGCTTCAGGCTGCTGTCACTAGGGAGACACACACAGAGCCCAGCTAGGACCCCTTGGCCCTGCCCATCTACCCTCCCTCACTCTTCAGGGTGGGAAAAGTAAGTCTGGACCTCCACCGACACCCTTGACCCTTCCTCCACCTTCCCCAGGTTAGGGGCCATAACAAGATGTTATCTTGGAGAATAGCTGCTTCAGGTCTGCTGTCACTATGGAGACAGAGGGAGAGTCTAGATTGGGCCCAACCAAACCCACCTAACTCGTCTTCCCCTTCCTTCCCGGGGACTGGGTGAGCCTACTAATGATAATCATAATTAATAATGATGGTATTTGTTAGGCACTTACTATGTACCAAGCACTGTTCTAACTGCTAGGGTAGATACAAGGTAATCAAATTGGGCGCAGTCCCTGTCCCACGTGGTGTTCATAGTCTTAATCTCCATTTTACAGATGAGGTAATTGAGGCACAGAGAAATGAAGTGACTTGCCCAGGGCCACACAGGAGACAAGTAACGAAGCCAGAATTAGAACCCGCATTCTTTGACTCTCAAACCCATGCCTCTTTCTCCATTCCTTTCCTGGGTGGGGAGAGCCTAGATTGGACACTACCCAACCTACCTAACTGCTCTCCCCATTCCTCTCTGGGTATAGGAGGAGTCTGGCACAGACTTCTTTGTCCCATTCCTTTCCTGGGCAGGGAGAGCCTAGATTAGACCCTATCCAACCCACCTAACTGCTCTCCCACTTGCTCCCTGGGAACAGGCCTCCTTGCCCCATTCCTTTCGTGGGCAGGCTAATCTATGAGGGGATGGCTGCTTCAGGTTGGCTCTCGCTACGGCAACGTGAGGAAAACCTAACCTGAGCCCCTCCAACCTCTGTCCATCCCTCTGCCTTCTCTGGGCCAGTGCTGTAACAAGTTGACAGCTCGGAATCAATGCCAGGGATGGCTGCTTTGAGAATGCTGTCTTTGTGGAGACGTGAGGAGATCGTTTAAGCATTTGTTAGGAAATCTGAGCAGTGACAAACACAGTGACCCACCAAGAGGCGTGTTTAACTTCCTTCTTTTCCCCTTACCTGTCTAGGTATGGACTGTGATTAACTTCCTCCTTTTCCCCTTACCTGTCCAGGTATGGACAGTGAGCTTTTTCTACCCCCAAGACTCATGCTGTCTTACACTTCTTCCCATAAAAATAGCAAGATGGGCTGCTGAAGCCAAGCAGGAATACCCCTATTCAGGTATTGTTCAGGGGTCACAAGTGAGACTTGCTTATCAAAAATCAAGTTGGAAATTCAGGTGGCATTTTTTCCTTAGAACAAATGAAAATGCTAACGTATTCACACCATCATTATTCGTATTCGTACCATCATTATTGGCTAGGGTGACAAGCTTCATTAGCTATGTACATTCAAAGTGCCAGACAGCTTGCAGGTCCCTCAATTAGTCAACTGAACATCCCCCTAGCAAGGAGGACTTGCCCCTGCATATAGAAGAAACTTGGCTGTCTTCAGTGTGTCCTTAGTTTTAAAATGATGCCCCTCAGCTGAAAACTGGGAGCCAGGTGCTGCAGCCAGATCAATGCAGTGCATTGTAATATAGGAAGGAGAGGCTTTTTTTGAGTGAAAACCTCAGAATGATTGGGAGACAAAGAGGGAAAAGTGAAAATGGGACCAGCCTCAGACAAACCTGGCAGTGCACAGAACGGACGGTCTTTGTAAGTGCCCGGTGTGGTTGGGCTGGTATGACAGTGACCTTTTCAACCCCAAATGCGTCCATAGGTGAATTTCATTGAGGGTGGCCTTTTTGAGTATTAAGGACAACTATCAGTCAATGGTATTTATTGAGCATTTACTGTGGGCAGCATACAGTACTAAGCACTTGGGAGAGTACAACAGAGTTGGTAGGCAAGCACCCTGCCCACATCAAGCTTACAATATAAATGATTATAGTATCTGTTAAGCGCTTACTAAGCATTAAGCGTTGTTTTAAGAGCTAGGGTAGATAGAAGTTAATCAGGTCAGGCACAATCCCTCTCCCACATAGGGCTCACAGTCTAAGTAGGAAGGAGGGTGGATATTGAAGCAGGAAGCAGCAAGACTTAGTGGAAAGAGTAACTCCTTCCACTCTTTCCACTCTTAGTGGAAAGAGTCTGGTTTGGGAGTCAGAGGTAATGGTTTCTAATCCTGGTTCCGCCGCTCTTCTGTTGTGTGACCTTGGACAAGTCACTTAAATTCCCTATGCCTCAGTTCCCTCTCTGTAAAATGAGGATTAAGACTGTGAGCCCCACATGGGACAATCTGACTACCTTGTATCTACCCCAGTGCTTAGAACAGTGTTTGGCACATAGCGCTTAACAAATACCATCATTACTATACTGAATCCCCATTTTACAGTTGAGGAAACTGAGGCACAGAGATGTTAAGTGACTTGTCCAGGATCACTCAGCAGACCAGGATTAGAATCTAGGTCCTCTCACTCCCAGGCCTGTGCTCTTTCCAAGTCACCCCATTTTCATTAAAAAAATCCCGGATTAATTTATCAACAGAGGGGTTGGGGCATTTCAAATCCAGGAATGCGAGCACTCCAGTCCATGCAGACAGCTGCTAAAGAACACTCCAAGGCAAAGGGAGCAATAAAAATGCAGATGATTATAAGTAGCCAATGGAGCCATACTGACAACCCCTGTAGGACACTCCAAGGCAAAGGGAGCAATAAAAATGTACCTGATTATAAAGTAGCCGAGGCTTTTTGTATGCAGGCCTTGAAATCAATAGAGGTTTTCCAAGGAAAAATGACATATCAGAAAGGAATGAGAATAGTGCCAAGAAAATCTTAACATTTAAATCAGATCAACTTTCATGGCTAATGAGCAGAAAATAATGTTGGTATTTGTATTTGTTAAGCACTTACTATGTGCAGAGCACTGTCCTAAGCACTGGGGTAGACACAGGGGAATCAGGTTGTCCCACGTGGGGCTCACACTCTTCATCCCCATTTTACAGATGAGGTAACTGAGGCACAGAGAAGTGAAGTGACTTGCCCAAGGTCACACAGAATACTGCCTGGCAACAATAAGAAGTCTCATTACTGCACCTACCAACATGAAAGCCAAAACTTAAAGCCTGAGTTTGTCCACTGAGATGGAAATACCTACCAGAAGAGAGGTAATGTGTTCATATTTGATATAGAAATAAGAAATGCCATTACCTCTGGAATCATATCTGCACTGGATGCTTAGTCTCATTATAGAGCAGGCCAGAAGGCTTCCCACTGCTTTCCCATTCAATTAATTGGACACCCACAAAACCTGCAATATTCGTATTTCAAAAGCATGGAATGGTTTCATATTGGGCCCTGTTCAAGGGAAAGTGGCAGCTTTAGTCTCTTCTTGTGCAAGGCACTGGTCTGGAAACATTTTTCACACTGACCCAAGCAGAGCTGGAAACTTCCAAAGGCCACCTCAGCACTGAGTCCAGACATCCACTGAACCATATGCCCTGGTTCAGGCACTCTTTCAAAATCCAGATCAGGTGTTCCCAATATCACTCCTGGGTTCATTTATGTTCTCTTTCTGAGACCAAGAGGTCTCAGAGAAGCAGTGTGGCTAATGGACAGGGCAAGGGCCTGGAAGTCAGAAGAACCCAGGTTCTGATCCTGGCTCCACTATATGTCTGCTGGGTGACTTGGCCAAGTCACTTCACTTCTCTGTGCCTTGATTACCTCATCTGTAAAAAAGGGATTAAGACTGTGAGCACCACATGGGACAGGGACAATGTCCAATCCAATTTACTTATATCTCCCCCAGCACTGAATATAGTTTCTGGTACATAGTAAGCTCTTAACAAATACTATTGCTATCATTATTATTATTATTATTATTAAGAGGTTTGGCAAACTGTAAGCACAAATAGGGGAATGACCAAGTACCCTGTCACTGTCTTCTAGTCTACCACGTGGTGAAAGCCAGAGGCTGCCGATAGTGACTTTAGCTTAGATTCATTCATTCATTCAATAGTATTTATGGATTGCTTATTGTGTGCACAGCACTGTACTAAGTGCTTGGAAAGTACATTTTGGCAAAAAAATAGAGAGAATTCCCTACCCAACGAAGGGCTCACTGTTTAGTAGGGGGGAGACAGACAAGAAAACAAAACAAGTAGGTAGGCATCAATATAAAAATATGGAACGCTTCAAGAAATTGCTCTCCCTGAAAAATTCTGATCATGATCTACAAAAGTGCAACAACCCACTACACTCACTGCCTTGGAGAACTCATTCACTCCCATGACTTCAACTACCATCTCTACATGGATGATTCCTAAGTCTGTATTTCCACCCCTGATCTCTCTCCTCGGCAGTATCGCATCTCCTCCTTTCAGGACATCTCTACTTGGGTATTCTGGCAACATCTCAAACTTAAAATGTCCAAAAGAGAACTCCTTATCTTCCCATTCAAACCCTGTCCCCAGCTGACTTTTCCGTCACTGTAGGCAGCACCTCTATACTTCCTGTCTCACAAGCCTGTAACCTTGGTGTTATCCTCAATGCATCTCTTTCATTCAACTCATCTATTCAATCTGTCACTAAATCCTGTCAGTTCAACCGTCACAACATCGCTAAAATACAGCCTTTCCTTTCCATCCAAACTTCTACATGTTTATCCAAGCACTTACCCTACCCCACCTTGATTACTGCATCAGTCTCCTAGTTGACCTCCCTACCTCCTGTCTCTCCCCACTCCAGTCTGTACTTCACCCTGCTGTCCAGATCATTTTTCTAAAAGCACATTCAGTCCATGTTTCCCCACTCCTCCTCCAATGGTTGCCCATCCACCACCGCAAAGAGAAACTCCTTACCGTATACTTTAAAACATCCAATTTCCTTGACCCCTCCCCTACCTTACCTCACTGCTTTCCTACTTCAACCCAGCACACACTTTGCTCCTCTAATGCCAACCTACCCCCTATACCTCGATCTCATCTATCATGCCACCTGCTTCTCGCCCGCATCTTACTTCTGGCCTGGAACACCTCCTTCTTCATATCTGAAAGACAATCATTCTCCCCACCTTCAAAGCCTTTTTTAAGGCACATTTCCTCCAAAAGCCTTTCCCCAACTAAGCCTTTATTTCCTCTTCTCCCATTCCCTTCTGCACTGCGCCTTCATGTGGATTTACACAATGTAAATAACCATAATTTACTCATTTATGTTAATATCTGTCTCCCCGTCTAGACTGTAAACACTGTGGGTAAGGAAGTTGCAACTAATTCTGTATATTGTACAGTGCTATGCACATAGAAAGCACTCAATGAAATAAAATTGACTCCTTTCCTCCATCAATTTTTTAATCCATATGATACGTTGTTCTCTCCTAAGCACATGGTTCAGTGCTCTGCATAAAGCAATTGATTGATTGATTGTTTGCTTCTCTCATACTGTCAAAGTTTCTACGAAGAGGTTCATCCCTGGAGTCTGAAATTCTTCCCAGGACATATCCTCTCAACTTGTTTATTGGTTTGGCATGACATTGAGATCCTGTGTAACATCATATTTCACAGACCAAGTTGGGATTGCCAGATTATTTTGGCAAGAAATTCTGACCCTCATTTGGACCTTGACACGATCCTTTTCATGGGCTATGGGAAAGGGAAAAGGAATGTAGGAAAGAGAAGACACAGGAGGGGCAACAAGCTGATCAGGTGCCTCTGCCTACCTCTTCCACAGAAGACCGCTACTCGCCGTGACTGCGGAGGCTCCCAGTAAAGCTGCCACTATCAATCGACGCCTGCTCCGGGTAGGCCTGGCTGCCCCGTGATACCGTCGCGAGACTACGGCCAATCCTGCCACAGCAGGGAGGAAACGAAGGCGAAACATCCTGTGAACAAAAAGAGGGAATGTTACTCCTCTCTAATGGGGGCAAAATGGCTTGAATTGAAAAATTTACTCTGGACTCATTGTGGGCAGGGAACGTGTCCATGTATTGTTACATTATTCTCTACCAAGAGCTTAGTACAATCCCCTGCACACAGTAACTGCTCAATAAATCCAATTGATTGACTGACTAAATTAAGTCCAACTACACTGAACTGAATGCTAGGAGCCCATGAGAAACAGCGTGGCCTCGAAGAAAGAGCAAAGATGTAGGTGTCAGAGGACCTGGGTTCTAATCTTGGCTCTGCCAATTGCTTGCTGGGTGACCTTGGGCAAGTCACTTCACGTCTCTGTACCTCAGTTTCCTCAACTGTAAAATGGGGATTCAAGATCCTGTTCTCCCTCTTACTTGGACTGTGAACCCCATGTGGGACAGGGTTGACCACTGTACTGCAGCACTCAGAACAGTGCTCAACACATAGTAAGCCCTCAAATACCATTTTTAAAAAGGAGTTTATTTCCATTTTTACCCAGTCCCCCTCCAAGTTTGTGAGCCCCGCCGACTCTGCACCACTGTCCCTCACTGCCCACCATTTTTATTCCCCACAGGGTCTTTCTGCAACAACATCCTTTCTGCAGTGCTGCTTGTGGGCAGAGATTGCATCTACCGGCTCTGTTAATCTGTATTCTCCCAGGTGCTTAATACAGTGCTCTGCACACAGTAAGCGCTCATTAAATACCAATGATTGCAGAGCAATGCCAAGTCACCACTGCTTTCAATTTTGTTGTTATTGTTCTACAATTAGCCAGGAGAGGGTCTGTCAAGTTACATGAGATGTTCCTTTTCCTAACAGTTGACTTATAGCCTCAAAGGCACTCTCAGGTGGTGTCAGTCTGTCTATTAATGTCTCTCTCTTCCTCTAGACTGTAGGCTCGTTATGGGCAGGGAACATTTCTTCTAATTCTGCTGTACTGTACTCTCCCAAGTGCTCTGTTCACTACTCTGCACTGAAGCACTCAATAGATAGCACTACTTGATTGATTAGTGCAGGAGTAAAAGAGACACCTGAGCGTTCATCCCATGTTATCATGTTTTGTGCTGCCATGGTAACTGTGATCATTCTGAAACAAATCAATCAAGTGTTTTTCATCTAAATCTTCAGGTCAATTAGTTTTGAAAGTCCAAGGTTTCACGGACCATTTGAAACCTTCCTAGGAAGCTCCAGACTTCCCTAGTGTGCCATTTGTACTTTGCCGTCACCACTCAAAAGTTACTATCTATTCCCTGCTCGGCCACTTACTTGCTCTTCGTCCCTGACCCACACATTAAAAAGAACGTACATTCTTCTTGCTAAAGCAGTTTTTAAAATAATAATAATATTTGTGGAATTTGTTCTAGAAACCTGGGTGGATAGCTTGGGTTGATACAAGCAAATCGGGCTGGACACAGTCCCTGTCCCTCATGGGATTCACAGTCTTAACCCCTATTTCACAGATGAGAAACTGAGGCCCAGGGAAATGAACTGAAAGATTTCAAAAGGAAGCTTTTGACAGAGGGCTTTAAGCACAAAATAAATATCAATGGGGCTGACAATGCTACCAACAATATGATTTACTCTGCCTCCCAAATGATAGTTACTTTAACATTGAAGTAATTTATATTTAATTTCAGCAGTGGCATTTCCTTCTTTCTCTGGAACATCCCCTGGAATGGCTGAACTCTATTAGGTGACTTCCAAGAGTCCTTGTTTTGATGAAAACCAGAATGTAGCCACTTAATAAACGCTGACACAATTCATGTCAACACCAACCTGATTAAGTATCTACAGGATAAGCCCTGGGCAGTAGCAAAGACCTGGGTCTGCAGTCCCTTGATAATATCAGCAAATACCAGCAGACACATTAGAGAGTGCCAATAAGTTTTTATACAGCAACGTTGCTTCAATAGTTATAGAAAAGAGGAGATGAACAATAAGGATAGTGTCTGCTAATTCTGTGGTAGCGCTTAGTACAGTGCTCTGCACATAGTAAGCGCTCAATAAATATTATTGAATGAATGAATGGTACTGTGCTCTCCCGAGTGCTCAGTACAGTGCTCTGCACTCAGTAAATGTTCAATAAATATGACTGATTGACCCATTTTGCATTTCTCAGTCCTTAGCCCTATCCCTCACTACCACCACTGGGGCAGACACAGGGCAAAGTCAAGAGTTCTGACTTCTGTCCAATGAATATGCGAGCTAGTGTGGAGTAACCAGCACTCCACTGACGTTAACTGTTAAAATATTGTTATACTGTACTCTCCCAACTGCTTACTACAGTGCTCTGCACGCAGTAAACACTCAATAAGTATGATTGATACATGTTCAAATTTAGGAGGTTCACTGAGATGCAACGGAATGTTCATTGAAAAGAAGAGAAATCTCACCCTTGTCTCCAGTTACACTGAAAGTCATATTTAGTGTCAAAGGATGAAAAGTGAACAGTATAATATGATCATGGGTTCTAATCCCAGCTCCACCACTTGTCAGCTGTGTGACTTTGGACAAGTCACTTAACTGCTCAGTGCCTCAGTTACCTCATCTGTAAAATGAGGATGAAGACTGTGAGCCTCACATGGGACAACCTGATTACCCTGTATCTACCCCAGTGATTAGAACAGTGCATGGCACATAGTAAGCGCTTAACAAATACCAACATTATTATTATTATTATTTGCAATTGGCTTTGAATAGATTATGAATTGGAAAGAGTTCCCCTGCTGTGCACATAGAGCCTGCTATTCCTATCGTCTACCTGCTAATCAGTCACATTTATTGAGTGTTTACTGTATGCAGAGCACCACAGTAAGCCCTTGGGAGAGTCCAATGTAACACATTTTGTAAACACGTTCCCGGCCTACAGTGGGCTTAGTCTAGGGATGAGCAATAAATAGGGTGTATGAGTTTTCACAGGTGGCTTACAAGCCAACCACAGCGTTTCAGTTCAGCAACTATTCTAGGTTGGTTTGTTCCGTCAGGCACTTGCGAAATGCCTGCAGCCTTCAACTCTTGCCTTGAAGAAACAGGAAGTCCTCCTCCATTCCATTCTGTTTTAAATCCAACTTAATCCTCTATCTGGCATAAGGCATACCTTCTCAAATATGTTCTCCGCCAACATATCAAAAAGCCCCATTTCTTATGTTTCCATTCTTCCCCCACACCATCTGACTTGGCTTTACTTGAATCGACAGGGAAGAATTTCTTTCTCAAGGTTCTGCTCTAAACAGCCGAAAAGTCAGCCCACAATATATACTACTTCGGGATTCAGCCATTATTGTTGGACATCTCCACAATCCAGTGGCGAGACCACCTCAGATTTAGGGATTAGGAAATCTTGGATCAATTTGAAATAAAGCGGGTCAGTTTATCAAAATGCTTGAAGACCCCGATGGAGGAATTCAAAGGCATGAAGAGATGTTCGGAATGAGTTGGCTTGCTATCAGATACTTTAGGAAGACAAGAAGGTTATTGCTAGTAGTTTTAGTAGCAGTGGTAATAGCATTTAATGAGTGCTAACTGTGTGCAGAGCACTGTACTAAGCTCGGGGGAGAATACACAGGGGTGAATTAAACACAGTCTCTGTCCCTCTTGGGTCTCACCTAAATATGACAAGCTCCTTTTATTTCCTAGAATTGTATTTGTCTCTTATTCCTCTCAAGTTGAAAAGCACTACCAGAGGACAATCTGGGGCTTCTACAGCCTCCTGCAGAGACTCATAATCGTACGTCAACTCCTCAAGAGTTGATGTTGTGATGTTCGAGTTACTTTAATGTGGATTAAACAGCAGTTTAATGAGACTTCATGTTAACAGTATATAAGATCATTCTGGGCAGGGAACACGTCTACTAATTCTGTTGTATTGTTCTTCCCCAAGAGTGCTCAGCACATAATAAAGCGCTCAATAAATACCACTGATTGATTTTTCCAGAGGTTTTGGAACAGATCCTAATTTATAATACAAGTGTACGGGAAAACATGCCACCCAATATAGCCCCATTTGGAGAGAACATATTGCTACTATCGCAAGGGATGCCTATACTTGGTTAGATTGTATATTTTAAAATATTGATATTAATAATAATAATATTTGTTAAGTGTTTACTATGTGCCAGGCATGGTGCTAAGCACTAGTGTAGGTACAAGCAAATCGAGTTGGATATAGTCCCTGCTCAATGTGGGGTGTTCAGTCTCAATCCCCATTTTACAGATGAGGTAACTGAAGCAAAGTGACTTGCCTGAGGTCGCACAGCAGACATGTGGCAGAGCCAGGATTAGAAACCATGACCTTCTGACTCCCAGGCCCGTGCTGTATCCACTCACCAGACTATGACTCAGACTTACCAACACCAGGCTATCTTAACAAATGAATAATAAAATTCAGCAGGACTAATCAACAGCTACAGTTATTCTATCACTTCATAATACAGCATGGTTGGCTCAAGAAAAAATTGATACTTGGCTAGCATAATAAAACTTGTGCATCCCATCTGTATTGTGGCTAGGTACTATTCTGTGATCTCTTTGGCAACAAATGGGCTTAATATGCAAAATTCTTTCATGGATTTCACAGAATGCTACACCCCAGCCCAACTACTCTCTTGAGGCCCCCAGTGTCCCTCTGATAAGGACGAGGGAGCGCATGGGGTATTGCTCAAACCATTAGGCACTAAACTAACTCTCCTAGGAGCTCATCCCCTCACAAGGCTTCGATTACCATCTCTACAAGCCTGGCACCCAAATCTAGCTCTGGTCCCGAACAATCATCTGATCTACAATCCCGCACATCTTCTCTTGCATCCAAAACCTCTCCAATTTGCTGCCCAGCCAGCACCTCAAACTCAACATGACAGTCATGATCTGAACTCCTGTCAGTTGGGCACACCGCCATCTTCCTGGTCCCTGAAGTCCAAAACCCCAGTGTCATCCTCAACTCCTCACTCTTTTTCAAGGCTCATATTCACTCCGCTGCCAAATCCTGCGGGCTCTTCCCACACAGTATCTTTAGAAGCCACCCCTTCTTCTCCACCCAAACTTCCACTGCCCTGGCATAAACTTTGGCTTTATCATGGCATCGGTTTCCCTGATTTCAGCCTCTCCCCTCTCCTGCAAACACGATCTGCTGCTGCATGGATCATCATCTTGGCCAACGACTCCGCTCAAATCGCCCCATTGGCTTGTCACAATTGGCTTCAGGGGTCTCCATCAACTCACTCCACCTTACCTATCTGGTCTCCTCACTTACTATTCCCCAATACCCTCCCTGTTTCTCCCAAGCCAACCTTCTAGGTATACCTCAATCTTGACTCCCCTGCCTCCGGTCCCTCACGCAATCTGTTCCTCCAGCTAACTCGCTCATTCCCCAAATACAAAAGGCCACAGTTCTTCCCATCTTCAGAACCCTTCCAAAATTTCACTTCCTCCAATAAGCCTTTCCCAAGTAATTTTGCAACATCCTAAGCCATTGAAACTCAGTAAATTCTAGTAACTATGATTTTTTTATGCCCACCCTTAGCATATGCGAGAGTGTGTGCGTGTGTGTGTGTGTATTGATGTTATTTATTGAGCACTCTGTGTGCACAGTAGCGAACTATGGACTTGGGAAAGTGCAATAGGATTTTATTTATACAGTGCCAGTTAGTAGAATTTTTTGATTGGCAGCTTTTGGCCATATTATGCTTCTGATTTGCAAATCGTCAGTTCATGAGGCTTCACCATCCCTTGTCTATTTCAGTAAGTGATTTTTAAAGGTTCCTTCAATACAAATGATATATAATAATGATTATGGCATTTCTTTAAGTGCTATGTGCTAAGCACTGGGATGAATGCAAGATGAAATGCTGTCCTCTCAACCGTGATAGCAAAATTTGAATATGGCAGCTGCAAAGGCCCACAGAGAAAAATAGGCCAAGCAACTGGTCAAGCTCCTAATGCTGTATTGGAGGCTTCTGGGTAAAAATGGACACAAAGTTCAAACTTGGTATTAGGAAATGGTATTTACAGAACTTTTACAAGTATTCAATTCAGATCCACTACATTATTTTTACCCTCCATGATTTCTACTTTCTACCTAAATAACGCAGCTCACTGAGGACTAAATAAGTATCTTAACAAGTACAAAACTTCAGAGGGAATAGTGTAGAAGGAAAAATAAACCTGGATGATTCTGAAGGTTGCCTGACACTAAAAAATAAGACCATGGATAATGTGTTGGTCTGGGAATCAAAAGATGTAGGTGCTTGTCCCAGCTCTGCAGGGTTGTGTTATATTAAATCTTGATCAATTAATCAACTAATGGCATTTACTGAGTGCTTACTTGTGTGCAGAGTACTGAATTAAGCACTTGGAAATGTACCCTATAACAAAGCCACCTAGGATCTCAGTTTCCCCATCTGTAAAACCAGAATGGGAAAACTCCAGCCTTTACCGTATGTGTGGTTCAAAGGAATCAGAAAATATAGGAAAGAGGCCTCTATTGGAAATGTGCTACAAAAATCCCAGGCATGAACATAATTTTTGAAACTGGTATAATGTATTTCCTTTCTTCTTTTCTGAAGCTTTGATAGTTTGGGAACCACACTACCTTCATCCCCAAATAGAAATTCTTGGAGAAATTAGATAAGCCAATAGAATCATTTTCTGCACGGCCTTCTCAACAGCAAATTAGATATTGTCCATCAAAGCAATAACAGGTGATTGAGTCCAACCAGGAACAGTCAATTAGAGTGACCTACTTGCAGAATTTACAACTTTATATCAGACATTAAGTTTTGTACAGAAGAAGCAGGCTTATTTCCAGTGTGCTTTAGCAGATTAATGCCCATGCCTAGAAAAACTGTTCCCTCATAGGTCAAAGTGAAACCATTGTCAGAATAAATGAGGAAAGTGTCCAGTCTGGCTACCAAGCCTGTGCTGAGAAGTGTACATTTCCCCCCTGTGCAGAGAATATAAGTCAAGTGATAGGGGTAAAGTCTTTAACGATAACCCTGAAGTGATGAACATTTTCCATCATCACAAAATGATAACTCTGGAAGCACTCTCATTCCACAGAAACCCTATAATGGACAACTCATTCAAGTCATATCATGAAGCTTGTTGCAAGCGGGGAACATATCCAACTCTGTTGTATTGTACTGTTCCAAGTACTTAGTATAGTGCTCTGCCCAGAATGAGCTCTCAACAAATACCATTGATTGATTAAACAAAACTGATCTTTCATCCGGTCAACAAAATTACGTTTATTGCCTTCTGGTATACTGCTAAATGGTTTCTAGCTTCAGCTGGTACCTCTGTGCTATTTAGCCCAAATTTATTTGATTCATTATGGTATTTGTAAAGCACTTACTGTGTGACAAGCACTGTTCTAAGAGTGGGGTAGGTTGTCCCACATGAGGTTCACAGACTAAGGAGGAGGAAGAACTGAATTATTGAATTCCCACTTCACAGTTGAGGAAAATGAGGCACAGAGAGGTGACTTGCCCAGCGTCACAATGAAGAAAATTGGCAGCCCTGGGATTGGAACCCAGGTCCTCTGACACCCAGGCCTGGGGTCTTTCCACTAGGCCACATTGCTTTCTAGCCACAAAAATGGCTCACTAAGACTTTAGCTACGTTGTAATTACTTAAATAATAGTAGCAGTAGCAGCAACATTTAGTGAGGGTCATCTTGGGGAGGTATACCCACTTGATGCTCAGTAAATACAGAATCCAGCAATAGTAATTGTATTTGTTCAACGCTTACTATGTGCCAGGCACTGTACTAAGCGCTGGGGTGGATACAAGCAAATGGAGTTGGACATGGTCCCTGTCTCATGTGGGGCTCACAGTCTCAATCCCCAGTGTGAAACAAAACCTCCTCACTCTTGGCTTCAAAGCTGTCCATCCCCTTGCCCCTTCTTACCTCACCTCCCTTCTCTCCTTCTACAGCCCAGCCTGCACACTCCGCTCCTCTCATTCATTCATTCATTCATTCGATAATATTTATTGAGTGCTTACTAAGTGTAGAATGTACAATTTGGCAACAGATAGAGACAATCCCTGCCCAATGATGGGCTCACGGTCTATACGGGGGAGACAGACAGCAATGCAAAACAGAACAAAACAAGACAATGCCATCAAGATAAATAGAATCAAGGAGATATACACCTCATTAACAAAATAAATAGGGTAATAAATAATATACATAAATGAGCACAGTGCTGAGGGGAGGGGAATGGGGAAAGGGGGAAGAGGGGAGGGGGAGTCCTCTGTCACTGCTAACCTCCTCACTATGCCTCGTTCTCACTTATCCCGCCATCGACCTCTGGCCCACGTCCTGCCTCTGGCCTGGATTGCCCTCCCTCTTCAAATCTACCAGATAATCACTCTCCCTCCCTTCAAAGCCCTACCTGAAGGCCTTCCCAGACTAAGCTCCTCTTTTCCTCAGCTTCCCCTCCCTCCTGTATCACCTCGACTCACTCCCTTTGTTCTTCCCCCTCACCCCACAGCACTTACATAAAAATATGTATATATCTACAATTCTATTTATTTATATTGATGCCTGTTTACTTGTTTTGATGTGTATATATCTATAATTCTATTTATATTGATGCCTGCTCACTTGTTTTGATATTGGTCTCCCCACTTCTAGACTGTAAACCCGGTGTGGGCAGACAAGAGGCAAAGCCAGGATTAGAACCCAAAACGCAGGGAGTCAGAGGACCTGGCTTCCAATGTTCGCTCTGCCTCTTGTCTGCTGTGTGACCTTGAGCAAGTCATTTAACTTCTCTGTGCCTCAGTTACCTCATCTGTAAAGTGCAGATCAAGATGGTGAGCACTATGTGGGATAGGGACCGTGTCCAACCTGATTATCTTGTATCTACTCAAGTGTTTCGGTGCCCGGTACATAGAAATGCTTAACAAATAGCATTTTTTTTTAAAAGGTTCTCTAACTCCCAGGCCAGTGCTCGTTTCCTCTAGGCCATGCTGCTTCTCCTAGAAAGGAAGTTCTCTAATCGTGGTTGCCTCATGCAGTGGAGGATAGGATCTCCCCCCCTCCCCTTATAGATTGTACGCCCAGTATGGGCAGGGATTGTCTCTCTTTATTGCTGAATTGTACTTTCCAAGCACTTAGTACAGTGCTCTGCACACAGTAAGAGCTCAATAAATATGACTGAATGAATGAATGAATGAATGAATGAAATGAAGACTTACAGTCCAGAGAGTCAGCCACTTCCACCACAGGCAGGCCTAACCAGCTTGAAGTCAGTTGTGAATAAACTCAGAAGCCCTAGCCCATCTCTGATCTTGGAGTCGCAGTGTGCCGGGAAGTTAATGAACATAACTAGACCATAAGCTCACTGTGGGCAGGGAATGTGTCTACTGTTATATCGTACTCTCCCAACCATTTAATACACTGCTCTGCCAACAGTAAGCACTCAATTAATACGATTGAATGGACTGGCTGGTCAACTAAGTGCCACCGTGGGGAGAAGCAGTTCTCTTAGAGCCAGGCTGGATCCAACTTGTGGGCCAGATTAAACTTCCTGGTGGCCCAGATCTGGCCCTTGGTTATTTACACACCCGGGAACTGGCATCATTCATAAGTGGGTTTCAGGAAATGGTGATCACATAATTGCAAAAAAAAACCCACTTTTTTGTCCAATTTAATAACGATGTTCTGATCATTAACTGCTTTTCACACATGATCAATAACTTGGGTATTACAACTGGCTTGATTTCAAGAAATGAAAAAATATATCGATCACTAGTCTGGAAGAAAAAATCTGCTCAGAGCTACTGAAGGGGCATGTTTCATTAAATCTCTAATGATCAACTGAAATCTCAAAAGCTAACTTTTGAAAATAGAATTTTAACAAAGTGAAAACATTTTTCCTTTAAACTGAATAATTTAAAAACAGAATATGCCTGGTACGGACCCACAGGGGATGGGGACCTACAGGTCTTCGGTCGGGGGTTGGGGGGAGATGGTAGTGATGGGTATCTGACCCACCACTCCCACTGTTCCAGCTCTTTTGTCTGCCAGGAGCAAGCTCCCTGTTGCTTACACAGGCCCAGTTTAGGGAAGCCCCCACCCCAATTTTTATTTTTGCAGGCTCCCTTTAGCCTGAAGCCCTGCCCATATGCCATCATAGGCCCTCTGGTCTAAAACAACCCACACAACCACCCCCCTCAAACCAACAACTGGGAAAGACATACCAGCCTCACACACTTCGGTGCCCAATGGAAAAAGAGTTCCCACTAAGAAATAATTCATACTGAGATGACTGTTCTGGGACTTGTTTGATTGAAACTGCTTTCTGGACAGCTCTGGATACTCTTCACCTCAGATCCTCAATGTATTTTTAATCAATCCTGGAACACAGGGACCAGCCTCTTGAAAGGCAGCTCCCTGGATAATCAAAGAGTTTGAAACAGGCAAATGGCAAGAATCACGAGGTTAGGGTCCTTGGAGTCAGATAACATTGCTGGGGGCTCCAGTTCATGAATTACAGCAAGACGCCAGAGGCCAATGAATTAAAGAAGAACATTGGAGGGAGCCAAGAGTTTTGTCATGAGAATAGGATGCCCATGAGAAGTCCATGTTAGAAAGTCTGGAGGTGAGGCCAGGCAATTGAAGAGGGAAAAACTCCAGGTAACACTGGTGGACTCATAAGTAACTCTAAAATATTTAAGAATCTAGCTATGGGAATAGGATAGACCCAACACTTAATGAACATACTCTTATATTAATAGATTAACCCAGTTGTAGGTCGGGCCTCCGTTAGCCGAAAACATGCCAGTCTCAGCCCACTCCCCTTCAACTCTCTCAGATGACCTCAAACTTGTTCCCCAAACATTCCCTGCTCTGGTGGAATTAATGTGTAAGCTTAAGATAGCCAACACTTACCAGGCATACCCCTATCTCAAACTTGTATCCCCATTTTTAAAACTAAACTGAGACTCGCTGCAAATTACTAATGTGAGAAATACAGATATTCTGGCCTTGAAATTATAGCCAGGCCAGTGGTGTTCAAATCCAGACCTGAGGGAAATAGGAAAGCCTTGACAGTGCATATTCCCTCTTGAGAAAGATAAATCTATAAGTTAATTAACAACAAGTGTCCACCTGCAAGAACAAAAGCACATTTTATTGACATATTCACACAGAGTCCCAGCACTGGAAGAGATTTATCCCCAAAAGTAAATTACTGGATGGAATACAATATTTCTCTGAGCACATTTCCATGAGTTAATCAGTTGTACTTGGCTACAATTCTTTTTAAATGCACAAATACTGGGAAACTAAGAGAACTTTCAAATAAAATAACTTTTCCCATCTTAAACATAGAGTATTAGTTAAAAGACAGCCAGCAAAAGCCATAAAAAGTCTTCCAGAAAAGATGAAGGGAATCTAGTCTGAATTCTATACCATTTAGGACAAGGTGAAATGCCAAGGGTGGGAACCCAACTGTGGCGATCCACTTCATAAGGTGGAAGCTCACAGAAACGGAATTCAGGAACCAATTTCCCATTTAAAAAATTGTTCCTATGAGGCCATTTCTTTTCATCCAATATTTCGATTTCAGACAACTTTCTGGAATCAACTATGTTCTAAATCCAAGGATTGACTGCGGGTTTGGTTGAGGAGCAGCATGGCAGAGTGGGTAGAGCATGGGCCTCGGAGGCAGATGATCATGGGTTCTAATCCCAGCTCTGCCACTTGTCTGCTGTGTGACCTTGGGTAAGTCACAACTTCTCTGTGCCTCAGTTACCTCATTTGTAAAATGGGGATTAAGACTTGTGAGCCCCATTTGGGACAGGGATTATGTCCAAGGTGATTTGTTTGTATCCACCCCAGCACTTAGTACGGTACATGGCACATTAAGTACTGAACAAACACTACAACTATTATTATTACTCAGTTTTTCTACTTCTACAATAGGGGTTTCATAATTTGGGGTTTTTTTTAAAAAAAAAAAAAAGGTGATTTAACTCTCTTCAATTGTAATTTTTTTGAATATTCACTATTTTTATACTACTTTACGAAAAGCTCAGTACAATGCTCTGCACACAGTAAGCACTCCAGAAATACCACTTATTTGAATGATACTATCTACTGCAATCCCTATATTGTACTATATTCCATTACCAAACTTCCCACAATCTCAGAGTCGCTTTTAGCTTTTAAAGGAACTGTATACAGGTAACTGAATTCAGTCATACAATGAAAAGTTCATCCAAACCAAACAGGGGTTGTTGGACAGAGAAATTATCATTTGCTTATCCTCTACTTGCAAAGGGTCAGAGACCATATGTGAACCAATGAAATGTTAAACAAGGAGTAGGGATTAGAGGGAGCGCTCTCATTTGCAAAGCAAATTACACAGTTTATCTCCTCCACCACAGCTGAACAAACTATCCAGCCAGTAACAGAACCCAAACCCACAAACCAAAAAAAGAGGAAACAAAAACCTCTTTATGGTGATAGCAGTAATAGCATTTATTAAGAGCATTACAGTGTGCAGAGCACTGTGCTAAGAACTGGGAAACAGTATACCACTGGGAATTAGACACAGATCCCATCCCGCCCGCCGGGGGCTCACAATCAGTGTGAAACCAATCACTTTGAATTTATTTTTTAATAATGAGAAAAGATTAAGGGCTGGCTGTACTATAGGTAGAACAATAATGTTCTTTATTAGTTATACTGGGTATGGAGGCTTAGTTTGGAAATCAAGATACCTGGATTCTCTTCTTACCTTACCTGCTTGACTGGCTACGTAATCTTGAACAATTCACAAAGACTCTTTGGAACTCAATTTAACCTTCTGCAAGGTGAAAAAACATACTACTATTTTGCAACGGTTTTTGAGACTCAGATCAAAGGCAGGTTTTATAAACTTCACCTTGCTACTCTTCTACAACAACCCAGCCCACACACTTCACTCCTCTAATTCTAACCTTCTCCCTGTACCTTGATCTCATCTATCTCACCGGTGAACCTTCCTTCTGGCCTGGAACACCCTCCCTCCTCAAATCCGACATCACTCTCCCCACTTTCAAAGCCTTATTGAAGGCACATCTCCTCCAAGAGATCTTCCCTGACTAAGCCCTCTTTTCTTTACCTTCAACTCCCTTCTGCATCACCCTGACTTGCTCCCTTTTTTTAATCTCCTCTCCCAGCCCCACAACATTTATGTACATAACTGTAATTGATTTATTTATATTAATGTCTGTCTCCCTCTCTAGACTGCAAGCTCATTGTGAGCAGGGAATGTGTCTGTTTATGGTTATACTGTACTGTGTGTTCTGCACACAGTGCTCAATAAATATGCTTGAATGAGTGAATAAGGCAAAGATGCTTGCATGCAGTGAATTTCTTTTATTTTACTTTATTTTTAGGATAAGCTAAGGTACGATAGAATAAAAATAAAAATTTTCCTCCTAATTCAAAATTAAGTTTCCTAACTACATCAACATTATGTATTCTAAACCCTCACAAATTCACCATAGGAGCCATCTGTTCCACAGCTTTGTTTTCAAGACTCTCCATAGTTGGATGCAAGATGAGTTTTATTGTGTCTGAAAAGTTTTCAGGCCATTTTTCAGACAGGGAAATGAAATACTTTGCACTGCATTTTATCTTTTCATGAAGTATAGTTGCTTCACTAGAGGAGGGGCAGTAATCCTAGTACATCCTAGTGGAAAGAGCCTGGGATTGGGAGTCAGGAGAATTGGGTTTAATCAATCAAATTTACTGAGTGCTTACTGCATGCAGAACACTGTACTAAGCACTTAGGAGAGCACCATATAACAGCTTTGGTTATCCTGATCCCTACCCACAAGGAGCTTACACTCCACAGGGTTTTAGTTCTGGTTCTATTACTTGCCTGGTCTGTGACCTTGGGCAAGTCACTTGATATTAGACTAGAAGCTCATTGAGGGCAGAGAATGCTTAATACAGTGCTCTACACACAGTAAGCACTCAATATTTATGAGAGGAGGGGAGAGGAAATGTCACAGCAGTGTAGTCTAGTGGAAAGAGCATGGGCCTGGGAGTCAGAGGCCTTAGGTTCTACACTCAGTTCTTCCTTGTGTGACCTTGGCCAGTCTTTAGCATTTCTGGGCCACGGTTTCCTCATCTGCAAAATGGGGATTCAATACCTATTCTCCCTCCTACTTAGTCTGTGAGATCTGATTATCTTGTATCTACTCCAGCACTTAGTACAGTGCTTGGCCCATTGCAAGGACTTAAAAAAAATACCACTAATTATTATTATTCAGGTTAAGCTGAGGTTAATCTGAACTCTATGTGCTCCCTTCACCATTCTCCACTTAACTTAGACCACACAACTTTAAGGTTGATAGTGAAACATTAAATACCATCCCTCCACCCCCCCCCCAAAAAAGGGCAAAAGAAAATCCAAGTATCATTCAGTGTTATTTACTGAGCACTATGTGCAGAGCACTGTACTAAGCATTCGGGCAAATACAATATAAAAATATCACAGAGTTGGTAGACACATTCCCTGCCCACAGTGAGTTTACATTCTTCATTCATTCAATAGTATTTATTGAGCGCTTACTATGTGCAGAGCACTGTACTAAGTGTTTGGAATGTACATTCTGGAGGAAGAGTTTACAGTTTAAGAGAACAAGCTATGTACCTCAATACAGGTCCCAACTATGCCTGAACAAAAAGAAACACCCAAAACTAGCCATACACTTCATATAAACTTTAATTCACAAAGTGAAACATGGTGAATAAAGGCATAAAATATGTTTCCATTTAGGAAGGCACAGAAAAGGGAATCAAAGCAGCCTCAAGCATAATACAGACATGGAGGTAACTGGGGAAAAAAGCTGACTCGATTAAGAAAAAACAATAAATAATAAACCATATGCTGTTCAGCCTGAAAAGGACTGGCAGACCTTAATTCAATCACAGTCCTCTCAAGAACCACAATGGCCGGTTCAGTCTAGCAGAAAATGTCAACTAGAGCAATGTTACTCACATAAGGAAAAGGTCATGGAACTTTGATTTGCTTTGAGAAAACTACTCCAATAGTCCATCATCTTGACCCAAGATGACTGGAAAACTGACTGCACGCCATATCAGTTGAACTATTGATGCCAGATTATCTTTGCTCTTTCTAATATTTACGCAAAATAAAAATCACTCACTCTTTAAAACCAACTGCAATGTTTGACTACTTTTATCCTATAAAAATCCATTGTATTATTAAACAACACACCAAGTACTATTTTCTTTGGGTTTCGATTTAATTGCTTACTGACATTACCTTGGGATCCTTTGCTGTCTTCCAGGAGGAAAATATGACAAAAGCCTTGTTGGATTTTATTTTCCCCTTTGTAAACTTAATCAATCATGTTTATTGAGCGCATACTGTGGGCAGGGCACTATACTAAGCGCTTGGGAGAGTATGATATAACAGAGTTGGTAGATACATTTCCCTTAGAGCTCTCAACTTCCAAGAACCTTAATCCTAGGCTTTATATCTCTGAAAAGAACAAGAAAGAAGCAAGAAACTTAAGGGGTCAGATATCAACAATGCAATATCATCTGTAGATAATGCCAGTGAAAAGACAAATGAAAATATTAAACCCTGGTAGTGAGGAGATGGGGGTGAAAGGAGAGAAAAAGATAAATAGGAAGGTGAGCTGGAGAAGAGTTTAGAACCACTGGAAAAGTAGTTTGGGTCTCTCTCTCCACTCAACCTGAAGTTTCTGCAGCTCCAAGCCCTCACACAACTCCAGAAGGGATATCTACTTGATGATCTAATGAGAACCTCAATCAATCAAGCCATCTATCATATTTATTGAATGCTTGCTGTGTGTAGATTACTGTACCTAAGCGCTTGGGAGAGTACAGTACAAAAGAGTTGGTAGACACGTTCCTTGCCCACAACGAGCTTACAGTCTAGAACCTCTAGGACATCTGTCCATGAAGGGCAATTCTAGGCAGAGGAGGGATACATATCTCTGGTTTTTCAAGGCAATTCATTCACATAGTTTTAAATTTCCATTGTTGCAAATTCTAAAGAACACAGAATAAGGGAAGCCCAATGTTTAAGCATTTTCTGGAAAGAAAATTCCATCATCCAGACGATAAAGACATAAGTATCTGGCATTGCAAGCCAATTCCTGAGATGTCAGGCTGGTTGGCAGAGTGTGAAGGAAGAAAGTTTTGGAAATTGGCAAATCACTAGGCAGCACAGCTAGTCAGAAAGCAGCCTGCTGCTACTCCCCGTGTTCTCTGAAGAGAGGCAAAGAATAACAGGTCAGTGGTCAAATGCCAGGTTACTCTGTCATTCATTCATTCAATTGTATTTTTTGAGCACTTACTGTGTGCAGAGCACTGTACTAAATGCTTGGAAAGTACAATTCGGCAACAGAGACAATCCCTACGCAACAACTGCCTCACAGTCTAGAAGGGGAAGAAAGACAACAAAACAAAACAAGTACACAGGCATCAATACCATCAAAAGAGATAAATAGAATTATAGATATATATATATACATTAATAAAATAGAGTAATAAATATGTACAAATATACACAAGTACTCTTTGGTGGGTAATGGAAAAGGCACAAGACCTGGAAGTCAGAGGACCAGGATTGTAATCTTGCGTCTGTCATTGGCCTCTTGTAGGGCAAATCATTGAAATTTTCTATGATTCAATTTCCTCCTCTGTAAAATAGGGATTAAATGCCTAGTCTCCCTTTCCCTTAGACTGTGAGCCCTATATGGGACAAAGTGTCTGACTTGATGATCTTGTATCTACTTCAGCACTTAATACAGTGCCTGGCACATATTAGGAGCTTAAATACCACAATTATCATTACTATTATTATTCCTATTATTATTATCATCATCAAACTCTGGTTGCTAAGTTTTGGGTGGTTAGTAGTTGGGATTTTATTTTTTTCCAAAGGTGCTGAACATTAAATATATTTCTGAAAAAAAATTTCAGACACATTTCAAAGGGGATGTTTGGACAGAAAATTACTAGGAATTGTTTCTGCACTCTTGTGTCTGCAGTCACTGAGGCTCTACATCCATCATCAATCATTATCCTAGCAGAACAGCAATAGTCTCTCCTCAGAGACTGTCTTTCATTCAAGGATATCATAGTTCTTAAGTATTGATTTCCATAGAAAGCCAGAAGGTACTGATGATACAAACAAAAGGTTGAAGGGAACTAAAGAGATCTTTGATCACTGGAAGTTCTCTGGAAATTGATCAAACATTCTCAAGCTACTGAAGATCTGAACAAGGAGTGAATTATCCACAATCCCCTAATATCATGGGGACTTCACAGGACAAGGCAGTTATTGGGCTAAATGAGGTAACTTTATATTCCTGAGCTATCACACCAACATGTCGATGAAACTATTTCTAGTCCAAGGTCCCCATCAAAGAGAAGGGGCAGCAGGCATGGGATGGGGGAAGAGGGGAAGGGAGATGGAACAATATCTCAAGAGGAGAACTCCTGCCTCTTCTCAAAATCCACCCCCTCCACCTCTGACCCCATTCCTTTACACCTTATCGAAGTGCTTGCCCCCTTCCTTCTTCCCTCCATGAACACTTCAACAGTTCACTCTCCAATGGCTTTTTCCACCACCACTTTTTAACAAGCTCATGTCTCCCCTATCCCACGGCTCCCTCCAGTTATTGCCCCTTTCCATCCTACCACTCCCTCTCCACATTCCTTGAGTGAATTGTCTACACCTGCTGTTTCCACTTCCTCTCCTCCGATTCTCTCCTTGACCCTCTCCAATCTGGCTTCCGCCCCCTTCACTCCACAGAAATGTTCTCTCAAAGGTCATCAATGATCTCCTTCTTGCTAAAGCCAATGGCTTCTACTCCATCCTAATCCTCCTCAATCTCTCAGTCGCTTCTGGCTATCAACCACCCCCTTCTCCTGGAAATATTAGCCAACCTTGGCTTCACTGACACTGTCCTCTCCAGGTTCTCCTATCTCTCTGGCTACTCATTCTCATTTTCTTTCCTGGGCTCCTCCTCTGCCTTCCCACAAGACTCAGTTCTGTCTCCCCTTCTATTCTCTATTTATACCCACTCCATTGGAGAACTCATTGCTCCCATGGCTTCAACTATCATCTCAATACAATCATTCCCAAATCTACATCTCCAGCCCTGGTCTCTCTCCTCCTCTGCAGTCTAGCATTTCTTTCTGCCTCAGGACATCTCTAGTTAGAGGACCTCCCCACACCTCAAATTTAACATGTCCAGAACAGAACTCTTTACCTTCCCACCCAAGCCCTATCCTGCCCATGACTTTCCCATCACCGTAGACAGCACCACCAGCCTTCCTGTCTCACAAACCATAACCTCAGCATTACATTAGCCTCATCTCTCTCGTTCAACCCACGTATTCAATCTGTCATCAACTCCTATTAGTTCCACCTTCACAAGAACATCGCTAAAATCCATCCAGTCCTTTCCATTCAAATTGCTACATTAATTCAAGCATTTATTGTCTCCATCCTTGATTACTACATTAGCCCCCTTGCTGACTTACCTGCCTCCTGTCTCCCCTCTCCAGTCTATACTTCATTCTGCTGCTGCCTGAATCATTTTTCTAAAAATCGTTCAGTCCATTCAATTCAATCATATTTGAGTGCTTACTGTGTGCAGAGCACTGCACTAAGTGCTTGGGAGAGTACAAATACAACAATAAACACACACATTTTCCTGCCCACAGCAAGCTTCCAGTCTAGCTTCCAGTTACAGTTTGTGGGTGGGTACAGCCCCACCCACAAAACACCTGTCCAACACCTTGAACCTCCCGCCCTGCACACACAGATAGTGTGCGTGTCCCTCGCCCTCTCACTGAACACAGGTGTGTACATACACACACACACACACATACACACAAACACACATGGAGGCCCAGGTAAAAATCATGCACCTCTCACCCACCACTGACTCCTATAGCCAATCTGCCCTGTACCAGCCCAGCAGCAAGGGAACAGCAACATCTTCACTCAGGCTTGGGGGCTGAGGTGGGGTGGAGTTAGGGGTGTGGAAAAGGCCAGAGAGAACACAGGCTCAGCTTCCCCAGACTGCAGTCCCAGACCTGATCTCGGAGAGACTCGGGGGCTTCAGGAAGGGGCTGGGGGCCGGGAGGTGCAGACTGGATCAGTGACCTTTGGACCAGGCTTAGCCAGTCCATGTTTCCCTACTACTCAAGAACTTTCAGTGGTTGCCCATCCACCTCCACATCAAACACAAACTTCTGAGCACAGGCTTTAAAACACTCAATCACCTCCTTCTTTACCTCTCTCATTTCTTTCTCTGGCTTGTTACATCCTCTCTTTTCATATCTAATAGACGATCACTCCCCACCCCCCTTCAAAGCCTTATTAAGAGCACATCACCTCCAAGAGGTCTTCCCTAAGCCCTCCTTTCCTCTTCTCCCACTCCCTTCTGTGTGACTCTGGCACTTGGATTTGTACCCTTTATTCAGCCCTCCCTCAGCTTCCCCAGACTGCAGTCCCAGACCTGATCTCGGAGAGACTCGGGGGCTTCAGGAAGGGGCTGGGGGCCGGGAGGTGCAGACTGGATCAGTGACCTTTGGACCAGGCTTAGCCAGTCCATGTTTCCCTACTACTCAAGAACTTTCAGTGGTTGCCCATCCACCTCCACATCAAACACAAACTTCTGAGCACAGGCTTTAAAACACTCAATCACCTTCTTCTTTACCTCTCTCATTTCTTTCTCTGGCTTGTTACATCCTCTCTTTTCATATCTAATAGACGATCACTCCCCACCCCCCTTCAAAGCCTTATTAAGAGCACATCACCTCCAAGAGGTCTTCCCTAAGCCCTCCTTTCCTCTTCTCCCACTCCCTTCTGTGTGACTCTGGCACTTGGATTTGTACCCTTTATTCAGCCCTCCCTCAGCCCCATAGCACGGATGTACATACCTGTAATTCAATTATTTATATCTGTATCCCCCACTCAACTCTAAGTTCCCTGTGGGCAGTGAACTTTTCTTCCCACTCTTATGTTGAACTTTCCCAATGCTTACTACAGGGCTCTGCGCAGAGTTAGTGCTCAATAAATATGATTGATTAATAGATGAAACAAGAAGTTGGGAGAAACGGGCAGCTGGGGAAGTGAGGTGAAAGAGACCAGAGGGCTGGTGAAAGACTGTATGCCCTTCCAATCAATCAATTCTTCAGCTGGTTCTTTCCTCGTGCTTAGAACAGTGCTTGCCACATAGTAAGTGCTTAACAAATACCAACATTATTATTATTATTATTACTACTACCCTATGGTGACTCCTCCCAGAGATCCACTCAGCAGCCTTTCCCCTGCTTCTAAGAGTATAGAAAAAGATGGTTATTTATTAGTTGGAAACTTCCAAAGTATATGCAGACATTTCTAATTCCCAATATCTTTGCTGCATGAACACAGTAGAAGATAGAGCAGCCTTAAAAGGAAAAATGTGCATGAATAAGGCAAACACAATAAACTGTTATTCAATAAAAATGGGCACGAATAAAGCAAACACAGTAAACTGTTATTCAGGAAAAATGGGCATGAATAAAGTAAACACAAAAAAACTGTTATTCACAAAAACCAGGATCAGAGGGACCCTGTTGAAGTTTGAAGGTGGTAGCTTGAAAAAAAGACAACATTTCTTCACAAAGCAGTGGTAGAAGGATGGCATTTGTTACCATGGGAGAATGAACAGGTCAATAATAGTAACAGGCTCAAGAAAAGTTTTAAGCACTTGAGTATTCCTCCCATTCTCTCCTCCCCCACCCAGGAGCATTCATCTTTCAACTCAATCACATGTCTCTCTCCCCCATAGACTCTAAGAATCTTTTGAGCAGGAATCATTTCTCCCAAGTCTACTGACCTGTTCTTTCCCAGGCACTTAGTACAGAGTTCTGAACACAGTAAGACCTCAATAAATACCACTGACTGATTGAACCCCCTACCTGTAATACATTTTAGTGCCTGTCTCCCTGATAGAATGTGAGCTCCTTGTGGGCAGGGATCTCCCAAGCTCTGTGTATTCTACCCAGATTAAGTGCTCAAGAAACACTACTGATTGATAACCATTGATAAGGTTTACTACAGGGAACAGTAAGCAATGAAGAGGGATAAGTTAATGATTTTGGATGGTCTCCCCTTAAACATGTAAAGAAGGGCGAGCCTGGATGAACCATTGTTGATTATTCTAGCAACAAAACAGGCCACAGAATTACATTGTGGACAGGGAATGTGTCTGTTATACTGACATTTTGTACCCCCCCAAGCGCTTAAGTACAGCGCTCTGCATAAAGTAAGCATTCAATAAGTACAATTGATTGATGCATGCCCCTTAAATTCAAAACTTACCAAATTCAACTGGAAATCCAAGACACTAAATATATGATGCAAAAAATTAAAGTCGGACAGTAGTCTAAATTTTCAGAAATGGGACCTAAAGACACTGAGTACAACTGTGAAGTTTCATGGCATTCAAGGTCAGAAATAAAGACTCAGGGCTTCTTGCCTGCAGTTTACTTTTTAAAAAATTATGGGGTTTGCTATGAGTACTGACAAGTCTGTCTGAGCACTATATTCAAGTCAAAATAAATATCTCTTTTCTACTTAGCATCACTCCAGTGGTTAATCATTCAGAGTATTTCAGATGCCAGAACGATAGTCATTTTAGTGACAATGATTTACAGATTCTGATTATTTGTAAATGGCCATCTTAACTTTTAGATTAAATGTTTACAAAAATGTTCCCCAATCGGAAGATATATCAAAACTTGAAATATAGGGATTTCTAAAGCTCCTTTATCTGTGTTCATAGCGGGAAAATGCTTTCCCTTGCCCCCTTTATCTTACTTCCCTGATTTCCTACTACGACCCAGCACATACACTTCGCTCCTCTAATGCCAACCCACTCACTGTACCTCGATCTCATCCATCTCACCAGCAACCCCCTTGCCCACATCCTGCCTCTAGCCCAGAACTTCCTCCTTCTTCATAACTGACAGACGATCACTTTCCCCACCTTCCAAAGTCTTACTAAAAGCACATCTCCTCCAAGAGGCCTTCCCTGACTAAGCCCTCATTTTCCTCTTCTCTTACTCCCTTCTGCGTCATCCCTTGCATTAGGATTTGCACCCATTATTCACCCCTCCCTCAGCTCCAGAGTACTTATGTATGTAGCTGTAATTTATTTTATTGATATTAATGTGTCTTCCCCTTTAAACTGCAATATAATTCTGTTATATTGTACTCTCCCAAGGGCTTAGTCTAGTGTTCTGCAAACAGTAAGTGCTCTATAAATGTGATTAATTGATTGATTTCCATTTTGACATCTTGTTTAATGCAAATGCAAGTTAAATAACCTGGAGTCTTCAAATGCCTCTCCTCACCCCTAACTCTTCTACCTGCCTTTATTTTAAGGGAACTAAACTCACTCTCAAGTCCTTTTTGTTCCTTTCATCTATTCCTTCTTACGTAGCATCTCGTTTGCCTGACATTTCCCATTTCACCTATCCCAACCTTCAATCAAAATCAATGCTCTATAAACAGCCTATTTTACGGGTAAATGACATTCAGTCATCCTTCCTCTGATTTTCAAAATCAAAGCGAGAAGGGTGTTCATTACTTCTCATTTCTCAGGTTACAGGTTTCAAGAAAGCAAGGACTGCTGAACATCCAATGCCTAATGTTTTATGGGCCCTGACCCAGCATAGGCAGAATGTTAGGCATTTCATTTCTTGTTTTAACTATACTGCAGCCCATGACTATGTTAGAACAGGTTGCGTGAAGCACATTAAAGAAAATTTAATTTCTATGGAGAAAAGGGCAGCTTATTAAATCACAAAATGACTATGAGTCAGAAATGCAACAATTAGAAGAAAATTTGGGATGATCCTGAAATGTATTACTAGGAATCTGACAGCCATAGCCAGAAGAAATACTTCTGATGCGTTTTGCCTTAGTCAAACCCAAAAACATTGGATCTTGTTCCGTTTACAATACTTCGAAAATAGGCAAAACCTAGAGAGAGCAAAGTGAAAAGCAATAAGTACTACAAGGAAGAAAAATACTACATTTCCATAAAACCAGCTCCCTAAAATCAGATTCTTCAAAATATAAAACAATTCTCCTTTTCTCACAAACCTATAGTCAGTCAGTCAACTGCATTTATTGGGGCCCTTACTGTATGCAAAGCACTGTATTAAATCCTTGGGAGAGTACAAATCAACAAAATAATAGGCACATTCCCTGCCCACAATGAGTTTACAGTCTGGACAGGGAGACAGACATTAAAATAAACATATTACAGATATGTACATAAGTAATGCGGGACTGGAGAAGAGATCATGGGTTCGACTCCCGGCTCTGCCACTTGTCAGCTGTGTGACTTTGGGCAAGTCACTTCTCTGTGCCTCAGTTCCCTCATCTGTAAAATGGGGATTAAAAGTGTGATTACCCTGTATCTCCCCCAGCGCTTAGAACAGTGCTCGGCACCTAGTAAGCGCTTAACAAATACCAACATTATTATTATTATTGGGAGGGAGAATGAATAAAGGGAGCAAGTCAGGGTGAAGCAGAAGGGAGTTGGAGAAAAGGAAAAGAAGGCTTAGTCAGGGAAGGCCTCTTGGAAGTGGTGTGCCTTCAATAAGCTTTGAAGCAGGGGAAGAGTAATTGTCTTTTGGATATGAAGGGGCAGGGTGGGCCAGGCCAGAGGCAGGATGTGGGCGAGGGGGTGGTGGCAAGGAGCCGAAATCAAGGTAGAGTGGGAAGGTTGGCATTAGAGGAGTGAAGTTGGTGGGCTGGGATGTAGTCAGAGCATAGTGAGGAGAGGTAGGAGGAGGCAAGATGAATGAGATTGTAACTCTTTTGCGGGCAGGTATCATATCTCATGTCTATTTACTATATCTCCCTTGCATTTAGTATAAACTGATCACTAATTTTTTTTCGTATCTCTTTACCATTTTTCTTTTTCCTTTTACTTACACCACACAACTTGTTTAACACTCGTTTACAATAGTCAGAACAGGAGGTAAGTGTAGGCTCAGTCTGAGGAGGAAGCAAGATGAGAGCCTCAATCGCAACAGTACCATACACACACAATAATCAACAAAATAAAATCAGGAATTAGACTGAGAGGTCAGTCAAGGCAAAGAGGCCAAGAGGAGGAGTGGGAAGAGTGGGAGGAAGTGAGAGACAGAGACAGAAAGAGACAGAGACAGACAGGGAAAGTGAAGAAGAGAGAGGGAAGAAGGGGAGAGAGGGAGGGGGAAGGGAGAGAGGGAGGGAGATGGGGGAAAGGAAGGGGGAGGGGAAAGGGGAGGAGGAAGAAAGGGGGGAGAGAGAGAAAGGGAAGGGGAATAGAGAGAGGGAGGGGGAAGGGGGGGAGAGAGAGATGGAGATGAGAGAGATAGGAAGAGAGAAGGGGGAGATGGGGAAAGAGAGACATGGAGAGAGAGAGAGAAGGGGAGGGAGAGAGACGAGGAAGGAGATGGGGAGGGGAAGAGATGGGGGGAGAGATGGGGAGGGGAGAGATGGGAGGGGAGAGATGGGGAGGGGAGGGATGGGGAGGGGAGAGATGGGGAGGGGAGAGATGGGGAGGGGAGAGATGGGGAGGGGGAGAGGGAGAGATGGAGAGGGGGAGAGATGGGGAGGGGGAGAGATGGGGAGAGAGAGAGAGATGGGGAGAGAGAGAGAGATGGGGAGAGAAAGACAGAGAGAAAGAAGGGGGAAGAGAGATGGGTGAGGGAGAAATGGGGAGAGAGATGGGGAGAGAGAGTGGAGGGAAAGAGAGACAGGGGAAAGAGATGGGGAAGGAGAGATGGAGAAGAGACACGGAAAAGAGAGATGAGAAAAGGGGGGAGAGAGATGGCGGAATGGGGGAGAAAGAGAGAAAAGGTGAGAAAGAGGGAGGAACCCACATAGGATTCACAGTCTAGTAGGAGGGAGAAAAGGGCACAGAAAAGTACAGTGTCCTGCCCAAGATCACATTGCAGGCAAGTGGCAGAGCTGAGACTGGAACCAGGGCCTCTAACTCCCAAACCCATGCTATTTCCACTAATCCACACTGCTTCTCAGTTACTGGATTAAGAAGTGTTCAAAATTTTCATGCTGTTTATCTGAATAGAGTATTCCAAATTTTCAGCTTTTTAACCTAGCTTTACCAGCTCAAAATCAGAAAAGTAGTATCCATTTATAATTATTTTTATTAAGACAATGCCTCCCATGTCAAAGAATTTTGAAACATTGATTCTCACATCAGTAGCTACTCTGTAATTAACCTATCAAAATCACTGTAAGGTGAACAGAAAAACAATAGCAGGCACCATGTACACGAGATGTGTAGGTTGCAAATGTGACGATATCCAAAAATAATGCAGTAATCTGTGCAGCTTTCTTGTGCTATATAAACTTTGTTCAAAATAGACTTAGCTTCCTAAAGTGAATGAGCCATTGCTTTTTTTAAGCTATTGAATTTTAAGGGGAAAAAAGTCCTCAAGCTTTACTATTAAGCACTAAAGAAACCTGTAGAGAAATATCAAATTTTTAAATTATTCAAGAAGCTTTCACTGAATGTCAATATCTGAACCAAGAGATTTCTGAGACCTTATTAAATTGGCACCTTACCATGGTGCCTTATTCATTTGACTTCATGTTGGTTAAGTTGAAAAGGCAAGTTTATTTTTTCTTTGCTGAGAAACAGAAATTTTTTCTGAACCCCAAAATTCCTATTATTTTCAATATTTTGCTAACTGAAAAACTGGATTGGGGATAAAGAGATTTCAATCCTCTTCCTCCTTGCCCTGAGCTGACTTTTTTTTTTCATGGTATTTGTTAAGCGCTTTATTATGAAAGCAATTTGTCGTAGTGGGTAGAGCACTGGCCTGGGAGGCTCTAGAAGGTCATGAGTTCTAATCCCAGCTCTACCACTTGTGTGCTGTGTGACCTTGGGCAAGTCACTTCATGTCTCTGGCCTCAGTTACCTCATCTGTAAAATAGGGATTGAGACTGTGAGTCCCCTGTGGGACAGGGATCGTGTTCAACCTGATTTGCTTCTACCTATTCAGCGCTTAGTACAGTGTCTGGCACATAGTAAGCACTTAACAAAAACCACAATTATTATTATGTTCCAGGCGCTGCTCGAAGCACTGAGGTAGATACAAATTAATCAGGGTGGACACAGTCCCTATCCCACATTGGGCTCACTATCTCAATCCCCATTTTACAGATGAGGGAACTGAGCACCGAGAAGTTGTGTAACTTGCCCAAGGTCACACAGCAAACAAGTGGCAGAGCTGGAATTAGAACCCAGGTCCTTCAGACTCCCAGACCCGAGCTCTTTCCAATAGGCCATGCTGCTCTTTGAACCACTCACAATTTCTCTGCACCTTCCTAACTTCAATTTCTCTAAAACAACGATTTTGAATTAGATAGTAATGTACCTATCCTGCTGCTGTGAGGAGCTGGAGACAATGTTTCTGGTGAGCCCTAACGCTGCAGTGTGCTGCTATTTCACACACAGTATATAAATTAAACTTACCTTGCGGTGTGAAAATATTAAGCTTCCCAAAGTGCTTAAATTGCTTCCAGAAAATAATATAAGTCAACGAGAGAATTGGCCTCATTGTGAAGTGAGCTTCACTAAAGAAAAGCATCACAAACAAGTTCCATTTCAGAATTACTTATCAAAATAATGGGCCAGTGCCTGGACCCAAAGGGCTTTTTTGGTGTTTTGTTTTGTTTTTTGTGGTGTTTGTTTCATGCTATGTGCCAGGTGCTGTTCTAAGCGCTGGGGTAGATACAAGCTAATCAGGTTGCACATAGTCCCTGCCCCACATAGGGCTCACAATCTTAATCCCCTTTTTACATTTGAGGGAACTGAGGCAGAAAGAAGTTAAGTGACTTGCCCAAGGTCACACAGCAGACAAATAATAATAATAATAATAATGTTGGTATTTGTTAAGCGCTTACTATGTGCCGAGCACTGTTCTAAGCGCTGAGGTAGACATAGGGGAATCAGGTTGTCCCACGTGGGGCTCACAATCTTAATCCCCATTTTACAGATGAGGGAACTGAGGCACAGAGAAGTTAAGTGACTTGCCCACAGTCACACAGCCGACAAGTGGCAGAGCTGGGATTCGAACTCATGAGCCCTGACTCCAAAGCCCGTGCTCTTTCCACTGAGCCACGCACAAATGGCAGAGCCGGGTTTAGAACTCAAGTCCTTCTGATTCCTGACTCCCATGCCTGTTACACATTAAAGGGTTATACAATTTAGGGATAGCCCAGAAGATATCTGTATTCAAAGAGGGACACACAGGGAATGTGTCAGCTCTACTCCCTAGGTCTACTGCAGAAGGACAGCCAACCCACAGGAAGGAGCAGAGCTCCTATGGACGTCCTCTGCGTGTACAACCATCAATGATATTTACTGAATGCTTAGTACAATACAGTAGTCTAGTGGAGAGAACACGTGCCTGGGAGTCAGAGGACTTGGGTTTTAATCCTGGGTCTGCCACTGGTCTGCTGCGTCACCCTGGGCAAGTCACTTCTCTGTGCCCCAGTTACCTCATCGGGAAAATGGGGTTTCAATACCTGATGCCCCTCCTACTTAAACTGTATCCAAACTCATTAACTTGTAATATAATGTAATGTTGGTATTTGTTAAGCGCTTACTATGTGCAGAGCACAGTTCTAAGCTCTGGGCTAGATACAGGGTCATCAGGTTGTCCACATGAGGTTCACAGTCTTCCTCCCCATTTTACAGATGAGGTCACTGAGGCCCAGAGAAGTGAAGTGACTTGCCCACAATCACGCAGCTGGGAAGTGGCAGAGCTGGGATATGAACCCATGACTTCTGACTCCCAAACCGGGCTCTTTCCACTGAGCCACGCTGCTTCTTAACTTGTATCTACCCCAGCACTTAGAACAGTGCTCGACCTGTAGTAAGTGCTTAACGAATACCACAATTATTATTACAACAACACAAGAGTTAGTAGACATGTTCCAGCCTACAACACGCTTACCAGTCTAGAGGGAGAGATATTAATATAAATAATCTATAATATATAATTTATAGATATGTACATGAGTATTGTGGGGCTGAGGGTAGGGGGAATTTGCAATAATAATAATAATAATTGTGGTATTTGTAAAGCGCTGACTATGTGCCAGGCACCGTGCTAAGCGCTGGGGTGGATACAAACCAATCGGATTGGACAGAGTCCCTGCTCTGTGTGGGGCTCAAGGTCTCAATCCCCATTTTCCAGATGAGGTAACTGAGGCCCCAAAGAAGTGATTTGCCCTAGGCCACATGGCAGACAGGTGGCAGTGCCGGGATTAGGACCCATGACTATCTGGCTCCCAGGTCTGTGCTTTATCCACTAGGCCACACTGCTTCTCTGATGATAACTGTGGCATTTGTCAAGTGCTTACTATATGCCAAGCACTCTTCAGGTCCGAGTCCCTCGCCATAGCACACACAAGGCCCAACGGAACCTACGGCCCCATCAGATTGAGACTACCCCTCGGTACGGAAGGATGCACCATTCAAGGACCAACTGCCTGCCAAAGGACGCACATCTACTTGGCCACCGTTCACCCAGGAGTTTAGGGTGGACAGCCAGAAAGAAGCTGACAGGAGGCAAATGTTGGTTGAAGGAAGTGAGGCCTCCAACTGGATGGACTGCAGAGGTGTTAAACTGTTGATAGGTAAACCGGTGTCCGCTTACTCTCGCCAAGGCTCCTGGAGGCAGAAAGAGGCGGTGTCCGGGTAGCTATCCCTAAACAAATTCAATTCAATCGTATTTACTGAGCACTTACGGTGTGCAAAGCACCGTAACAACAGACACGTTATCTATTTATGATATTAATTCTGAGTGCCTGTGTCTGTATCCCTCCTGGATCCACAAATGAGGTAATAGCTGGGCCCCCTGTTGCCCGTAATAGCTGGGCCCCCTGTTGCCCACCACTAAGTGTTTGAAACGTAATAATCAATTAATGATATTTATTCAGCACTTACTGGGTGCAGAGTACTATACTAAGTGCTTGGGAGTAGGTACAGACGATCTCTGCCCACAAGGTGCTTACATTTGGTAAAAACATCCTCAAATAAGAGCCTGTAAAAGATAGAATTCAGCAGCAATCAGGACAGAGCCATTTTACTCTTACTTTTGCACCCTACGCTTCCACAAGATCGATTTTTCAAAAGACAAGCTTTAATTGAAAGTAACAGTTAGTGTGATGTATGACTAGGGACTCGATAAAATGAAGCTGGTTTAACAATTCATGGAAACTGATGGTCTATTTTATCACAGGGCTGCTTATCTGTCCCTTCTGTCAGATTACTTATGTACCATTAGGGCAGTAGACCATAAAGCACTTTGGGCACCATCTAAAAAGAAATAAGTTCCTAAACTGTGTCTGAGAAGGCTGTCTTAATGAGAACATGGAGTGATTTTAGCGCCTTCCTATTCAAAATGACTTTATGAACAGCTGTCTCGCTATAGTTTTCCCACATTTCCCTTCAAAAACCCAAGTCTCCAGATTAACTTCAGGTTTAAAGTGAATTAAAAGCTTTTTCCACTGCAGGCCTTAGTCATCACTGCACTTGATTCATTCATTCAATAGTATTTATTGAGCGCTTACTATGTGCAGAGCACTGTACTAAGCGCTTGGGATGAACAAGTCGGCAACAGATAGAGACAGTCCCTGCCGTTTGACGGGTTTACAGTCTAATCGGGGGAGACGGACAGACAAGAACAATGGCACTAAACAGCGTCAAGGGGAAGAACATCTCGTAAAAACAATGGCAACTAAATAGAATCGAGGCGATGTACAATTCATTAACAAAATAAATAGGGTAACGAAAATATATACAGTTGAGCGGACGAGTACAGTGCTGTGGGGATGGGAAGGGAGAGGTGGAGGAGCAGAGGGAAAAGGGGAAAATGAGGCTTTAGCTGCGGAGAGGTAAAGGGGGGATGGCAGAGGGAGTAGAGGGGGAAGAGGAGCTCAGTCTGGGAAGGCCTCTTGGAGGAGGTGATTTTTAAGTAAGGTTTTGAAGAGGGAAAGAGAATCAGTTTGGCGGAGGTGAGGAGGGAGGGCGTTCCAGGACCGCGGGAGGACGTGACCCAGGGGTCGACGGCGGGATAGGCGAGACCGAGGGACGGCGAGGAGGTGGGCGGCAGAGGAGCGGAGCGTGCGGGGTGGGCGGTAGAAGGAGAGAAGGGAGGAGAGGTAGGAAGGGGCAAGGTGATGGAGAGCCTTGAAGCCTAGAGTGAGGAGTTTTTGTTTGGAGCGGAGGTCGATAGGCAACCACTGGAGTTGTTTAAGAAGGGGAGTGACATGCCCAGATCGTTTCTGCAGGAAGATGAGCCGGGCAGCGGAGTGAAGAATAGACCGGAGCGGGGCGAGAGAGGAGGAAGGGAGGTCAGAGAGAAGGCTGACACAGTAGTCTAGCCGGGATATAACGAGAGCCCGCAATAGTAAGGTAGCCGTTTGGGTGGAGAGGAAAGGGCGGATCTTGGCGATCTTGTAGAGGTGAAACCGGCAGGTCTTGGTAACGGATAGGATGTGTGGGGTGAACGAGAGGGACGAGTCAAGGATGACACCGAGATTGCGGGCCTGCGGGACGGGAAGGATGGTCGTGCCATCCACGGTGATGGAGAAGTCTGGGAGCGGACCGGGCTTGGGAGGGAAGATGAGGAGCTCAGTCTTGCTCATGTTGAGTTTTAGGTGGCGGGCCGACATCCAGGTGGAGACGTCCCGGAGGCGGGAGGAGATGCGAGCCTGAAGGGAGGGGGAGAGGACAGGGGCGGAGATGTAGATCTGCGTGTCATCTGCGTAGAGATGGTAGTCAAAGCCGTGAGAGCGAATGAGTTCACCGAGGGAGTGAGTGTAAATGGAGAACAGAAGAGGGCCAAGAACTGACCCTTGAGGAACTCCAACAGTTAAAGGATGGGAGGGGGAGGAGGCTCCAGCGTAGGAGACCGAGAATGATCGGCCAGAGAGGTAAGAGGAGAACCAGGAGAGGACAGAGTCCGTGAAGCCAAGGTGAGATAAGGTATGGAGGAGGAGGGGATGGTCGACAGTGTCAAAGGCAGCAGAGAGGTCAAGGAGGATCAGAATGGAGTAGGAGCCATTGGATTTGGCAAGAAGGAGGTCATGGGTGACCTTAGAGAGAGCAGTCTCGGTAGAGTGGAGGGGACGGAAGCCAGATTGGAGGGGGTCTAGGAGAGAATGGGAGTTAAGGAATTCTAGGCATCGATTGTAGACGACTCGTTCTAAGATTTTGGAAAGGAAGGGTAGTAGGGAGATAGGACGATAACTGGAGGGGGAAGTGGGGTCAAGAGCGGGTTTTTTTAGGATGGGGGAGACGTGGGCATGTTTGAAGGCAGAGGGGAAGGAGCCCTTGGAGATCGAGTGGTTAAAAATAGAAGTTAAGGAAGGGAGGAGGGCAGGGGTGATGGTTTTAAGAAGGTGAGAGGGAAGGTGAGAGGTGAGGTAAACTTGATGGTTTACCTCAGCTTGGGATCACACTTAATGTCTCTTTTAAAAAAAAAAATGTTTCAAAATCCAAATATTTCTTAACACCGTTCATGAAATCTGTCATTAAGCGCTTAATACAGTGCTCTGCACACAGTCAGCGCTCAATAAATCCAACTGAATGAATGTTGCCCAATTGATAACAATGTGAGTTACAAATACTTTCTGCTGCAATTCCACCAAAGAGACCTAAAAAGTGTTTAGATTGTGAGCTCATTATTGGGCAGGGATTGTCTCTATCTGTTGCTGAATTGTACATTCCAAGCGCTTAGTACAGTTTGTTCAGTTTGTACAACGCTCTGCACGTAGTAAGGGCTCAATAAATGCGACTGAATGAATTAAGTTGATGTGAACAGGGAATGTCTACCAACCCTGTTTACGCTGTGAGAAACACCGTGGCTTAGTGGAAAGAGCATAGGCTTGGAAGTCAGAGGGTATGGGTTCTGATCCCAGCTCTGCCACTTGTCTGCTGTGTGACCTTGGGTAAGTCACTTAACTTCTCTGCACCTCTCTGAAATGGGGATTAAGACTGTGAGCCCCATGTGGGACAACCTGTATTCCTTGTATCTATCTCAGTACTTAGAAGAGTGCTTGGCACAGAGTAAGCGTTTAACAAATACCATCATTATTATTATTATTCTATTGTACTCTCCCAAGCACTCAGTACTATGCACTGCACACAGTAAGTGTGCCTCATCTTTAAAATGGGGATTAAGACTCAGAGCCCCATGTGGGACAGAGACTGTGGCCAACCTGATTTCCTTGCATCTACCCCAGTGCATAATTCAGAGCCTGGCATATAGTAAGCCCTTAACAAATACCTTATACATAAATAAATACGACTGAATGAAATCTTACAGTCGGGGCTTTTTTTTTTTCCTTTAAGATTCCTTTATCACATGTGCTTTCTGAATAGCCTGAAAGACCCCTCAGTATAATTCCTGGCTCAGCAAGGTTTGAAGTCACCTCATCGACAGTTTGCTTCAACTCTGAAGCGATCCTGAGATCAAGGATGATAAGATGGACAGCATGTCTGGAAGCTGGAAAAGCCCCAAACATTATCTGTTGATCAAGCAGAGGTTTCTGAGGTAGAACAAATGTTTCAAGAATGATTCATCATATCTTCTTGGAATAATGGATAGTGTTAACATTAACTAAACTCTTTGTGGGCAGGGAACGGGTCTAACCAACTTTGTTGCACGGTACTCTCCCAAGCGCTTAGTATAGTGCTCTGCACAAACTAAGTGCTCAATTAATACCACTGATTGAGGGCTCATAATAAAGCTTTCCCCTTGTAGATTTTGGCCAAATACATCAATAAGAATTTTTCAGTGTCCTAATGTTAAAACGTTCTACTAGAAAATTCTTTTCAGAAAATTCTATAATAATAATAATAATGTTGGTATTTGTTAAGCACTTACTATGTGCCCAGCACTGTTCTAAGCACTGGGGTAGATACAGGGAATCAGGTTGTCCCATGTGAGGCTCTCAGTCTTAATCCCCACTTTACAGATGAGGCAACTGAGGCACCAAGAAATTAAGTGACTTGCCTATCCAGGCATCCAATCCCAATCCCTTCACACCTTGTAGAAAAACACTTGGACCCACCCTTCTTCTCTTCCTGATTGCCATCTCCAACCACTCACACTTACGGCTTCTGCTTTCAAACACATCCACATGTTCCTTATTCTAAAAAAGACCTCTCTCCATAACGCTGCACTACTCAACTATCGACCCACTAACCCACAGCCCTGGATCACCTCCTCTGTCCACCTCCTACGCTCCTATGCTCAAGCTGCTGAGCGCTGCTGGCAGAAGTCCAAGCACCAAGCCGACCTCACACACTTCAAATTTATCCTTTCCTGCCTTAACTCTGCCCTCTCCTCCGCCAGGCAAAACTTCTTCTCCTCCCTCATCAACACCCACGCCCGTCACCCCCGCCAATTGTTCCGGATCTTTAACTCTCTCCTTAGGCCCCCTGTTCCTCCCCCTCCCCCATCTCTCACCCCCAATGATCTGGCCACCTACTTCATCACAAAAATCAACACAATCAGGTCTGAGCTCCCCAAGGTCACCCCTCTGCCTCTCCCCTCCCCCCCACCAACCCTCTCCCCTACTTTTCCATCCTTCCCTGCAGTATCCTCAGAGGAGATCTCCTCCCTCCTCACAAGTGCTACCCCCTCCTCCTGCGCCTCGGACCCCATTCCCTCTCACCTTATTAAAAACATCGCCCCTGCCCTCCTCCCTTCCTTAACTTCTATTTTTAACCACTCAATCTCCAATGGCTCCTTCCCCTCTGCCTTCAAACATCTCCCCCATCCTAAAAAAACCCGCTCTCGACCCCACTTCCCCTTCCAGTTATCGCCCTATCTCCCTACTACCCTTCCTTTCCAAAATCCTAGAACGAGTCGCCTACAATCGATGCTTAGAATTCCTTAACTCCCATTCTCTTCTGGACCCCCTCCGATCTGGCTTCCGCCCCTCCACTCTACCGAGACTGCTCTCTCTAAGGTCACCCATGACCTCCTTCTTGCCAAATCCAATGGCTCCTACTCCATTCTGATCCTCCTTGACCTCTCTGCTGCCTTTGACACTGTCGACCATCCCCTCCTCCTCCATACCTTATCTCACCTTGGCTTCACGGACTCTGTCCTCTCCTGGTTCTCCTCTTACCTCTCTGGCCGGTCATTCTCGGTCTCCTTTGCTGGAGCCTCCTCCCCCTCCCATCCTTTAACTCTTGGAGTTCCTCAAGGGTCAGTTCTTGGCCCTCTTCTGTTCTCCATTTACACTCACTCCCTCGGTGAACTCATTCGCTCTCACGGCTTTGACTGCCATCTCTACGCAGATGACACTCAGATCTACATCTCCGCCCCTGTCCTCTCCCCCTCCCTTCAGGCTCACATCTCCTCCCGCCTCCGGGATGTCTCCACCTGGATGTCGGCCCGCCACCTAAAATTCAACATGAGCGAGACTGAGCTCCTCATCTTCCCTCCCAAACCCGGTCCTCTCCCAGACTTCCCTATCACCGTGGATGGCACGACCATTCTTCCCGTCTCTCAGGCCCGCAATCTCGGTGTCATCCTTGACTTGTCTCTCTCGTTCACCCCATACATCCTATCCGTTACCAAGACCTGCCGGTTTCACCTTTACAAGATCGCCAAGATCCGCCCTTTCCTCTCCACCCAAACGGCTACCTTATTGCTACGGGCTCTCGTTATATCCCGGCTAGACTACTGTGTCAGCCTTCTCTCTGATCTCCCTTCCTCCTCTCTCGCCCCGCTCCAGTCTATTCTTCACTCCGCTGCCCGGCTCATCTTCCTGCAGAAACGATCTGGGCACGTCACTCCCCTTCTTAAACAACTCCAGTGGTTGCCTATTAACCTCCGCTTCAAACAAAAACTCCTCACTCTAGGCTTCAAGGTTCTACATCGCCTTCCCCCTTCCAACCTCTCCTCCCTTCTCTCTTTCTACCGCCCACCCTGCAGGCTCCGCTCCTCTGCCGCCCACCTCCTCACCATCCCTCGGTCTCGCCTATCCCGCCGTCGACCCCTGGGTCACGTCCTCCCGCGGTCCTGGAACGCCCTCCCTCCTCCCCTCCGCCAAACTGATTCTCTTCCCCTCTTCAAAACCCTACATAAACTCACCTCCTCCAAGAGGCCTTCCCAGACTGAGCTCCCCTTCTCCCTCTACTCCCTCTACCACTCCCCCTTCACCTCTCCGCAGTTTAACCCTCTTTTCCCCCCATTTCCCTCTGCTCCTCCCCCTCTCCCTTCCCATCCCCTCAGCACTGTACTTGTCTGCTCAACTGTATATATTTTCATTACCCTATTTATTTTGTTAATGAAATGTACATCGCCTCGATTCTATTTAGTTGCCATTGTTTTTACGAGATGTTCTTCCCCTTGACTCTATTTATTGCTATTGTTCTTGTCTGTCTGTCTCCCCCGATTAGACTGTAAGCCCATCTTGGCTCACTTCAGATGGGACTGGCTCACTTACACTTCCCTCCCACTGGCCCTTCCTCCCTCCCAGTGGTCCTCTGTTTTTTACCCCAAGGAGGGGCAGGAGGAGAGAGCACCAACTTCCACATCCTAGTCCCCTCAGTGGGGACCAATTATCACAACGACAATGGAAGAACTAGCATTGTTAGAAGATTTGCTAAGAAGAATCTGGAAAAAAATCACGAAATGTGCTGATGTAACAATTGCCACGAAAAACAAATTGCCAATTCTATGGTGTTTCCAGTGACACTGATGGATCCGAAAGCTGGACAGTGAAAAAACAGGATAGAAAAAGTATCAATTCTTTTGAAATGTGGTGTTGGAGAAGGCTTTTACGAATACCATGATTCCCCTAAAAACAAACAAATGGGTTTTGGAGTAAATTAAGACAATGTGGTCTTCAGAAAGCCAAATGACTCAATTTAGATTAGCATAATTTGGATATATGATCAGGAGGGCCAATTCCCTGGAGAAAACACTCATGTTAGGAAAAGTCCAAAGAAAATATGAAAGAGACAGACCAGCAGCTGGATGGACTGAAACTATCAAAATGATAATGGAAGATCCATTAGCAAGCTCCCGGATTATGGCAGAAGATAGAATGTTCTGGAGAAAACATGTCCATAAAGTTGCTATGCTTCAGAAACAACTCGATGGCATTTGAAAACTGAAATACTGTACGCCAAGCAGAGTACTAAGCACTGGGATAGATACTAAATAACCAGGTCCCACATGGGGCCACAGTCTAAGTAGAAAGGAGAATAGATAATGAATCTCCATTTTGCAGATGAGGGAACTGAGGGACAGAGAAGTTAAATGTGCGATTTGTCCAAGGTCATACAACATGTAAGTAGTGGAGCTGGGATTAGAGCCCAGGTCTTCAGATTCTCAGGCCCAGGCTCTTTTTACTAGGCCACATTCCTTCCTAAAAATGGTCCAACCATCTTTTGACCAATTAGAATAATTTCCTTTGGTTTCTGTTATTTCTCATGCTATCTACACCTCCTTCCTAAATTTAGCTTTTCTAATCTTGCTCCATAGAACCATATATGGGTTTATATTTCCACCTTTTATTCATGCGAAACCTCTGAAATAATTACATGGTTGAGAACAGTATGCCAAAATACCAGGAAAAGGGCTGCAAAACTTAAATGCATATATGACAATCACTTTGGAGGGAAATAACAATACTATCAGCATGCTTTGTCCTGAGCTGTGAAGAAAAACATTTCAAAGATTATACTAAGATTTTATTTTTTGGATTATCAGTAAAAACTACCTTTGACCACAAGATTAGGGGGCTGAGAAGGTGTTTAGAATCTGCAAGAACCTATTCAGTGCGTTTCATGGGTACCGGAGATCAATCAAATTCATTTTAATAGATTTTTTCTAAGTACAGTTTTCAGTGACAACACTTCAATTCCCCACCATCTAACATTTCTCATAATTAAAAAAAAAGTTTCATGCTATGGATATTTCAACGTTTCACAAAAGGGAGCCGGTATGTGGATCAATGAGAAATTTAACTGTATAACTTCAAATACAGTACTTGGAAGCAATCAGCTGCTGCAAAATAACACACTTAACTGGCAGAAATCCATGGGCTTTTTATGTTAAAGAGGCTACCCAAATACCAATCAATAGTATCTATTGAGTGCTTACTGTGGGCAAAGTACTGTACTAAGCGCTTGAGAGACTACAACCTAACAGAGTTGGTATACACATAACTATGAACTAAATTATCCTGCAAATCCCTTCTAGGCCTCACCCGACAGAGAGAAGTGGCTGAAGCAGGGTAGACAAGAACTCAGGTGATAGGAAAACTGCAAAAAGCCGAGGCTAGAATTAAGAAGGAACTTCGTCTCCCACTATGGTTTCCATTATCGAGATCAACAAGCTGTGGCATGGTCTCCCTGAAAGGAACCCGCTCCCAGAAAGGAAAGGGTGATCTAACTTCCAAGCCACGGATAAAAAGGCGGTTTCTATATATGGGTTCAATCCCATAACATTTAAACTAAAAGAACAGCAGAAGGCAATAACATTGAACTTCTCCTTGAGAAAAGCTTCTCAACGATCCCGACACCAAAAGGTAGCCTCAAAAGTGAAGACAGGCCCTGCATTGGGCAAGTCCACTAACAAAAGTAAAACCTGTACTTCAGGGAATACAATGTAACAGGTTTAGTGGCTATTTGCCCCATTTAAATAGGACAGTGTAAATTTCAGCTCATCTATCCCCTGGCCAGTATTGATATAGCATCTAACCCCTTTATCAATCGATTGTATTTATTGAGCCCTAACTATGTGCAGAATACTGTACTAAGTGCTTGGGAGAGCACGGTACAACGGGATTAGTACACATATTCCCTGCCCAAAGCAAGCTTACCGTCTAGAGGGGGAGACAGACGTGTCCAGCAGCGTGGCTCAGTGGAAAAGAGCCTGGGCTTCAGAGTCAGAGGTCATGAGTTCGACTCCCGGCTCTGCCACTCGTCAGCTGTGTGACTGTGGGCAAGTCACTTCACTTCTCTGTGCCTCAGTTACCTCATCTGTAAAATGGGGATTTACTGTGAGCCTCATGTGGGACAACCTGATTACCCTGAATCTCCCCCCGCGCTTAGAACAGTGCTCTGCACATAGTAAGCACTTAACAAATACCAACATTATTATTATATTACTTTAAGCCCCCAGCAGCCAGGTTCTCATTCATTCAATAGCATTTATTGAGTGCTTACTATGTGCAGAGCACTGTTCTCCATGTCCCCATGTTCAGTGGGATGTGAAAAGGGAAAACAAGGCTCTGGAGTAAGCGGGGATGGATGTGGAATGTCACCCAAGAAAATATTTCTAGGATCAGATGGACAGTGTACAATACCATCTGGTTATCCTGCCTCCCTGGTGGAACAAATGAGATCTCACGGGATCGGTATCTGCAAGGGTTGTCAGTGTTCTCCCTGGGGCAAAGGAGAATTGATCTTGCCCTGGCTTTTTCGCACACTCACACACATGGATAGGCTCTTACCATCTTCAAAAACAAAGGATAACTATCTAGTCGATGCACAATCTCTATCCTCACCAACTCTAAAAATCACTCTATCTGATCAAAATCTCCTCAAATACTTACTCTACCACACAACCCTTCCCCATATATCTCTCCTGCTCCCCAAAAAACCCCGCTGATGTTTTGAATTGCACCAATTTTCTCAAGCAGCATGGCCTAATAATAATAATAATAATAATAAATAATTGTGGAATTTGTTAAGCACTTACTATATGCCAGGCACAGTTCTAAGCACTAAGGTAGATAAAAGGTAATCAGGTTGGACAAAGTCCATTTTCCTTACAATCTTGATCCCTATTTTACAGATGAGATAACTGAGGCACAGAAAAGTTAAGTGACTTACCCAAGGTCACACAGAAGACATGTGGTAGAGGCAAGATTAGAACCCATGACCTCTGTCTCTCAGGCCTGTGATTTTTCCACTAGGCCATGCTGCTTCTCTAGCGGTGAGAGCACGGGCCTAGAGGAGAACATCCCTTCACAGATCTCGTATCAATAACCCACAGTCCTGCATCACCCCCAGAGTCTACTTCCTTCGAGTATGCGAGTTGCGGAGCGCTAATGGTGGAAATCCAAATATCAGGCTGACCTAGTTCATCTCAAATCCATCCTTGCCTGTTTTAACTCCACTTCTCCTCCTCCCAGCACCAACATTTCTCCACCCTTATTGGATGCCATGCCCATTGCCCTCCCCAGTTGTTTCAGACATTTAACTTCCTTCCTCCTCAAACCCCCTGTCCTTTCCCCCACACACCTCTTGCCCCTAATGATCTATCCACCTACTTTATTGAGAAAATTGATACTATCACGAGGGATCTCCCTAAAATCTTACCTGCTACACTTCAATCCCTTCCCTCCCCTTGCCCCTTCTTCAACTCTCCTATTTTTTCCAGCAGTATCTCAAGAAAACTCCGGCTCCGTCTCAAAATCTATCCCCTCCCCCTCGATTCCAACTCCACCCTTCACGCCTTATCGAAACACTTGCCCTCTTCCTTCCTCTCTCTCTGACCACCATCTTCAACTGTTCACTTTCCCATGGCTTCTTCTCTACTACTTTAAAAATGCTTATGGCCCTTGGCCCCATGACTCCCTTCAGTTATTGCCCCAGTTGTCTACACCTGCTGCCTCCACTTCCACTTCGATTCTCTCCTTGACATCCTCCAATCTGGCTTCCACTCCCTTCACGCTACAGAAACTGCCTTCTCAAAGGTCACCAATGATCTCCTTTTTGCCAAATCCATCAGCCTCTAATCCATCCTAATCCTCCTCAACTTCTCATTTGCCTTCGAAACTGTCAACCAAACCCTTCTCCTGGAAATAGTATCCAACCTTGGCTTCACTGACACTGTCCTTTCCTGGTTCTCCTCCTCTCTCTCTGGCCGCTCATTCTCAGTCTCTTTCAAGGGCTCCTCCTCTGCCTCCCACCCTCTAACTGTGGGAGTCCCTCAAAACTCAGTTCTGGGTCCCCTTCTATTCTCCATCTACACCCACTCCCTTTGCAAACTCATTCTGCTCCCATGGCTTCAACTACTCTTTGTGGATAAATTCCAAATCTACACCTTCAACCCTGATCTCTCTCCTTCTCTGCAGTCTCATATTTTCTCCTCCCTTCAGGACATCTCTGGTGGATGTCCCACCATCACCTCGCATTTAACACATCCAAAACAGAAATACTCATATTTCCACCAACATTTTCCTGCCCCTGTTCTCGTGGCCTCAGAGATAATGCAACCTTAGGATCAAATTTGCCCCCTTTCACCTCTCATAGTCAGACTGCCTTTAAATCTTGCTGGATTTTCCCGTCACAAATACTCACTCCTTCCTCTCCACACGTATTGTCATTCCAGAAGTTCAAATTCTTGTCACATCCCAGTCGGCTCATCTGGTCTCCCTGGCTTCAGGCTTTCTCCTCTTTGTCCTGTCCTGCACTCTGATGCCCAGTTCATCTTCCAACTGTGATGTTTAGTGTGCATCACCCCCTGCTCAAAAATCTCCAATTGCTTCCTATTTCTCTCCACATTCAACCACAACCTCCTAACTACTGGGCTGAAGTAAAACTGAAAGTACATTTTTATTCTTCACAGGACACCCAAGCACTATGATGACTATAGAGAGCCCTGACCGAGAGCAGGGAAAAGAAGGCAAAATGATTTCATTGTGTTACACTACAGATGGCATAAAATGAAGGTTTTATGAGTGCCTTTTTCCAAAAGAAATCACACTCCTCCCCATCTTTCAGGATCTCCTAAAAAGTCATCTCTTCTAGGAGGCATTTCCTGATTAATCCACCCTCCCTGGGCATGTCATCCCCAAAACCATCCTTAATACCCATTTCTATGCCCATCTTATTTGTTTAACTGTCTATGTGAGTTCATCATCTACGGCTATGTCTTTAACTTCTGTTCCTAAATATGATTCACTGACTGTAAACTTCTGTGACAGCCACTGTCTTTTACTTCTATTACATCCACACTCTGCACACTGTAGGTGCACAATATCAATGATGACTGCGATGATTACTGTTTTTAAGAAACCCTCCCCAAAGTGGCAGTCTGCACCTAGAAAACTGACTTTGAGAACATAGTAAAAAGTTTATTAATCTAACCTATTGGGACCTTGGATCATTTAATTAACCAAAGATAGCATAGCTGTCTTTGATTAAACTATCTCAACAGGTGGTTGCCAACTTCTAGAGTGTGAACAACAAAACAACAACTTTCCAACTTGTCTCTGAATAATTGGCTCTCTGTAGTATTGGGCAATACTGTAACTTGCAAACCAAATTATGTTCTCCTTAATTAAATACTGAGCCTTGGGGCTACATATATTTAAATACTGTAGTTTGTTTAACAAATTTGGCTTGAATTTGCAGCAGCGTAGCCTAGTGGAAAGGGCACAGGTGTGGGAGTCTGAGGACCTGGGTTCTAATCCCAGATCTACTAGTTGCCTGCCGTGTGAACTTGGGCAAGTCACTTCACTTCTTTGTGCCTCAGTCTCCTCGCTTATGAAAAGGAGATTCAATGCAGCGTGGCTCAATGGAAAGAGCCCGGGCTTGGGAGTCAGAGGTCATGGGTTCTAATCCCGGCTCTGCCACTTGTCAGCTGTGTGACTTTGGACAAGTCACTTAACTTCTCTGTGCCTCAGTGACTTCATCTGTAAAATGGGGATTAAGACTGTGAGCCCCATGTGGGACAACCTGATTCCCTTGTATCTCACCCGCTCTCACGGCTTCAACTATCATCTCTATGCAGATGATACACAGATCTACATTTCTTCCCCTGCCCTCTCCCCATCCCTTCAGGCTTGTATCTCCTTCTGCCTCCAGGATGTCTCTACCTGGATGTCTGCCCGCCACCTAAAACTCAACATGACCAAAATTGAGCTCCTCATCTTCCCTCCCAAGCCCAGTCCTCTCCATGACTTCCCTATCACTGTGGATGGTATGACCATCCTTCCCGTCTCTCAGGCCCGCAACCTCGGTGTCATCTTGGACTCGGCTCTCTCGTTCACCTCACACATCGGATCCGTTACCAAAACCTGCCGGTCTCACCTTTATAATATCGCCAAGATCCGCCCTTTCCTCTCCACCCAAATGGCTACTTTACTGCTACAGGCTCTCGTAATATCCCGGCTAGACTACTGTGTCAGCCTGCTCTCTGATCTCCCTTCCTCCTCTCTCTCCCCGCTCCAATCTATTCTTCACTCCGCCGCCCGGCTCATCTTCCTGCAGAAACGCTCTGGGCCTGTCACTCCCCTTCTTAAACAACTCCAGTGGTTGCCTATCAACCTCCGCTCCAAACAAAAACTCCTCACTCTAGGCTTCAACGCTCTCCATCACCTTGCCCCTTCCTACCTCTCCGCCCTTCTCTCTTTCCACTGCCCACCCCACACGCTCCGCTCCTCTGCCGCCCACCTCCTCACCGTCCCCCGTTCTCGCCTATCCCGCCATCAACCCCTGGGCCACGTCCTCCCGCAGTCCTGGAACACCCTCCCTCCTCACCTCCGCCAAACATTCTCTTCCCCTCTTCAAAACCCTACTTAAAGCTCACCTCCTCCAAGAGGCCTTCCCAGACCGAGCTCCTCTTTTCCCTCTGCTCCCTCTACCCCCCCTTCACCTCTCCACAGCTAAACCCTCTTCTCCCCCCTTTCCCTCTGCTCCTCCCCTTCTCCCTTCCCCTCCCCTCAGCACTGTACTTGTCCGTTCAACTGTATATATCTTCATTACCCTATTTTTTTTGTTAATGAGATGTGCATCACCCTGATTCTATTTATTTGCTATTGTTTTAATGAGATGTTCTTCCCCTTGATTCTATTTATTGCCATTGTTCTTGTCTGTCTGTCTCCCCCAGTTAGACTGTAAGCCCATCAAAGGGCAGGGACTGTCTCATCTGTTACCGATTTGTACATTCCAAGCACTTAGTACAGTGCTCTGCACATAGTAAGCACTCAATAAATACTATTGAATGAATGAATGCTTAGAACAGTGCTTGGCACATAGTAAGCGCTTAACAAATATCATCATCATAATTATTATTATTGCCTTTTCTGCCTCCTACTCAGGCCATGAGCAAGCCCCATTTGGGACAGACACTGTGTCCAACCTGATTAACTTGTGTCTAGCCCGGCAATTAGAAGATTGCTTGACACGTATAAGCACTTAAATATTATAATAATAATACTCTCTCTGGACTAGAAGGACAATGGTAAGTCAGAGTCTCTCCGTCTCAAATCACTCTTAAAAATAGGATGAACACTCATCTGATTGGAATGGTATAAGGATCTCCTAATTGAGTCAGTCATAGGTATTTGAGGGATTATACTAAGTGCTGGAGGGAGTACAAGAGAGTCAGTAGATACACGATTCCTGCCCTGAACATTTCAATCAGGCGGGGGAGACAAACACTAAAATGTACAAAGGAGATCCAATAACTTTAGAAATGTTTAATAACTGTTAGAAAATGATTCCTTAAATTCATTACAATCAATCAATGGCATTTCTTCAGCACTTACTGTATGCCAAACATTGTGCAAAGCTTGAGATATGTAGACTCACTGTGGGCAGGGACCGTGTCTACCAAAACTGCTGTATTGTACTCTCCCAAGTGCTTAGTAAAGTGCTCAATAAATACCACTGATAATGATGTATGGCTCGTTGTGGGCAGGGAATGTAGACACATTATTATACTGTACTCTCCCAAGCACTTGATACAGTGCTCTGCACATAGTAAGGGCTCGATAAATTTGACTGACTGATGAACAGGATCATCAGATCTGACTCACGGCACTCACAGCCTAAAGGGAAGCAGTGTGGCTTAGTGCAAAGAGCAATGGGCCTGGAAGTCAGGCTCTAATCCCAGTTCAACCACTTGCCTATTGTGTGTTCCTGGGCAAGTCACTTAATGTCTCTGTGACTCAGTTTTCTCTTCTATAAAATGGGGATTCAATATCTATTCTCCCACCTACTTAAAACATGTCCAACCTGATTATCTTCTAACTACCTTATTACTTAGTACAGAGTTTGGCACATAGTAAGCATTTAATACTTGTATAATTATCGTTATTAATGATGTGGGAGAACACAGCTATTAATCCTCATTTAACAAAGAGGAAACTGAGGCACAGAAAAATTAAGTGAATTCCCCAAAATCATATAGCAGGCAAGGGCTAAACTGGCATTAGGACCCAGGTTTTCTGAGTCTCAATCCTCGACTTTATCCACTAGGCCATGCTTACTGAGCGTCCATTTGACGCAAATGGACCAGTTTTTGAAAGTGCCTAGTCCACTGTACTAGGCATTTGAGAACTGTGGCATTCCAAAGTGCCCAGTTCCCTGTAACGGGGGAGACAAACATAAAAATGTTCTTCTGCCTACTCCTGTCCACTTCTCTAAATTGGTACCGTCACTTTGGATTCTGCTTCTATCTTCAACAGGTACCAGACCCAGTGACTCCCCCAGTCTGATGTTCACTGAAAGCTTAATAAGCAGGATTATCCCACCCTCCGTCACAGGTGAACAAGACTGTGAGCCCGTTGTTGGGCAGGGATTGTCTCTATCTGTTGCCAAATTGTACACTCCAAGTGCTTAGTATAGTGTTCTGCACACAGAAAGTGCTCAATAAATACGACTGAATGAATGAATGAAACAACAGCACTGACATTTGAGAGACACCACTTGCTACATTCCCCCACTGCAGAAAATGACCCTGGAGAAGTGCCAATATTTTCCAGTTTATTGATATAAGCCAAGCTGTGAATCAATCAATGGCATTTATTGAGCGCTTACTCTGTGCAGAGCACTGTATTCAGCGCTTGGGGAAGTACAATTCAACAGAATTAGTGGACACCTTCCCTGCCCATAATAAGCTTAAAGTCTTCTTTTAGCTCTACCATGCAGGTCACTAATTTATAATTATACATTTTTATCCCTATTGCACACGAGAGGCTTACATTCACCAAAATAAAAGGATTTTCATAACTCAAGTACAGGTTAATGAACAAGGCTTGTCAATCCAGTTCAGCTGTACCTGTATCAAGTATCACTTGCCCTTTTATTTTCTTAAATTAAACAAGATCTTGTAAATATCCAATGACTTGATGTCTTCTTAGCTTTGCTCTTGAATGTAATTATATGATTGAAGGCCTCGAAAAGTACTATCAACAGATAGGATTAACTACTACTTTTAAACTTTATACCTAGTTTAATGGATGTAATTTGCCCCAGTAAGGCTAAGTGATTGCTACATTATAAATGTCAAACACTTGAATGAGGGAAACACAGAACTTGGCAAGTAATTAGAAAATGTGCAATGTGACTTCAAATACTCAAAACTGAGCCGTGTTAACTGACTACTTAGCAACCACAGTTGCCCAACTAGCGGATGACTAAATGATGATCCATTATAAAAATAACCTGATACCCCTACTGTGTCACAGAAAATATTTACCCAAATATTTACTGAGATACAAAGTGTTCATATTAGGACTTCCTACGCATGAATTAGGCCAAAATCATCATGACTAGTTTGGTGGGGGAAGGGATGAAGGGCAGGGAAGAGGTTGGAAGGTTGTGTTCATCCACTGTTATCCCATTTGGTAAGAACCATGTTTCCACATTAAAGGCCACAATAACAACCTATATTTTTCACGAACCTAAATAAATAAACGGATAACCAGCCACCTGTCCTTGATCACTTCATCGGGTAGCCTACCAGAAGTTAAGGGGCTACAACATTAGCATCTCTTTAAATTCAGCCCAATGCTCTGATTCTCCAGGGTGTTTAGGACTTGCTGGGTTTTGTCATTACTTAAACTACACTGAAAAACGGTGTTATTTGCAATATTTTAGTTTTTGAACATCTCTAGATTCTAAATTACAGAATTTAAAAAACATTTATAAACAAGTAGTTAGGAACCCAAATTCAGAATACAGACTTCTTTCCATCGGGTAATGACCTCACCCCATCACTCTCATTCCTACCATCAACACGGACACAAGGCCTATTTTGGTCATACAACAAGCAAACCAAGGCATCTTCTTCAGTTAAATCCTTTGCTAGAAACGAACTTCACCATCTACTTTCTCAAGCACATGGAAATGGACTATTCCAAACACAAGACCACAACCAGAAGTAGGTCAACTCTCATTTATACGCCTTAAAAACAACAGAAAGGATGGAGGGGAGAATATAAATAAGAGAAGTAGCGTGGCCTTGCCAGAAGAGTCCGGGCTTGAGAGTCAGAGGACTTGGGTTCTAATCCCAGCTCCACCACTTGTCAGCTGTGTGACCTTAGGCAAGCCACTTAACTTCTCTGTGCCTCAGTTACCTCAACTGTAAAATGGGAACGAAGACTGGCTCACGTGGGACAATCTGATTACCGTGTATCTACCCCAGTGCTTAGAACATTGCTTGGCACACAGTAAGTGCTTAATACCATAATTATTATTATTATAAATTCCAGATAATTAAAAATTGGTGAAGTGGCTTGGATTTCCAGTGGGCAGGGCAGGGAGGCAGAACTAGGCGAAGGAGACAGCAATTTTAGTAACGTATGGAAAAATATAGAAAAAGTTAAAGAGAGGGTGAGATTACCCTCAGGAGAAGTTAAAAACTGTGACTCACAAGTCCATCAATCACATTTATTGAGCACATACTGTATGCAGAGCACTGTACTAAGTGCTTGGGGGAGAACAACATAACAGAATTGGTAGGGCACGTTCCCTGCCCACATTTATGGATAATAAATTGACAGGTGTGGGGAGCAGCTTTAATTTACAATGTGTGAAGTCAGTTATATTTATTGAGCAATTATTGTGTGCAGAGTACTGTACTAAGCAATTGGGAAATTACAGTATTACAAAGAACAGACACAATCCCTGCCCTGGTCGGGGGGTTCTCAAAAAAGAGAGGACTTTAGCAACTAAAGCGCAGGTTTTAACTTTATGGCCTTCCCTCCAAATGCAGCCTTGTTGGGTGCTTTTGGGAGAGCCAGTAGGATGACAGTTGCCCCTGGGATTTGACTTTTAATAATGATGGCATTTGTTAAGCACTTACTATGTGCAAAGCACTGTTCTAAGCGCTGGGGAGGATACAAGATGATTAGGTTGTCCCACGTGGGGCTCACAGTCTTAATCCCCATTTTACAGATGGGGTAACTGAGGCACAGAGAAGTTAAGTGACTTCCCCAAAGTCACACAGCTGACAAGCGGCTGAGCCGGGATTTGAACCCATGACCTCTGACTCTCGAGCCCGAGCTCTTTCCATCATAGAGAAGCAGCATGGGGTAGTGGTTAGATCCCGGGCGTGGGAGTCAGAGGTCATGGGTTTTAGTCACTTGTCTGCTGTGTGACCTTGGCCAAGTCATTTCACTTCTCTGTGCCTCAATAATCTCACCTGTAAAATGGGTGTCCAGCTCGATTTGCTCATAATGAGGATGATGGCATTTGCTATGAGGAGCAGGGTGGCTCAGTGGAAAGAGCCCGGGCTTGGGAGTCAGAGGTCATGGGTTCAAATCCCGGCTCTGCCACTTGTCAGCTGTGTGACTGTGGACAAGTCACTTCACTTCTCTGGGCCTCAGTTACCTCATCTGTAAAATGGGGATTAAGATTAAGCCCTCCCTTTCCCTCTGCTCCTCCTCCCCTCCCCATTCCCCCTTCTCCCACTCTCTGCTCTTCCTCCTTCCCCGCCCCACAGCACTGTGCATATCTGTATATATTATTTTATTACTCTATTTATTTGGTTAATGATATGTATATATCTATGACTCTATTTATCTTGATAATAGTGAAACCAGATGTTGTCTATGTCCCCTCTTTTAGACTATGAGCTTGTTTTGGGGCAGGGATTGACATCTGGTGCCGAATCGTACATTCCAAGCGCTTAGTACAGTGCTCTGCACATAGTAAGCGCTCAATAAATACGATTGAATGAATGACTGTGAGCCCCACGTGGGGCAACCTGATCACCTTATATCCACCCCCAGTGCTTAGAACCGTGCTTTGACAGAGTAAGCGCTTAACGAATATCATTATCAGCGCTTAGACCAGTGCTTGGCACACAGTAAGCGCTTAACAAATGCCATCATTATTATTATTAAGTGCTTACTAAGTGCCAAGCACTGCTCTAAACGCTGGGGGAGATCCAAGGTAATCAGGTTGTCCCACGTGGGTCTCACAGACTTCATCCCCGTTTTACAGATGAGATCACTGAGGCACAGAGAAGTGAAATGACTTTCCCAAAGTCACCCAGTAGACAAGTGGAGGAGTCGGGATTAATAATAATAATAATAATAACGTTGGTATTTGTTAAGTGCTTACTAGGTGCCAAGCACTGTTCTAAGCACTGGAGTAGATAGGAGGCAATCAGGCTGTCCCACGTAGGGCTCACAGTCTTAATCCCCATTTTACAGATGAGGGGACAGAGGTACAGAGAAGTGAAGTGACTTGCCCACAGTCACACAGCTGACAAGGGGCAGAGCCTGGATTCGAACCCATGACCTGTGGCTCCCAAGCTCTTGCCACCCAGCCACGCTGCTTCTCCCACCCCAGCGCTTTGCAGAATACGTGGCACCCCAATAAGCGCTTCCCCGACCCCAGGACGCTGATGCTGATGGTGCAGCAGGGCTCAGCGGCCAGAGCCCGGGCCTGGGAGTCAGAGGTCGTAGGTTCTAATCCCCACTCCGCCCCTTGTCTGCTGGGTGACCTCGGGCAAGTCGATTCCCTTCTCTGGGCCTCACTGGGTTCATCTGTAGATTTCAAAAAAAAAAAAAAAGGCAAGCCCCACGTGATGACCCTGTATCTCTCCCCAGCGCTTAGAGCAGTGTTCAGCACAGAGAAGCGTGGCTCAGTGGAAAGAGCCCGGGCTTGGGAGTCAGCGGTCATGGGTTCAAATCCCGCCTCTGCCACTTGTCAGCTGTGTGACTGTGGGCAAGTCACATCACTTCTGGGGTCCTCACTTATCTGGAAAATGGGGATGAAGACTGGGAGCCTCACGTGGGACCACCTGATGACCCTGTATCTCCCCCAGCGCTTAGAACAGTGCTCCACACATAGTAAGCGCTTAACAAATACCAACATTATTATTATTAACCTCGGGGCTTCACTGATCTCACCTGGAAAAGGGGGGTGAAGACTGTGAGCCTCACGTGGGACAACCTGATGACCCTGGATCTCTCCCAGCGCTTGGAACAGTGTTCTGCACATAGTAAGCGCTTAACAAATACCAACATTATTATTATTAATCTTGGGGCCTCACTGATCTCATCTGGAAAAGGGGGATGAAGACTGGGAGCCTCACGTGGGACAACCTGATGACCCTGGATCTCCCCCAACGCTTAGCATAGTGCTCTGCACATAGTAAGCGCTTATCAAATACCAACATTATTATTATTAATCTTGGGGCCTCACTGATCTCATCTGGAAAAGGGGGGTGAAGACTGGGAGCCTCACGTGGGACCACTTGATGACCCTGGATCTCTCCCAGCGCTTGGAACAGTGCTCTGCACATAGTAAGCGCTTAACAAATACCGACATTATTATAATTAATCTCGGGGTCTCATCTGGAAAAGGGGGATGAAGATTGGGAGCCCCACGTGGGACAACCTGATGACCTTGGATCTCCCCCAGCGCTTAGAACAGTGCTCTGCACAGAGTAAGCGCTTAACAAATACTATTATTATTATAGTCAGCGCTTAATAAATAGCATGGTGGTTATTATGGTGCTGAGTAGTTAAGGAGGAGGGGGGACGGGGGTCCTTACCCGGCTCCGATGCCCGCGCTGGCCAGACGGACAGACGGCCGGTCCTGCCCGCCGCCCCTCCTATCGACTCCAGCTCCGGCTCCGGCTCCGACTCCGGTTCCGGGTCTTCCTCCTTCCCCGCCTCTAGCGTCTCCCCCTTAGGGCGCATGCGCGCGCGATAGCCACCGCCCCCCCCACCACCATAGAGCGCGCCCGAGCGGATAGACAAGCCCGGAGCCCCTCGCTCGCCGTCACATGACCCCCCGTGCCGCGGGGGCAGTCGGGATGGGGGCGGGCGACGGGCGGCCGAGCGGAGCGTCCGCCGAATCCCCATCCATCCGCTGAATCCCCGTCCATCCGCTGAATCCCCGTCCATCCGCTGCCCGATCGGCCTCGGCCGGCTGGTCCCGGCCCACTCCCGCCTTCCCCTCACCTTCAAGTTGCCATCCCTCATTGTCTTTTTCAGATTAGACTTTCATCCATTCCCTCCGTGGGATTTATCACCTTGTATCTATCCCAGCGCTTAGAATAGTGCTTGGCACATGTTATTACATGTTATTATGTGATTATATTGTATGTTATATGAAACATGTTCATTATATATTATATGTGATCATACATTATATTACATTTAATATGATATGTGATTGTATTATATTAATTATATTATAATATATGTGATTATATTATATTATGTAAACGCTTAATAAATACCACCATTAAGCCCCACGTGGAACAACCTGATCACCTTGTATCGATCCCAGCGCTTAGAACAGTGCTCGGCACATGTTATTACATGTTATGTGATTGTAATATATTATAATTATATAATATATATTGTATGTTATATTGTTATGTAAGCACTTAATAAATACCACTGTTAAGCCCCACGTGGGACAACCTGATCACCTTGTGTCTATCCCAGCGCTAAGAACAGTGCTTGGCACATAGCGAAGCAGCATGGTGCAGTGGAAAGAGCCCGGGCTTGGGAGTCAGAGGTCATGGATTTGAATCCTAGCTCTGCCCCTTGTCAGCTGTGTGAGTGTGGGCAAGTCACTTCACTTCTCTGGGCCTCAGTGACCTCATCTGTAAAATGGGGATGGAGACTGTGAGCCTCATGTGGGACAACCTGATTACCCTGTATCTCCCCCAGCGCTTAGAACAGTGCTCTGCACAGAGTAAGCACTTCACAAATACCAACATTTTTATTTATCGAACGTTTCCTAATGATGGTGGTATTGATTTTATTTATCATGATGATGTTGTCTTGTTTCTGTCCGTCTGTCTCCCCTGATTAGACTGTAAGCCCGTCAAAGGGCAGGGACTTGTACATTCCAAGCGCTTAGTACAGTGCTCTGCACATAGTAAGAGCTCAATAAATACTATTGAATGAATGAATGAATGAATGAATGAATGGATTAAGGGCTTACTACTTATAATAATAATGTTGATATTTCTTAAGTGCTTATTATGTGCGAGCACTGTTCTAAGCACTGGGGGAGATACAGGGTCATCAGGTTGTCCCATGTGAGGCTCCCAGTCTTCATCCCCATTTTACAGATGAGAGAACTGAGGCCCAGAGAAATTAAGTGACTTGCCCACAGTCACACAGCTGACAAGTGGCAGAGCTGGCTTCGAACCTGTGACCTCTGACTCCCCAGCCCAGGCTCGTTCCACTGTGCCACACTGTTTCTCTTAGCACTGTTCTTAGCACTGGGATAGATACAAAGTGATCAGGTTGTCCCACGTGGGGCTTAATGCTGGTATTTATTAAGCGCTTATAATGTGCCGAGCACTGTTCTAAGCGCTGGATTAGATACTAGGTGATCAGGTTGTCCCACGTGAGGCTCACAGTCTTCATCCCCATTTTACAGATGAGGGAACTGAGGCCCAGAGAAGTGAAATGACTTGCCCAGAGTCATACAGCTCGCAAGTGGCGGAGGCGGTATTAGAACCCACTACCTCTGACTCCCCAACCTGGGATCTTTCCACTGAGCCACGATGCTTCTCGTGCTGCTGACTCTTTGCAGAGCATTATACTAAGCACTTGGAAAGTATGGTACAGCCATCCCTCTTTTCTTTTAAGAGTATTTGTTCATTCATTCAATTATTCAATGGGATTTATTGAATGCTTACTGTGTGCAGAGCACTGTACTAAGCGCTTGGAAAGTACGGTACGGCCATCCCTCTTTTTTTTTAAGAGTATTTGTTCATCCAGTCAATTATCTGTTCATTCGATCGGGTTTATCGAATGCTTACTCTGTGCGGAGCACTGTACTAAGCGCTTGGAAAGTATAACTGGGCACCAGATAGTGACAATCCCTGCCCAACAATGGGCTCACAGTCTAGAAGGGAGAAGACAGACAGCAAAACACACACTTACTATGTAGTTAAGCATTTAGTATGTACTAAGCATGGCTCAGTGGAAAGAGCCCTGGCTTGGGAGTCAGAGGTCATGGGTTCTAATCCCAGCTCCGCCGCTTGTCAGCTGTGTGACTTTGGGCAAGTCACTTCACTTCTCTGGGCTTCAGTTACCTCATCTGTAAAATGGGGATGAAGACTGTGAGCCCCACGTGGGATAACCTGATCACCTTGTATCCCCCCAGCGCTTAGAACAGTGCTTTGCACATAGTAAGTGCTTATCAAATACCATCATTATTATTATAACTAGGCACTTTACTAAGCACTGGAGTAGATATTCATTCATTCCATTGTATTATTGAGTGTTTCCAAAGCACTGTACTAAGCGCTTGGAAAGTACAGCAATAAAGAGAAACAATCCCTGCCCACAACGGGTTTACAGTCTGGGGCGGGGTGGGGGTGGCGGTTGCGGGGGGCAGACATCAAAACAAGTTCTTACTATGTTCCAGGCACTATACTAAGCACTGCAGTAGATACAAGGTAATCAGGTAGTAGCTTTGTGGGTGGGTGTGGGGTGGAGGAGGCAAGAGGAAGGAGGCAAAGGGCAATCAGACTAGTATTGGGGGGTGGAGTTACTCCATCTAGGTTCAGACTGTAAACTCGTTTTGGCAGGGAATGTGTTTATTGTTACAGTGCACTCTCCCAAGCGCTTAGTACAGTGCTCTGCACACAGCCAGCACTCAGTAAATACCACTGAATAAATGAGGGAATGAATGAATGAACACAAACCTTTCTTTCCAGGAGGCATCTGCAAACCACAGTGTAAAGAGCCTGGGCTTCGGAGTCAGAGGTCATGGGTTCGACTCCCGGCTCTGCCACTTGTCAGCTGTGTGACTGTGGGCAAGTCATTTCACTTCTCTGGGCCTCAGTTACCTCATCTGTAAAATGAGGCTTAACTGGGAGCCTCACGTGGGACAACCTGATTCCCCTGTATCTACCCCAGTGCTTAGAACAGTGCTCTGCACAGAGTAAGTGCTTACCAAAGACCAACATTATTATTATTATTAGTTGGACGGCACCGTTGAAGCCAGAACTTTTTTATTTTCCAAAAGACAGATTCATGAATAAACATCATTGTAATGGAATCATCGCTATTTTGCATCAATACAGAAACGTGAAGTGTCCATTAATGATCTTCAAAACGTATTGCTATTGCTCTTCAAAATAGCCGAGCAGAGAAAATCGTAGAAATACAGGACGTAGAGCATAAAGAATAAACACTGCCCAGACTTTTGTTATTTATTTCACTTAGTAGGCTGAGCCCATTGTCATTTTTTACCTCCCCCTGGCAGTTTTCCCTCTGACACACCCTTTCTGTGAGGATCCTATTAGTTAGGGTTGGTAGTGACGTCCTCAAATGGGAGAACAACAAATGGTTTAAGATTGGCAAACCCAGCAGCAACAACCTGTTCTGCGGAGTCGACAGGCCAGACACGGCTAAACAGACATCCCGGATAGATCCATAATCTAAACGGTGACACCTCATCAACTACATCGTGCTGTGGCTGAGAGACCTCAAAGATGTATAGATCACAGCAGCCAGGCCTGAAACAGGGCCCTAGATAGACTAGCGTCCGATTCTCTGCAAGTTCACAGTAACTAGCACCAGTGCGCTTAGCACAGTGCTCTGCACACAGTAAGCACTCAATAAATATGATCGAATGAAACAGTGATCTCAGAACTGACAGAACAGTTAAACGTTTAAGCTCCTGGAAAACCGAAGGCATCTCAAGAAGCCGTTGAAACAGAAAACTCTGTATAAACAATGATGAGCATTTCTCCAAAATAATAATGATGACAATTAAGATATTTGGAGTGCTTGGCACAGAGTCAGAGCTTAACAAATACCATAATTATTATAATATATGATATAATATATAATAATTACAATAATGTTATAATATATTGATTATTATAATATTGATAAATATGGTATTTGTTAAGTGCTGACTCTGTGCCAAGCACTGTTCTAAGCACTGGGGTGGATACAGGGTAATCAGGTTGTCCCATGAGGGGCTCACACTTTTCATCCCCATTTTACAGATGAGGTAACTGCGCCACAGAGAAGTTGAGTGGCTTGCCCAAGGTCACACAGCACGTGTTGGCAGAGCTGGAATTATTATTATTCGTTTTTATTAAGTCCTACTAGTTGTCATTCGTTGTACTAAACCTGGGGTAGATACAAGATGATCGGATTCATTCCCTGTCCACAACAAGCTTACAGTTCACTAACGTCTTATAGAAATCTATGTGGCAACCTACAAATAAAGTAAAAGAGCATGTGTGATAGATGGTGAGAAAGGGGAAGAGAACCGGTAACAAATACCCCTGATTGATGGTTGCTTAATGGATTGATTATGCAGATCACCATGACACCAAGAACTTCTACACATCATCATTATGGGCAGGGAACACATCACCGAATTCTGCTATATTATACTCTCCCAAGCACTTAGTACAGTACTCTGCACATAGTAAGTGATCAATAGATGCCATCATTATTAATAATAATAATAATTGATCATTAAATCACTGTGGGGCTCTATATGGATGTGATGTATGTATCACAGCACTTTGGACTCATCATAGATAAAGAGAGAATACTGAATAGATGGGGAAACTTCACTTCAATAGCTTCCTCAACTCACCTGTTATTACTGAAGAGGAGACCTAGAAAACCTAGAAAAGTCTAACCTGCAAAGACCCGGCACTTCTCTCAACTGCTGGGGAATTCAAACAGCAGTCAGAGCCATGAAAAATAGCAAAATTCCTGGGCATCAGGCCATATTATCTGCAATCTATATATCCATAATTTATTATAACCATAATTTATTTATTATAGCTGTAATTTATTTTTAGTAATGTCTGTCTCTCCCTCTAGACTGTAAGCTTGTTATGGGCAGGGAGCAGGTACACCAACTATGTAGAACTGTACTCTCCCAACTGCTTCGTACAGTCCTTTGCACACCGTAAGTGCTCAATAAATGAGATCAATTGATCGGTAGCTCTACAAGCATGATGGAGACACACTGCTTAAAGACTTATTCAACTCTTCCTCAGCATGTGGAACACTGAACAGATGCCATAGGATCCAGAAGATGCCATCATTATCGCTATCTTCAAAAAGAAAGATGAAAGATTAGATCTGCACCAATATCGTGGCATCTCATTTCTCTCTATTGGCGGAAAGGCCTTAGTCCAAGTAGGCTACTGAAGAATATTGGCAGCTGAATGCTCTTGGAATTCCAGTGTGGTCCAGATCCCAAAAGGGAACATCATCCATGATCTTTGTGACATGCCAGATACAGCAACAGTGTAGGGAACAGCACCAAGACTTCTACGCGTAAGCTCTTCCTCTAGGTTGTAGGCACCATCTCCATTATATTCTACTTTCCCAAGTGCTTAGTACAGTACTTTGCACACAGTAATCAATAAATATGAATGATAAACCTTATGTAACTATTTGGCACCATTAGAAGAGCTGGAATCTAGAAACTACTTAGTAAATTTAGGTATACTGAAAAATTCATTAAGACTTTCAGACTGTTTTGTAATGGCATGGCTGATGAGGTGAGGGCTGCTGGTGCCTTGTCTGATCGGTTCCCAATCACCAGTAGGATAAAACTGGGGTGCACAGTGGAGCCTCTCCCGTTCAATTTATTTATTCTTTGCAGTCCTTTTGGAAGATGCAATAAGAAACCTGGAAGCAGATACTGGAATGTATCCTGCTCCTCCGGAAAGCTCCTACAATCAACAGACTTTGACCGTCTTCCAAAATCTTAGAAAAATGCTATAAGCAGAAGACTGCACTCTAGAGATCCTCACCAGGAAGAAATGCAAATGATAGTAAACTGCTTCATTGAACTAGCCAGGCATTAGTAAGTCTGACATTAAGTCTGAAGAAAATCAAGTTGATGCGTCCGCCAGCACCAGGAAAGTTGTTGACCAAATTTAAGGTCTATAGAGCCGAAGTGCTGCCCATGGTTCTCTACGGCGCTGAGACTTGGACGTCACACGGGCCCTACATCCTCTTCCAGAGTAGATAGAACAGTGCTCGACACATAGTATGCACTTAAAAAATACCGCAATTATCATCATTATTATTAGTTCCAACTGCTTCATTGAGGGGCCACTCAGTATCAAAAGGTGAGATCAGGATGACAAACAGCTAAGTCTTAGAATAAAGTTAGATTCCTAGCTTTCATGCTTTACACATCTCAATATAGTTTTGCTGAGTGGGACATGTTAGGTCAGAGGAGTGAACTGTAAGCTTGTTTTGGGCAGGAAATGAATTTGTCATATTGTTATATTGTACTCTCCCAAGTGCTTAGTTCAGTAAGCACACGTAAGCGCTCAATAAATATGACTGACTGACTGACAGAGTCATATAATAAGCTTAAATCAGGAAATCAAAACAAGGGCAGAGGAACCTATTTTTAAGAATACAGTGAAACGCAGCCCCAGATGAGCAGTGAATCAAGCAATGATACTTATCGAGTGCTTACTGGTTTTTTGTTTTGTATTATTTGGGTTTTTGTTTGTTTGGGTTTTTTCTACAAAGTACCTGGGGAAATACAACAGGGTTGGATGACACATTCCCTGCCCACAGATAACTTGTTGTTGTTCTTGTCTTATGCAGTCGAGTCGTGTCCGACCCCCAGCTACGCCATGGAAACATCTCTCTCAGAACGCTCCACTTCCATCTGCAATCATTCTGGTAGTGTATCTATAGAGTTTTCTTGGTAAAAATCCAGAAGTGCTTCCATTGCCTCCTTCCTTGCAGTAAACGAGTTTCTGTCCTTGACTCTCTCCCATGCCGTTGCTGCCCAGCACAGGTGAGTTTTGACCTGTAGCAGATGGCCTTCCACTCACTAGCCACTGGCCAAGCTAGGAATGGAATGGTTAGGCCTCTGCTTGACTCTCCCTCCTGTACTTGAGACTGGTAGAGTACTGGAAACTCTCCAGGTGCGACCCTGAGAGGGGGACAGATAGCTTACAGTCTAGATAATATATATGGATATATTATATATGTAACTTATGTTGTCCCAAATTGCCTTTTCAGCCACACATGTACCCTTAGTTGAATTACACAATCAGTGGCATCTTCATCCTTGAGCACAAAGGATAACTGTGAATATGGCTCTTGAAATAATTAGCAGGGTCCCAAGGACAACAGTGGGGATATCTGTCCATGCCTGCCCTAGCCACAACACTTCCAGAGCCTGTTTTCACTTGGTCAGACATACACACATCCTTTTTAAGTATCCCCTCAAAGTAGACAGGGATGATAATGCAAAGAATTCCTCAGTCTGAACCACAAGACTTCCAGATGAAGCTTTGCCTCAGATCTGATGAAACTTCCCCTTCTTAGCACCTTACACACACACCCACCCCACCATTGGCTCAGTCTGAAAATTGGATTCACGAGGAGATAGAATAAAGCTTCCAAAACACCTCCCCAGTACCATGTAAAGGTGAAAGGTGGGAAAGCTGCCAAATGCTCCCCGTGGACACCTCATGCCAGAGAAGAGCATTTCAGAAGAGCCAAGAAGAGGCTGTGAAAAAAATAAACCTTAAAATAGACAAAATCGTGTTAACCTAGGGAGAGTTTTAAGGGATGGCTAAAAATGGAGCCAGATATGAACTGTGGTGAGGTATCCGGGGGAAATTTTCCTTGAACGGATTGTCTGGATCTACAACATCATCACCTAGCAACATTGATCATATTAGACCACTTTCAGTCATCGTAAAGACAGACAGACGGTACGAGTCCTGCACTGTAAGGACTGACATCCTAAGAGATATCAATCAATCAAAGGCATTTATTGAGTGCTTACTGTATGCAGAGCACTGGAATTTGCTTACTGTTGTATTATACTCTCCCAAGCTCTTAGGACAGTGCTTTACATGGTAAGCATTCAATAAATACAAATGACTGACTGATTACTAAGCACTTGGAAAAGTACTATATAATAATGCAATAATAATAGAATATATTAATAACATATAATAGAGAATCAGCGTGGCTAAGTGAAAAGAGCACGGCCTTGGAAGTCAGGTCATGGGCTCTAATCCTCGCTCCACCACTTCTCAGCTGTGTGACTTTGGGCAAGTCACTTCACTTCTCTGTGCCTCAGTTACCTCATCTGTAAAATGGGGATTAAGACTGAGAGCCCTATGTGGGACAAACTGATTACCTTGTCTCTACCCCCATCATTTAGAACAGTGCTTAGTACATAGTAGGCACTTAAAAAATACCATTATTATTATAAAGTTGGTAGATACAATCTCTGTCCACAAGAAGCTTTCAGTACATAGGGAGAGGCAGACATTAAAATAAATTACAGATAGGAAGCAGTGTGGCCTAGCGGAAAGAGCAAGGGCTTGGGAGATAGAGGACTTGGTTCTAATCCTGGCTCTGCCCCGTGTCAACCGTGTGACCTTGGGCAATTCACTTAACTTCTCTGTGCCTCGGTTCGCTCATCTGTAAAATGGGGATTAAGACTGTGAGCCCCATCAGGGACAGGCATTGTCTCTACCCCAGTACTTAGAACCGTGCTTGGCACATAGTCAATGCTTAACAAATATCACAGTGATCATCAGCATCATCATTATCAGACGCACACAAGTGCTGTGTGGCTGGGGCGAATATCAAAGTCCTTAAGGGGTGCACAGCCAACTGCATCACTGATGCAAAAGGGAAAGTGGGCAGAGGAAATGAGGGCTTAGTCAGCGAAGGCCTCTTGGAGGAGATGTGATTTTAGGAGGATTTTCAAGGTGAGGAGGTGGCAGATGGCCAGATATGAAGGAGGAGGGAGTTCCAAGCCCAAGGGAGGATGTGGGCAAGGCGTCAGCAGAGGGATTGATGAGGTCGAGGTACAGAGAGTAGGCTAGATTTAGAGGGGTGAATTGTACGGATTGATTTGTAGTTGGAGATGAGTGAGGTAAAGTAGGAGGGAGAGAGATGATTGCCAGAAAGCTGATGAATTTCTGTTTGATGTGGAGGTGGATGGGCAAATATTGGAGGTGTGGTAGGAGTGGGGAGATGTGGACCGAACGTTTTTCCATAAAAATGATCTATTCGGCAGAGTGAAGTACGGACTGGAGATGGGAGAGACAGGAGGCAGGGAGGTCGGCAAGGAGGCTGATGTAGTGGAGGCTAGATAAACGTGCTTGACTCAGTGTGTTAGCGCTTTGGATAGAAAGGAAAGGACAGACTGTAGATATGTTACGAAGGCAAAACCTACAGGATTTCCTGACACGTTGAATATGTGGGTGGAATGAGAGAGTTAAGTCGAGGATAACACCAAGGTCACAGACTTGTGAGACACAAAGAATGGTGGTGTTTGTGGTGAGAGGAAAGTCAAGGGGAGACAGGGTTTGAGTGGGAAGATGAGAAGTTTGGTTTTGGGCCTGTTAATTTTGAGGTGTCAGTGGAATATCCAAGTAGATATTCATGTAGAGTTAATTTTTTCTCTTTCTTACATTTATTTTTATTTATTTCATTTTCCTTTGCCAGGGAAGGAGCTTGGATAGAAGATTGGCCTCAAATCTGCCAAGTCTGTCCCTTGCTACTTTCAGAGCATTCCTAAAACCACACCGACTCCTAAAAGCATTCCTCAATTAATCCCCACCCTCTCTTTTCAGGTAATAATAATAATAATTGTGGGATTTGTTAAACACTATACTAAATGCTGAGGTGGATACAGTCCCTGTCCCATATGGGGCTCACAGTCTTAAACCCCATTTCACAGGTGAGATAAATGAAGCCCAGAGAAGTGAAGTGACTTGCCCAAGGTCACAGAAAAGACAAGTGGCAGAGCTGAGATTAGAACCCAGATCCTTCTGACTCCCAGTCCCGTGCTCTATCCATTAAGCCATGCTGCTTCTCATTAGGCCGTGTTGCTTCTACAGGTCATCCGACTTTCCTGCACATAATAAGTATTCTATAAATATACTATTGATTGATTGATTGATGAAGAGCTTGTAATTCTTATTCATCAAATCCCACATCTCCAGAAAGAGGAGGTACTCATTAAATCTTGAAGGTGATAGACTGAAACCAAAAGAGTAAGTGGCATGAAATAGTGGATAGAACAGGCCTGGGAGTTAGAAGGTCATGGGTTCTAATCCCAACTCTGCCACATGTCTGCTGTGTGACCTTGGGCAAGTCACTTCACTTCTCTGGGCCTCAGTTATCTCATCTGGAAAATGGGGATTGAGACTGTGAACCCCATGTGGGACAGGGACTGTGTCCACCCCAGTGTTTAGTAGAGTGCCTGTACACAAATATCACAATTATTATTATTATTGTCCACCAGGTATGTTTATGGACTATGTCCCCACAGCAAGTTGTTCAGTCAAAAATATCAGCTGGTTCCAGAGGGGTTTATGACAAATTCCTTGATGAATAGTTCAATATATGTCATTCCTTCTCTCTTTTAACCATCCATGTCTGATTTGCAAAGGGCCAGAAGGGGTACCCAAGTGTTATTTTCATGGACAGAGTTTTCAAAGGATTTGCTCTCAAAAACTCACTTATGGATGCAGTTTTGCCCATCAACAACTTACTCAGTAGTAGTATTTATTGCACACTTACTGTGTGTGAAGCACTGTACTAAGAGCAAAAGAGTGTACAATTAAGTGGACACAGACTCTGCCTTCAATGGACTTACTATCTTGATGACAAATGTCACACCGTTCCTCTTAGTAGCTTGTTGAAGACAGAAGCTTTAGAGGGGAATTTCAGGGGTGTTAGATGGTCCACTCCTAACCATAAGGATATTTTTAGTTAGAGGGGTTCTTCTACCAAAGCCATACCACAGTTCGCTTATTTATCTCACTATCCTATTGAAATAAAGAAAAGCTCCCAGACTTCATGAGTGAAAGGCTATTAAGTCATAAAAAGATAATTAAACATACCCCTTTTCCACTAAAGCGGTTGATTTGACTGCAGAATTGGGGGACCCCTGGATACCTCAGAGGCCTTAAAGACCCCCAGGCTGGTTGTTAAGAAAGGAGATTTCTGAAGAAAAGAAGACAGCGCTGAAGTTCAATAGATCCACCCTTTTAACAGAGGAGGCCATTCCCTCTGACCTTGCAAGAAGGAAAGTAGGAATCAGGTCCAAAGAGATGAGACCTTAATGGACACCCGCTGCTCTGAGATGTTTGTTTTGCCAGCAGAATCTGGTGCTTAAAAGACTTAAAGACTGGTGCTTAACATTAGAAGCAAGGCAAAATGCTGTTTTCTAAGGAAAATTCTCAGGAACCCAACTGCATCAGGATAGTTGTCCATCCACTTCCACATCAAGCAGAAACTCCTTACCATAGGCTTTAAGGCAATCAGCTCTCTTCCTCCTACCTAATCTTGCTGGATCATCTCCTACTAGAACCCAACCCACACACTCAGCTCCTCTAACACCAATCTCTTCTCTGTACCTTGATCTTGTCTATCCTGCTACCAACCCCTTGCTCACATTCTCTCTCAGGCCTGGAACTCCCTCCCCTTTCACCTGCAGTCCACTCCTCTTCCCCACCTTTGAAGCCCTCCTAAAACTGCATCTCCTTCAAGAGGTCTTCCCAGATTAAACCTTCAATTACCCCTATCTTATCCTCTACGGACAAGTGGCCTAGCGGAGAGAGCATCAGAATCAGAAGACCTGGAGTCTAGTCGCAGCTCTGCCATGTGTTTGCTGTGTGACCTTGGGCAAGTCACTTCACTTCTCTATGCCTCAGTTTCCTCATCGGTATAGTGGTGATTCCCTCCTATCTAGACAGTGAGCTCCATATAGAACAGGGACTATGTCCAAACTAATTATCCACCCCAGTGTTTAGAACAGTGCTTGGCACAAGGTAAGCACTTAATAAATATCATTATTATTATCCTCCCTCCTCTCTGTGTCAACTTTGAACTTAGCTGTGTACCCCTTATTAAGTACTTTGATATTCAACCGAGTCCCACATTACTTATGTAAATAGTCAAATTCATTCAATAGTATTTATTGAGTGTTTACTATGTGCAGAGCACTGCAATGAGCGCTTGGAATGTACAAATCGGTAACAGATAGAGACAGTCCCTGCCCTTTGATATATCTTACTATTTCCCACAACTCTAATCTATTTAATGTCAGTCTCTCCCTGTAGATGGTAAACCCCTGAATGATGATAATAATAATTGTTTTAATTATCATTATTGTCATTGTTATTATTATTGCCTATATTAAGCACTTACTATGTATCAAGCACTGTTCTAAGCAATAGGGTAGATCCAAGTTAATTAGGTTGGACACTATCCCTGTCCCATAGGAGGCTCACAATCTAAGGAGGTCTTGATCCTTGTGGGTAATAATAATAATAATAATTATGGTATTTGTCAAACACTTACTGTGTGCCAAGCACTGTTCTATGTGCTGGGGTAGATACAGGGTCATCAGGTTGTCCCACATGGGGCTCACAGTCTTTATCTTCATTTTACAGATGAGGTAGCTGAGGCACAGAGAAGCTAAGTGGCTTGCCCAAGGTCACAGAGCAGACAAGTGGCAGAATCTGGATTAGAATCCCAGCCTGGATTAAGACCCACGTCCTCTGACTCCCAAGTCTGTGCTCTCTCCACTAAGTCATGCTGCTTCTCAGATCTAGTGTATTTGTACTTTCCCAAGTGCTTAGTACAATGTTCTACACAGGGTAAGCACTCAGTAAATGCCATTGACTGACTGATTGTTTCAGCAAAAGAGCTGGGATCAGAACCGATAACCTCTCTCATCTTAATCACTCATAAATTCCCCAATCTTCTGGTCTACACTATCTCTGGCTACTGTATTGGAGCACGGCTCTTCTGCCAGGTGATTGCTACATTAACTTAGATAAATTACCGAATTAGAATTCCCAGAGAAAACTAACTTGTAGACATGCCCTTGCACAACATCGACCATAGAGAGGTGCTTGTCACGTTCAGAAATTGATATACTTTGCATCTTAGGCTCCCTGCAATCTCTTCCCTATTGGTTTTAAACCAGGCATTGCAAACCTGTGAAATATCAAGGGACTCAGCAATTTCCATCAATTTTCCCACACATCAGAAAGTGCAGCACTTCTTTTAAGCATAATTTGGAGTTCCTTAGCTGTATTCACTGCCTGTCCTCTTCATGTGAAAGTAATAACAACAGAGTGTTTCTGGAGTAAATCACATTATATTGCAGCTAAAGGAAAAAGCCAAAGGTCTCATGCAACCAGCATTTTGCTGTAAAAAAGAATCTTGCTTGTAACTTCTGAAAACAATGTCTTTAAAATGAATTTGGTGAGTTCTCTATTTCATTAAATTTGTTTCTTGGCTTTCACAGATTATTTTATCTAAGGTGCAAATTTCCTTCCTATGCAATCTTTATCTCAAACTTTGTTTCAGGGTGTTGCCCAGAAACAGCTCTCAGACATCGTGACCCTTTGAGGCTGTACCCTAGGGAACATCTCCTACTAATTGTAGCTGAAATTATTAATTTTTGATGTAACATAGAGGAATCAGAAAACAACCCATCACAACCCATCACTTACCATGAAGGTGTAACCCCCAAATGCAAATGATGTAAGTCTCAAATTTGATGGCCAAAATGAAAAGAAATGAAAAATGAAAAATAAGAAGCAGCGTGGCTCAGTGGATAGAGCGTGGGCTTGGGAATCAGAAGGACCTGGGTTCTAATCTCGGCTCTGCTCCTTGTCTACTGTGTGACCTTGGGAAGTCACTTGACTTCTTTGTGCCTCAGTTTCCTCATCTGTAAAATGGCAATTAAGAGTGTGAGCCCCATGTGGGACAGAGACTGTGTCCAACCTGAATGACTTGTATCTACCCAAGTGCTTAGAACAGTGATTGGCACATAGTAAGTGCTTAACAAGAACCATAATTATTATCATCATCATTATTATTATTAAAAAGTACTTATATGCTCTGCATTGAAATTAGAGCAATTTCTTCCCCGCCCCAAGATTGGCAACACTGCCAGAAAGAAGTAAATTCAGTTTACCCCCTCTTGCTAGATAACCTGCTTGCCCTTGAAGACCGATTAATTGCTTTCCATTTGCCATTCTTTCTCAGGATGGCTCGGGGGTGGCATGTTGTTATCATAGTGGAGGACTCAGGAACTTGGAGCAAATCCACTGCATGCCTCTCTAATGTTTAATATTTGCGGGTACATGGCTCCAAGATGAACAGCTCTGTCAGCACAGGGAAAACTCCTCTCTAAGGTTAGCTCGGTACCTAACACTGAGTTTGCACCTTGCAGAGTCCTTTGAAAATTTCCTTTTAAAATAACACCTTCCCTAACCAGGGGAATGAGAAAAAGGTGGGATAGACATGAGGGTCTCTCTTTCACAACGCATCTAGGAGGCTGATTTCTTATATACCTCAAGCAAGGGCATCGTCCCAGTGACTTTAGCTGGCTGACTTCTGCATATAATTACTGTGATATTGGTTAAGCAGTTGTTATATGTCTAGCATTGTACTGAGTGCTGGGGTAGATACAAGATAAGGTCAGGAACAGTTCCTGCCCACATGGGGCTCACAATCTAAATAGGAGGGACAACAGGCATTGAATTCTCATTTTACTGATAGAGAAGCAGAGACACAGAGGAGTTAAGTGACTTGCCCAAGATCACACAGCAGGCAGATGAAGATGCCCAGATTAAGACCCAAATTGTCTGACTCTCAGGCTAATTCATTCATTCAATCATATTTATTGAGTGCTTACTGTGTGCAAACCACTGTACTGAGCACCTGCATAAACCAGTGATGTACAGAGAAGCTGATACCTTCTCAAATCCTCTGGTCTGTGAAGCAGCAGTAACCTAATGGATAGAGCACGGGCCTGGGAATCAGAAGGAACTGGGTTCTGATCCCGGCTCCGACCCTTGTCTGCTGTGCGACTTTGGGCCAGTCACTTAACATTTAGGTGCCTCAGTTATCTCATCTGTAAAATGGAGATTAAGACTGTGAGCTCCACATAAAACATGGACTGTATCAAACCAGATTAACTTTTACCTATCCCAGCGCTTAATACAGAGTCTGGCACCTTGACCCCACGTCCCCCTCCAGTTATCGCCCTATCTCCCTACTACCCTTCCTTTCCAAAATCCTAGAACGAGTCGTCTACAATCGCTGCTTAGAATTCCTTAACTCCCATTCTCTTCTGGACCCCCTCCAATCTGGCTTCCGTCCCCTCCACTCTACCGAGACTGCTCTCTCTAAGGTCACCCATGACCTCCTTCTTGCCAAATCCAGTGGCTCCTACTCCATTCTGATCCTCCTTGACCTCTCTGCTGCCTTTGACACTGTCGACCATCCCCTCCTCCTCCATACCTTATCTCACCTTGGCTTCACGGACTCTGTCCTCTCCTGGTTCTCCTCTTACCTCTCTGGCCGGTCATTCTCGGTCTCCTTTGCTGGAGCCTCCTCCCCCTCCTATCCTTGAACTGTTGGAGTTCCTCAAGGGTCAGTTCTTGGCCCTCTTCTGTTCTCCATTTACACTCACTCCCTCGGTGAACTCATTCGCTCTCACGGCTTTGACTACCATCTCTACGCGGATGACACGCAGATCTACATCTCCGCCCCTGTCCTCTCCCCCTCCCTTCGGGCTCGCATCTCCTCCTGCCTCTGGGATGTCTCCACCTGGATGTCGGCCCGCCACCTAAAACTCAACATGAGCAAGACCGAGCTCCTCATCTTCCCTCCCAAACCCGGTCCTCTCCCAGACTTCTCGATCACCGTCGATGGCAGGACCATCCTTCCCGTCTCTCAGGCCCGCAATCTCGGTGTCATCCTTGACTCGTCTCTCTCGTTCACGCCACACATCCTATCCGTTACCAAGACCTGCCGGTTTCACCTCTACAATATCGCCAAGATCCGCCCTTTCCTCTCCACCCAAACGGCTACCTTACTGTTACAGGCTCTCGTTATATCCCGGCTAGACTACTGTGTCAGCCTTCTCTCTGACCTCCCTTCCTCCTCTCTCGCCCCGCTCCAGTCTATTCTTCACTCCGCTGCCCGGCTCATCTTCCCGCAGAAACGATCTGGGCATGTCACTCCCCTTCTTAAACAACTCCAGTGGTTGCCCATCAACCTCCGCTCCAAACAAAAACTCCTCACTCTAGGCTTCAAGGCTCTCCATCACCTTGCCCCTTCCTACCTCTCCTCCCTTCTCTCTTTCTACCACCCACCCCGCACGCTCCGCTCCTCCGCCGCCCACCTCCTCACCGTCCCTCGGTCTCGCCTATCCCGCCGTCGACCCCCGGTCACATCCTCCCGCGGTCCCGGAACGCCCTCCCTCCTCACCTCCGCCAAACTGATTCTCTTTCCCTCTTCAAAACCCTACTTAAAACTCACCTCCTGCAAGAGGCCTTCCCAGACTGAGCTCCTCTTCTCCCTCTACTCCCTCTGCCACCCCCCCTTTACCTCTCCGCAGCTAAACCCTCTTTTTCCCCTTTTCCCTCTGCTCCTCCACCTCTCCCTCCCCATCCCCACAGCACTGTACTCATCCGCTCAACTGTATATATTTTCATTACCCTATTTATTTTGTTAATGAATTGTACATCGCCTTGATTCTATTTAGTTGCCATTGTTATTACGAGATGTTCTTCCCCTCAACTCTATTTATTGCCATTGTTCTCATCTGTCCATCTCACCCGATTAGACTGTAAGCCCGTCAAATGGCAGGGACTGTCTCTATCTGTTGCCGACTTGTTCATCCCAAGCGCTTAGTACAGTGCTCTGCACATAGTAAGCGCTCAATAAATACTATTGAATGAATGAATGAACCTTGTAAGTGCCTAACCAAAAAACAAGCAAACAAAAAATATACTGCTTGATTGCCTTACCCGCTGTCTGATTTATAATCAAGAACACTGGGGTTAAAGTGATGCTGGAATATGCACTTCATCTTCAAAGTATAGTGGTTGTAGAGTCCTGCTAGTGTTTAACATGCTTTAGAGATGTGGCAATTTTAAGTAATTCCTACTTCAAGTATCTTAATATCTTTCATACCTCACTCCCAGTTCCTGATTTTAGTCAATGAGCAGTTCCTGCTGCTTCTTTGTAAATGAGGTTCATAAGGCATTCTGCAGGTTCTGCAGGTAACCCATCTCAAAACTGGGGGAATGACATGACTTGGGCAGGCACTCCTGAGACTAGCCAATCTCAAAAACTGCTTTGGCAAGCAGCCAAGACCACAAGGCCACCCCTAATTAACCTCCAAATTAGTATTAATATTTATATTAAAATGACAAGCTTCCTCCAGGGCATCCCTTCTCTCGCCTAACTCACGCTTTAAATTTGTTATAATTATTGAGCACTTATTCATTGACAAAGCACTGGGCTAAGGATTTGGGTAGGTGTGGGATGATCAGTTCAAACCCATGGTTTTCCACATGAGGCTCGTATTCTAAGGGATTGGGGGAGCAGGCTATTTTATCCCCATTAACAGATGAGGAAGCCGTGGCAGATATGTTAAGTGGTTTACCCAAGGTCTCATAGCAGATCAGTGTTCGAGCTGGGACTAGAACCCAAGTCAGTCAATCAATCAATCTTATTTATTGAGGGCTAACTGTGTGCAGTGAGTTAAGCACTTGAGAGAGGACAATATTAACAGAGTTGGTAGACATTTTCTCTCCCCACAACGAGCTTACAGTCTCTCCTAACTCCTATTTCAAAGCTCTCTCCCTGATGTTATACTGCCCCCAAAAGAGGTAGAAGAGTATAAAAGGCCAAATCTATAATAATAATAAAAATAATAACTGTGGTATTTGTTGAGCCCTTGTTATATGGCAAGGACTGTACTATGCACAGAGGTAGATAAAGGATAATCAAGTACCAAATGGATCTCACAGTCTAAATTGGTGGGAGAACAGGTATTGAATCTCTGTTTTTCAGATGAGGGAACTGAGGCCCAGAGAAGTCACGTAACTTGCTCCAGATCACACAGTAGACAAGTGGCAGAACCAGGGCCTCTGACTGCCAGGCCTGTGCTCTTTCCAGTAGGTCACACTGCTTCCCTAGTGGATTAGGAGCTGGGAGCTCTAGATTCATCTCTTCCACCCATACTCGGTGCCAATTTGAATTCACGAGGCCCACTGAAGGAGAAAATGAGGCACATTAGAGATTAAATGATTTATGCTGCATCCTACTGTGAGTCAGCAGTGCATCTGAAAACAGAACCCAAGAATCCTGAGTGGAACGACTTCTTTGTAATAGGGAACCTAATTATACTCATTCATTCATTCAATAGTACTTATTGAGCACTTACTGTGCGCAGAGCACTGTACTAAGCACTTGGAATATACAATTTGGCAGCAGAGACAATCCCTGCCCTATAATGAGCTCATAGTCTACCTCTCCTTGAAGGAGAGAGAGATTTGAAAATTGGAACCAAGTTTGTGGAACTTTGAAGTATCTTTGGGATATTTACCACAGTAACCAAGACAAACAACCCCCCGGGCCCCATGTGGAACAGGGATTGTGTCCTAACTGATTATCTTGTAACTTCCCCAAAGTTCAGTCCAATGCTTGGCATATGGTAAGCAATTATTATCAGGGCAGACTCAGTATTTGAGAGTTAATCCAATAGTATCTTCCTCCTTGTCACAGCCAAGCATAATAATAATAATAAAAATAATGGTATTTGTTAAGCGCTTACTATGTGCCGAGCACTGATCTAAGTGCTGGGGTAGATACAGGGTAATCAGGTTGTCCCACGTGAGGCTCACAGTCTCAATACCCATTTTACAGATGAAGTAACTGAGGCACTGAGAAGTTAAGTGACTTGCCCATAGTCACACAGCTGACAGATGATGGAACCGGGGATGATCCAAGGTGATCAGGTTAATCCACGTGGAACTCACAGTCTTAATCTCCATTTTACAGATGAGGGAACTGAGGCACAGAGAAGTTAAGTGACTTGCCCAAAGTCACACACCTGACAAGCAGTGGAGTTGGGATTTGAACCCATTACCTCTGACTCCCCAGCCCCTGCTCTTTCCACTGAGCATACCGCTTCACACTAGCCATGACCCCTTTCCCACCCCCAAAGAGGACCCTGCCTATCCATTTGACTTTTTCTCCCTTTTTTGAGCTTGTACCTGGCTTGTACCAATCCTGCTCACATTGTACTCTGCTGCTCACCAAAAAAATAATCACCAAAAGACAACGGTTAAAAAATTCAAGTACCATGGGTAGATCAACATCATCATCATCATCAACAGTATTGATCGAGTACTTACTGTGTGTAATTTTCTTCTCCCACTCCCTTCTGCATCACCCTGACTTGCTCCCTTTATTAATCTCCCCTTCCAGCCCCACAGAACTTATAAACACCTATGTATGTAGCTGTAATGTAATTTGTTTTTTATATTAATACCTGTCTCCCTCTCTAAACTGAAAGCTTGTTGCAGGCAGAGAATGTGTCTGTTTATTGTTATGTTGGACTCTCCCAAGTGCTTAGTAGAATGCTTTGCACACAGTAAGGGCTCAAAAAATATGATTGAGTGAATGAAGAAACGTAGAGCACTTTACTGAGCATCTATTAGTAGTAATAGTATTTTTAGTATTTATTAAGCACTAAAGCACTAACTTGTGCAGAGGACCGTACTAAATGTTTTGGGAAAAAAAACCAAAAACAGACAAGTGCAAGTTAGACGTAGTCCCTGGCCCTTGAGATGGGTCACCTTCTGAGAAGGAGGTGGGGAAGAGTTTGGTGATAGACACTAGGAAATATGAAGTAATATAAATACATTTATAAATAAAGACAAAGTTCAGAGTCCAACAAATCTGGGATTTATAGGCATCTCAGGTGCTACCACCCCAGTAGAGGAGTCTCAGGGTGCTATCACCCCAGTGCTACCACCTTAGATCATCAAAGTCCAGTCTCAGCACTGTATTGGATGCCTGTACTGTGCTAGAGGTCTACGGCACACTGGACTAGGGCCTGCAGTAGCATATGGAGGAAGGTCTTCTAGACTGTGAGCCCGTTGTTGGGTAGGGATTGTCTCTGTTGCTGAACTGTACTTTCCAAGCGCTTAGCACAGTGCTCGCCACACAGTTAGTGCTCAATAAATACGATTGAATGAATGAAGTGAAATGCAATTCTTGGCATTAAGAAGCTTACAGTTTATTGGAAGAGATACATCAAAACAAATGACCAAGTCAGAAAAGGAATAAAGCATGGACTTGACTGTATCTATGTATCTATAGACTTGAGCTCGTGTGGGCAGGGAACATGTCAGCTAACTGATTGATATGAATAATAAAAAGCAAAGTAAATATTTAGATAATCAATCTATGGGGTTTTTTGAGAGTTTAGTGGGTGAACACTGTACTAAATGCTTGGGAGAGTACAAAATATCAGAGCTGGTAGACCTATTCCCTACCCACAATGAGTTTACAGTCTAGAGGGGGAGACAGACATTAATATAAATAAATAATTTTTAGACATGTACATATCATGGGGCTGAGGGTGGGGTGAATACCCACTGCTCAAAGGGTATAGATCCAAGTATTTAGGTAATCATGTTACTACCACCAATTTAGGATTAAAGCACTGTGTCCACTTGGCCACGGCTGAGTGGTAATATTCATTCATTCAATCTTATTCATTAAGTGCTTTCGTGTGCAGAGCACTGTACTAAGTGCTAACTCCAACAATAGACACATTCTCTGTCCACAATGAGCTCACTATCTAGGGGGAGAGGAGATGGACATCAATACAAATAAACAGACATCAATATGATAAATAAAATTACAGATATAAAAGTGGTGAACCCACAAAAAACTGCCTTACTAGTGACTGTTTGTGATCCTGCGAACAACAAGGAAGAGATTGGCGAAGGCTCTGATGGGCTCTACCTGAGACAGGTGATTGCTGGCCTGTGGGGGTGGAGCATGGAGGGAGGTGGTGTGTTCTCTCCATGTTAGACCCAGTGATGGGCCTGGGTCAATGACTGCCACATAGAGCCACAGCTGTCACCCCCTAAACTAGATAAAAAGTGGTAGCTTTGAATCTTGAGAAAGTACCTGGAGTAGAAGAAAGCCTTCAGAGGGAGAAGCCACTGAGGAGAAGCTAGAAGCAAGTATGGTGAGAGTAGCACTCTAAGGCAACAGCACTTGGAAACAGAAAGAAGAAGCACTGGCAGAATAGCAGATTGGTATTGGACCCTTGGTGGGGTGAGTGTGTATGTGTAACTTCCTTGCATGTTGGTAAAACTAAGTAAAAAACTCTCCATAGTAACTGTGGTGGTTTGACTCTACTATGTGTCACTGAGGTTCCCCCAGTCCAGGAAGGTCCTGGCTGGTACAAGCCACTGGGGGCCTTGTGAAAATAGACATAAGCTGTGTGGGGCTGGCTGGTGGGATGAGTAAAGGGAGGAAGTCAGGGAGATGAAGAAAAATGGGGCTTAATCTGGGAAGGCCTCTTGGAGGAGGTATGCCTTCAATAAGGCTTTGAAGGGGAGGAGAGTAATTGTCTGGTTGATCCGAGGAGAGAGGGCATTTCAGGCCAGAGGCAGGATGTGGGCTGGGGGTTGGCAGTGAGACAGGCGAGATAGAGGCACAGTGAGAAGGTTAGCACTAGAGGAGCCAAGTGTGCAGACTGGATTGTAGAAGGAGGGAAGTGAGGTAGGAGGGGGCGAGGTGATGAAGTACTCTAAAGCCAATGGTGAGGAGTTTTTGTTTGATATGGAGGTGGAAATGCAACCTATGGAGGTTTGAGGAGGGTGGGGGGTGACATGTCCTGAACACTTCTGTAGAAAAATGATGCAGGCAGTGGATGGACTGGAGTGGGGAGAGGTAGGAGGCTGATTCAGTAATGTAGGTGGGATAGGATGAGTGATTGTATTAACATGGGAGTAGTTTGGAGAGGAAAGGGTGGATTTTATCTCTTGTGAAGATGGGACTGACAGGATTTGGTGAGGGGTTGAGTATGTGGGTTGAATGAAAGAGAGGAGTAAAGGATAATGCCAAGGTTATGGGCTGGTAAGATGGGAAGGATGGTGGTGTCGTTTACAGTGATGGGAAAGTCAGAGAGGATAGGGCTTAGGTGGGAAGATAAGGAGCTCTGTTTTGGACATCTTAAGTTTTTGAGGTGACAAGAGGACATACAAGTAGAGATGTGAAGGCAGTAGGAGATGTGAGCCTGGAGAGCAGGAGAGATCAAAGGAGGAGAGGTAGATTTGGGTATCATCTGCACAGAGATGGTAGTTGTAGCTGTGGGAGTGAATGAGTTCTCCAAGGGAATGAGTGTAGATGGAGAATAGAAGGGAGCCAAGAATTAAACCTTGAGGAACCCCTGAAATTAGCGGGTGGGAAGCAGAGGAGGAGCCTGCGAAGGAGACTGAGAATGAATGGCCAGAGAGAAAAGAGGAAAAACAGGAGAGGGCAGAGTCAGTGAAGCCAAAGTTGGATAACATTTCCAGGGGAAGAGGGGGGTCCACAGGGTCCAAGGCACTTGAGAGGTGGAGGAGGAGTAAGATGGCGTAGAAGTCATTAGATTTGGCAAGAATGAGAAGAGCTGTAGTGTTTGTTGATACATTGCTTTCAGCTGTTCTATTGGTAAACTGCTTCCTTCCCAGAGTGGTTTAAATGAACATCATTAAATTTTTTTTGTTGTTGTTTCAGGTGACAAATATTACTGTTTTATAATGAGTTCTAATTCTTGTTAGTGGTAACTGGGATCACCACTTTGCCCACCACAGGGAGAAGCAATTCACTGATTGTTTGAGGCTTTCATTTCAAGGCAATATAAGATCGTGCTTTATTAGTGTCTTACAGAACACTGAGCCTCTTTTTGGTTTCCAATTAAGTAGAAATTGTGCATTTTTAAAAGGTCTCCAGCACAGAGTCAAGGAAACCTTCAATGATTTGCAACTAATTCCAAAGAGAACTCTCGGTTCAGAAATTCTGGGGTGATAACCCAGGACATATTCTCCCAAGGCAGCGAATGGTGCTCTACTCACAGTACGTGCTCAATAAGTAAAATTGAGTGATATTGGCCAGACCAGGAAGAATGGTAAGGGACTACAGGGAAGGACTGTGTTTTTTTGTATGAAAACAGTGTGGCCTAATGCAAAATAGCGTAGGCCTGGAGTCAAGGGGCCTGGGTTCTAATCCCTACTTTGCCACTTGTATACTGTGTGTTCTGGACAGGTCATTTAACTTCTCTGTGTTTCAATTCCCTCATCTTCAAAATGGGGATGCAGTACCTGTTCTCTCTCCCCCTTAGACTGAGCCCCATGTGAAACCTGATTATCATCTAGTATCTACCCCAGACTTAATACACTTAAGCATTTAACAGATGCCACAACTATTATATTTATAAAATCTGAATGTAAACCATCCTAGAATGAGTGGTCTTGGAGGGAGGACAAATCTCTGGATAATAGGAGATCCATTTTGTGTGTCTGGTGGTAGCCACTTTCTTAGCAAAGTTAGCATCACCTCCATGGTGGTCAGAGGGACCACTGAGCCCTCATCCCACCCCCCACCAAAGGGTTGACATGGAGCCTTTGACCCTACAATTTTGCGCCTGGGGAAACAGCCCTAGCTAGCTTGTCCCACCACTTGGCAACAGGATGAGAGCAAGAAATAAAGCCAAGATGGCTGTTCCAGTTGTTGCCCCCTGCTTGCACTAAGTCCCTTCCCTGGCTGCTATTGAAACACCCCAACAAATTTTGACTCCCTCTCCCTTCTGTAGACTATGCACTTGAGTCTGTACCTTTTGGGCAGTTGGGATTCACCCCACCCTCAACCCCATGGTACTTTTGTACATATCTGTAATGAATTTATATTAATGTCTGTTCCCCCCCCCCCACATACACACACTAAACTCTGCCACTTGTCAGCTGTGTGACTGTGGGCAAGTCACTTAACTTCTCTGTGCCTCAGTTACCTCATCTGTAAAATGGGGGTTAACTGTGAACCTCACATGGTTCAACCTGATTTCCCTGTATCTACCCCAGTGCTTAGAACAGTGCTCTGCACATAGTGAGCACTTAACAAATTCCAACATTATTATTATTACTAAACTGTTCCTTTTGGGCAGGGAACAGGTCTATCAACTCCATTGCACTCTCCCAAACACTTAGTACAGTACTCTGTACACAGTAAGTGCTTAATAAATGATTAGGACAGCAAGAGCCAGGGACAAGGTGGATGGACTTCTCCCTCTGTAGCTTTTGACCTCAAGAACCCAATTAGTCCATCCCTCACACCCCCCCACATAACTTCTAAAACACTGGCCCATCCTCCTTCCCTGAGGTAGAGAGAGCCCAGTTTGGACCTCACCGATCCATTCACCATCCTCCCTATTTTTCCAAGGAAGGGAGACCTGAGCTCAGATGATCAATTCTACCCCCAGAATCAAAGACATTCCTGACAGTTTGCTGCTGTTTCTGACCGGGAAACCACCAGGGCAGGGGTTGGCATTTTAATGGTTCCCAAACCGTACCTGGCTCAAACATGGCTCTGGAACAAGCTAAGGGAGTGCTCCCAGTGAACACTTCATAATAATAATTATAGTGAGTGTAGTATTTATATGCCAAGCACTATATACTAAATGCTTCTATTATACTAATAAGATAATCAGATCCCACATAGAACTCAGTCTAAGAAGGAGGGAGAAGTATTCAAACCCCATTTTTCATTTGAGCAAACAGACACAAAGTTTATTTGCTCAAGGTCAAAAAGCAGACAAGTGGCAGAGCCAGGATTAAAACCCAGGTCATTCATTAATTCATTCACTTGTAATTATTGAGCACTCATTATGTGCAGAGCACTGTACTAAGTGCTTAGAAAGTCAATTTGGCAACAGACAATCCCTACCCAACAACAGGCTCTCACAGGCATCAATTTAAATAGAATTATAGATGTATACATCAGAATAACATATATACACAAGTGTCGTGGGGATGGGGTGGAGCAGAGGGAGGGAGTTGGAAGGATGAGGAGGAGCAGAGGAAAAGGGGGGCTCAGTCTGGGAAGGCCTCCTGGGGGAGGTTAGCTTTCAGCAGGGATTTGAAGGGGGGAAAACATACTAGTTCGGCGGATATGAGGAGGGAGGGCTTTCCAGGTCAGTGGCAGAACGTGGGCCAGGGGTCGGCAGCGGGACAGGTGAGAATGAGGCCCAGTGAGGCAGAGGAGTGGAGTGTATGGGGTGGGCTGTAGAAGGAGAGAAGGGAGGTGAGGAGGGGGGCAAAGTGATGGAGAGCTTTGAAGTCAATAGTGAGAAGATTTTGCTCATAGTGAGTTTCTGTGACACCCAGGTCCAGGTTCTTTCCACTAAGCCATGCTGCTTCCACAACATACAATCCTGCTACTGTGCAGCTGAGGCAGGTAGTGTCATGACACTGAGCCCCAAAGAGTCTACTGCTGCCAGGAAAGGGCTGGGGGGAGGGGGGCAGCAGGGAAAGTTAACAGACTACCCCCTTGCCATGACTGTCAGCAACACTTAAAAAAAACTTAACGAACAAACAAATGCCAAATGTTTTTAAAAGATTCCTTTATTTGGAGGAATTTGTGGGAGAGGTCGTTAGGTGGGGAAATGGCCAATGGCATAACAGAAAATGCAAGTTGGCTGCTGCAAAAATGGTGGGAAGTGGGTGGAGTGGAGATTTTTGGGCATGTGCAGTAGCTCTTGGTAAGATTTTTTGTAAAGGCACCATCTTGCATGTCCAAAGTGGCAGCTCTCTGGAGCTTTTTTAAAATGGTATTTGTTAAGAATGTACAATGTCAAACACTGCTCTAAACTCTGGGGTAGACACAAGTTTATTAGGTCAGACACAGTTCCTGTCCCACCTGAGATTTATAGTCTAAGAACAGTTATTTAATTGCTGAGGCACAGAGAAGTTAACTGGCCCAAGGTTACACAGAAAGCAATTGGTAGACTCAGAATTAGAACCCAGGTCTTTCTGATTCCAGGAGGGACCCTGCTGCCCCCACCATGTACCACTCCCCCTACGTTGATCATTTATCTGCACAGAAACCTAACATATCACAATGATAATTATAATTCTGGTATTTGTTAAGCACTTACTATGTGCCTGGCATTGTACTAAGTACTGGGGTAACCAAGTAAATTGGGTTGGACCCAGTTCCTGTCCCACATGGGGCTCAATCTCAATCCCCATTTTCCAGATGAGGTAGCTGAGGCACAGAGAATGATGATGATGTTGGTATTTGTTAAGCACTTACTATGTGCAGAGCACTGTTCTAAGCGCTGGGTTAGATACAGGGTAATTAAGTTGTCCCACGTGAGGCTCACAGTCTTAATCCCCATTTTACAGATGGGGTAACTGAGGCACCAAGAAGTGAAGTGACTTGCCCAAGGTCACACAAGACAAGTGGCAGAGCCAGGATTAGAATCCATGACCTTCTGATGCCCAGGCTCTATCCATTATGTCATGCTGCTTCTCATTTATTTTGGTATCCTCTTTGAAACATACCTAATAATAATAATAATAATAATGTTGGCATTTGTTAAGCGCTTACTATGTGCCGAGCACTGTTCTAAGCACTGGGGTAGACATAGGGGAATCAGGTTGTCCCACATGGGGCTCACAGTCTTAATCCCCATTTTACAGATGAGGGAACTGAGGCACAGAGAAGTTAAGTGACTTGCCCAATTCCTACTGCACTTTCCAAATGCATATACATAGCTGGGAGCAAAACTGTTATGTTGCAGGGAGGATCCTGTTAGCAAATCTGAATTTGATTGAGAATTTAAGGACTTTCAATTCTATCCTTAGCTCAGGAGAATTTCCACACCTCTAGGCAATAGTTTTATGAAATGACTGATATGTCTCTCTGTGCTTTGCAAGAGAATTATGAAGGTTAATACATTATAATGAAACTTTTTTTCTAAGTACACTGAAAAAATAAATACATTCTGAAAAATACAACACCAGTATTTCATAGGAATTGGAAAGGCATGAGCTAGAAATAATTCAAAATGAACATATATGAAAGTGTGTATAAATGAGTATCATGAAAATGGAATTTCATTGTATTTGCATTAAATTTTATATGTTGGAGAGTGATTTTTAGAGGAGAACTTGCTATTAATCCATAGAAACACAGAAAATGCTTTGTAAATGGCATTTAAAATCTACTCAAGGGCTTTAATGGGTAAAAAAGAACTCAACCATTAATATTATTCAAGCATATGAGAGTGGTATTTAAGTTATTATATGCCCTGTACTAAGCACTCTACTAAGCACTGGGATAGATGCAAGATAATTGGGTTAGACACAGTCTCTGTCCCTCAAGGGGTTCACAGTCTGAGGAAGCATATATTATATTTTTTTAAAAAACCATGTTATTGAACAATTATGGTAAAAACAATTTAAATTGCTCCTAGGTTTCTCAAAATTTCCAATTTTTAAGAAAGCCCACATCCATTGTGAAAGCTCAAATCTCATTTATATGAAAATGTGTAGTGAAATATTTATGAAATATTTACCTGCTCCTGAACAGCTTTCATTATATCCTTGTGCCAATTTGCTTTTATTATAGAAAGAGTCCAAATCATTGAAATTTATTGCTTCACTTATTGGGTAATTAGAGTTTTGCTTATCATTTTTGGAATCATAAAAATACATATTGCTTTCCTGGTAAAAAGGCTATCTACACTGGATTAGCTGTCCTCAGCAAAAATACCATAATGATGATAAGCACTTTCCTCATGACAGCCACTGTACTAAGCACTGGGAAACATACAAGATAATCAGACCCCACCTGAGACTCAGTCTAGGTAGGAGGAAGAACAGGTATTGAATCCCATTTTGCAAATGAGCCAAGTGAGGCACAGAAATGAAGTGACTGCCCAAGGTCACACAGCAGCTACATGGCAAAGCCAGGATTAGAACCCAGGTGTTCTGACTCCCAAGCCTGTATTTTTTTCCCACTAGGCCATGCTGCTTGTCAGATCTGAATTCCTGTGCCTTTAAAAAGAAAAATTGGGCAAAACCAAATCTAAGTTACTGCTCACTCAACACTGACTTCAGCTTTATCTTCATTTTCTAGACTCTATATGCTGAGGGTTGGGGGGGGCAGTAGCAGGAGGAGGGGAGTTTACTCTGAAGCTAGACCTAAGGAAAATGAATTTCCTGAGTTTTCTATCCCTAAGGAATGCCTCCCAGCTCTCCCTGCTCCCCAAGAGAACAGGGAATATATTAATGCAGTCAAGCAGAGTTGGCAGGGTACTTGAGAGAGAGGGGGAAAAAGAAAGGAGCTAGGAAAAGAGTGGGCAGGGACTAGTTTCTAGGCAATGCTTGCTTTTAAAAGAAAAATCACAATACGCAAAGTAGGCATTACTCTCTCCTTCTGAGCATGCTCAATGGCCATGCTTTATAGCTCTCTAGTCAGAGGTTTCTAACCAGAAAACCAGCTAGGGTAGCGCTTGGCAACATATGGCTAGCAAGCCACAGCTGACTTGCTTCTTGGAGCCAAATGTGCCTTTTGAACAGGGCCCTGAGTGGAAAGGGGGTTCTCTCCCAGTGAACATCATCAGTCATCATCAATGGTATGTATTGAGTGTTTACTGTTTGTGGAGCACTGTACTAAGCACTTGGGGGAGAATACACCAGAGTTGGTAGACACAGTCCCTGCTCACAACAAGTTCACAGTCTAAAAAGGGAACACTTCGCAGCACCCAGTGCTGCTTCTGGACAGCCATGGCAGATGGTGAGACCAATCATTGGAATCCATCCAGGCCACTGCTTCTACTCTTCTACTACAGTCCCACCCGCACATCTAGTTCTCTAATGCTAACCTTCTCACTGGATTTCGATCTTGTCTATCTCCCCGCTGACTTCTCACCCATGTCCTACCTCTGGCCTGGAATGCCCTCCCTCCTCATATCAGACAGATAATTGCTCTCCCCCACTTCAAAGCCTTATTGAAGGCACATCTCCTCTGAGAAGCCTTTCCTGATAAAGCCCTCCTCTCCTCCTGTTCCCTTCATTCATCCTCCCTCCCATCCCCACAGCACGTATGTATATATCCGTAATTTATTTATTTATTTATACTAATGTCTGTTCTCCCCCCCACCCTGCCCCTGCAGATTGTGAGCTAGCTGTGAGCAGGTAATGTCTCTTGTTGTGTTTGTACAGTACAACTTTCCCTAGCACTTAATACAATCCTGGACATGGTGAGCTTTCAATAGGTTTTCAAAGAGGGGAAATGTGCTAGTTTGGTGGATGTGAGGAGGGAGGGCATTCCAGGCCAGAGGTAGGACATGGGCCAGGGCTTGATGGCGGGACAGGTGAGAATGAGGCCCAGCGAGGAGGTTATCGGTGGCAGAGGAGCAGAGTGTGTAGGCTGGGCTGGAGAAGGAGAGAAGGGAGGTGAGGTAGGAGGGAGCAAGGTGATGGAGCACTTTTAAAGCCAAGGGTGAGGAGTTTTGCTTGATAAGGAGGTTGATAGGCAACCACTGGAGATTTTTGAGGGGGGTGACATGTCCAGAGAGTTTCTGTAGAAAGATAATCCGGGCAGCAGAGTGAAATATGGACTGAAGTGGGGAGAGACAGGAGGCTGGAAGATCAGAAAGGAGGCTGATGCAGTAATCCAGTTGGGATATGATGAGAGATTGTACCAACAAGGTAGCAGTTGGGATGGAGAGGAAAGGGTGGATCTTGGTGGTCCTTAAAGAGCTTACACCCAGGATCCCTCCTAGCTGAGCCAGCAGGGAATCCCCTGTGGAAACCGGTCCCTGGCTGTGGGGCAGGAAAAGAAAACTGTACTGCAGAATCCACCTATCCCAGGGGGGCTCACTGAAATTCCCATGCCGAGGACGGGAGGGGAAGAGGGGATGAAATACTCCTGACCTCCCCCTGACGATTTCAAGTGGCAAGAAGCTGTTGTCTGTCCCCTTCATGACGGAAGCTATAAATTGTATAATTGCACATTTGACCAGTTTGTGTGCAAAGGGCCAATTTAGTTTGACCCTTTTGGGACAAAAAAAAGTACCTGACCCCTGACCTAGGACATTTTACGTGTTAATCGGTCCCAGGAGGAATCCTGAAGATAGCCGGACACACTGGCCACTGAGACAGTTAAGCTGGCAACTGGCTACTGAGGCAATTACTCTGGCAACCACCTACTGGTCTATGGCATTATGCTGCAATGTCAGCACTGAAATCACTTTGGATTTAATTGCCTGCGAACATGAAATTGTTGTGGGCAGTTAGTACTGGGCTGCACCCCTGCCACCTTCTTTTCATTCATTCAGTCGTATTTATTGAGTGCTTTCTGTGTGCAGAGCAATCTAAGTGCTTGGAAAGTACAATTCAGCAATAAAGTGAGACAACCCTGCCCACACTGGACTTGCGGTCTAGAAGGGGGGACACAGACATCAAAACAAGTAAATGGGCGTTAAATAGAATTATAGATATATACACATCAAAACAAGTAAACAGGGATCAATATAAATAAATAGAATTACAGGTATACCTTATACATATATACATGTTACTGAGGGCACACGACTGGCAGGAACGAGATCATGGAAAGCAAGGCTGCTCAAACCACTAGCACTAGGATCAATTTCCGATTTCCCTAATAGCGTTCAAGTCCAAGAGATAGCTGAAGCACATGTTACACTAAAAATGAGTATACTAGGATTTTAAGAGTTTGCAACGTGCATCCTCGAGGATCAAGTGAATGCCTTTTCTAGAATCCAAAGTGGTGTTTCTAGGTGTAGACCCAGTGGCCCTCTCTGGGGGGGTTGAGTGAGTGAGTGAGTGAGAAAGAGAATGGGGCAGGGGAAAGGAGGGAGAAATAGGCAGAGAAGGGAAGCTGAGAGAACAATGTAAAGATAAGGAGAGAGGTATATCCACAGGCTTAGGTGACAAATAGCCCCTCACAGGGATAGACGAACCCATACACAGGTAGCTGCATGGAAAACACACGTAAGGGTATATGTCACTGATGGACGTGGCCTTTCCTGACTAACCTCTCATCTCTCTATTCTATTCTCTCCTCCCTTCTGGATCACCTACACACTAAGGTCTGAAGCCACTAATTTGATTCTCTCCCCACCTCCAACCCCACAACAGTTATATGCACACCCTTATACTCTACTGCATCCCCTATTTGTAATTTATTATATGGCCACCTCCCCCACTAGAATACAAGCTCCTTGAGGGCAGGAACTGGGTCTGCTACCTCTCCCAAGTTCTTAGTACAATGCCCTGCACACAGTAAGCCCATAGTAAATACCAGTCAGTCAATTGTATTTGAGTCTTACTGTGTGCAGGGCACTGTACTAGCCTTTGGGAGAGTATAACATCATTACTACAATAATTATTGTTACAATATAACAGACACATTCCCTAAAATAATAGTAATCATTTTGGTATTTGTTAAACTCTATGAGCCACAAGCACTGAACGAAGCTTTGAGGTAGATATAAGGCTGTAGGGTTGGACACAGTCCCTGTCCCACATGGTCTCACAGTCTCAATCCCCATTTTACAGATGAGGTAACCACGACCCAGAGAAGTGAAGTGACTTGCCCAAGGTCACTAAGCAGACAAGTGGCAGAGCAGGGAGTAAAACCCAGGTCCTTCTGATTTCCAAGCCCATGCCTTATCTGAGCTTATGGTCTAGATTAATCCATTGATGGATTGATGGAGCCATGCCGATATAGTAGGAGAGAGTAATAAACAGCGGCAGACTGTAAGGTCATCGCAGGCAGTGATTGTTGCACTGTATTCTTCCAAGTTTCTTAGGACAGTGCTCCACACAGAGTAAGCACAAAAGTACGACTGAATGAATGAAAGATGAATGTAGCCACGTTGGCCCCTGGCTCCTGGGATTCCCCCATCACTATTGCTTGCTGTGGCTCTGGCAACCTGCCTCCGAGTTGCCAATGGTGCCTGCTGTGTTTGCTGCTGATGCTCTGGCGGCTATCAACTCCCCCTCATTCTGCTGCCTCTGCTTGGGGCTGCCTCTGACTCTCCTGAGTGGATATGGCTCGAAAGAGGACTTTCACTTGCCCCTCGAGGCTTCTGGAGGGAGTTGAGGTGGGGCTGAATGATGCAATGCATGTTTTTCTGTCAGGGGTGGGACTCGTGGTTACAGATCCAAGTGCTTAGGTGATGCAGAAGAGAGCGGGAGAAAGGGAAAAGATGGCTGAACTGGGGAAGGCCTCTTGTGGTCTGGTATATGCGGAGGGGGAGGGAATTCCAGGCCAGAGGAAGGACATGGGCAAGGATTCAGCAACAAGATGGACAAGACTGAGGTACAGTGAGTAGGTTGGTATTGGAGGAGCAAAGTGAGAGGCTTGCATCTTATCTATCAATTAATCACTGGCATTTATTGAGCGTTTACTGTGCACTTAGTGAGAACATTTATACTTTTGAATACTATGGTGATTTGATTGCTTTGTAGGTAGCCACACTAGGGAAACCCTGCCCTAAATGTCTGCTAGGGACATCTTTCTTTATTTTGATCCTGGGACAAAACTTTTAGGCTAAATTAAACATGTGAAGACAGATCCATTTTCTTTCTCAATCCTGGTCTTCTAAAGGGCCAGTCAAGCAGAAAGATACAGAAATGAAGGTCATCCCACTCACTTGCTTCCGTCAGGTGACATCATTTATTGAGTGCTTACTATGTGCAGAGCACTGTACTAAAGCACTTGGAATGTACAATTTGGCAACAGATAAAGATAATCCCTGCCCAATGACAGGCTCACAGTCTAATCGGGAAGATCAATTCTACATGGGGACAGCAACTACTCCAAGCAACTCTGGGTCATCTGGGAGCCTGTCACCTCCGCCCGTCCTTGCAATTACCAGTTGTCTTAATGCCTATAAGCGCCAAGCAATGAATTGGCACAAAGAACAAACTCCATCCCCAAAAGAGCTTGGACTTAATGAGCAATGAGGCGTTTGACAATAAAGACCCCTTTAGATTTCCTTTAATCAAAGAGGACCTGTTTCATTAGGTTGATTTTCTTTACAAAATCCTCAGTTTTGACAAAAGGAGGTTTCAGTGGCCCTTATAAACTGGGAGACTTGGCACATAACTGAAGGGAGTTTTATATTTCCTCTTCAGCCACAGTCCTACCTGATTTAGATGGATCTTTTCTGAGGATTCTTGATATGAGTCAACACTTCTGGGTAAAGCCCTTCATTCTAATCCTACAGGATCACTAAAAGGCTCCTCTTCCTCTCAGTTCATAAATCCAACTTTACTTCAACTCCTCCATTTTTTACTGTTCTTCCTGTTGACCTATTAACCCTGGTTTAGAAACTGAAAACACAACCTGGAAATTGGACACATGACCTTGATTTAGTTTTTAGTGTGTTCTAGTGGAGTAGGGGTCTGGGAGCCAGGAAACTTGGGTCCTTCTCCCAGGTCTGCCACTGGCCTTCTGTGTTCATTAAGTAATTAATTCAATCATACTGAGCACTTACTATGCACAAAGTATTGTACTAAGAGCTTGGGTGAGTATAACAATAGACACATTCCCTGACCACAATGAGATGTGTGACTTCAAGCAGATTATTCCATAATTCTGGGCCTCATTTTCCTCAACTGTAAAATGGGAATAATAATACCTTCCTCTCCTTTCCTCACAGAGATGTTGAAATGTTAAAATACTTTGAAAAAATATAAATGATTTACAAATAGGAAGAGCAGTCATTAATAAATAGTTACAAATGCTGCAATAATTAATACAACAACCATGATAACCATAAAGGCTGTCTTTCTACAGTGCATTGCCATTTTATGCCTTGGGTAGAATGCTACTATGGAATTAGGGAGCATTCTTCAAGGGATTATAAACTCTTTGAGGGTAGGGACTTTGACTACCAAATGTACTGTACTCTCCCAAGTGCTCAGTACAGTGTTTTGCAAAGAGTAAGCATTCAATATATACCATTGATTGATTGAGTCTTTGCAAGTCACTGTCTTGTGAAAATGAGATGCTCTATCAGAAAAAAAGTGATTGGCAGATGTGCATGGTCTTGGTCAAAAGAGTAATACTGAAGTATGTGTAATATGAAGATGAGATTGAGGAATACAATTTATAACCCATAAGTCTTTAGGAAAAATGTACCCCAAGATACAGACATTTATGGGTCAGCAACATTTTCAAGGATCATAATTCCTCTGCAACGTGAAGTATACCTGTTTGACAGGGGAGAAGGAGGCAGATTTCTGAGTTCAGGGGAATAGAAAAACTCCTAAAAACAGGGGAGGGAATAATGGAGGGGAGGGGAGTTGTTGGGAGTGATTTACAGTCTAATTTCTATTTACCTGTAGGGCTTAATAATAATAATAATAAAGTTGGTATTTGTTAAGCGCTTACTATGTGCCGAGCACTGTTCTAAGCGCTGGGGTAGACATAGGGGAATCAGGTTGTCCCTCGTGGGGCTCACAGTCTTAATCCCCATTTTACAGATGAGGGAACTGAGGCACAGAGAAGTTAAGTGACTTGCCCACAGTCACACAGCCGACAAGTGGCAGAGCTGGGATTTGAACTCATGAGCCCTGACTCCAAAGCCCGTGCTCTTTCCACTGAGCCACGCTGCTTCGCTGCTTGATCATCATGGTGGTGCTGGTACTAGAACAGAATCTAGCAAACTGCAATGGAGTCCTTGGGAAAACATACCCCACAGTACATCTAGATTTTTAAGGAGCACATTATGGTTGAACACATTATGGTTGTATCATGGGGAACTGCTCGACTGGTGTTCGGAACTTAGTTCAGTCATGTTGTCAGGGGCTTTTATAGAGCTAGCAAGTGGATCTTAAATAATCTTTCTGCTCCTCTGGAGTGCATTGAATATAGGCGGGGCCTTAGTCCTATTATTATTTTTATTCCTTATTCAATATAAATTAGCCAAGTGGCCCCATCTATCTCTTTAAGCATTTGCTTCTGAGTCTAAATGAATGCCTCATTTTTCTGCCATTTGATGCTGAGTAATGTTTGTAAATGGCCCTGCTAAAATGGCTGTAGAAGATGGAGGTATTTTCTTTAATAAGTCCAGGGCTCATGGCCACATGCCATTTTGGACACCACAGGGGTCTTTTAGAACTTCAACTCAATATGGAGTTTGATGCCCTGTTGCCCCTAGACATTGTTTTGCATGCTGTGTTCAGTCAGTCGTATTTATTGAGCGCTTACTGTGTGCAGAGCACTGTACTAAGTGCTTGGGAGTGTACAACACAACAATAAACCGACACATTCCCTGCTCACAACAAGCTAACAGTCTAGAGAGGGGGAGACAGACATCAATACAAATAAATAAATTATAGTTATGTACATAAGTGCTTTTGGCTGGGAGGGGGGAAGAACAAAGGAAGCAAGTCAGGGTGACAGAAGGGAGTGGGAGAAGAGGAAGAGGGGGAGGGGATAATCTGGGAAGGCCTCCGGAGGAGATGTACCCTCAATAAGGCTTTGAAGGAGGGCCGAGTAATCGTCTGTTGGATTTGAGGAGGGAGGGTGGGCATTCCAGGCCAGAGGCAATAGGTGGGCTAGGGGTCAGCGGTGAGATAAAATTAAGGCAAAGTGAAAAGGTTAGCATTAGAGAAGCAAAGTGGGAGGGCTGGGCTGTAGAAGGAGAGTAGTGAGGTGAGGTAGAAGGGGTCAAGGAGATGGAGAACTTTGAGGCCAAGAGTGAGGAGATTTTGTTTGATGTGATGCTGGCCTGTTGGGTGCTGTAGTTTATCTCTTTGTCTATTTGTGCATCTCTGGACAGTAAGAGTGGCTGGGCTTCCTGCAGAGGCATGAACTCCCAGGAGCCCAGCAAGAAGGAGACACTAACAGCTAAAGAGGGTGGGAAGGGAAATAAATGTCTTGGTGTGGCTGTTATTACTACTGGCTCCCTCAATTCACACCACTGGGGTCTTTTTTATGGTATCTGTTAAGGGCCTATTATGTGCCAGGCACTTCACTAAGCACTGGGGTAGGGACAAGCTAATCAGGTCCATGTCCCACATGGAGCTCACAGTCTGAATATTGATTTTACAGATGAGGTAACTGAGGCACAGCAAAAGTGAAATGATTTGTCCAATGTCACATAGCAGACAAATGGCGGAGCCAGGATTAGAATCCAGGTTCTTCTGACTCCCAGGCCCAAGCTCTACTGGCCAATGCTTCTAAAGAGCTCTGCAAGAAATAGCTCCATAGACCCAGAGACACAGACTATTAGAAGCTGATGATGGCAGGAGCTCAACAAGAAACAGCATGGCATAGAGGATAGAACACAGGCCTGGGAGTCAGGTGGTCATGGGTTCTAATTCCCGGCTTTGCCACTTGTCTACTGTGTGACCTCAGGCAAGTCACTTCACTTCTCTGGGCCTAAGTTCCTTCATCTATAAAGTGGGGATTGAGACTGTGCGCCCCATTTGGGACAGGGGCTGTGTCCAACTCGATTTTCTTGTATCCACCCCAGTACTTAGTACAGTGTCTGGCACAAACACCATTATTATTATTAAAGCATCTCTTTCTCATCCCTCTTTCTCCCTTTCACTTAAATACTGAGCCCCCGTGGGACAAAGACTGTGTCCGATTTAATTATCTTGTATCTCCCTCAGTGCTTAGTATAGTGCTTGGCAGATATAATGCTAAGTGCTTAACAGATATAATTACTATTACTGTTTTTTAATCTCTCATTACTATTGTTACCATTTTTATCACCTCATCTGGTGGCTGCTGTTCTGTTCCCTCAGTTGCAGGTCCTTACCTAAGGTGAGTGTGAGTGAAAGGTGGATGGGTGAGGGGCAGCGTGTGTGGGTGTGTATGTATTTAGGGGCAGTATATCGAGGGAGACTGCAAGGGTTCACTTTCCACAAAGGTTGAAAGGTCCTGATTATCAAGTTACAACTCAGAGCAACAAAGCATCAGACAGAAAACTCAGACTCCTCTGATGGAAGGGGCCCTGACACCAATATGGCAGAAGGAAGTTTTAGAGACTGACATTTGCAACTTCCTTGCTATTCTCAGAGCTTAGACAGCCACCAAAAGATGGACTGCTTAACGTCTCATCTGCAGAGCGGCAACGTTGTCAGGGCAACCCTCTTTCTTTCTCTCGTACTTATTCTGTTGCCTTTCTGGTTGGCATCCAGGGTGAGCTCATGTCGAGGAACTTCAATCTCTATTCAACCAGTCGGGAGCCATGAGGAGCTGCAAAGTTGGATGCAAAGAATAATGTGCATTAGGGATTTAGGCGCAGCATCAGAAATCATTTTGAAGTGATTATCAAATTAAGACAAAGATATGCTCTGGGCTTGCATGCCAAGTACCAATCTTTCCTTCTGGATGTAGTTACTGCTGCCCTCCTGCCAGCAATAGTTAAGGCTGCGAACTGGTATCCATTTTAATGTCCTGTTTTCACTAAATCGTAACATCCAGAACATATATGCATTTTTTCAGGCCTCACCTCAGCATATTGAAGAATTATTTTAGGATAACTCTGAGCATTGAGAATTAGTGGAACAAGCTTTTTCTCAACTGCCTTGTCATCACGATCATAATCACCAGAATTGACTGACAGCCTCACAGTACCAGGTTCTTGGGGGACCAGCCCCCAAACATAAGATGTGCCTGCTGCCTTCCAGGAGCTCACAATGTGATGGGGGTTTTTTTATGGTATTTAAGAGCTTACTAGGTGCCAGGCACTATACTAAGCACTGGGGTACATACAAGCTAATCAGATTGGATACAATCTTTGTCCCACATGGGGCTCACAGTCTTCAACTTCATTTTACAGATGAAGTAACTGAGGCCCAGAGAAGTGAAGTGACTAGCTCAAGGTCACACAACAGACACATGAGAAGCAGCATGGATAGAGCATGGGCTTGGGAGTCAAAGGACCTAGGCTCTTATTCTGGCTCCTCCACTTACTTGCCGTATGACCTTGGGAAAGTCACATCTCGATGCTTCAGTTACCTCTCCTGGGGTTAAGCCTGTGAGCCGCATGTGGGACATGGAATCCAATGTGATTAACCTGCATCTACCCCAGCGCTAAATATTCATTCATTCAATCATATTTATTGAGTGCTTCCTGTGTGCAGAGCACTGTACTAAGCACTTGGAAAGTACAATTTGGCAACAGATAGACAATCCCTATCCAACAATGGGCTCACAGTCTAGAAGGGGGAGATAGACAAAACAAGTAGGCATCAATAGCATCAAAATAAATAGAATTATATTCTATTCTTAATATAATTCCTGGCATATAGTAAGTGCTTTAAAAATTACCACACACAAAAAAAAGTGGTGGAGCCATGATTACAACTCAGGTTCTCTGACTCCCAGGCCCATGTTCTTTCTACTAGGATGCACTGCTTAATATTTGTTTATTTTATGGTACTTGCTAAGAGCTTACTGTTTGTCAAACACGGTTCTTAGCGTTCAGGTAGGTACATGTCAGTTAGGTCAGACATAGTCCCTGTCCCTCATGGGGTACACGGTCTGAAGTAGGAGGGAGAACAAGTATTGAATCCCTATTTTACAGTTGAGGAAACTGAGGCACAGATAAGTTAAGTGACTTGCCCGAGGTCACACAGCAAGCATTCGGCAGAGGTGGAATTAGAATGCAGGTCCTCTGACTCCCAGGCCCATACTCTTTTTCTACTAGGCCACAAGCTCTTCAATAGAGAGAAGATAATAGAAGATGAGCAGACCATTTGATGAAAATTTCAAAGTTAAGAGAAAGTGAAAAGTTTCACATAGTCCTTGAGAAGAATGTGCTGAAGTTAGTGAGAGAGTGGTTTAGGATCATTAGAGCTCTCTGGGGGGTTGAAGAAGATGAACTGCAAGCTGTTTGAAAGGAATGAAGAGAAAGTTAGGGGATCTTGATTGTTCCTTAATAGCAAGAGCATTGACATTTTCAATCCATTCAAGCAGTCAATTCCATTTCTTGAGTGCATGCTGTGTGCTCTGCACTTGGGAGAGTACAGTAAAACAATGTAACCGAGTTGGTAGACACGTTCTCTGCCCACGGTGATCTTACAATCTAGAAGGGAATAATAATGTTGGTATATGTTAAGCGTTTACTATGTGAAGAGCACTGTTCTAAGCACTGGGGGAGATACAAGGTAATCAGGTTGTCCCACGTGAGGCTCACAGTTAATCTCCATTTTACAGATGAGGTAACTGAGGCACAGAGAAGTGAAGTGACTTGCCCACAGTCACACAGCTGACAAGTGGCAGAGCTGGAAGTCGAACCCATGACCTCTGATTCCGCAGCCCAGGCTGTTTCCACTGAGCCACACTGGAAGACAGATATTAATATAAATAATTTCTGGAAAGAGGAAGGGACAGCTTCTTCCAACAAAGGGGAACTTGAGAGCTAGCACACTTGGGTTCAGTTCAGCAAGATTCATCCTGACCAAGTTAGGGGCATCTAGTAAGGCAAGGCAGTAGATCTATGGGATTGCCACCTTGGAGAAGCAATGTGGCCTAGAGGAAAGAGCATGGGCCTGACAGAGGGCCTGTGTTCTAATCCCAGCTCCACCACACACCTGCTCTGTGACCTTGGGGATGTCATTTAACTTCTCTTGCCTCAGTTCCCTCCTCTGCTAAGTGGAGAGACAATACCTGTGCTCCCACCAACTTGGAATGTTAGCCTCGTGTGGGACTTGATTATCTTGTATCTACGGCAGCACTTAGTACAGTGTTTGGTACATAGTAAGTGCTTAACAAGTACCATTTTTGTTATTAGTATGATGATGATGATGATGAGGCAGGAGCCTGCAAAATTAGCAGCTTGTAGCCCAGAAGCTCTGCCTACCTGAGGCTCACCTCACTGCTTGCCTGCCTGGCATCTAGGGACTGTTTTGAGGTTTCCAGACTGTCAGGTGGGAGGGTAAGAGGTCAAGTGGGAGGGTAAGAATGGAGAAGAATTAATTAATCAATCAGTGTATTGAGCACTTACTATGTGCAGAGCACTGTACTAAACTTTTGGGAGAGTACAATGCAGCAGAATTAGCAGACACATTCCCTGCCCATAATGAGTTTACAGTCTAGAGAAAAACCTGCCCTGCTCCTCCTCAGTTCATCTTGAATTCTTGGTTTTGGACTCCTGGTCTATATGGCTGTCTACCAATCCTGTTGTAATGTACTCTCTTGAGCACTTAGCACAGTGGTCTGCACACAGTCGCTCAGGAAATAGCACTGATGATAATGTCATGTTGATGTTAGGTTTATCTGTGCATTTAACTTCTTCCAGGGAGAACTGTGGCTGAAAAGCAATTTCTGCTGAAACATCATCTCTCCTAAACACTCTTGCCTCATTTAGACACCACCCTCTCCCTCCTTCCCACCGGGTCCCACCACAACTCCACAGGGCAAATCTCACAGCTGGTAAAACTACCTTTCTGATTCAGCCTGAGCTTCAGTACTCCAAATGCTCTCTGACCTATCAGCCACATTGTCTAGGCATACTGTGAGCCCCACATGGGACAACCTGATGACCTTGTATTTACTCCAGTGCTTAGAACTGTGCTTGGCACATAGTAAGTGCTTAACAAATACCATTATTATTATTATATTGTGCATTTTTAAAAAATGGTATTTGTTAAGCACTTACTATTTCCCAGGCACTCTACTAAGCATGAGGGTAGATACAAGCATATTAAGTTGTACACAGTAGAACCACATAGGGTTCAAAGTATTAATCCCCATTTTACAGATGAGGTAACTAAGGCACAAAGAAGTTCGGTGACTTACCAAGGTCACACAAGCAGACAAGTGGAGGAGCCAGGATTAGAGCTTTTTATTGCTCTTTAGCCTGGAGGAACTGAAAGCAGTAGGTTGATTGGGATGATAAGACATTTTAGGCATGAGTTTGTCTCCTAGTATGTGTCAACCTATGCGGGCCTTCTAGCAGAATGTGCCACTGCATTATGGATAATCCCATAATCTCACTCCGAGGCCCACATCCTCCCTCTAGATGCTGGGGTCTCCTGTGACAACGATTGAATATGATTCAATAAAGGCGACTGAATGGAATGAATGAATGACCAGAAGTGACTGCTATCCTTATGCTGGGTCATAGCTGGGCATCTCCTAATTGTGAATCTAACGGGGTCCCCAGAGCTGACTGCAGATAATGAACAAGGTGAGGAACCGCGTCAGGGGCTGTAAGGTGAGGAAGGCAACGTGACTGCTTGCAAAGGTGGTGGAAGGAAGGATGGAACTAGTTCATTGCCAGGGCCACATTTGGGCTCTCAAAGTCAAACTTTCTGTTGGTAAGGGGTGGCCATAGAAACGATAGCGGGGTGGGTGGGTCAAGGAGTCAGTTAACACCGCAGTGGAACCAGCTAGGGAGAAATGCTCTTTGGATAGATTTTCTCCAACTGTTGCTTATGATATAATATGGAATAGGAGGGGTGGCAATTTTTTCCCAGCTCCTGGGCAGCCAACTGTCTGAAGCCAGTTCTAGAGGAGTCCATCATTTTATTCATGTTAATGTTTCATTCATATTAATGTATGTCCCCGCCCCCCAGACTGTGGGCAGGGAACGTGTTGGCTAATTACGTTGTATTGTACTCTCCCAAGTGCTTAGTACAGTGGTCTGCACATAGTAAGCACTCAGTAAATTCAATTGATTGATTTGGCGAGGGTCCATTTGTCCATCTGTGTCTGACTTTCCTATGATACCAAAGACACCATTTTTTTTAATGGCATCTAAGTACTTACTACCTGCCAGACATTATACTAAGCATTGGGGTATTCATTCAATAGTATTTACTGAGCACTTACTATGTGCAGAGCACTGTACTAAGTGTTTGGAATGTACAATTAGAGAACAGAGACAATCCCTGCCCATTGACGGGCTTACAGGCTTTACAAGCTAGTCAGGTTGGACCCATTACATGTTCCACTCCCACATGGGGCTCACATTCTTAATCACCATTTTACAGATGAGGGAACTGAGGCACAGAGAAGTGAAGTGACTCACCCGGGATCACACAGCTGGCAAGTGGCGGAGCTGGGATTAGAACCCAGGTCCTTCTGAATCCTAGGCCTGGGCTCTACCCCCTAGGACATGCGGCTTCTCACTGTTTCTCACCATCACTACCAAATTCTCTCAGCATGTACACTTCAAGAGACATTGCAGAAATTGCTTCTTATCTCCCTGGAGCATATTCTTGGAAATTCCTCCTTTCTTCCCCGCTCTGGAGTTGTTTAGAAGCGCCAAGAAAAAACAGTTCACGAATGTCGAAGGGATGAGTTAAATCAAGGTCACACTCATGAATTTAAAGTAGATGGGGAAACTCAGAGATTTAATTCCTTAGGAGCAACATTCAGTCATTCCCACTGCACACTGTAGTTAGCTAAGCCAAAGCCTGCCCTCAGCTACTTCTGCAAAGCTCCCACTTCAGCCAGCTCAAGAGAGCAGTTGCCTTGAAGTAGAGCATATGCTGCCGGGAGAACTTTCTTTTGCTGATTTTACATTCAATACTGCACTGCCAACATTTTTTGATGGTATTTGTTAAGAGTTTACCATGTGTCAACCACTGTTCTAAGTGCTGGGTTAGGTATGAGTTAACCGGGCAGGGTACAGTTCCTGTCCCACATGGATCTTACAGTCTAAGTAGGAAGGAAAACCGCTACTGAATCCTTATTTTACAGTCAAGGAAGTGGAGGCACAGAGAGGTTAAGTGACTTCCCCCAAGTCAAACAGCAGGCAAATGGTGAAGTTGGAATTAGAACCCAGGTCCTCTCGTGTCCAGGCCCATGCTTTATCCAATAGGCCACATTGAGTTTGCAATGTGGCAGATGCCTCACCAAATATCTAGTCCAGAAGTTAAAGATCTGAAATGTGTGTCTATTTTAACTCCCCAGATTTTCCACCTCTAATGCCCAAATCAATCTCTGGCTCAGTGGCCTCTGGATTATCAATGAATCAACAGTATTTATCGAGTGCTTACCATGTGCAGAACACTGTACTAAGTGTTTGGGAAAGTACAATATAGACATGTTCCCTGCCCACAATAAGCTTAATAGTCTAGATGGAGAACAATGAAATTATGGTGGATGTGTACATAAGAGTTATGGGGCTGAGGGAGGGGTGAATAAAGGGTACAAATCCAAATGATAATCAAGTGATAATCAAAGATCAAGTCTAAGGAAGGAAAGCAAGCATGGTTTAGCGGATAGAGCACAGGCCTAGGAAATAGGACCTGGATTCTAATTTCAGCTCCACCACTTGTCTGCTGTGTGAACAGGGCAAATCACTTAACTTCTCTGTCCCTCAGTCTCTTCATCTGTAAAATGGGGATTAAGACTTTGAGCCCTATGTGGGACAGGAACTATGTCCAACCTGATTAGCTTGTACAAATACCATTTAAAAAAAAAAAAAGCCTGGAGCCAAGATATACGTGTATAAAAAAAAAAAAAGGAAACCGCTTGGGTCCCACCTGGGCATCATAATAAGGCAGTCCAGGTCTGCCTGAGGGAGGAGGGAAAGTAGAACTAGTTTAGTGGTGCCCTGAGAGAGCCACCTGAGGGAGTGTGGATGCCATGGCTTGGGAGGAGGCCAGAGCTAAAAGAGGGGTGTTATTTGGCACACCCCAGCAGGGTTGCCAACTGCTGAGAATGATTTTCACAGTCGACTGATTTGCCGCTGATTTGTTAGCCTCTTCTGAGGGGTGTATTTCCAGGCAAGGAAGTTCACAGTTGACCTAGGGGAACTGCAGGGATGGAGATAACAGTGGTGCAGGGACCCACTGGTTTCTCAGGCTCGGGAAGCCAATGGATTTTGGACCATTTGCCCCCACCCCCTTCCAGCTGGGTAGCTGAGAGCTGCCCCCTCCTCTCTGCCCACCTAGTTTCCACCTGACCAGGCAATTTCCCAAGAGCTCCTCACCCCCATAGATGCCTTATTCCCTCTCACTTGTGCAGAGCAGCGACGGTTTCTTATCCAGGGATCAGGAAGAGCTTTAACTCCAGACAACTGTTACTGTACTCTCCTGAGCACTCAATACAGTGCTCTGCATACAAGAAGCTCTTAAGCAGCATGGCCTAATGGGAAGAGCACAGTCCTGGGAGTCAGAGGACCTGGGTTCTAATCCCAGCTTTGTGTGACCTTGGGTAAGTCACTTAATTTCTTGTGCCTCAGTTACTTCATCTGTAAAATGGGGATTAAGACCATGAGGCCTCTGTGGGGACAGAAACAGTGTCAGTCAGTCAATCTTATTTTTTGAGTGCTTACTGTGTGCTTGGGAGAGTATAACATAACAATAAACATTCACATTCCCTGCTCACAATAAGCTCACAGTCTAAAGTGGCCAAACCAGAGTTTACTACAGTGTCTGACACATATTAAGTGCTTAACAAATACCATTAAAAAAATAATGAATACTGTGATTCATTGATTTAAGTGAGGAAGCAGGAATAATGACGACAGTCCCCCGGGTCCTCCCCACCACCACCACCATCACAGTGAGGCAGCTGTCTGTATTTACAGAAATTTAAATATATTTATGGGCTTTACAGACCTGATCAATTTGGACTCATTCTTAGACCACTGACTGACATCATCATTGTCATTATCATCAGTGGTATTTACTGAGTGCTTACTTTGCGCAGAGCACTGTACTAAGTGCATGAGAGAGTAACATATAATGGAGTTGACAGACATGTTCCCTGCCCACAACTACATCGAGCATATAAAAATGAACATGTCTCTGACAGTCCTGGTGCTCAGGTTAGCTGCTGAAGAAACTGGGATTTTGGTGGCAACCTAAATCTTCTCAGTAATTTTCACTCTAAAGAGCACAGCAGGAAGGCAGAGGGCAAATGGATCCCCTTAAGCTGATGTGGGACTTGACTTCAGCTCTCTGGCACTACAGCAACTCAACGGGATTTGTTTCAAAGAGCTGGACCTGCTTAACTGAAAGAACCTGCTGGTCTGGATTTGTGGGGTCAGGCAGGCTGCAAAACTGAAACTCCATCAATGGGAGTTGAGAAGGAGATCTAAAAGCTTTAGGGCTTAATTTGGGACAAATTTCAGACTTCTGTATTCTCTTTGATCCATTAGATTATGGAGGGAAATTCCCCAGTGGAAGATTACATTTTTCCCTGGGAACGTCAAGAGACAGAACTATCATATCTATCGTTCCAGCCTGGGCCGAATAAACTGGAAGGGGAAGTCTTGGCACTTGGATATCATATGAAACTTAGCTTGTCCTATTGGATACCACATAGGACTGGGAATCAGTAGTCCTGGGTTGTAATCCAACTCTACCACTAGCTTTCTGTGTGAACTTGGCCCAGTCACTTAGCTTCTCTGTACCTGGGCTGATGCATTAGTACAAAGGGGGTTAAATACCTGTTCATTCTCTGTCTTAGACTATGAGCCCAATCAGTAGACATAATCAACTTTTATTATATTTACCCACTGCTAAGTATAGTGCATGGAACATAGTAAATTCTTAGCAAAAACTATTACTATTATATGTGGAAGCATTCCAAGCAACCTTTCAAATTTTAACTTGTTTACCCAATTAGCCTAGGAGATAGGTGGGTATTTATAATAATTTAAGTCTACCGTCACCCTATTTTTTCTCCTACTGCCACTTAAGCACTTCCAAACACATTTTTTAATGGCATCTGTTAAGTACTTACTATGTGCCAAGCATTGTACTAAACTCTGGGGCAGATACAAGATAATAAGGTTGGACACAGTCCTCGACCCACATAGGGCTCACCATCTTAATCTCCAGTTTACAGAGGAGGGAACTGAGTCCCAGGGAAGTTAAGTGATTTACTCAAGGTCATGCAGCAGACAAATGGTGGAGCAAGGATTAGAACCCAAGCCCTCTGACTCTCAGGCTTCTCTTTCTGCTCTCTTTCTTCTACTCTTTCCATTAGGCCACACTGCTTCTCTATGCTATACTTCTCTGGGGTGGCTTCTCTAAGCTACATTTGCCCTCCCTGCTCCCTCCAGCTCATCTTGGAGAAGCAGCGTGGCTCAGTGGAAAGAGCATGGGCTTTGGAGTCAGGGCTCATGAGTTCGAATCCCAGCTCTGCCACTTGTCGGCTGTGTGACTGTGGGCAAGTCACTTAACTTCTCTGTGCCTCAGTTCCCTCATCTGTAAAATGGGGATTAAGACTGTGAGCCCCACGTGGGACAACCTGATTCCCCTATGTCTACCCCAGCGCTTAGAACAGTGCTCGGCACATAGTAAGCGCTTAACAAATACCAACATTATTATTATCTTGCAGCACTTGTGTTCATATCTTTAAACTCTGTTACTTCCCACTACTCGTAGTTTATTTTAGTGTCCGTCTCCCCTCCTAAGTTATAGACTCCTGGGGGGCAGATGATCAGGTCTATTAAATCTATCTCACTCTCCCAAGAGTTTACTACAGTGCACTGCACGGAGTAAGTGCTTGATAATTATTCATTGACTGATTGTTCATGCCCATTTTGCTGTCAACCAACTGACGGTTTTTAAATGATGGTTATTATCATTACATTTAAGTGCTTACTATGTGGCCAACACTGTTCTAAGCGCTGGGTTAGATACAAGTCTAGCAGGTTGGACACAGTCCCTGTCCCACATGGGCCTCTCAGTCAAAGTAGGAGGAAGAATAGGTGTCAACCCCCATTTGACAGTTGAGGTAACTGAGGTACAGAGGAAGTGAAGTGACTTGCTCAAGGTCACTCAACGGACAAGTGGCAGAGCCAGGATTAGAATCCAGGTTCTCTGACTCCCAGGCCTGTGCTCTTTCCACTAGGCAATGCTGCTTCTGTCCTTATCCAGAGTTTTAGTGGATTGTTTCCCGGATCCCTCTCCTAGATCATTTTCCATTCCACTATGTATTTCCTTATCCCATAGGGAGAAGCCAATTGGAGCTAGATCACCTCCTAAAGACAGAGTCATTAGTTGATACATGAGTTACATTAACTCCGTGGCATGCTTTATTTTCTCCCTGTAAGTAATATAAATTGCTATTTTTTTCTTTGTTCTTTATTATTTCAGAAACAGGCTCAAACAGACAAACAACATCCTGTTGACTATTCATCTTCTGGTCTGCTTTGCTAATTATTTGCTGAGTTTGCTAATTGATCTGAGACTGGTGAAATGGTTTGTCATCATCATCTTCCTTGGGCTCTCTGCACACGGAAGTGCTTAATAAATACCACTGATTAATTTAGTGAACCACATCATCATCATCATCATCACAAGTATTTGCTGAGTTGATTGAGGTGTGTCCCGCTCTGATGAGGGGGACAATTAGCAGATTCGTCCCTGTCTTTAAAGAGTTTACCATGGAAAATGGAGGGAGACTCAAATACATTAAATAGTGAATCAGTGAGTACAAGAGGGATTTGGATGATTCATGAATGAGAGAGCTCTGGAGAGCTACTAAAGGGAAAGTTAGGGATGTTGAAGAATAAGGAACCTCAAAAAACAGTTCAAATCATGAACAGTTCAGATGATTAAAACTAAATATCCAACTTTCTAAAATGAATTGTCCAAGCTGCAATTCATTTAACCCACTTCACTCTGTGGCAGTTGAGATTAACAGGGAGTCCAGAGTTCAAACTTCCTCTGGGAAAGTCTTGGGTGTAACTAGGCAAATCATTCTTTAATAGGATTGTAGTGCAAATGGCCCAGCCCTTTCTACCATCTCAGGTGTCTCCTGAGTCATCTCCTCTTAGCTTTCTGCGGAATGAGAATTTTATTACTGGTTGCCCAGCAAAATGTACTCAGTGGAAATGACAGCATGGCCTAGAGGGAAGAGCATGGGCCTGGGAGTAAGAGTGCCTGGGTTTTCCCCCCAACTCTGCCACTTGCAGGCTCTGTGATATTAGCCAAGTTACTTAAGTTCTTTGTGCTTCAGTTTCCTCACCAGTAAAATTCAATTTCCCATTCCTCAGTTCTCCTCACTGAGAAGCAGGAGTGGCTTACTGGAAAGAGCTCGGGCTTGGGAGTCAGAGGACATGGGTTCTAAACCTGGCTCTGCCACTTATCTGCTGTGTGACCTTGGGCAAGCCACTTAACTTCTCTATGCCTCAGTTACCACATCTGTAAAATGGGGATTAAGACTGTGAGCCCCATGTGGGACAACTTGATTACCTTGTACTTACCCTAGCGCTTAGAACAATACTTGGCACATAGTAAGCGCTTAACAAATACCATTATTATTATTATTATTATTAATTCCTGTTCTCCCTCTCAGACGGCGAGACCTGTGTCTGACTTTATCTTGACTCTATTCCAGTGTTTAGTACAGTGATTAGCACCTAGTAAACTCTTAATAAATACCACAATTATTATGAGGGTCAAGTTGTCCTCCTGTTGACTTCTGTCACTATCAACAACAAAAAATTCCTCACCCAGATTCCAGAGCCAAACACTTTGTTTGGAGCTATTGATAAGGTCTGAAATGCAACCGTTAGGTATGTAAAGTGGGCTGCCAACTTCTCATTCCTGGAAAATCTTGTTTCACTTTTTCTCTTTCAGAATATTTTTTATATTGCTTATAATGTTCAACATCTACATTTACATATGAAAAAGGGAATGCAAGAAGGTCTTAGACCTAATTTACAAAAACTCAAATGGTAGAATCAGTGGAATACAGTGGAGTTTTTCTGCACACATGCCTTAAGCGGTGTTCACTCAATCAATCAGTGGAATTTATTGAGCACTTAGTGTTCTAAGCACTAGGGAGAGTACAGTTCTATAGAGTTGGAAGACTTTGCTGCCCATAAGGAGCTTAACAGTCTAAAAGGGGAGACAGACTTTAAATTACAGATAGGGAAAATGGGATAGTATAGGGATATATATGTCCATAAGTGCTGTGCTGCTGAGGTTGGGGTGAATGGCAAATTATTAAGTACAGATACAAGTGCATAAGTGATGCAGAAGGGAGAATGAAAAGAGGAAATGAGGGCTTAGGAAAGGTCTCTTGGAGGAAATTAAGATTTTAGGAGGGGTTTGAAGGTGGGGAGAATGGTGCATTGTCAGATGTGAAGAGAGAGGAAGTTTCAGGCCAGAGAGAGAGTATGGACAAGGGGACTGAATGTTGTTGTTTGTTTTTTTTAATGATCTGGACAACAGAGGGAAATATGGACCAGAGAAGGGAGAGACAGGAGGCAGGAATGTCATTGACGAGGCTGATGCACCAGTCGCATCATGTGTTCATTTATGTTAATGTCTGTCCCCCCCTCTAGACTGTAAGCTCATTGTGGGCAGGAAATGTCTGTTTATTGTTACAGTGCACTCTCCTGAGCTCTTAGTACAGTGCTTTGTACTTAGTAAGCTTTCAATAAATAGGAATGAATGAAAAAAAAGTGGGAAAGAAGTGTTAAGTGTTTGGATCAGCATGATAGTAGTTTGATCTGAGAGAAAAGGATGAATTCTAGAGATGTTGTGAAGGTAGAACTGACAGGATATGGTGACAGATTGACTATGCAGGCTGAATAAGAGTGATGAGTCAAGGATAATGCAACCCTTTGGGTTTGTGAGACAGGTGGTGGTGTCCACTGGGGTGGGCAAGTTTGGGGGAGAACAGGATTTGGTTGGAAAGATAAGGAGTTCTGTTTTGGACATGTTAAGTTTGAGGAGTGGGCTGAACATCCAAATAAGGCTGTGCTGAAGGCAGGTGAGAACGTGAAACTGCAGAGGAGAGAGGTCAGGGCTAGAGAGGTAAATTTGGAGACCATCCAGGTAGAGATGGCAGTTGAAGCTATGAGAGTGAATGAGTTCTCCAAGGGAGTGGGTTTGCATTACTTTAAGTAAATCTATTTCCTAAAACTTCCATGTAGGCTTCCCTTACTCGAGGGGTGGGGATATGTGTGTGTGTATGTGTTAGAGAAAGAATGAATGAATTTGGGGAAGCAGACTGTCCTTTATCAATAAAGACATGAATGTCAGCAAGTTTCACTTCATCACAGTGCACACCCACTGCCAACTCCTCGGGTAACTGAAGGCCTAGAGCTTCGGAAAGCAACTTCCTGTGGATGAGGGGAGCCAGCCATTAAGGAGTAGATGGCCCAGCCTGGAGGTTCTGCTAGGAGCAGCTAGCAGCACTGGCCCTAAGGAGAAAGGGCCCCGGATTTCTGTCTTGGGTGAAGACAATTGGAATCGAATGCAGGAGATCATTTAATTGTATTTATAGAGCACTTACTGTTTGCAAAGCACTGTACTAAGTGCTTGGGAGAGTACAATACAACAGTAAACAGACACATTCCCTGCCCATAACAAGCTTACAGTTTGGTGCAGGGAGAAGGGTAGACAGGCATTAATATAAAAAAAGGAACTTATGGGGTGCGCGGGGACTATTCAACAAACAGGGAGCCACCCTAGGAAACAAAAAAGGCCAAAGTTTGGACCTGACACAGGGCAGATGGGGTGTGAAGTCTGGGGGCTGAGAGAGATGGGGGTGGGGGAGGGGGAGAAAAAGAGGGGGAGAAAGAAAGAGAGGGAAACAAAGTCAGAGAGAAAGCACAGAGGCTATCTGTTTGGGGCAAACTCCCTGGAGCCTGAACCCTGCTCAGTAGCTAGGATTGGAAGCCACAGTTGTTCTGTACTTAAGAATGGATGCTGCAGCCCTTGACTTTCACAGCTCCAACCCATCCTCTAATGGCCAAGTCTCCCTTCTCCACTCTTGCTGCTGCCTAAAATCACTTAATAGCTATAATAATTGTGGTATTTGTTCAGTACTTACTATGTGCAAAGCACATGAAAGGGTAATATACGTATGATGATATATAATGATGTATAATAAATAGTATACGGTACACATAATATACAATGTATTGTGTGTGTATTCTATATTACACAATAATATAGAATGGTATATAATAGTATATAATGATAATGAAGATAATATATGGAAAGAGCATGAGTCTGGGAGTCAGAAGACCTGGGTTCTGATCCTGGCTCCACTTGTCTGCTGTGTGGCCTTAGGCAAGTCACTTCACTTCTGTACTCCTCAGCTTCCTCTAATGCTACTCCCTCCTACTTAGAACACAGTTCCTGTCCCACATGGGACTCACAGTCTATCTGATTGTTTTGTATCTACTTGAGTGCACAGAAGAGTGCTGGCCACATAGTTACTGCTTAACAAATCCCATTAAAAAATAAAATTAATAATAATGGTGATGTAGTGCAGTGCAGCCAAAGTCTGTACTAAGTGTCGGGGTAGATACAAGATAATTAGGTCAACTTTCTCTTCCCCGTTTGCCCTCATTCTAATAATTATAATTAGAACTAGAACTCTGGTCTCCTTAGTCTGGTGCTCCTTCTACTAGACCACAAGGAATAATAATAATTTTGGCATTTGTTAAACATTTACTATGTGTCAGGCACTGTATTAAGCTCTGGGGTAGATACAAGCTAATCAGCTTGGTCAGAGTCATCTATGGTTATTGTTTATAATAAAAATGAGAGCTGGAATTGCTTGTGTACTGGGAACCATGCTAGCCAGAAGGGAATCACTAACAAAGGAGGAGGCTGGGCATCAGAAATACCCTCTCAAACTCAACAGCCAGTTTACAGGGTGACAGACCAGTCCACTGGACCCCCCAAATATTTCCACACTTATCAAGAGGTTCCAGCTAAGTGACACAGGATGGCGGCAGCAGTGATAGATACAGGGAGAGATGCCACTGAGACTCACTCTAATAATAATAATTGCCGTATTTGTTAAGCACTTGCTATGTGCCAGGCACAGTACTAAGCATTGGTGTAGATACAGGGTTGCCCCTCAAGGTTGCACCTGGAGAGTTTCCAGTTCTCTACTGGTCTCTGCTACGGGATGGAGAGTCAAGCAGAGACCTACCCATTCCATTCCTGGCTTGGGCAGTGGCTAGCGAGTGGAGGGCAATCTGCTACAAGTCAAAACTCCCCCACGTTGGGCAGCAGCAGCATCGGAGAGAGCTAAGGGCGGAGACTGGAGTTTACTACACAGAAGGCGGTAATGCTAGACCACTTCTGTATTTTTACCAAGAAACCTCTATGGATACAATACCAGACGATTGCAGATGGAGAGCGGGGCCTTCTGGGAGAGATGTGTCCGTGGTGTCGCTATGGGTCGGAGGTGACTCGACGGCATAAGACAAGATACAGGGTAATCGGATTAGTTTTGATTATGAGCTTACTCTATGCAGAGCAGTGTACTAAGTGTGGGGAGACAAAAGTCTAGCTGGAGAGAAGGCAGCAGCGATGGACTGCCTGGGAGTGAGGGGAGCCCCCTACCTCCAACATTCTCCCGATCCTGCTCCTAGATCAAGAATGGGGGCTGGGGCCCAGGAAGGCTGGGAAGACAGGGAGCTAACCCACGGCACCAAACAGGGGCCAGGAAACCTACTGAAACGAGAGAGCAGGGCCACGAAAAGACGAGGAGCTACTTCTCTGGCAAATTCACCAGAGTGGAGATCCCTTCTTCAATCTCTTCATGAAACAGTAATTTCCTCCTAACTGATGGGGAACTTTCCCCTCCACTCAGGCTACATTGATGGTATGGTCCTGCTGCTGCAGCCCTGGAAAAACTGAGCTCCTGTTACCTGAGCCTGGGCAGCAGTGAGGCTCCCAAACACAGACGTTCCCAAACTTTGGCCTGGGAGTCCAGGGTGACTATCCACCTCCCCCATTTTTTTTCTAATGGTATTTGTTAAGCACCTACTGTATGCCAGGCACTGTACTAAGTGCTGGGGAAGATGAAAACTAATCAAGTTGGACACAGTCCATGTTCCACATTGGGCTCACAATCTTAATCCCCATTTTACAGATGAGGTAACTGAGTCCCAGAGAAGTTAGGCATCTTGCCCAAGGACACAGGGCAGACAAGTGGTGAAGCCAGGATTAGAACCCAGGCCTGATCCACTAGACCACAGTGCTTCTCCTCAAGTCCAGCCATTCAGGGCTGGGGCAGCTATGGCCACTGGAAGGACTGGGCCTTCAGGAACAATAACTGTGGTATTTGTTAAGCACATACTATGTGCCAAGCACTCTTCTAAGTGCTGGAGTAGATACAAGGTTGTTGGGTTGGACACAGTCTCTGTCCCACAACAGGTTCACAGTCTGAATCCCCATTTTACAGAGGAGGTAACTGAGGCCCAAAGCAGTTTAGTGACTTGCCCAAGTCACACAGCAGGCAAGTGGCAGAGCCGGGATTAGAACCCACTTCCTCTGATTCCCAGGTCTGTGCTCTTGCCACCAGGCCAAGCTGCTTCTCAGACTCAGGGGGCTGCATCTCAGCCAGCCATTGCTTTCCTTTTCTTCCGTAAAGCGGAAGGTGGGACCGTTCCAGAAACTCTGAGACCGTCCCTCCTAAATGCCTCAGGCACCAAAAAGCAGAGTTATGAGTTATAAGTGCTGATTTCTCTAAGGCTTGGGCCAAATCTCTTGGCAAGGACCCAGGCTGACTAAGCCACGGCGTTTTTTATTAAATGCCTTTCAGGGGAGAACTGTGTGCGTACACAGCCACTCCCTGTAAACCAACTTCGGTAATCTCTGCTTCTGAGGCTGGGACTGTTGGTGTGCCTCTCTAAAACAAACTGATGGTAAACACCCGTGTGGGAATCCAATTCACAAAGCAGGGCCAGCACCTGGAGCTTGCACCTGAACTGGTGGCCGGGCCATATAGAAATGTCGATTTCTAAGAAATAATACATAGCAAGCTGAACTGGGCCATTTATTGTTCAGTGACAGAGCTCTGTTTGTCAGGCCTCTCAGTGGCTTGAACAAAATAACCAATGAGCAAGTGAAACGATACTATCTCCAGGGCTTTTCTAATTACCAACAGCCACATAAATTATAGAGCAACCGCGATCCTGATATTCTTCTCTGACATGAAGAAGTCCTAATTGTTTTGAACTAGAATGAAAGGCAGGGATAAAAGAAAGCAAATACTATAATGAAACCACCTGTTGGCTGCTCCTTTTGTATACCAGGGATGAGGGCCAGGTGATGCGAGGCAGCCATTTGACTACCCTGTTTACTTTTTGAGGGGTTCTGCATGGCTGGGACTGGACAATCTGCCAAAAAGAGGGCCAGTTGCCCATACTCTAAGCACTAAAAGTGTCATTATTATCACTATTGAATTATTACTTTTCTCTTTTCTCCTTATCATCCTAATATTTCCATTGGGCAAAGTGTTTCTTGCTTCCAACCTGGAAATTTACAAGTCTATATGAGTTCCCTTTGAAGATAATATAGGGGCTCTGTATTTAAAATTATTTTGGGTTTTTTTTGAAGGCGCGACTTAAAAATGAATACTGAGTAGCTTCGCTTCCCATCTTACCCACGCTAGGCTAAAGGAGAGAAACCTTCTGAGGAGGGCTACTGAGCCTGCCCTCCCTGGCTGACAGAGAGAGAAGAGACCAAGATGTGGGGAGGGAATTGCTCTGGGTAGGAATTTCCCTCTGTGAAGCACTGCCAAGGAGAAGCAGAAAAGTCTATCAGAATATCCTTTCAGATGAGTGTTATGACTCAGGGGCCCCGACCTGGAGGTAGGGCCGGCTATTCCTAAAGCAGGAAAATGGACATTTCACTGAAGCCCTGGAAGCGAAAAACGGTCAGTATTAGTTCTTTCGGTCTTGACCTGTCTCAGCTCCAGATGCTGAAAAATATCCATCCTCTTCAGACACTAGAAATTTCTAGGTGCAAGCAGAATTTCTCTCTCCCAGTCACCGTGATCTCATTGCGAGGCATTTCAGCCTGAAACATATCAGAGTGGGAGGAAGTTACCTTGGGCCCAAACTTATGCAAATCCAAGCAATTAGTCCAAGATGCCAGAAGGCTTTGGATGACCCTGTCCCTGGATCTCCTTCTGAGGTTTTGGTAGCAGGGATCAGTTCCTAGGAGAAATCTGGAGAAAGGTTGGTTGGAAAAGTAAGAGAAACACCAAAACGCTTAAATGATTGATGTCTGCAGTTTGGAATGAGATGTGGGTTTTGGCTTCTAAGGAAGGTTTGCTGTCCCTAAATCATACGTAGATGCTTTAGCATCACTAGGCACATTTTTGGTTCCTCTCCCCTTAAAATCTGTTCCTCAGGAACTGTCAGGCCCTAAGAGCAGGCTTCAGTGATGGCTAAGAGTATGTGGTAAAGTCTCATTAGCTTCTATTTCCTTTAGCCTAGCGTGGGGGAAATGGGAAAGGAAGCTACTCAGTATTCATTTGTAAGTCACCCCCTCAGAAAAAGCACCCCAAAATAATTTTAAATACAGAGCCCCTATATTCCCTTCAAAGGGAACTCGCATAGACTTGTAAATTTCCAGCTTGGGAGTGAGAAGCATTTTGCCCAAGGGAAATATTAGGATGTTCAGGAGAAAAGAGAAGAGTAATAATTCAGTAGTGGTAATAATGACACTTAAAGTGCTTAGAGTATGAGTTGTGCTGTACTGAGCACTTAGGAGAGGTACAAGGCAATTAATTCAGATAGTCTCTGCCCTGTACACTTTGACCCTCTTGGGAACAGGGATGATGTCTTTTTTTTTTTTAATAGTGTTTGTTAAGCTCTTACTGTGTGCCAGGCACTGTACTAAGCACTGGGTAGATACAAGTTAATCAGGTTGAACACAGTCCCTGTCCTGATGGAGCTCACAATATTAATCTCCATTTTACAGATGGGGGAAATGAGACACAGAGAAGTAAAATGACTTGCCCCAAGTCACACAACAGACAAGTGGTGGAGCTGGGATTAGAACCCAGTTCTTTCTGACTCCGGGCCCATACTTTATCCACCAGGACATGCTGTTTCTCTACCAATTCTATTAGATTATACTTTTCCAGTGCTTAGTAAGCACTCAGTAAATACCACTGACTGATGGCCCACAGAGAGGTGTCACGTTCTACAGGGGAAGGTAAAGGATAGACACATGGAGTAAGAATAACAGAGTAATAGCTTAAAAAGCAGTCCAAAAATAGCAATATTAACAATAGGACTTCACTGGTGGGAGGGAACAGATCTTAGATTCGTCACTACTCCAGGCGGGGACCCCCTTGATTTGATGCTGAAGAGGGATTTCCACCCTCCATTCGGCTCCTGGGGGAGCGGGAAGATGGATTACATCCTAGTAATGGTGGGAGGGGAGAGGTCACCACAGACACAGTGTTCACTTCTGGGGACCCTAGAACCTTAAGGGTGGGAGAGCTCCAGGCTACAAGCTTGTCTATCAAAGGTATTTATTGAGCACTTTACTGTGGGCAGAACACATTGTAGAAGAGCTCCAGCCTACAAGCTTCAGTCAATCAATCAATAGTATTTGAGTGCTTACTATGTGTAGAACACTGTACTAAGTGCTTGAGAGAGGGCAATACAACAGAGTTGGCAGACAGACCAAACCTACGTGACTATGTACAAGTACACCCAAGCTATAGCCCTAAATGTGTTATAATACTTCTGGTATTTGTTAAACGCTTATTATGTGCCAGGCACTCTACTAAACACTAGAGTGAATACAAGCAAATCGGATTGGACACAGTCCCTGTCCCACATGGGGCTCACAGTCTTAATGCCCATGTTACAGTTAAGGGAACTGAGGCACCAAGAAGCCAAGAGACTTACCCGCAGTCTTACAATAGATAAGCGGCAGAGCTGGGATTAGAACCAGGTCCTTGTGACTCCCAAGCCTGTGCTCTATCCTCTAGGCCTTGCTGCTTCTCATTTTACACAATCCAAGTGACTCCTGGAGATGGATATGGGCTGAGTTATGGAAAACAGCATTGCCAGGAAAATGAAAGTGCTCAACCAGAACGCCACTAATTAAAAGCAGGAAAAATGAAGAAGGCCCAGAAAGGGGCAGGAGCAGATATGGGCTTCTGGGAGAGGTGGGAATGATAAGGGTTTCCTCCCCTCCTCCCAGGGAGCTATGTTGCTTTGGGACAGATTCCTGAGTTCCCTCAAATTTTCCATCCTAACTTGGGTTTTCTCATTCCCTGTAACTTAAGAGACTAAGTTTTGAGAGAAAAGCAAAGACACAGACATCATCATAATCTATAGATTTTTATGGAGCATCTACTATGTTCAGAGTATTATACAAAACTCTCCGAGGTATAAAAGAATTGGAAGATACAATTCCTGCTCTGAAGGACCTTATAATCTAGTAGGGGAGACTGACATTTAAATATAGAAGCATGGCCTCCTGAAGTCAGGATAACTCCTTTTTTTATGGTATTTAAGTGCTTAATATGTGTCACACACTGTTCTAAGCACTGGGGTAGATACAAGTTTACCAGGCCAATTACAGTCCCTGTGCCACCTGGGGTTCGCAGTCTAAGTAGGTGGGAGAACTGATATTGAATCCCCATTTTATAGTTGAGGAAACTGAGGCACAAAGAAGTTAAGTGACTTGCCCAAGGTCACACTGCAGGGAAGAAGTGGAGCCGGAATTAAAGCCCAGATCCTCTGGCTCCGAAGCCTGTGCTTCATCCATTAAGCCACACTGCTTCTAATCTGTGTTCTAATTCCTGATCCACCACTTACCTGCTGTGTGACCTTAGAGAAGCCACTTAACTTCTCTTTGCCTCAGTTTCCTCATCTGTAAAATGGGGGTTAAGTACCTGTTCTCCCTCCCTCCTTGACTGTGAGCCCCATGAGAGATGGGGTCCGTGTCTGACCTGATTATCCTATAGCTACCCTAATGTTTTGGCACAATGCTTAGCATATAGTAAGCACTTAAATACCACTGCCATTATTCTAAAATCGTGTGAGGAAATGGCCAAAGAAATATTGAGTTAGAATATTTAGCACCCTCATTGTTAGAATATGAAAATGCTCATTTAATCAGAGGAATAAAAATTATCAACCTATCAACAGCAATAATTATCTTAATAATACCCTTAGCATGCCTGTGAATAAAAGTACTCTCAGTTATTGAGCTGTGTTTATGGGGATAGATGAGAAGCCGTGTGGCTTAGTGGATAGAGCATGGGCTTGGGAGTCAGAAGGATCTGGGTTCTTATCCCCTCGCTATCACATAGCTGCTGTGTGACCTTGGCTGAGTCACTTAACGTTTCTGTGCCTGTTACCTCATCTGTAAAATGGGGATTAAGAGCGAGAGCCCCATGTGGGACAGGGACTGTAGAATAGTGCTTGGTACATAGTAAGTGCTTAACAAGTACCATAATTATTATTCGATGCCAAGTGGCAAGAAGAGAAACTGGGCACTCTTGGGGGCACCAGCAGGGCTGGCTCTAGTGATTTGGCTGCTCCAGATACACTGGAATTTCACAGCTCATGAGAATGCTTCGGTTAGTATAATTTATTGCACTCCTATGTTACTTTGCACTAGGCACTTAGGAACATGAATCAATCAGTCACCGGTATTTATTGAGTGTTTTCTGTGTGGAGACCACTGTCCTAAGCACTTGGGAAAGTATGATACGAGAGTTGGTAGATAAGATCCCTCAAGGAACTAACCAAGGACACATACAATAAAAGAAAAGGTGGAATTCCTGCTTTCAGAGATCTTATCTAATGGGGTGACAGGAAATCATAAAGGGTGTGACTGCAATGGGAGCAGGAGGAAAATTATGGATACAACTGGTGATGGCAGGAATATGGAAAAACGAGTGCACATCTATATAAGTGGGGCATGCAACGTATATCCTTATGTACATATAGAAGTGTTTGGGGTGCTGGATGGTATGATAACATGACTGGGATAGTGTAAATTAGCTGGGGAATTTGTTCAATGACTGTGTCTCAGAATAAAAAGCCACTTGTAGCAGAGCAAAAAAGTAACACCAGCACTCGAAGGACCTCCTAATTGTAAGAAAAAAGAGGTTTTTGAAAACTTGCAGTGAGTCATACAGATCAGTCTAAGGAAGGTACATTAATAATAACATTGGTATTTGTTAAGCGCTTACTATGTGCAGAGCACTGTTCTAAACGCTAGCGGGGTGCTCTAAGTGTATCTTCATACACGGTTCACATAGGTACAATTCATTAATTCATTCAATTGTATTCATTCATTCATTCAATAGTATTTATTGAGCACTTACTATGTGCAGAGCACTGTGCTAAGCGCTTGGAATGTACAATTTGGCCACAGATAGAAACAATCCCTGCCCATTGACGGGCTTACAGTCTAATCGGGGGAGACAGACAAAAACAACAGCAATAAATAGAATCAAGGGGATGTACATCTCATTAACCTCTGACCTCCCTTCCTCCTCTCTCGCCCCGCTCCAGTCTATTCTTCACTCCGCTGCCCGGCTCATCTTCCTGCAGAAATGATCTGGGCCTGTCACTCCCCTTCTTAAACACCTGCAGTGGTTGCCTATCAACCTCCGCTCCAAACAAAAACTCCTCACTCTAGGCTTCAAGGCTCTACATCTCCTTGCCTCTTCCTACCTCTCCTCCCTTCTCTCTTTCTACCACCCACCCCACACGCTCCGCTCTTCCGCCGCCCACCTCCTCACCATCCCTCGGTCTCGCCTATCCCGCCGTCGACCCCCGGGCGACGTCCTCCCGCGGTCCCGGAACGCCCTCCCTCCTCCCCTCCGCCAAACTGATTCTCTTCCCCTCTTCAAAACCCTACTTAAAACTCACCTCCTCCAAGAGGCCTTCCCAGACTGAGCTCCTCTTCTCCCTCTACTCCCTCTGCCACCCCCCCTTCACCTCTCCGCAGCTTAACCCTCTTTTCCCCCCATCTCCCTCTGCTCCTCCCCCCTCCCTTCCCATCCCCTCAGCAGTGTACTCGTCCGCTCAACTGTATATATTTTCATTACCCTATTTATTTTGTTAATGAAATGTACATCGCCTTGATTCTATTTAGTTGCCATTGTTTTTACGAGATGTTCTTCCCCTTGACTCTATTTATTGCCATTGTTCTCGTCTGTCCATCTCCCCCGATTAGACTGTAAGCCCGTCAAACGGCAGGGACTGTCTCTATCTGTTGCTGACTTGTTCATTCCAAGTGCTTAGTACAGTGCTCTGCACATAGTAAGTGCTCAATAAATACTATTGAATGAATGAATTAACAATAAATAGGGTAATAAAAATATATACAAATGAGCAGATGAGCACAGTGCTGAGGGGAGGAGAAGGGAGGGGGGAGGAGCAGAGGGAAGCGGGGGAAAGGCGGCTTAGCTGAGGGGAGGTGAAGGGGGGAGCAGAGAGGCAGCAGAGGGAAAAGGGGAAGCTAGTCTGGGAGAGCCTCTTGGAAGAGGTGAGCTCTCAGTAGGGCTTTGAAGAGGGGAAGAGAGTTAGGTTGGCAGAGGTGAGGAGGGAAGGTATTCCAGGACGGGGGAGGACGGGGACCAGGGGTCAACTGCGGGATAGGCGAGAATGGGGGACGGTGAGGAGGTGGGCTTACTATGTGCAGAGCACTGTCCTAAGTGCTTGGAATGTACAATTGGGCAACAGAGACAATCCCTGCCCCACGACGGGCTCACGGTCTAAACGGGGGAGATCAATGATGCAAAGGCTATGTTTAATAAGTAGATTTAATAGGGGAACAGTGCTCACACCCCGATCAGTGCAGGGAGACCCAAAGGAGCGGGGAGAACCACAAAGGATGGTTTGTCTGACTTTGCATGGTCTTCTAAGCTGTGCTGGTTTCATGCACAACGGAGAGGGGGAGGGCTATGGGCCACTTTATCACCTTAGGAAGCAACATCCCTACCAACTTGGGCACTTTCCCCACAGTCCGGATTTTTGTGTTTGTCTTTGCTCTATGAGATAAGGATTACAATCCTGGGGTTGGGTTGTTCCGCACCTGGTACTGGGAAGTAGTTATTCATTATCAGGGGCCTTCCTGGCAGGGATATAAATCAAGGGGCCCACAGTGCTCAGGTTGGCAGGGGGAGAGGAGATAGGTGGTGTGTTCATTCAGGCCTCTCGTGCTAGAATGGTTAAGCGCCACTTAGAGCCCACCTCCTTACTCTTTGGCAGTATTCCCCCGAGAGATGCCAAGGTGTAGAGATATACCTGATCTTATCAAACTAAGGATTTTTGACCTAATTATCTTGTATCGATCTCAGCATTTATCATTGTGCTTACAATTAGTGGTATTACACATAGAAGGGATTTACGTCTGGGTTTTGCTGTAGCTGCTGTCTTTGCTTAGAGAAGCTGTGCGGTCTACTGGAAAGAGCACAGCCCTGGGAGTCAGATGTTCTAATCCTCGATCCATGAGTTGTCTGCTGTGTGACCTTGGGCAAGTCACTTCACTTCTCTATGTCTGTAAAATGTAAAGCTTCTTATCTGTAAAATGGGGATTAAAGCTGGCAGACCTATGGGGGACATGGACTGTGTCCGTCCTGGTTAACTTGGATATACCCCAGTGCTTAGTACAGTGCCTGGCACATACTAAGTGCTTAACAAATGCCATCAAAGAAAAAGCTCTTACTGCTACTACTGTTGATTATGTTGATTGTTTTCCTTGTACATTTTGCGCTTGGATTTGAACCCATTATTCATGCCTCCCTCAGCTCCACAGCTCTTATATACATATTCATTCAATCATATTCTGTAATTTATTGATTTATATCTGTCTCCCCAATCTAGATTGTAAGCTCTCTGTGGGCAGGGAACATAACAATAACAATAACAATGTTGGTATTTGTTAAGCGCTTACTATGTGCCGAGCACTGTTCTAAGCGCTGGGGTAGACATAAGGGAATCAGGTTGTCCCACATGGGGCTCACAGTCTTAATCCCCATTTTACAGATGAGGGAACTGAGGCACAGAGAAGTGAAGTGACTTGCCCACAGTCACACAGCCGACAAGTGGCAGAGCTGGGACTCGAACTCATGAGCCCTGACTCCAAAGCCCGTGCTCTTTCCACTGAGCCATGCTGCTTCTCACTCTTATACCAACACTCTTATACTCTTATACTCTACTCTCCCAAGCACTTAGTACAGTGCTCTGCACAGAGTAAGTGCTCAATAAATGCAATTAATTCCTTTCACACATTTGGTAGCCCCTCATTGTTAATTCAATAGTATTTATTGAGTGCTTAATATGTGCAGAGCACTGTACTAAGCGCTTGGAATGTACAAATCCGTAACAGATAGAGACAGTCCCTTCCCTTTGATGGGTTTACAGTCTAATTGGGGGAGAAGGACAGACAAGAACAATAGCAATAAATAGAATCAAGGGGATGAACATCTCATTAAAACACCTAGGGTTCTACCCCGGCCAGTTTTTACTGATGATGTCATCTTGATTATGTGGTTAAAAACCTAGCCTTAAAGAAAGGAATATCACCCTCCACTCACTACCCTGAATTCACCTCACTGAGTCTTGGGTTCAATTTTCATTCCATAGAGCAATTCTTACAACCCAATCAAATCTGAATCCAGCAGAAAGACTCCTTGAGTCTCTCCAAGCCAGATTATTATACATTAACCCCATGTAATGAAGAATTGAAGTCCTTGCCTCTGGAGCTGTTCCTCTCCTTAAACCTCCCCCTCCTCAGATCAAGCCCAGCAGCCAATGATTCAGAGCCCAACACTGCAGTTTAAACAGAGTAGAAAAACTGCAGTAAGTAGCTTTGAACCTTCAAACCCCACCCACCTCCCCTCAGCATGAGCCCGGACAAGCCTAGTGGACAGAGCATGAGCCTGGGAGTCAGAAAGACCTGGGTTCTACTCCTGGATCCACCACTTGTCTGCTGTGTGACCTTGGGCAAGTTACTTCACTTCTCTGGGCCTCAGTTCCCTCATCTATAAAATGGGGATTTGAGACTGTGAGCCTCACGTAGGACAGGGACTGTGTCCAACTGGATTTGTTTGTATCCACCCCAGCGCTTAGTACAGTGCATTGAACATAGTAAGTGCTTAATGAATACTATTATTATTATTAGCTTTTACCTACTCCGACACTTAGTACGGCACAGGGTAAGCACCTAGGAAATATCCATTTAAAAAATAAAACAAAAAAACCCTGCCAGCTTGTCCACGGCCATTAAACTCCTATGATAATGGGATGGAGGAGGAAGGCAGGGAGATTTCCCTCAGGGCTCAAGTAAATTTGTCACTTTCTTCTGGGGAGGTTGGAGGGCTGGGTTGGAGGGGTACGGGGTGGGGGGGGGGGGAGGGGGAGTATGTTCGGGAAACAGCAAGCTTTCAACTGGGCAACTCTGGGCTGCTGTCAGCTTCACCCGCCCAATAACCTGCTCTGTATGCAGGGAAGGAAGCCTATGTTACTGAGGCACAAGAAAAGTGATCATAATTTCTGAAACTCAAAGTGGGATGTGAGAAGAGAGGAGATGGAGTTTCAGGGTCCTGAGCTTCTTGTGGAGGGGGGGAAGGTGCAGCCTCTAGGGGTGATGTGTGTTAGGGAGGACTGTGATCCAAGAATATGGAGGAGAATAAAGGTGGGAGGGGGAAGCCAAATGGAGACAGACTGAATCAGAGAACCATTAGAGAAGCATCGTGGCCTAGTGGAAAGAGCACACGTCTGGGAGTCAGAGGACCTGGCCTCTAAATCTGGCTCTGTCATGTCTGCTCTGTCACCTTTGGAAAGTCATCTTGCTTTCTGTATTTATCCCCCCTCCCAGTCCCGCAGCATTTACATACATATTTGTAATTTATTTATTTCTCTTAATGTCCACCTCCCCCTCTAGACTGTAAACTCCTTGTGGGCAGGGAATGTGTGTGTTATTGTTGCACTGTATTCTCCCAAGCACAAAGTACAATGCTCTGCACGTAGTAAGTGCTCAATGAATACGATTGACTGACTTTTCAGTTACCTAGTCTATAAAACAGGGACTTAAGATTGTGAACCCCATATGGGACATGGATTGTATCCAACCTGATTAATTTGTACCCACTTCAGCACTTAATATAGTTCCTGGAACCTAATAAATGCTTAGCAAATATTATTTAAAAGATTCAGATAAGAGATTAAGTCCAGACAGGGAGACGCAAACTCAAAGAAATGGGCTGAGAGTGAGCAGAGGGAAAGGCAGAGGAGACAGGGAAACAGAGAAAGTGAGCAGCCAGAGACAAAAATATAGGGCAAAATCTTGTCTTGTCTGATGCTGTTGAGCCATCTCTGACCCATAGCGACTCCATGGACACATCTCTCCCAGAACACTCCACCTCCATCTGTAATTGTTCTGGTAATGTATCTAAAGAGTTTTCTTGGTAAAAACACGGAAGTGGTTTACCAATGCCTCCTTCCGTGCAGTAAACTTGAGATTCTGCCCTTGACTCTCTCCCATGCCGCTGTTGCCCAGAACTGGTGAGTTTTGACTTGTAGCAGATCGCCTTCCAGTCGCTAGCCATTGCCCAAGCTAGGAATGGAATGGGTAAACCTCTGTTTGACTCTCCCTCCCATAGCTGAGACTGACAGAGTCCTGGAAACTCTCCAGAAGCGATCCTGAGAGGGGTAGGGCAAAGTACACAAACATACCCAAAGGCATCAGCACACACATGATTATCATAATTTTCCTTTAAAGATAAATCCATGGAAAGTGACACTTCTCACACCAAATCCCGTTTCAGAACTCTTTGTTCATTTCAAACTACACCTGCTCTAACTGTTCTTTCTGCCTGGAACTCCCTCCTCCTTCCTTCAAATTCCCCAGATCACAGCAACTCCCATCTTCAATGTCCTCCTGAAATCCTCTTTCCCCCAGGAGGCATTTCCAGTTTATTGTTTTTATCCCCAATTCACAGCACAGAGGCAAGGTGGCCTACTGGAAAAAGCATGGGAGAGAAAGCCAGAGAACCAGGCCTAGTGGAGAGGGCACGGGCCTGGGAGTCAGAAGGCCCTGGGTTCTAATTCCAGCTCTGCCAATTGCTTGCTGTGTGACCTCAGGCAAATGACTTCACTTCTCTGTGCCTCAGTTTCTTCAATTGTAACTGGGGTTCCTTGTTCTCCCTCCTGCTTAGACTGTGAATCCCATGCAGGCCAGAGACTGGGTCTAACAACTTGTATCTTACCCCACCATTTAGAACAGTGTTTCACACATAGTAAATGGTTAACAAGCACCATAAAAAAAACCTAGGGTTCTAAACCCTGTTCTGCCACTTGCCTGCTGTGTGACCTTAATTTCTCTGGGTCTCTCTGTAAAACAGAGATTAACTAACTGTTTTCCCTTCCCCCTTGAACCCGTTCCCCTTGTGGTATAGAGATTGGATCCAACCTGATTTTCCTGTGTCTACTGCAGTGCTTGGCACATAGTAAGCACTTCAGCACTTGTGTGCCATTTCAGCAGTTGTACCCTCACAATCATTCATATACATACTACTTATCAACTTATTCATTCAATAGTATTTATTGAGCGGTTACTGTGTGCAGAGCACTGTACTAAGCGTTTGGAATGTACAAATCGGTAACAGATAGAGACAGTCCCTGCCCTTTGATGGGTTTACAGTCTAATCGGGGGAGACAGACAAAAACAATAGCAATAAATGGGGCTCACAGTCTTAATCCCCATTTTACAGATGAGGTAACTGAGGCCCAGAGAAGTGAAATGACTTGCCCAAAGTCACACAGCTGACAATCGGCGGAGGCAGGATTAGAATCCACGACCTCTGACTCCTAAGCCCGTGTTCTTTCCATTGAGCCACGCTGCTTCTCTGGATGAGGCCCTGGGCTCTCAATCGGGCTCTGCCGCTTCTTCATTCACTCAATTGTATTTATTGAGCACTTACTAGGTGCAGAGCACTGTACTAAGCGCTTGCACTGGTCTGCCATGTGACGTCAGGCGAGCCACTTCTCTCTGCCTCAGTTCCCTCATCTGTCAAAATTGAAGACTGGGAGCCCCCTGCGGGACAGGGACTGGGCCCACGCCATTTGCCGCGATCCACCCCCAGCGCTTAGTACAGTACCTCGCACATAGTAACCACTTAAGAAACACGCCAGTGATGACGGGGAGGGTGCGGCTCAGTGGCAAGAGCCCGGGCTTGGGAGGCAGAGGTCATGGGTTCGAATTCCGGCTCTGCCGCTTGTCAGCTGAGTGACCTTGGGCAAGTCACTTCACTTCTCTGGGCCTCAGTGACCTCATCTGCAAAATGGGGATGGAGACTGGGAGCCCTAAGTGGGACCACCTGATGACCATGTTTCTACCCCAGTGCTTAGGACAGTGCTTGGCACAGAGTAAGAGCTTAACAAACTAAGAAATTCCCCCGGGTCCCCGCTCTCACTTACATACTCTACTCTTTCTCTAGACTATAAATTCATTGTGTTTAACAACTCTGTTCTATTGTACTCTCTCAAGCCCTAACTACAGTGTTCTGCACACAGTTAGTGCTCAATAAATACCACTGAATAATTGATTGAAGCACTTAAGCCTCCACATAGATACTTTCCATTCTCTTTTTCTTCCTTCTGTGTCCGTATCTCTCTTGAAATGGGGTGGGGGGTCAGCTTCTTGGGGATTGAGAGCGGGTCTTTTCATTCTGTGGTACTCTCCCAATGATAATAATAATGATAATAATGGTATTTATTAGGCTCTTACTATGTGCCAAGCACTGTTCTAAGTGCTGGGGGAGATACAAGATAATTGTGTCCCATCTGGGACTCACAGTCTTAATCTCCATTTTACGATGAGGCAACAGAGGCACAGAGAAGTAAAGTGACTTGCCCAAAGTCACACAGCTAAGTGGCAGAGCCGGAATTAGAGCCCACAACCTCTGACTTCCAAGCCCGTGCTCTTTCCACTGAGCCACACTGCTTCGTGGCTTCCACTTTCCAAGTGATTACTACAGTGGTCTGCACACATTAGGTGCTTAGTTAATACTTGCGATTGTTTGAATATCTTTGAATGGGGTGGGACTGAAAGATTTATGCAGATCAACAGTCTTGGCTATGTTGTTGCTGCTTTGTTTTAATTTTAATGGTATTTGTTACTATATGTCAAGCACTGTTTTAGACCCTGGGGTAGATTCAAGTTTATCAGGTGGGACATAGTCCCTCTCCTACATAGGGCTCAGAGACTAAGTTGGAGGGAGGAGGATATAATCCTCATTTTACAGATGAGGTAATTGAGGCACAGAGAAGTTAAATGACAATAATGATAATTTTGGTATTTGTTAAGCACTTACTATGTGCCAGACACTGTACTAAGTGCTGAGGTGGATACAAGCAAATGGGGTTGGACATGGTCCCTGTCCCACATGGGCCTCACAGTCTCAATCTCTATTTTACAGATGAGGTAACTGAGGCGCAGGGAAGTGAAGTGACTTACTTACCCAAGGTCACACAGCAGAGTGGTGAAGCTGGAATTAGAGCCCATTATTTTCTGACTTCCAGGCCCATGCTCTATCCACTGTGCCATACAGGCCCTGACACCATTTTTGGTTTTGCCTGTTTTAAGATCTTCTCCAAGCTTTCCTTCAGAAAAAGTCACTTCTTTCTTGACACAGCCCACCAGGTTTGTCAGTCTTTTGTAGTTGTATTTCCCAACGTTCACTCAACTGGGTTGTGACATTGCCTGAAGCTGAACTGCATCAGATCATTAAAACAGTTCCTCTATTCCGTCTTGCCTTTTCTTGCCTTGTTTCAGCTGACCACACAGCAGCCGCTACACTATTCTAGTTTCTGCCATTCTCACATACACAGCCAAGCTAATGTGTTTCCAGGTGAGCACTACTTCAATGCTCATGGACTGATTTCATTTCAGTATCCAGTTTAATGTTGTGAGGTGTTTTAGTGGCACTTATGAACTCCTTCATTAGAATTTAAACTACTTGAGTGTAAGGACAGTGTCTTTTACTGTGCTCTTTTTAAAATGCATTTGTTAAGTGCTTACTATGCATCAAGCACTGTTCTAAGCACTGAGGAAGATCCAAGTTAATCAGGCCAAATATGGTTGCTGCTCCACAGGGAGCTCACAGCGTAAGTAATAATAAATAAATGGTATTTGTTAAGCACTTACTATGTGTCCAGGCATTGCACTAAACAGTGAAGTAGATAAAAAACAATCAGGTTGGACAGAGTCCAGATCCTACATGGAACTCACAGTTTTATGCCATTTGACAGATGAGGGAATCTGAGAATGCAATGATTTGTCCAAGGTCACATAGCAGACAAGTGGTAGAGCTGGGTTTTTGTCACTCTTTAGCCTGGATGGACTGAAAGCAGCAGGTTGAGATTGGGGTGACAGGACATTTTAGGCATGAGTTTGTAAAATGGGGTTTTAGATTGTGAGACATGGATTGTGTCCAACCTGATTAGCTTGTATCTACCCCAGCGCTTAGTATAATGCCTGGCACATAGTAAGTACATAAATACCATTAAAAAACCCCATTCATACAGCCTGTCATCAACAATTCTAAACAGAGATAACCAGGAAGAGTGGGCAGCATTCAATACCTCTCTTCTCCATTGAACTGCTGCTGCTGTGGGAAGGGTCCACTGTCAGCCAATCATATTTACTGAGCACTTACTTTGTGCAGAGCACTATACTAAACGTTTGGGAAAGTTCAATGCAACAATATAACAGACATGTTCCCTGCCCACAATGAATTTACAGTTTAGAGGTTTCCATTGTCTGGTCACTCTCCCTGCCTGAACTTAGAGTAAAATTTTAGTTAGGTCTCACTGGCTGTCTTCTCAGTGGCAAGGCAGGAAACCTGGATTCAGGAACATCCCATTAAATGCCAAACTCCTGGTCCTCTTCAGGGAGGGAAGGAGGGAGAAGCTGATGGCTAAAAAGGAAAGATGGTAGATCATCCTTGTAAAAGGAATGGAAAACGCAATCTTCTTCAAATGCTTAGTACGGTTCTCGACACACAGTAAGCACTTAGAAGATACAACTGATTACCCTTTCTAGACTGTGTTTGTTGTCAGCAGGGAACGTGTCTTCTGACTGTGTTATATTGTGATATTGTACTCTTCCAAGCACGTAGCATAATGCTCTGCACACAGTCAGTGCTCAATAAATGTGATTGGTTGACTAATTGATAGTCCTGAAGGCTGTCAGATGCATAACCATGCTCCCTCTGTTTTCTGGGACAAGGCTTTGTTTGTTGTTAGTGTTGGGCAGTGCCTAGCATACACAGCTCTGAAGCCTGCAATTTCCCGGCAAGCATTTATTAAAAGCACCCAGCTCCTGGCAGAGGAAGTGGCCCAGATCCTAGAATGGAATGAGATAGAAATATTTTTTTTCCTAATTAGTCTGGGTATTTATTGCTACTCAATAAATATGGAGTGATGAGGTGAGGGATAGCAAAGGGCCTCTTTACAAATGGGGTTGGTGAGGGAAGGAAGGCGAGAGAGTTTTACTTCCATTAATTGTCAGCTGGATGATCAGTAGGACTAAGCCCTTTCAATCAATGAACAATTTACCCCTTTTTGAACGAGGCAGAGGTCTCTGCTGAATACCTAGATGACTGTCAAACCTCTCCTGTCTCAGCCTGGGGTGGAAGCCTTTAAAAAATAGGAACAGCAGAGGAATTACTTTCAGTTTATTTACGCCCTAGGAAAGATTATAATTATTTTACATCTGCGCTTAGCACTTCATGGGGCTCTTAATCATGATTTATGATGAAAATAATGATTTGTTGAAGATTATCATTGCATTAGGTGCTACCCAAAAGTCAAATCCTGCCCACTGAAGGCTTTCAGTGTAAAAGATGGAGTATGACAAAGATTTTATATTAATCAAACTCACTGATGTTTTTATTCATTTTATTTCATTAATGTCCCCGATTAAATTATAAACCCTTGGAGAGTAGAGAACTTAAAAAAAAATTATTTGTTAAATGCTTAATATGTTCAAAGCACTGTGCTCAGTGCTGAGATAGAAACAAGACAGGTTGGAAACAGTGCCTAGAATGCCTTTTCTACTGTTGTACTTCTCCAAGAAATTAGTACATTGCCTAATGTTGCTCAATAATCCCATAGAGTGATAGATTAATTTAGTGAATGAAACATTTTAAATTTTTTAAATGGTATTTGTTTCATTCATTCATTCAATAGTATTTATTGAGCGCTTACTATGTGCAGAGCAGTGTACTAAGTGCTTGGAATGTGCAAATCGGTAACAGGTAGAGACAGTTCCTGCCTTTTGATGAGCTTACATTTCCAGGCACTATATTAAGCACAGGTAGATACAACCTAATCAGGTTGGATATAGTACTTGTCCCACACGGGACTCACAGTCTTAATCCCCATTTTACAGATGAAGTGACTGAGGCATAGAAGTGAAGTGACTTGCCCAAGGTCACACAGCAGACAAGTGGTGGAGCTGAGATTAGAACTCAGGTCCTTCTGACTCCCAGGCCTATGTTCTATCCATTAGGCCATGCTGCCTCTAGAAACATTTCTAAGGTTGACCTGCTTAAATGGAAGAACTAAAGCATTTTCCTTAGTTTAGTGAGGCAGCAGGAAGGAGCAGAAAGAACGCAACAGGCCTAGAAGCCAGAAGACCTGGGTTGTAGTTCTGCTCTGTCACTCGCCTGCTCCAAGACCTTGAGCAAGTCACTTAAGCTCTCTTTGTTTCAGTTTTCTCACCTCATAAATGTGGATAAAATACTTGTTCTCCTCACCTCTTAGACTGAGCTCTGTGTGGGAGCGGGCCTGTGTCCAATCTGACTGTCTTGAATCTACTTTAGTGCTCAGCACAGTGCTGGGCACATAGGAAGCACTTAAATATCATGATTATTTATTATCATGATTATTTATTTCATTGTTATTACATGATTCCAATGTAATACTGCCGCTAATGAACAGGGGGAGATTATGATTTTTCAGAACACTGAAGATTAGAGTTCTGTGAGGTTTGTGTTGGTATCTTTCTGATGTTCTTTATCCTGTGTTCTTCTCAGTTGTTTTCAGAAAGTCACTTTAGGAAATTTATCTCTCTTTTTTCTATCAATGTACATGGTATCTGTTAAGTGCTTACTATGTGTCAAGCCCTGTTCTAAGTGATCTGGTAGATACAAGTTAATCAGGCTGAATACATTCCCTGTCCCACATGGGACTCACAGTCTAAGTATGAGAGAAAACAGGAATGGAATTCTCATTTGCAGTTGAGGAAACTGAGGCACTGTGAAGTGACTTGCCCAAGGTCATACAGCAGGGAAATGGCAGAACTGGGATTAGAATCCAGGTCCTCTGGCTCCCAGGTCAGTCCTTTATCCACAAGGTCACGCTGCTTCTTGAAGCATTTATTCTGCCAAGCACAGTGCTAATCACTAGAGTAGATATAAGATAATCAGGTCAGACAGTCTGTGTCCTACATGGGGATCTTGCAGTCTAAGGGGGAGGGAGAACAGGTACTGAATCCTCTTAAAGATGAGGAAACTGAGGCCCAGACCAGTCCTTTATCGACTAGGCCCTGCTGCTCTTCCTGTGACCTTGTTAAGGGGATTGTTCTCAGTTCCCCCTGCTAGATGGTCTGCTTTTATGTGAAAAGCAAGATTGTGACCAAGATAAACCAAAGGCTCGAAGGTTAGTATGGGGAAGAGAGACAAAACCCTGGAGAGGTCTCGTACAGCCGCAGAGTATCGTCACCCTCCAGAAAGGACTGTTGGTGAAAAACAAAATCCCACCTTGGGGGATGAAGGAGTAAGAGCCCAAGGCAGAAAATCTAAAACTCAGTTTGAATCCTGCCATGGAGAAACTTTATCCCATCCTGTTGCTGATCCAGCAGAAAGCACAGATTTGGAGATGTCTCTAATACAATTCCTCTCTCATATCCGTGTTTCCCAACTCAGTTATGTGTAATCTGCTGTGTGACCTTGGGCAAGTCGTTTTACTTCTCTATGCCTCGGTTCCCTCATCTGTAAAATGGGGATCGAGACTGTGAGCCCGACATAGGACAGGGTCTGTGTCCAACCCAATTTGCTTTGTATCCACCCCAGTGCTTAGAAGAGTGCCTGGCACATAGTGAGCCCTTTACAAATACCATAACGATAATAATTATTACTCTCCTAAGTGCTTATTATAGTGCTCAGCACACAGTAAGGGCTCAATAAGTATCACTGATTGGTTGATTTGGAGACCCACATTCTCACCCCAGTTCTGCCAATGGGGCAAAGCCCGCTGGGGGCTTTGGCATAATTGGCAGAAGTTTCTGACCAAGGAAACTCTTAAGGTGCTGGGCAACGTGGACAGGTCCAGCAGGAATTCTGAAATATAGCTGATTAATGTGAGCGTCAAAGATGGCAGCCGCTACCCTGGCAACCGCCTGCTACGGTACAGCGTTGACGTTATGCTGTGGTTACTTCAGCTGTAATTTGATTCTGTACATAAAATCACTTCATGTCTACTTTGCAAAGTGCCGCTCCTCTGCCTGCTTATTGGCTCGCTGCTTTCCGTGCCCCAACGGAACCCGTTTGGCAGAGACAAGGGAATGTAAGCATTGCCGGGCCAACCACTATCACGATAATCATTTTTTCCACTCAAGTTCTTGGTCCTGAATCAATCAGTGGTATTCACTGTGTGCAAAACATTGAAAGCGTGGTTTAGTGGAAAGAGCCCGGGCTTGGGAGTCAGAGGACATGGGTTCTAATCCCAGCTCCGCCATTTGTCCGCTGTGTGACTTTGGACAAGCCACTTAACTTTTCTGTGCCTCAGTTACCTCATCTGTAAAATAGGGATTAAGACTACGAGCCCCACGTGGGACAACCTCATTACCTTGTATCTACTCCAGTGCTTAGAATAGTGTTTGTCACATAGTAAGCACTTAACAAATGCCATAATAATTATTATTATTACAGCACATCAGAGTTGGTGGATAGAAACTCCTTATCATTGGCCTTAAAGCAGTTAATCAGTTTGCCCCATCCTACCTCACCTCACTAATCTCCTACTACAGCCCAGCCCAGAGATTCCACTCAGCTAACATCAGCTTACTCACTGTGCCCCAATCTTGTCTATCTCGCTGCCAACCCCTTTCCTACGTCCTTCCACTAGCCTGGATCTCCCTCCCCTTCCATATCTGCCGGACCACCACTCCCTCTACCTTCAAAGCATTATGATGATGATGATAGTGGTATTTGTTAAGCGCTTACTCTGTACAAGGCACTGTACTAAGCGCTGGGGTAGATACATGTGAGTTGGACACAGTCCATGTCCCACATGGGGTTCACAATCAATCCCCATTTTACAGATGAGGTAACAGGCACGGAGAAGCTAAGTGACTTGCCCAAGGTCACACAGCTGGCAACTGGAGGAGATGGGATTAAAACCCAGGTCCTTCTGCTCACATCCTTGTTAAGGCCACATCTCCAGGAGGTCTTCCTCGATTAAACTGTCTTTTCCCTGGCTCCCTCTCCCTTCTGTGCTGTCTATGAACTTTAATCTGTGAGTTTTGGACATCTGATATTTGCCCCAGCCCTAACCACACAGCATTTATGTACATGTCTTTAAATTATATATTATAAATTACTAATTTATTCATGTTAATGTCTGTTTCTCTCTCTAGAGAAGCAGCATGGCCAGTGGCAAGAGCCCGGGACTGGGAGTCAGAGGTCATGGGTTCTAATCCCAGCTCTGCCACTTGACTGCTGCGTGACCTTGGGCAAGCGACTAAACTTCTCCATGCCTCAGTTACCTCATCTGTAAAATCTGTAAAAACATTGTGAGCTCCACGTGGGACAACCTGATTACCTTGTGTCTACTCCGGTGCTTAGAATGGTGCTTGGCATGTAGAAAGCGCTTAACAAATATCATTATTATTATTAATAGACTTTGAACTCAATATGGGCAGGGAACATGTCTACTAATTCTGTTGTACTGTACTCTCCCAAGCACTTAATACAGTGCTTTGCACGTAGTAAATGCTCAATAAATATGATCAATCGACTGATTGATACATTCCATGGCCACAAGGAGCTTACAGCCTACAAAGGGAGGTAGACATTAAAATATGTCTCAGGACTGAGACCCACTCCTCATCCTTGACCAGAAATTCCATCATCTTCATCATTTGGGTTAAGAAAGACAGTGAGCTCTTTGAGAGAACCAGTCGTGACTATTAACTGTATTGTACTCTCACAAGCTATTAGTACAGTGCTCTGCCCATCATAGGTGCTCAACAAATACTATTGAAGATGATAGATGATGGAAAGCCCTTCGTTCCTATAAAAACCCATTTTCCTATGCTGTAGAAAGTGGGATTTGTTAAGCACTGTTGGGTTAGGAATGAGATAATCTGGTCAGACAGTCCCTGTCCCACATGGTGGTCACAATCTATGTAAGAGGGAGAACTGGTAATTGGATGAAAGCGTTGAAAATCTCATCTCATGAAATTATGTCGTGGGTTAACAAATGCTTTGGAAATATGAAAATCTAAAGTGATAGGAACACAGTTATCTATCATTCGCTGAAGGGAAATTCTGTACTAAAACATTTATTCCAGAGATTCTTCCTAAATGTTGCTTCAGAAACCTATGTCAAGTCTGAATTTGGTTGTTGGTATTTTCATAACTGAAATTTTCAAATTACACACTCCTCCCCCATCATCATTACCATCACCATCAACATCATCATCATCATCACATCATCAGTATTTATGGAGTGCCTGCTGTTTGCAGAGCACTGTACTGTACCCCTACTGAGAATGGTGCATTAACCGAGTACATGCTATGGATAGAGCATTACATTATACTAGATATCTAGTAATATGCAACAGAAATAAAAGGATATGGTCTTTGCCAGGAGAGATTGACAGTCTAATGGAGAGGCAGGCATCAAATGGGAAAAAGAGTAAAAACAGATACAAGTGGTAACCATAAAAGTATGCAGTAATAGAAAGCATAAATGAACAAGAAAGTAGACTAAGAAAACAGGTGTAAGTGGTAAGGATGGTTGATGGGGTGGCCCGATCGGGAAAGTGGAGATTTGTCAGGGAAGGAGGTTGGTTGAATCTCATGTACAGAATTGTTTCATTGACCTTTTTGGACACATGGCCTAGTCCAGATTGCACACGTGGTTCATTCCAGACCACGGGCATTGGCATCTGACAGCCATCCTGTGGCCCTTCCTAGAGAATTTTAGAATTACTTAGGAATGTGCCGCTTGTCCTATCTTCTGGGAAGCAGTGTGGTCTACTGGAAAGAGCCTGTTCCTGAGAGTCAGAGTCCCTGGATTCTAATCCCGGCTCTGCCACATTCCTGCTCTGTGACCTTGGGCAAGTCACTTCAGTTCTCTGTGTCTCCGTTCCCTCACCTGCAAAATGGGGATTCAATACCTCCTCTTCCTCCTCCTTAAACGGTGAGCCCTATGTGGGACATGATTATTTTGTATCTACAACAGGGCTTACTGACACATAGTAAGTTCTTAACAAATACCACAAGAATTATCATTATCTTCTTCCTGACATCTGTCTCACTGAGACAGAAGCTATGGAGGAAGGACCTGAGGGGTGTGGCCAACTGGGGGAGGGGTGGTTGTCAGAACATGCGGTGCTAACTGTAAAATGATTGCTTTTTTCTTTGTAAAGTTCTAAGACATTGCCCTGAATGACCAAATGCCCAGGACAGCCACCATTCCTGGAGTAGCCAGTTTGCAGGTCAAGGATGAGGTAGTGTCTCAAGAGGAGTGTTCTATGGCAGAAGCAGTATCATCGTTCTGAGCCTTCTGAAACGTTTAATTTCAGGGGATTTTGTCCTTCCAAGGGTCTGCCAGATTGTCTCTTGGTAAAATCTGAAAGATAACTGAACTGGTAACTAGGAGATCCATTTATTGAGCACCTACTCTGTGTAAAGCACTGTACTAGGTGCTTTGGAGAGTACAATACAACTTAATTGGTAGACATGCTCCTTGCCCACAATGAGGTGACAGTCTAGAGGGGGAAGAATTGGACATTAAAATGAAGTATGGATATGTGTGTAAGTGCTGTGCGGCTGAGGGTGGGATACCTATCAAGTGCTCAAAGGGCACAGATCCAAGTGTAAGGGTGACACAGAAGGGTGAGGGAGTAGGGGAAATTGGGGAAGGCCTCCTGGAGGAGATGTGATTATAATAGTCTTGAAGGTGGGGACAGTGGTTGCCTGTTGAATATGAAGGGGGAGGGAATTTCAAGGCAGAGGGAGGACATGGGCAAGGGGTTGGGGCAAGATAGAAGACATTGAGGTACATTAAGTAGATTTGCGTTGGAAGAGCTAAGTGTGTGGACTGGATTGTAATAGGAAATCAGGAAATATGAGCTAGGAGGGATCGAGCTGATTGAGTGCCTTAAAGGCGATGTGATAAGGATTTCCTGTTTGATATGGAAGTGGATAGGCAGCCATTGAAGGTTTTTGAGGAGTGGGGAGATGTGAACTGAATGGTCCTTTTGAAAAAATGATTTGGGCAGCAGAGTGAAATAAGAACTGGAGTGAGGAGAGACAAAATGCAGGGATGTCAGTGAGAAGGCTGATGCAGGAGTCAATGAGGGATATAATAAGTACTTAGATCAGGGCAGATTTTAGCAAGGCTCTGAAGGTAGAACTGACAGGATTTGGTGACAGATTGAATATGTGAGTTGAATGAATGAGTTGAGGATAATGCCAAGGTTATGGGCTTGTGAGACAGGGAGGTTAGTGGAGAAGATGGGGGAGATAGGGCTTGGGTGGAAAGATGAGGAGTTCCGTTTTGGACATTTTAAGTTTGAGGTGTCAGCAGGACATCTAGCTAGGAATGTCCTGTGGGCAGGAGAAAATGCGAGACTGCAGAGAAGGAGCTAGGTCAGGGCTAGAAATGTAGATTTGGGAAGCATCTGCATAGAGATGGTAGTTGAAGCCATGGGAGGGAGGGAGTGTCCAAGAAAGTGAGGATAGAAGGAGAATAGAAGGGAACCCAGAACTAAGCCTTGAAGGACTCCCTCAGTCAGGGTTGGGAGGAGGTGGGGAGCCTGTGAAAGACTGAGAATGAGTGGCCAGTGAGATAGGAGAACCAGGTGAGGACAGTGTCAATGAAGCCAAGGTTGGATAATATTTCCAGGAGAAGGGGCTGGTCCACAGTGTCAAAGGCAGTGGAGAGGTCGAGGAGGATGAGGATGGAGTAGAGGCCATTGGATTTGGCAAGAAGAAGGTCATCAGTGATCTTAGGAATACAGTTTCCATGGTGTGAAGGGAGCAGAAGCCAGATTAGAAGGGGTCAAAGGAGAATTTATTTTAATGACATTTGTTAAGCGCTTAATATGTTCCAGGGATGTTCTAAGCGCTACAGTGGATATGAGGTAATCAGGTTAGACACAGTCCGTGTCCCACATTGGGATCACAGTCTTAGTCCCTGATGAGGGATGTGAGCATCAGAGAATAAATGACTTGCCCAAGGTCACCCAACAGACAAGTGGCAGAGTCAGGATTAGAACCCAGGTCCTTATGACTCTGTGACCCTTGCTCTATCCACTAAGCCTTGCTGCTTCTACATTGGAGAGAAAGTGGAGACAGCAGGTGTAGGCAACTTGCTCAAGACGTTTGGAGAGAAATGGTAAGAGGGAACTAGAATGATAACTAGAGGGATCCCACGGGTCAAGGGAGGGTGTTTTTAGGATAGGGGAGACATGAGCATATTTGAAAGCAGGGGGGAAAAGCCATTTGTAAGTGACCAGTTGAAAATGATGGCTAGGGAGGGAAGAAGGGAGAGGTCAAGTGTTCTGATAAGATGTGAAGAGATGAGTTCAGAAGCACCGGTAGAAGGGATAGATTTTGAGAGGAGGCAGGAGAGCTCCTCTCCAGATACCGTTAAGAAAGATGGGAAAATTGAAAAAGAGACAGAGTTGGGAGGGACTAGAGAGGAACTGGGGAGATTTTAGGGAGATCATGCCTGATGGCTTCAATTTTCTCAATAAAGAATGCGGTCACATCATTAGAGGCAAGAGATGGAGGTGGTGGGAGGATAGGGGCTTTGCAGAGGGATTTAAACATCCAAAAGAACTGATGTGGGTAAAGGGCATGGGAGTCAATAAGGATGGAGAAATAATGTTGCTAGCTGGAGGTGAATGCAGAGTTAAAACAGGAAGGGATGAGTTTGGCATGGAGGAGGTCATCCATTCTGACAGCTGGATTTCTGCTAGCAGTACTCCCCACCTCGTACACAGGAGCAGAGGAAGGGAACTGTGGAGGTGATCCAAAGCTGTGGGTTTGTGGTATGAGATTGGTGGAGGGGCAGGGGAATCGTGAAATTGAGTTTAGTGGAGAGGGCAGTGTTGAAGGCACTGGGAGAAGGTAGTTTGAGTAATAGTAATCATAATAATTATGCTTTTTGTTAAGCCCTTAAAGTGTGCCAGACATTGTATTAAGCGCTGGGAGTGGATACAAGCAATTTGGATTAGAAAGAGTCCCTGTCTCACGTAATAATAATAATGATGTTATTTGTTAAGCGCTTACTATGTGCCAAGCACTGTTCATAGGGCTCACATTCTTAATCCTCATTTTACAGATGAGGTAACTGAGGCACAGAATATGGAGACCAAATGGGGCATGATGACTTCAGAAAATTAGAGGGAGTTAAAAGAGTAGAGGTCTCTTGAGGGGCAACAGGACAGATTGTGTGGGGAGTGGGTGTGTGGGACAGAAGGCAGGTGAGGAGGTTGTGGTCTCTAAAGGGAATTTTAGACTTGGTGAGGTAGAGACTGTAGAGTGACTAAAAGTGATGAGATCGAGTGTATGTCCAAGTTGGTGAGTGGATGAGGTGGGGTGGAGCAGGAAGTCAATGGAATAGAGGAGTGAGAGGAAGCAAGCAGTCATCTGAAATACCCACTTGGATCATTTTTCTACAAAGCTGTTCATTCCATGTTTCTCCACTCTTCAAGAACCTCCAGTGGTTTCCCATCTACCTTGGCATCAAACAGAAACTCCTTATCATAGACTTCAAAGCACTCAACCACCTTGCCCTCTCCTCGCTTCTCTCCTAGCCCGCATGCTTCACTCCTCTAATAATAATGTTGGTATTTGTTAAGCGCTTACTATGTGCAGAGCACTGTTCTAAGCGCTGGGGTAGATACAGGGTAACCAGATTGTCCCACGTGAGGCTCACAGTCTTAATCCTCATTTTATAGATGAGGTAGCTGAGTCACAGAGAAGTGAAGTGACTTGCCCGCTGTCACAGAGCTGACAAGTGGCAGAGCCTGGAGTAGAACACATGACCTCTGACTCCCAAGCCCGGGCTCTTTCCACTGAACCATAATAATAATGTTGGTATTTGTTAAGCGCTTACTATGTGCAGAGCACTGTTCTAAGCACTGGGGTATACAAGGTAATCAGGTTGTCCCACATGAGGCTCACAATCATCATCCCCATTTTACAGATGAGGTAACTGAGGCCCAGAGAAGTGAAGTGACTTGCCCACAGTCACCCAGCTGACAAGTGGCAGAGCTGGGATTCGAACCCATGACCTCTGGGTCCCACGCCCAAGCTCTTTCCACTGAGCCACGCTGCCAACCTACTCACCATACTTCAGTCTTGTCTATCTCTCCTCTGATCTCTCACCCACATCTGGGCTCTGGCCTGGATTGCTCTCCCTCTTCATAGAGAAACAGCATGGGGTAGTTGATAGAGCACAGGCCTGGGAGTCAGAAGGTTGTTGATTCTAATCCTAAATCTCCTTCTTGTCTGCTGGGAGGCCTTGGGCAAATCACTTGACTTCTCTGGGCCTCAGTTACCTCATCTGTAAAATGGGGATTGACACAGTGAGCTCCAAATGGGACAGGGACTGTGTCCAACCCGATTTCCTTGTATCCACCCCAGTGCTTAGTACAGTGCCTGGCACACAGTAAGCACTTAACCAATACCACAGTTATCATTATTATTATATCCAACAATCGCTCTCCCCATCTTCAAAGCCTTATTGACACATCTCCTCCAAGAGGTCTTCCTCGGCTAAGTCCTCATTTCTTCTTCTCCCACTCCCTTTTGTGTCACTTTTGCACTTCGATTCATCCCTCCCTCAGCCCCACAACACTTTTGTTAATATCCATAATTTATTTATTTACAGCAAAGTCTGTATCCCCCTCTAGACTGTCGGCTCACTGTGAGCAGGGAACGTGCCTACCAAATCTGTTACATTGACTGTCCCAAAGTGCTTATTACAGTGCACTGCACAGAGTAAGCACTTAATAAATATGATTGATTGATGGACAACCCCAAGGATCCCTGTTGGGATGGAGAAAGAGAGGAGGAATGAGAGAAAGGGATCAAAATGAAAGTTGGAGAGGGATATTGGGGGTAGTAGATGACTGTAAGTAATAATTGGAGTGGGTGGTAGAGGTGGATGATATGAGCTTCAAAGGAAGGGAGAGGGATGTAAGAGGTGGAATGGTGCAAAAACAATGTTAGATGAGTGAGAAGGAAGCACTGAGTCCTGGGGAGTGGGAGAAGATGAGGCTCCCTCTGCACAGAGTGGCAGGGGAGACAATGTCACCTGCGGGGAGCTGGTTTAGGTGATGGCGAGTTCACTTCTGTAAGTTCTCCTCTTCTCACTCCCAAGCACTGATCTAATAAGAAAACCAGCAGAGTCCCACACGATATCCGCAGGCATTAAATAATCTTGGGTCCAGCTTATTCAGAGGTGAATACTGTTGGTGCAAGTCCAGAGGACTTCAACAAGACAGAATTAGTAAAACCAATCCGATGGTGAGAACCGGGTGCTTTTCCCCATATGCTTTGGTTGAATTGACAATAAAGCCACGTACACTCACACAGTAACGTCAGGGGCTCAGCAGGGAGACGCTTATTGCCTTTCCTGTAAGCCTGATTCAGGAGTCTGACAGTCTTTTAAATGAGTTTCCGTTTGAATTGCCATTGCTGAATACGCCTCGAGAAATCAGGGCACTAAGGGACGTCTTCCCTTATGCCCTCACCCATCTAGAGATGGCACTGTGGTCTGACGTCCAAGCAAAGACCCTGGAGTCAAAAGCTGTTCAATTCTAATTCCAGCTGTCACGAATTGGCTGCATGACCTTGTTCAAGACACCTAAATTCCAGGATCTGTTCCCCAATATTTCAGTATTCTTTGTTAACGAGCTCATTTTCTTGTATCTCTAGGGTAGATACAAGGTTATCAGGTTGTCCCACATGGGCCTCACAGTCTTAATTCCCATTTTACAGATGAGGTAACTGAGGCACAGAGAAGTTAAGTGACTTGCACTAAATCATACAGCTGACAAGCGGCGGAGCGGGATTAGAACCCACGATCTCTGAGTCTCAAACCCGTGCTCTTTCCCTTAGGCCACGCTGCTTCTCTATGTATATATATATTCACATATTAATCCTGGCCTTGAAGCTATGGAAAAAATGGTGCACTGTTTCATGAATGGGAACAAGAGGATTTGTATTTCAAAGATAAAGGCAAGGTTGAGAAGATCCTGGCCTGTACTTTTTCAAAAATGCCTCCATCTATCACCTGCTTATTAATCCCATCTTCTATTCCAAAGGCAATCGTTTATAAGGCCCTGTAGGTGCTTAGGTTGAAGAGTTTTTGCCCTCAGATTCAGTTTCTCTTTCTTTCCACTGAAATGCATATTAAGAAAGGTTGGGAATGATTTCTAGCTCTTCAACAATCTTTTTCCATCTCCTCTTCATCCTCCTATACTGGTTTGCTTAAAAGGTAGGGTCTTCCTTCCCACCTCCCTATTTCAGATCTTACTAACCTCTAGAGGTTTCCATCTTTGGTATGTGAAGTCTGGACACGTCACTCCCCCCTTCTTAATAACCTCCATTGGTTGCCTATAAACCTCCGCATGAAACCAAAACTTCTCACTCTAGGCTACAAGGCTCTTCATCACCTTGCCCCCTCCTCCCTCTCCTCCTTCTCTCTTTCTACTGCCCACCCCGTAGGCTCCGCTCCTCTGCCGCCCAGCTCCTCACTGTCCCCCATTCTCGCCTATCCCGCCGTCGACCCCTGGGCCACATCCTCCCACGGTCCTGGAATGCCCTCCTTCCTCACCTCAGCCAAACTAACTCTCTTCCCCTCTTCAAAGCCCTACTGAGAGCTCACCTCCTTCAAGAGGCCTTCCCAGACTGAGCTTCCCCTTTTCCCTCTCCTCCCTCTGCTGCCTCTCTACCCGCCCTTCACCTCCCCTCAGCTAAGCCCCCTTTTCCCCCCCTTTCCCTCTGCTCCTCCCCGTCTCCCTTCCCCTCCCCTCAGCACTGTGCTCGTCTGCTCATTTGAATATATTTTTATTACCCTATTTATTTTGTTAATGAGATGTACATCCCCTTGATTCTATTTATTACTATTGTTTTTGGCTGTCTGTCTCCCCCGATTAGACTGTAAGCCCATCATTGGGCAGGGACTGTCTCTATCTGTTGCCAATTTGTACATTCCAAGCGCTTAGTACACTGCTCTGCATATAGTAAGCACTCAATAAATACTATTGAATGAGTGAATGAAAATGGAGCCTCTAAATTGAAAAGAAATCTTGTCTACCAATTCTGTTGTATCGAACTCTCCCAAATGCTTAGTACCGTGCTCTGCAATCAGTCAATCACTGGTATTTAGTGAGCTCTTACTGTGTTCAGAGCACTGTACTAAGCCCTTGAGAGAGTATAATACTAAGGAAGTAGCATGGCCAAGTGGAAAGAACATGGGTCTGAGAGTCAGAGGACCTGGGCTCTAATCCGGGCCCTACCATTTGTCTGCTGTGTGCCCTTGGACAAGTCACTTCACTTTCTGTGCCTCAGTTTCCTTACCTGTAAAATGGGGATTAAATCCTACTCCCTCCTCTTTAGACTGTGAGCCCCATCTTGGGCAGGGACTGTGTCCAACCTGAATATCTTGCATCTACCCCAGTGCTTAATACAGTGTTTTACACATAGGAAGAGCTTAATAATAATAATAATAATGTTGGTATTTGTTAAGTGCTTACTATGTGCAGAGCACTGTTCTAAGCGCTGGGGTAGATACACGATGATCAGGTTGTCCCACGTGGGGCTCACAGTTTTAATTCCCATTTTACAGATGAGGTAACTGAGGCACAGAGAAGTTAAGTGACTTGCCCACAGTCACACAGCTGACAGGTGGCAGAGTTGGGATTCGAACCCATGACCTCTGACCCCCAAGCCCGTGCTCTTTCCACTGAGCCACGCTGCTTCTCTACAAATACCATTGCTTTTATCACCATTATTATTACTGATAATAGAGTCTGCACACAGTAAGCACAATGAACACCATTGATTGATTTAAAAAGTCAATCAATTCTAATTAGCAAAAGGGCTGTGCCCTAGGAGAACTTAGGTTGGGAGCCCCATGTGGAACAGGGACTGAGTCCAACCTAATTAGCATGTACCTACCCCAGGACCTAGAACAATGTTCGACATATAGTAAGCACCTAACAAATGCCATAAAAAAAGAACAGATTGTGTCCTTTCTTCTGGTTCCTTATTTCAGCGGAGGTCCCTCCTCTACTGGTGAGCAGAATTCGGGAAGCTGCTCCTATATAAGGCTGCAGAAATGGGCATGTGTCTGAATTCTTCTGTCAGTTCTCCTCCCTGATACCCGCTGCCCCATTTGCTAGGAGGGGAGGAAGGTGGTGGCAAGGATGGGTGGGGAGATTCCTTTTTATTTCTCTCCTCCTGAAATAAGGGTCTCTAGATATGTTGTCCAAGATCCTGCTTTCTCTTTTAGGGATGCTCCTAATGCGGCACGACACTGCCCAGAAAACATGGCGACATAGAATCCGCTCTTCAAATCCCTGCTCTGTCACTTGTCCGCTCTGTGACCTTGGTCAAGTCACTTCACTTCTCTGGGCCTCAGTTCCCTCATCTGTAAAATGGGGATTGAGACTGAGAACCCCAGGTGGGACAGGGACTGTGTCCAATCCGATTTCCTTGTATCGACTCCAGCGCTTAGTACAGTGTCTGGCACAGAGTAAGTGCTTAACAAATACTGCAGTTATTATTGGGTTAAACCAGTCCCAGAGTGGGTGATGGGCACACACTTATCACTTATGATGCGAGACCTGGGTTGGCAGGCAAAGTGGGCAAAAGACAGATGAATTCAAGGAAGCCAGGTGCAGAACTGGAGTTAGGGGCAGGGAATGTGTCTGTTATTCTTCTATTGTACTCTTCCAAGTGCTTAGTACAGTGCTCTGCATGCACTAAGCGCTCAATAAATACAACTGATTGACTGACTGGAGTTGGACTCTGAATAATCCAAAGGCAACAAGGGGAGGCATTGTGCCCACTAAGGAAGGCCGAAGAAGCCAGCTAGTTTCTCCCCTCTCCCCAGTCAAGCTTCAGCCTCTCCTTCTACTTTCCTTCCAGGATCAGGCAGTGGGAAGCCATAGACCTGCACATCCCTTTGGAAGGAAATGCTAAGGGGCTGGGGTGGGGGAGAGGGGACAGAAGGAGGGTGGTTGAGCATGGCCTAGGGGCTAGAACATGGGCCTGGGAATCAGAAGGACCTGGGTTCTAATCCCAGCTCTTCCCCTTGTCTTCTGTGTGACCATGGGCAAATCCCTTCACTTCTCCGTGTCTCAGTTACCTTATTTGTAAAATGAAGATTAAGACTGTGAGCCGCTTGTGAGACAGGGACTGTGTCCAACCTGATTACTTTATATCTACCCCAACAATTAGAACTGTGCCTGGCACATAGTTAAATGCTTAACAAATACCAAAAAAAAAAAAAAAAAAAAATGGGGCTATCAGAAGGAGAGTATTTGGCCCTGACAGTTGCTGGAACGAGACAGCTGCTGCTCAGGGGTCCCCGTGGCTCTGGGCTGCTTCCACCTCTCCTTTACCAGTCCCTGAAGCCTCTCTCTCTTCCCCCACCATAGCACAGGAGATGGAGGAGGGCAGGACTCTGGGATGGGATGGGGTGAAATGACAAGGCGGTCAGTCATGTGGACGAACTGGGCTTCTATCAGGGTTCCTGGCATGGGGGCAGAATGGAACTAGTGATTCCCATACAACCCTTTTTTGGGGGTATTTGTTAAGTGCTTATAACACATCGGGCACTGTTCTAAGCTCTGGGGTCATTTCAAGGTAATCAGGTCAGTCCCTGTTCCATGTAAGACTCATAGTCTATGTAGGAGGGAGAAGAGGTTTTTTTTTTTTTTTGGTATTTGTTATGAGCTTACTATGTGCCAGGCACTGTGCTAACTCTGGAGTAAGTACAAGATAATAACAATAATGATGGTAGTTGTTAAGCACTTACTATGTGCCAAGCACTATTCTAAGCACTGGGGTAAATACAAGGTTATTGGGTTGTCCCATGTGGGGCTCACAGTCTTTATCCCTGTTTTACAGATGAGGTAACTGAGGCACAGAGAAGTTCAGTGACTAGTCCAAGGTCACATAGTAGACAAGTGGCGGAGCCGGGGTTAGAACTCATGACCTCTGACTTTCAAGCCACCTTTCCACTAGGCCACGCTGAACACAGTCCCTGACCCATATGGGGCTCACAGCCTTAATCCACATTTTATATATGAGGAAACTGTAGCACAGAGAAATTTAGAGACTTGCCCAAGGTCACCTAGCCCACAAGTGGCAGAGCTGGAGTTAACACCCAGGTCTTCTGACTCCCAGGCCCGTGCTAGGCCACGCTGTTTCCCTTAATGTTAGGTATATATTTCGGCATTAGACTTGCTTTGATATGATTTGGACCTAAACCTGAGTTTTCTACTAAAAAATGGTCACTGGAGACCATATTGCTCTCTGTAGCTTTGTTCTCTGGGTTTCTGGAATTGGGGGCATTTGGGAGAATGGATTTTTCAGGGCATCAAGCGTGATTTTGGCTACTTGGGGATTTAAGTATGAAGAGAACCTTTGTTCCTGAGCATGGTAAAGTAAGGAGCCAGAAGCACGCCGTGACTCTCATTATTTACCGGTTTGTTCTGTTTTTCTCCCTTTAGCAAACACAAAGGGTCAAATCTTACTATTATGGGTGAACCATTTGTTTCTTCCCTTGGAGACCACATGTTTTCCACCTGGAGAACTAAGGGGAAAGGTAACAGCAGAAAAACACACACACACACACAGAGAGAGAGAGAGAGTCTTAAAGTAGAGATTGAGCACACTGCTGCAAATTCAAAACTGGCCTTGGCTAGAGCACAAGGAAATACAATTACCACAGCCCTCTGTGGGTGAGAAGTTGTAGATGGGGAAAGAGCCATCAGACAGGCTGAATCCATAAAATGTAGTTGGGATAAGTATAGAATCTGAAATGAGAGCCGCCCGATGACGGGGGCAGCTGTTGAGTGGGGTTGCATTCTTGCCATCTCGAGTTCCAGTGTTTTGCAATAAGCACCTTGGACCCTCCCTTTAAGAAGTCCATCATCTTACTATTCTGACTCAGAAAAGAGTATCCGATCCTGTTGCTTCACAGCCAAATTATTTATTTCACTCGTGACCCGAAGAATATTAGACCCAGGACTTTTTTGCATATAAAAAGGGTTCCCCAAACTGTCACTTTCCTGGCCCAATTGTGGTTGTGAAATGGGGTGAGGAACAGGGGAGAGAAGGAATGATACCATGAACTTTTCATTTTCCAAAGGGCTTTCACATCAATTACCTCATTTTATTCCTCACAGTATCTCTCTGAGATAGGAAGAGGCAGATTGTCTTTAACCCATTTTAGGAATGAGAACATGAGGCCCAGAAAGCGTGAGTGATTTGTCCAAGGTCATTCAGGAGTTTAGTGTCAGAGCTGGGACACCTGCTCATTCCCCCAGACACACAGTCTCCAGATTCTTCAATAATACTGTTTTGCGCTTAACAAATGCCATCATTATTATTGAAAGGGGCAAGGAAAGAGCTGAGTGGGGAGGCTCAGGCCAGCCTCGAGGTGTTAGTAAACCCCAGTGAACTTTAAAAAGCATTCTGGTTCCACTTTTGTATTCCCTGTTTAGAGGTTTGCTCTTTAGTCCCTCTCTCTTTGATACTAATTTTTTTGTTAAGAAGCTACTGTGGGTCTCCCAGTGTCCCCATAAACTCTTTTTAATGGGAATTAGTTTTAAATTTTAAAGTTGTCTAGGAATTTTTTAAAGCAATTTCATCACTTAATGCAACTGTTCTGGGGCCATTTCCAACCTTCAAATTGATGCTCTTTCTTTCCCCCGATTAGCACCACAGTAACCTGTTGACAAGGAAGTTCCCTTCTCAAAAAATTCAGAAAACAAAAATTTTGTGTTTTCATTGTGAGCCTTTACAGGGGACAGTAAGAATGAGAAATTAACTACGGTTACGTAGCACACCATATTTATGACTTTCACTATACTATAAAATTTATAAACACAAGACCCATATGTGCAATGCAACCCATAGAATCCTACTAGGTGATATTTCTTTAGTATCTTAGTATGTATTTGGTTATAGAGAATATTCCTTTCCCCTCTCAGTCGTTAGTGTTGGAACCATACTCACCCAAATGGCAAGGCGCTAGGAAAAGTGCCATGGATAAAGTGTACCAGTCTGCAAAAGGACACGACTCCTGGATGTGGTGTCACCATCCTCTTTGAACCAAAGGCTAACTCTCTCCTATATGACATCAAGTGATGAAATTGCTTTAAAAAATTCCTAGACAACTTTAAAATTTAAAACTAATTCCCATTAAACAGAGTTTATGGGGACACTGAGAAACCCACAGTAGCTTCTTAACAAAAAATTAGTATTAAAGAGAGAGGGGCTAAAGAGCAAACCTCTAAACTGGAAATACAAAAGTGGAGCCAGAATGTTTTTTAAAGTCCACTGAGGTTTACTAACACCTCGGGGCTGTCCTGAGCCTCCCCATCTCAGCTCTGTCCTTGCCCCTTTCAATAATAATGGTGACATTTGTTAAGCGCGAAACAGTATTATTGAAGAATCTGCAGACACTGTGTCTGGGGGAATGAGCAGGTGTCCCAGCTCTGACACTAACCTTCTGAATGACCTTGAACAAATCACCCTCGCTTTCTGGGCCTCATGTGAGGTTTACCTATGACTGCAAGCGTGGCTGAAAAGGTCAATGCTGAACCCATTGACTAGACCACATCGGGCATTCACCATGACTGCCTTTCGTTGTGTTGCTGTGTTTACGATACCTGATGCTATTTTTTCTTGACTTCTTGGACTAAGCAGGTAAATTTCAGAGATACCATTTTCTTGTCGGGATTCAGAAGCTCAGATGACTAAAGGGGCTGCTGACCCGATCCCGTTGTTTCTTTGGCGACCAGATGACACACAGCCGAGGTTTTTAGGGAAGCAGCATGGTCTCGTGGATAGAGCACAGGCCTGGGAATCAGAAGGACCTGGGTTCTAATCCCAGCTCTACCACTAGTCTGCTGTGTGACCTTGGGCAAGTCACTTTAGTTCTCTCCATCGTAGTTACCTCAAGTGTAAAGTGGGGATTAAGACTGGGAGCCCGATATGGCACTGGGACTGCATCTGGCCTGATTCGCTAGTATCTACCTCAGGGCTTAATGCAGTGCCTGGCACCCAGTAGGCACTTAAATACCACAACTATTATTATTTGCATAGGATTTGTGTTTGGAGTAGGATGGTGTGCATTCAATAATAATAATAATAATAATAATAATAATGATTGTGGTATTTGTTAAGCACTTTCTATGTGTCAGGTACCGTACTAAGCGCTGGGGTAGAGACAAGCAAATAGGATCGGACATAGTCCCAGTCCCACGTGGGGCTCACAGTCTCAATTTCCATTATACAGATGAGGTAACTGAGGCCCAGAGAAGTGAAGTGACTTGCCCAAGGACACACAGCAGACATGAAGCAGAGTCAGGATTAGAACCCATGACCTTCTGATCCCCAGGCTCATGCTCCATCCACTATGCCATGCTGCTTCTCATATTTCATATTTTAGTGTTAGACTACTAAACTAAATATCCCGAAAAAAAAAAATCCAGAGGGGATACATGCCCCTGGAGAGTTTGTGACGTAATGGTCCAAGGTGTTGTTTGTTTTAAATGATAAAAGACGATGGGCAGGTTCTCTCAAGATACTTTTACAGTTTCACTATTTCTACATCCCAGCTCCAGTGGATCAGACACATTTCTTGTCAGAGTATGTTACCACTATTGATGTTAAAGAATACATTTCATGGTGTTTTACATTCAATTTAGAAGGAATAATAATAACAACCAGTTCCTTTAAGGATTATCGTCCACCTTGCAAAGTAGAGTTAGTATGTTACCACGATTGATGTTAAGCAATACATTTTATAGCATTTTCCATTCAATTTAGGAGTAATAATGAAAATGATGGTATTGGTTAAGCGCTTACTATGTGCCAAGCGCTGTTCTAAGCGCTGGAGTAATAATAATAACAACCAATTCCTTTTAGGATTACCATCCGCCTTGCAAAGTAGAATTAGTATGTTCCCACTATTGACGTTAAAGAATACATTTCAAGGCATTTTCCATTCAATTTAGGACTAAAAATAATAATAATAATAACCAATTTCTTTAAGGATTACCATCCGCCTTGCAGAGTAGAATTAGTATGTTACCACTATTGATGTTTAAGAATACCTTATATGGCATTTTCCATTCAATTTAGGAGTAATAATAATAACAGCCAAGTCCTTTTAGAATTCCCATCGGCCTTGCAAAGTAGAATTAGTACGTTCTCACCACTGATGTTAAAGAATACATTTCAAGGCTTTTTCCATTCAATTTAGGAGTAATAATATTAGTAATCATAACAACCAGTTCCTTTAAGGATTATCGTCCACCTTGCAAAGTAGAGTTAGTGTGTTCCCACTATTGAGAAGCAGCGTGGCTCAGTGGAAAAAGCACACACTTGGGAGTCAGAGGTCATGGGTTCTAATTCTGGCTCTACCACTTGTCAGCTGTGTGATCATGGGCAAGTCACTTCACTTCTCTGTGCCTCAGTTACCTCATCTGTAAAATGGGGAGTATGACTATGAGCCCCACGTGGGGCAACCTGATTACCTTGTTTCCCCCCAGCGCTTAGAACAGTGCTTGGACATAGTAAGCGCTTAAGAAATACCATCATTATTATTATTGACATTAAAGAATACATTTCAAGGCGTTTTCCATTCAATTTAGGAGTAGTAATAATAATGATCATAACCAATTCCGGAATACTGTCCGTCTTGAGAAGTAGAATTAGTTTTAGGTGGGGGCGTGTTTTCCCCTTGGTCCCTGCACCCGTTGCTGAGGTGGGCACGGAGTCTTCCCTAATGCCCCTCTCCACCCTTCACTGAAGATGATGTGGCTAGTGATGCCTGTCTACCGGTTTGATCTTGTTGTCTGTCTCCCCGCCTTCTAGACTGTGAGCCCGATGTTGGGTAGGGATTGTCTCTATTGCTGAATTGTCCTTTCCAAGTGCTTAGTCCAGTGCTCTGCACACAGTAAGCGCTCCAGCGCTCTTTCTTCGGAAACACTCTGGGCATGTCAACCCCCTCCTCAAAGATCTCCAGTGGTTGCCTATCAACCTTTGCATGAAGCAAAAAGTCCACACTCCTGGCTTCAAAGTTCTCCATCCCTTTGCCCCTTCCTACCTCACCTCCCTTCTCTCCTTCTCCAGCCCAGCCGGCACACTCCGCTCCTCTGCCGCCATTAACCTCCTCACTGGGCCTCGTTCTCGCCTGTCCCACCATCCACCCCGGCCCACGTCCTCCCGCTGTCCTGGAATGCCCTCCCTCCTCACCTCCGCCAAACTAACTCTCTTTCCCTCTTCAAAGCCCTACTGAGAGCTCACCTCCTCCAGGAGGCCTTCCCAGACTGAGCCCTCCCTTTCCTCTCCCCCTCCTTCCCTCCCCATTCCCCCTACTCCCTCCCTCTGTCCTTCCCCCTTCCCTTCCCCACAGCAGTTGTGTCTATTTGCATATATTATTTATTACTCCATTTATTTTATTAATGATGTGTATATATCTATGATTCTATTTATCTATTTTGATGGTACTGATGCCTGTCTACTTGTTTTGTTGTCTGTCTCCCCCCTTCTAGAGTGTCATTGGCCAGGGATTGTCTCTGTTGCCGAATTGAACATTCCAAGGGCATAGTCCAGTGCTCTGCACACAGTAAGCACTGAATAAACACGATTGAATGAATGAATAAATACGATTGAAGGAATGAAGGAGTGAATGAATGAATGAAGGAAGGAATGAATAAAGGAATGAAGGAAGGAAGGGAGGAAGGAAGGGAGGGAGGAAGGGATGGAAGAAGGAAGGAAGGAAGGAATGAAGAAAGGAAGGAGTGAGGAAGGAAGGAGGGAAGGAAGAGATGAAGGAAGAAATGAATGAAGGGATGAAGGAATAAATGAATGAAGGAAGGGATGAAAGAACGAAGGAATGAGTGAAGCAAGGAAGGGATGAAGGAAGGAATGGATGAATGAATGAAGAAAGGAAGGAACGAATGAATGAATGAAGGGAGGAATGAAGGAAGTAAGAAATGAAGGAAGGAAAGAAGGAAGAAAGCAAGGAAGGAAGCAAGGAAGCCACGAAGGAAGGAATGAATGAATGAAGGAAGAAATGAATGTATTAAGGAAGGAAGGGATGAAGGAAGGAAGGAAGGAAGGAAGGGATGAAGGAAGGAAGGAAGGAAGAAAGACATGGAAGAAGGAAGGAATGAACGAAGGAAGGGATGAAAGAAGGAAAGAATGAAGGAAGGAAGGAAGAAAGGAAGGAAGGAAGGGATGAAAGAAGGAAGGAATGAAAGATGGAAGGAAGAAAGGGATGAAAGAAGGAAGGAAGGAATGAAGGAAGGAAGGGATGAAAGAAGGAAAGAATGAAGGAAGGAAGGAAGGAAGGAAGGAAGGGATGAAAGAAGGAAGGAATGAAAGATGGAAGGAAGAAAGGGATGAAAGAAGGAAGGAAGGAATGAAGGAAGGAAGGGATGAAGAAAGGAAGGGATGAAGAAAGGAAGGGATGAAAGAAGGAAAGAATGAAGGAAGGAAGGAAGGAAGGGATGAAAGAAGGAAGGAATGAAAGAAGGAAGGAAGAAAGGGATGAAAGAAGGAAGGAAGAAGGGGATGAAAGAAAGAAGGAAGGAATGATCTGTTGCCGAACTGTCCGTTCCGAGCGCTTAGCCCAGTGCCGTGCACACAGCCAGCGGTCAGTCAATGGTACGAGGCGATGGAGCCTAGCGGGTGTGTCCGCCCTCCCCCCTCCCCCCCCCCGCCCTCGTCCCCGTCGGGCTGCAGGCGAGCGGGCGGTTGACGGACAGCCTGGGGCCCCGCCCCCCGGCCCCTAGGCCTCCCCCGATTGGCTGCCGGCGTCCGGCCCCGCCCCCGGCGGGTTTCGCGGGCTCCGATTGGCGGTAGGTGGCGGTGAGGGACGCGGGGGCGGGAGGGGGCGCTGGCGGGCGGGCGGGCGGGCGGCCGGCCGGGCCGGGCCGGGGAGGGAAAGGGAGGGAGGAAGGGAGGGCGGGCGGAGGAGCCATGGCGGCGGGCGCGGCCAGGTCTCCGCTGCCGCTGCCGCTGCTGCTGCTGGCGTCGTCCCGGACGGGCGGAGGAGGCGGCGGCGGCGGCGGCTGCGGGGGCTGCGGGGGCTGCGGCGGCTGCGGGGCGCGGGCGGCCGGAGCCTTCCCCGCGCTGGGCGCCGGCCCCACCCGACGCCGGACGGTAAGACCCCCCCTCCCCCGGTGCCCTTCCTCCTCCCCGCCCCCCGCTCCACCAAGCCCCCTGGATGCGCCACCCCCCCCTCCCGCAGCCATTCATTCGCCCGCACGGAGCGCTCCCCGCGGCGCCGGAGGTCGCGGGTTCGAATCCCCACGCGGGTCAGAAGGGGGACTTGGGGCGGGTGGCTGCTCTGTCGCCTCCTCTGTAAAAGGGGGTTGAAGACTGGGAGCCCTACGTGGGACCAGCTTCTATCTCCCCCAGCGCTCAGGACAGTGCTTGGCACACTGTAAGCGCTTCGCAAATTCCAGTATTATTATTATTGGTCTGCTGGGTGACTTTGGGCAAGTCGCTTCTCTGTACCACTGATGCCTCCTCTTGTAAAATGGGGTTGAAGATTGGGAGCCCTACGTGGGACCAGCTTCTATCTCCCCCAGCGCTCAGGACAGTGCTTGGCACACTGTAAGCGCTTCCCAAATTCCATTATTATCGTTATGATTGATCCCGACTCCTCCACTTGTCTGCGAGGTGACTTTGGGCAAGTCCCTTCTCTGTACCACTGATGCCTCCTCTTGTAAAACGGGGTTGAAGACTGGGAGCCCTACGTGGGACCAGCTTCTATCTCCCCCAGCGCTTAGAACAGTGCTTGGCACACTGTAAGCGCTTAATAAATACTAATATTATTCTTATTGATCCTGACTCCACTTGTCTGCGAGGTGACTTTGGGCAAGTCCCTTCTCTGTACCACTGATGCCTCCTCTTGTAAAACGGGGTTGAAGACTGGGAGCCCTACGTGGGACCAGCTTCTATCTCCCCCAGCGCTTAGAACAGTGCTTGGCACACTGTAAGTGCTTAATAAATACTAATATTATTATTATTATTGATCCTGACTCCTCCACTTGTCTGCTGGGTGACTTTGGGCAAGTCGCTTCTCTGTACCACTGATGCCTCCTCTTGTAAAACGGGGTTGAAGACTGGGAGCCCTACGTGGGACCAGCTTCTGTCTCCCCCAGCGCTTAGAACAGTGCTTGGCACACAGTAAGCGCTTAGCAAATACCAACATTGTTATTATTATTGATCCTGACTCCTCCACTTGTCTGCTGGGTGACTTTGGGCAAGTCACTGCTCTGTATCTCTGTTGCCTCCTCTGTAAAATGGGGTTGAAGACTGGGAGTCCCACGTAGGACAACCTGATTACCTTGTATCTACCCCAGCGCTTAGAACAGTGCTTGGCACATAGTAATCACTTAGCAAATACCAACATTATTATTACTATTATTGTGTGCAGAGCACTGGACTCAGCCCCAGGAAGGGACAATTTGGCAACAGAGAGAATCTCCACAAAGCTGGGGTGGGGGGGGGGGCCGAATTAAATAATGATCAAACTTTATGCACCACATGCTCGGGGTCAGCAGGGTCTTGGGAAAGAGCTCCGCTTTTCGCCCCCCAAATAATAATGGGGGGATTTCTTCAGTGCTTACTAGGTGCCACGCGCTGTCCTAAGCGCTGGAGGGAGACCCGAGCCCTGTCCCACCCGGGGATCACTGTGTTCATCCCCATTTGGCAGGGGAGGGGACTCTGGCTCAGAGAATAATAATAATGATGATGATGATGGTATTGGTTAAGCTCTTATGTGCCGCACGCTGTCCTAAGCGCTGGGGGAGATAGAAGGTGATGGGGTTGGACCCAATCCTTGTCCCTCTTGGAGATCACAGTTTCCATCCCCATTTTGCAGAGGAGGGGACTCCGGCTCAGAGAATAATAATAATAATGATGGTGATATTTGTTAAGCGCTTACTATGTGCCACATGCTGTTCTAAGCTGCGTTGGACCCAGTCCCACATGGGGATCACTGTCTTCATCACCATTTTGCAGAGGAGGGGTCTCCGGCTCAGAGAATAATAATAATGATGTTGATGGTATTTGGTAAGCGCTTACTACGTGCCACATGCTGTCCTAAGCGTTTGGGGAGATAGAGGGTGATCGGGTTGGACCCAGTCCCTGTCCCGCACAGGGATCACTGTCTTCATCTCCATTTTGCAGAGGAGAGGACTCTGGCCCAGAGAATAATAATAATGATGGTATTTGTAAGCACCTACTATGTGCCACACGCTGTCCTAAGCACTGGGGGACTTAGAAGGTGATCGGGTTGGACCCAGTCCCTGTCCCACTTGGGGATGACATTCTCCATTCCCATTTTGCAGAGGAGGGGACTCCGGTCCGGTTCAGAGAATAATAATAATGATGATGATAATGATGATGGTATTTGTTAAACGCCTACTATGTGCCACATGCTGGGTTGGACACAGTCCCTCTCCTGCGTGGGGATCACAGTTTCCATCCCCATTTTGCAGAGGAGGGGACTCCGGCCCAGAGAATAGTAATAATAATGAGGATGGTATTTGTTAAGCGCTTACTACGTGCCACGTGCTGTCCTAAGCGCTGAAGGTAATCAGGTTGGACCCTGTCCCTGTCCCGCTTGGGGATCACAGTCTCCATCCCCATTTTGCAGAGGAGGGGACTCTGGCCCAGAGAATAATAATAATGATGATAATAATGATGATGGTATTTGTTAAGCTCTTACTATGTGCCACATGCTGTTCTAAGCTGGGTTGGACCCAGGCCCTGTCCCGCGTGGGGATCACAGTCTCCATCCCCATTTTTCAGAGGAGAGAACTCCAGCTCACAGAATAATAATGATGATGGTATTTGTTAAGTGCTTACTTCGTGGCACGCACTGTTCTAAGCACTGGGGGAGATAGAAGGTGATGATGATGGACCCAGTCCCTGTCCCTGTGGGAGTCTCCATCCCTTTTTTACAGATGAGGGAACAGAGAAGTGAAGTGACTTGTCCAAGGTCACACAGCAGACAAATAGTGGAGCTGGGATTAGAACCCACAACCTCTTGACTCCCAAGCCCAGGCTCTTGCCACTAGGCCAGGCTGCTTCAGTCCTTCACGCGCAGCGAGCCCGATGAAGGATGGAGACTCTCCCAAGCGCTTAGAGCAGTGCCCCGCAAAGAGTAAGCGTTCAGTAATTACCCTCGATCGATTGATGAGTTGACCGATACCTTTAAGCCCGCGAGGCGGAAGGAATCAGTCATTCCCAGGGATGCTGAGCTGTTTTTGTTTCTGGTAGGGACTTCCCCCCGCCTCCCCACTCTGCCCGCCTCCATCACGATCACCATCCTCACCGGGCCTTGGCATCAGGGAATTTCACTGCAGGATGGTCCCTCCGGCTCAAGCTGTTGGAAAGACAGAGTGTGAGAACAGCCTGGCAGCGAAGCTCCGAGCCTGGCAAGTCAGCAGGCCCTCTTCCCTTGCACTCCCAGACCCATATGTGCCAGCCGTGGCCAACTCCTAGAGGAGCCGGGAGCGCTGCTTTTCTTTTTTTAATGGCTGAGTTGTTGTACACTAGAAGGAGATTCAGGGCAGACAGTCTGGCTGGAAAGACAGACTAACACTTTGGGCTCTCAGCACATAAATCAACCTGTAGTGGGGTCTGCCGTGAGCGCTCAAGTGAGGCCCGGGAAGCCAGGAATGGGGAAACTTAGCAGGAAATGGCGAGAGAGCAGACATTAAGATTGATGGCGGTGAGCGGGGAGCTTGATACAGTTAAAGGGCTACGGGGAATTGCAAACCACACCTCACTCCTGCTGAGCACCTGACTGTCCTCACATTTGGCTATTGTACTTTCCAAGTGCTTACTACAGTGCTCTGCACACAGTAAGTAAATACGATTGAATGAATTTGACGTAATGGGGGAAGGTTCTGACAAAGTTCTTTTACCGCTCCTTTTGACAGCTCACCTGAGAACCAGGTTCTTTCGTGGCCTCCACTTGATTCCTAAGATACGTCTCCCCCAAAGACTGTCCCGATGTAGGATAGGTGCCAAACCTGGACGCTCATCTCTCCCCACTCTTGGCCCAGAGGCTCTAGCTGTTGGAAATAGGTTGTGCGAGCATGATACAATGAATTCACCAAGTGGACAATCTGCTTTTAAGGATGCGTTGCATTCGAGGTGCTTTTTTGTTAGGCGTAGCTTTTGTTCCGTGGATATGCCCAAAGCGCCTCTGGGCTAGAAGTGCTTCAAGGCAATCGAGACCCTCTTTCTTCTTAGCTTGTTATGAGGAAACTGAAATGATGTGCTAAAGTGTAACTGAAAATAAGGTAATATTAGGTGTCAGTCTGAAAGGTAAAAGTGTGGCTTTCAAGAACATCTGGATGAGCTTTTTTTTTTTGATGTGGTCTGTGGTTGTGTGAAGTAGATAACATGATACTCGGGGCTTCATTTTATTCTTTAGTGATTAAATAATGGTTTTTGTAACACCTTGCTGCCACATTTTGAGATTTCTCTTTTCTTAGAGACCCGCTGATGAGACTAGTAGGAAATCATCCAGGCTTCGAAATACTGTTCTCTGCTCTCAAGAGGGAATCCTGCTCTCGGGGGAGAGTGACTTGAGGGGAAGTGACAGGTGGGAGAGACAGCTGACCACCTTGGAGGGAATGTGTAATATTTCAAAGACTTCCCCCAAACTTTTAATTTCCTTTCTCACATCTCTGTGAAGTAAAGCAGGTTTTTGGATTGATCTCTCTAATCCCGTTTGATCTCTCCAGTCTCATTAGATCAATTTTGAAAATGCAATGTGCAAGAGAAGAAAGATGACAGGAGGAATTTTTCTCTTTTTTTGGCTTCTCACCCTGCCCACACCATAACCAGTTTCTGCATTCTGGGCTGACCAGACCCCACCCCTGACCCTATTCTCCTCCTCTGTAGCGTCTATTCTTGGTTCGGGGACGGACCCACCACCCAACGCACCATATTTAGATCAGACTACAACTACCACACCGACATACTCTTAGAATTCTGGCTTTTTGTGTTTGATTTTCCTGGGAGTCTCTTTTTTTCTTTCTTCCCTGTTGCTTTAATTTGATGGAGAAATCATGGGGGCAAGTCTTTAAAAATAAACTTCATTAATTGAAACTCAAAACCCTCTTCTGGTAACGTTTTTAGAGAAGAGTTCTCTGTTCACATCCAGTTCTTGATTCGCCTTGTCAAATTTTAACACAAGCTTTATAAATAACTTCATAATTCCAAGTGGAAGCTTTGGATTGATGCTCTTAACCATCCGTAATTGGATTAATGGTTTCTTTGTACCTAAGATTGTGTCATGCAGCCAGTTGGTTTGAGGAGAGGTGGTTTGGAGGTATCTTTTACGTGTTGTTTTGTTTTATTTGCCACATTTTAAACGGTTTAATCCGTCCGATGAGGTTGCAAGAGGACCGTTCCTGAGCAGTCGTTCTGAGCTTGCACCAGGTGGCACTCTGCATCGGACTGGAGCTTGGTGGAAACCGGAATAGGGGCTCTGACTCCATCAGTTCTCTTAAGTGGGATTGGGATGTGAGTGGGAATCTCAGAGAATGCTATGGATTTTCCCACGTGGTTAATATTTCCTGGTGTATTTCTTCCTGATGAATGTCTCTGCCTTCCTCGAAAGAGAGTCCAGTCATAAACCAGACCCAGCCCTTTGAACAGATCCGTGTACGAATTTTTCAGTTCTGTTTTTCCAAAATCGGTGAGATGAGGCCAATTTTAGCGACAGGATAAAAAGCTGGTTTGATTTGTAAATGAAGCTGGCAGGATTGAACAAGAGAAAATTATTTTTGTGTTACTTTACAACATGCATAGAGGAATAGGTTTTTTTTTTCCCCCAACAATAAATATTGTCCAGTTACAGCATCCATAGAATAAATTTGCATGGATTAAAGGAAATTATTTTGGTAAATAGGTTTGGCTCCCAGAGGATAGTTTTTTAAAAAGGAAGTGAAAGTACTGAACTATCCCTCTTTGAGGTGAGAATTTATATACCTCGAATGGCGAGGGCCATAAAGCGCACATATTCTGAAGAACTCACAGAGTATTGTCTTTGTAAGCTGAGGATGATATGCGTCACTGTCTTTTTTTTGTGAGAGCAAAGCCTGGGCCAGGGGAGTCCATTCCACACTGCGGGGAGACGTGGGGCTTTTTGGAAAGTGGCTGTAACCATTTTGTACAAGACTGGTCACTGCTGGCAAGTTGATTCCTTCTCCTGTCAAGTGCGTGGCATCTCTGTTCACGTGAGCCACCCCATCCCCGATTGCTGCAAGAACATGTGGTCTGCCTGCCTGCCTGCTGTTATCACTTTTCAGCAGTCAACGGCCACTTCTTGGTGCTACTCAGTGCTTTACTTGAGAGCTCTGCGGGGGCCAGCCAACTCGGGTGGAGCCTGAGCGAGACCTGGCCACGCTCGCCCTGGCCCGGGGCCCAAGCCCCGAACTGGACAGGAGCTCAAGGGCTGACATCTGTCGGGAGGGACGGGATTGTTTGCAAGGCTTCCGGCATCCCAGATCTTGGAAATTTCAGGCCGGGGAGGCCATAGATAGCATGGAGGCTGGGGTACTTGTGTGCTTAAGTGGTAAATCTGCCCAGGGCCGGTAGTCTTCTGGGCTGAAACCCACTATAAAGGGAGAGGCAGCGTGTGTCCTAGTGGAAAGAGTCCACCCCTGGAAGTCAGAGAATGTGGGTTCTAATCCCCGCTCCGCCACATGTCTGCCGTGTGACCTTCGGCAAGTCACTTCACTTTTCTGTGCCTCAGTTACCTCATCTGGAAAGTGGGTATTAAGACTGTGAGACCCATATGGGACAGGGACTGTGTCCGACCTGATTACTTTGATCTACCCCGGAGTTTAGAATGGTGCTTGGCACATATTGCTTAACAAATACCATGATTATTATTGTTATTACTTAGAGAGGCACCCTTGAGGGGTTGGTATTTGTTCATTCATTCATTCATTGTTTACTTCGTGCAGAGCACTGTACTAAGCGCTTGGAATGTACAATTCGGCAACAGAGACAAGCCTTACCCAGCAACAGGCTCACAGTCTAGAAGGGGAAGACAGAGAACAAAACAAGGAGACAGGTACAAGTAGATAGGCATCAATACCGTCAGATTTTGTTTGTTCCACTTGATTGTTCATTGGTTCCACTTGATTCCACCGGTTTGGGATCTGTGGGCTGGGCTTGACTCGTCAGGGCATCCCTGTGGTGTCTCCCTGTGGTGTGACTTTTCTCTATCGGTAACTCTTCCACTATAGTTCAGCGAGGACCAATATCTTGATGCTCTTCTTTGTCCTTGGAGGTCTGGACCCCAAGGTTCATTTCTGAACCGTTTATTCATATTAATGTCTGTCTCCCCCTCTGGACTGCAAGCTCATTACGGGCAGGGAATGTGTCTGCTAGTTTTGTTATATCGTGCTCTCTCAAGTGCTTGATATAGTGCTCTGCTCATGGTAAGTGCTCAATAAATACAATTGATTGATTGATAGACAGAAATTAGGCTTCAGGGCCTATTTGTGATTATTTTGACGTTTGATAAGTATGATTGGCATGTGGCACTGTTGAAACTAATGTGGCCCAGTGGATAGAGTATGGGCCTGGAAGTCGGAAGGACTTGTGTTCTAATCCCAGCTCCGCCACATCTCTGCTGGGTGACTGAGCAAGTCCCTTCAGTTCTCTGTGCCTCAGTCCCCTCATCTGTGAAGTGGGGATTAAGAATGTGAACCCCTCTTGGGACAGGGACTGTGTCCCACTCAACATTTCCTGGCACACAGTAAGTGCTTAACAAATATTATTATTATTATTACCCAGAAGTTGGAGGTGACATCTATGGCAGCTCCAAATTCACCGGAATAGATGGCAACATTTCATCTTGAGGGTCAGGACAAGTTTGGAGTGGAGCTTAGAAGTGGTGGCACCTGGCGGTCTAATTTCCAGCAGTGAATTCCCTCCTTTCCCCACCCCACCCTGTCTCCTGGTGCCTAGTGGGAGCTTAAAAGGCCCCAGAGCTGGCGAGGCTGAGAGAAGTCACCGGCCTTGCTCCGGGTCCCAGCAAAAGCAAGAGGAACCTCCTTCTCCTTCTCAGAGGTTGGCCACCCAGGGCAGGGCAGGTGCTTTAGGTTTTTCCTTGGTATCCTGTCAGGCTTCCTGGCTAGGGTGAGGGTGAGCGAAATCCCTTCTGGGTCAAAAAGCGAGCCCTGCTGGCAGCGGGTCATCCAGGATGGACAATCAGCATCTCAGCTCCACTTCAGGGGAGCTGAACCTGCCTACTCTGCTCCAAAAGTTCAAGGGTGAGGCCAGTGGCTTGGCTTCCTCCATGCCAGTAAGGCAGGGGGCAGTGGCCTTTCTTGTCATTGGTATCCCTGATTCCCAGCACGATAATAATCTTGGTAATTGTTAAGCACTCTACTGTCTGCCAAGCACTGGGGTAGAGGCAAGGTTCATTCATTCATTCATTCAATGGTATTTATTGAGCGCTTACTCTGTGCAGAGCACTGTACTAAGCGCTTGGAATGTACAAATCGGCAACAGATACAGTCCCTGCCCTTTGACGGGCTTACAGTCTAATCGGGGGAGACAGGCAGACAAGAACAATGGCCATCAGGTCCCACAGGGGACTCACAGTCTTAAGTAGGAGGGAGAACAGGTGTGGAGTCCCTGTTTTGCAGATGAGAAAACTGAGGCACGGTGAAGTGACTTGCCCGAGGTCACACAACAGACAAGTGGTGGAGCTGGAATTAGAACTCAGGTCCTCTGTCTCCTAAGCCTGTGCTCTTTTAACTAGGCTACGGTGCTTTTCCAAACCATATTTTGAACCCTCTTATGGGTGAGTGGTCAGTAAGGACAATTGGTTGATTGATTATGTCAAAGGTTTTCTGCACATTTGTGCACATTTGTTTTCTGCACATTTCTATGGTACCGGGTAATTCACAATGTAGTTATCCCTCTTTTGCTGGAAGGCCTCAACCTTGGCACTATCCTCGACTCCTCCCTGGCTTTCAGATTCAGTCAGTTGCCAAATCCTGTTGGTTTTCCCTCCCTCCACGGGATTTCCAGATTCCATCCCTTCCCCTTCATCCAAACTCACGTCATATCCCCGCTTGACTACCACATCAGCCTCCTCACTGATCTCCTTCTCTCCAATCCATCCGTGATGCTGCCCAGATCATTTTTCTGCAGTGACATTCTGCACACGTCTCTTCTCCTCAAACACTTCCAGTGGTTGCCCACTCCTTGCGGCATTTAGTAGACTCCCCTGATGATTGCCGTTAAGACACTTCTCCCACCACGCCCCCTCTTGAACTCTTCATGCTTCTCAAGCCAACCGGCTCGCTGTGCCTCATTTTCATTTCTCACACTACCAACCTCTTGCTCACTCTTCCCATCCCTGCCTGGAACTCTTTCCCTTTTCAAATTGGACAGATCTCCCCATCTTTAAAGTCCTTCTGCAATTGTATTTCCTCAAAGAAGCCTTTCCTGATTAGCGGCTAATCACCCTGGATTTTATCATCCAATTGCCATCTCAGCATTTCTGCACCATAATGATAGTAATTGTGATATTTGCTCAGTGTCGAAGGTTGGGGGTGATTCAGTACCCTCAGATCAGACTGTTCCCCTACCACTTGGAGCTTGGGAGGCAGAACAGGGAGTCAGTCAATCTTATTTATTGAGTGCTCAATGTGTGTAGCGCACTCTACTAGACACTTGGGAGAGCTCAGTGTAGTCATATAGCAGACACATTCCATGCCCGACAACAAGCTTGTCTGCCATATATGAGGAGGGAGGCCTTTCCAGCTCAGAACCAGAACATGGGCAAAAGTTCAGCAGCGAGATAGACGAGTTTGAGGTACACTGAAAAGGTATTGAATCCCCATTTTACAGATGGGGAAATTGAGGCACAGAGAAGTTTAAATGATTTACCCAGCGTCACGGAACAGGCAAGTAGTGGAGCTGGGATTAGAACCCAGGCCTCTTGACTCCCAATCCTGCATTCTTTCCACTAGGACCCGTTACTTCTATAGGCACTAGTGCGCTCACAGCCAGCCAAGGCATAGATGTACATAGCTTATATGTCCTAATGATAATTAATAATAATTATGGTACTTGTTAAGCACTTCCTGTGTGCCAAGCACTATTCTGAGCACTGGGGTGGATATAGGATAGTCAGGTTGGACATAGTCCCTCTCCCATGTAGGGTTCACACTCTCAATCCCCATTTTACAGTTGAGATAACAGAGGCCCAGAGAAGTGAAGTGACATGCCCAAGGTCACACAACAGACATGTGACAGAGCCGGGATTAGAACTCACGACCTTTGGACTCCTAGGCCCATGCTCTATCCACTAAGCCACGCTGCTTTTCTTAATGCTGAAACAAAGAGTTCATGTCCATATCCACTTTACCTTAATCAGTGAATTGTAATTGTAATACTGTGTGCAGAGCACTGTACTAAGCACTTGGGAGAGTACATCACAGTAATATCACACACACATTCCCTGTCTACAACAAGCTTACAGTCTACGGTCTTCCCTCTGTCTATTAATAATTTTAGGGCCTTTTTTCCCCATTAGACGTTAAATGCCTTGAGGGCAGGCATCATTTCTATCAAGTCCTTTGTACAGTGCTCTGCATTCATTCAGCCAGTGGCACGTGCTCAGCACTCTGACTTATTACAGCTGTGGTGTGTCCTTCAGAAAGGTGGATTTCTTGTAAATGACTGTATTGTGGGGTGTATTTTCCCTTAGGCTCGAATCCAATTTGCTAGGTTTTCTCATGGAACCAGTTCTCACATGATGATCGGGTCCTTCAGGTAAATAAGAACTATACTGTAAGTTTGGCTTTGCTGCTGTCTTCCTTCTTTTATCTCACTTCCCTGTTCCCAGGATCTCTTCTACCCCCCCCGCTTCCCAAACCTGTATCCTTCCTCCTTTAACTCTCCCCGTTATTATTCAGTCTTATTTTTTTTTTTCAACTCCATTCCTAGCGATAGCTATTGCTGCCCGCGTGGCTAGCTCGGTTGCAAGATCCCACCAGGTTCCAAGCAGGAAAGGCAAGGAGAGGCGAGGGTTTGCCCCAGTTTGTCTCTGCCTCCATTCCCACAGCTGGGTTTGGGAAGGTAATGTGGGACATTAAGTGGGAATACATTCATTCAGTTCATTCGCTTGTATTTACTGAGTGCTTACTGTGTGCAAACAACAATAAACAGACACATTCCCTGCCCACAGTGAGCTTACAGTCTAGAGGGGG